>NC_081824.1:481078460-481701246 GCF_030867095.1 Alligator mississippiensis
TTTTAATGGTGCCACACAATATTAGTGCTGCTAGTTGTGTCTAGATCTGCATATGAATCATGAATAAAATGCAGAAGTTTCAGAAAGGAATCAATAACGTAAATAAATTGCAGATTTACTCTGCCATGTTTGCTTTGAAATATCTGTTGGATTTTTTTTTATTTTTTTAATTCAAAGAATAATAGAAAGTTACAACAAACAACCATACTTGTCAAGGATTAGCTCAGTCTACTAGTATGTGCACTGTATTCACTTGCACTGGCTGGGAATTGAACCCAGGTCTCCTACATGGCAAGCAGGAAATCTACCATGAACCACCAATGCTTGAGGTAGCAAAGCTCCTGATGAAACCCCTGGAAAGAAAAGGTGATGGTGACTCTTCCCTCCATTCCAGTTCACTCCAAGGAGAAACAAGCCAGAGGTTTTGGGAGCTCTGCAATGCCATGGCCCAAAGCTGATCAATAAGCCCTGGCCAGAACTGAAAGAAACAGCCTGCATTGGAAAAGAGGGGAAATGTCACCCTGGGGAAGTGATTGAGCCACCTTTGGTGTGTTTGTTTCTTTGTCTTTGCTTGCACAAGGACCTCAAATCCCTTTTTGAGCTCCTGCTTTCCATGCAACTCCCTCCTTTGCTGGGCTGGGTGCTGGGGGGATCCTGACCTGCAGTGATTAAAATCATCCGAGAATGTGGGCGCCCAAGAGAGGCTGGATGGACATAGCAGACGCCCGCATGTGTGGTGTCTGTGCTACAGACTGGGCATTTGGCTGTTCCTTTCACTTTTTCTGGATTGATGTTTGCAGTCATCCTTCACTGGTCCCAGGGCAAGAGGGGGGAGATTTAAAAAAAAAATTCCCCATGTTGCAAACCAAATGAGCCAAATCAACTCCAAATCCGTGAGTCTGTGCAGAACCATAAGTGGCCTGACTACCAGCAAACATCCTCCAGCCCCATCTGGGACTTCAGATGTCCCCAACTCCTTTGAGGGGCATCCTACATGCAGGGGTTTGGATGCCCCCGAGTTTTGCTTGCCCTCAGCCATATGGCCACAGAAGCAAGCTTGGGAGGAGTCTCCCATGTCCATAAAGTGACATAAAGCCAAGATCTCCCCACTCCAGCAGCTACATTGGAGATGAATTATGCATTACCTTTGTGGGTACTACCCCCGTGCCAGGAAAGCGGTTGTCCCCCGGTGCGACTAGGAAAACTGCCTCGGTGGTCATGATGTTTCCCCTGCCAGGTAAGCAAAGGACTACACTTGATCTGATTTAATATATAAAGTTAAATATATTCATCCTCCATCATAAACCTTTCATCGCACAAGAAGAACTGCGCACGTGTTACAAAAAACACACCCATTCCCCTGGGGCTCCACACATCCACCTGCTGCCATAGACCTTTGGTCCAAAGAAACTCTTTAGGGTTTAAAATCTCAGTTGATTCCCTGTCCTTTTTGCTGTTGATGTCGCTGTCACTCCCACTGCTGCTGATCCTGTCGCCGACCTCCTCGCTGTCATCGGGTCCGGTTATGTTGCTGTCCTCTTCATTCTCACTGTCCAGTTCCCCTCCCGTTGGGCTCTGGAGCAGCCTGTACCAAGCATCTCTCTTCCACGTGGAGTTGACTGTCTCTTCTCCATCCTCTCCCGCTAATTTCTGGTAGTGGGATTGGAGCTCACTCAGAAATGTGATGAACTTCATCTGATGACCATGGAGTTAAAAGGAGCTACATCAGAACTATCGTCAGGATTGTCACCTCTCCTCATCGAAGGACATACAAATAATTAACACGGTAATCAACTATCATGGTTATCTAGTATACAGAATAAGTATGTAGCAGGGCACTGGGATGTACCTGATCCTTTAGGAGAGCAAGCAGTCTGAGAGGCTGGAAGAGGGCTCAGGCTGGAGCTACATGAGCCCAGCGTCTGCACCAGTCTGTTCGTTTCTCCCCAGCTACTACACAGTGCACAACTCCTGGCTCCGGGTCCCTGAAGGGAACTGGATTTTGGCTGAACAACTCTACAGGTCTGGAAACAGAGGCAAGTTCCTTGGACTGAGGAAGACTGGGTTTACAGGCAAGTGGTCTTTATGTTACACCTCTAAAGACTGAGGTGTCTGCCAGACGGCGGTGATGTTTCTTATTGATTTATGCTTAGCCTTGAACCCTGGGGGTGCAGACTCAAGGCTTGCTTAGAGAGCCAGTATCCCAGGAGCCCTCCCACTGAGGGTGGGACCCAGGGAGGGGTCCCAGAACTGAAAAAAGGCTGAGACCCAGATGACGAGGTCCAAGAGGCCCAGAGCCACCTGTGTCCAGGGCTGGGCGGTGGAGGGGTCTGAGAGCTCAAAGGGGCAGAGTGTGTAAGAAGGTAAATCAAAGGGAGAACACCTCTGAGGCTTAGGGCGTGGTGTAGGGGAGGAAAAGGAACCACACCGTTTGCCCTTAAGGCTAGGTCCCTGTAGGGCACCTGCAGTCAGGCCGAGAGGAACCTACCAAGGTTGGATGTCTGGATAGCGGCCCATGGGGCCTCAGACCCAGGGGAAACTTACTGGATTGGCGCTCACTCTAAGGCCTGCTAGCAGCCCCCTTGAATCAACCTGTAATATTAAGAGCAAGGCACGGCTGGTGAACAATGAAGAGAGAGTGACATTAGAGCTGGAGCCAGGCAGGAGCAGCAAGGCTGCTAGGGGTGTCATGGCAGCCCCTGTGGCTGTGAGCCTGTCACAGCGTACTTCTATTTTTTCCTTTGAAAGGAAAATATAAAGTAGTGATAAAATTATGATCGCATAATTTGCGATTTAATGACTTATTTAAAATTGGTTTAATGGACCACCGATAGTAGAGTGCAGCCCCAACAGTTTTACACGGCAGGCCAGGCTGCCAGTGGCCAGTACATTCATGGGCTGGATCCAGGTGTTCCTGCTCTGGCACGTGGGTGGGCACCATCTGGCCAGGTGGGGGACAAACCGGCTTCAACACAGCCCTGATGGGGAAAGGAGCTTGACCCATCCTTGTGAAGAGGGAAAGAAGGCTAGCCAAGTGACCCTGTAGGGAGGGAAAGAGTGCGTGGCCTGGCCCAACCCGGCCCTGCAGGAAAGGAAGGGGACACGGTCCAACCCTGATCCTGATGGGGGAACGTGGCCCAGGCCCACGGGGGAAAGAGGCATAGCTTGGCTCAGACCAGCCACGCAGGTACTGGGGCTTGGGGATTTGGCAGGGGAAAGTGGGGGGAGGCTGTGTTCATGGCCACCACTCGCTTGCTGCCAATTCCCCAGACCCATGGGGAGCCCCACAAGCCAGATGTGATGGCTCCATGGGGCTGCATTTGGCCCAGGGGATGCAAATTGAGCAACCCTTGTCTAGTAGATGTATAATACAGCAATTTATATTTGCTTACAGAGATAATTAATAAAACATAGATATCAATGAAATGTTAGTTATAATCTCAAAAGATTAAAAAATACCTGTCAGCATTTTCATTTTTACACTCTCTGCCTTGTATGGATAGCCATTTTAATAATATAACATTAGGTATCGTTTTCAAAAGATCCTGCCTGTTTGAAAATATGGACAAGTGGAGCAGCTGTAAATGCTTCACAACAAGTTGTAGCACTGAAAGAAGAAGGAAAAAAAAGTTAATTTCTCAGTAAGTGAATTATTTAACATTTTGGGCGCTAATAATACCCATGGTTAGTTCTGTAGACAATACATTTAGAAATCCTTTCCAAGAGTTACCAAAGTCCCATGTTCAATACAAATCACCACTTGCAAAGATATTAACAGAGCCAACGGTCTTCAAAGCAACCTTGAAAACAGCACAAGAAAAGCTGGCAAGTAGGGTCTGATGCTTTTCCACCACAAATCATACTAGCCTATCTTCAAAAAGGCCAAAAGGTTCCCAAACAGTTACGACTTTTATTCCCTACCAGCCTTTACTAGACCTGAACTAGCAGCTTAAAAGTCAAAACTTGTCATTCTATTTTTAATCCGCCTTGGTTTTTTGCATTTTTTAATCTATTTTTAATCTTTCTTGTTTCCCCAAGAAAAGCCATTTTAAGGATCCAATCCAATTGACACTGAGATGAATGGGAGTCTTTTCACTGACTCTACAGAGTACTGAATCAAGCCCAAAGCATTCATAGTGGATGATTTCCTCTTTGGAACCCCACCCCCCACTCCACAAGAGAAATATCCCATACTAAATCCTAAGATTAATGTAAAAAGATGATACTATCTCACCAGAGGAAAGTGTTTAGAGAGGTGAGAAACTTAATGGAAGGGTAATTATTGGTTTGGCTAGACACTTTTGCTTCTCTTTGCTCTAATTTCCCAACCTTAAAATACAGTGCACCTTCTCTTTGGGTGTGCATCATACAGTATTTCATGACAATACTTTACCCATTTAAAGGTAAAAATCCCAGTAATACAACATTCAAATTGGAAGATTTAAAATTATAGCAAAAACTAGAATAAATACCCCCCACCACAATTCTGCCTAGATAAGTCTTTTGGTTTCTATTTAACAAAAGAAGATTGATAAATATAATTCTTCCTACACGTTCAAGTTAACAGGAACAGAATGATTCATATACACTACAGTACTAAAGTAACTGCATTACTGGACTCATTTTTGGCATCTAAACCTACTACTTATGTTCACTTTGAAATTTTAAAAGCCTTGGTGGGGTGATATAGTTGGAGGTAGTCCTGCTTCAAGCAGGGCTTTAGACTAGGTGACCTCCTGAGGTCCCTTCCAACCCTAATTTTCAATAATTCTGTTTAGCTTTGAGAGCTTTGAAGCATGGAAAGTTTCATTCAAGAAGTGAGTTTCAAGATTTTCCCCCTCCCCCCGAAATGCAGGAGCATGTGAAATCACATTTTACTGTAAGTATTTTTAAAGTATAATTATAACTGCTATTGCTAAATGAATAGATCCTACTAGAAAGGTAAGCCAAGCAACTTCCTGTGTCAGGGAGCAGATATGTAGTAACTTAACTGGAATCAAAGTGGTTCCATAACTTCATCAAGCACTTTCTCCTTTCTGTTCCTATGTGCATGCATGGCTATGCAAAGGGTGTGGGAAATGATGTTTCAGGCCTCACCTAGCCAGATATTGTGCCTACTTAATTAAAATTAGTTTAAAAAAGTTATCAATACCAGCTACACCGAGAAAACCACCTGTGAATTGGTGTGCACTAGCTTAAATTGACCAGATTGAGTAAACCAGAGTTAAACTGGTTCCACTTTTTGTGTAAGCAAAGCCAGAGGCAGAACCAGGAGCGTCAGTGCCCGGGGAGACAGCGCCGAGCGCTGGAGCGGGAGGTGAGGAGCGTCGAGCGCTGGAGACTCCCTGAAAACCGGCAGTTTGTTCAGTAACGAACTAACTGCAACTTGAGGCCTTCAGGCCTACGGTGAATAAAACAAGGAGACAATTCCAGTCCTACTTAATGTCTTCACTGGAGCATGTCTGAAATCAGTCCCCATTAACAGGCATGAAAAATATATCCAGTTGCTATTGAAGGTGCCGTAGAGAAAGCGATCATCGTGGCTTCCTGTACCTAGTAGAGTGGTTTCTCAGCCTTTTTCGGCTCCAGGCGCCCTTCTGCAACTTGCCTGAATTTCGTGGCACCTGCTTTTCAAAAACTCATTTCAGTCATTTTTTCATCATGAAAAATAGTAGACTGGCCCCCACCCCTACCTCTCGCAGAGAGCTCAGCCCACAGCAGACACGGACGGCTTCTGATGCTACGGCTTCCTGCCTGAAACCTCGAGGTCTGCCGTGTGAATGGCATGCAGGTGTTCACATGCCTCACAGAGCTAATATCACACAGGAGCCCGGCTGAGACTTACTTATTCCACGTGCCCAGACCATCTTATCAGGTCTCTTTATCTGCGATGTTGCTGGAAAAAAAAGTGCATTTTTGCCAGATGCTTACAAAAGCGGACGCATCTCTGATCAGTGAGTCTACGTGGTGCGTACCACACCCAGCACCACTGCTAAGGGTCCTGCAGAAACCGAAGTGTTGAACCAGCCTTCACTCGTGCACCTGGGCCGTGCACAGCGGGGCAGGCAGCGCGGGCGAGGGGAACAAGAGCAGCGCCAGCCACGGCTGCACGCGCCCACGAGCTTCCCGGGAACGGGGTCGCCCCGATTCACCTCCCTGGGCCAAAGGGGTCTCACTGTAAAGGGCGACTCCACCAAACTCTGCCCCCGCACCCACCTTGCTGCCTGGGGCGGAGGCAGGGCAGTGCCCGGCTCCGTGTGGCTGCGGGCTGCGCTGAGCGGTGCCCCCCACCCCCGGCCGGCACCGCGGGGGAGCGGCGGCGGCCGCAGGGGTTCGTGCGGCGTGTTGGAGCGGTGCAGCGCGGCGCGGGGCGGCGCGGGGCGCGCACAGACGTGCTCCTCGCTCGCGCGTGGTCGGTGTGCGTGACGGCTGGCCAGTAGCACTCGGGAGTCTTGGCTATAAACTCCGCCGGGGTCTGCCAGGGGCGCTATAAGAACCTCCAGGTCGGTGCCTGTGTTGCACACTTGGCTTGTGACGTGGATGCTGGCGTTGTACTTCCAAGCCAGCGGATTTGGCGCGCTTGCTGTCAGCTGTCACTGCCGGTCAGAGGCTTAGCGATAGGCCGGTGTCGGACGAGTGCGGTCAGTGCGGCCCGCAGCGCTGTCCCCTGCAGGCACCGAGCCAACGCCGGCCGGGGAGCCAGGCCCCTTGTCTGTGTCCAGCCGTGTCCCGCTGTGCCCTCGGGACTCCTGCGCCTGCTCCCTCACCCCGCAGCTACCAATGGACCAACACCACCCCCACTGGCAGTGCGCTGCGAGGGGATGTGTGCGTGGTGCAGCACCGCGCTGTGCCGGGATTGCAGTGCAAGCTCTGCACGTGCACCCCACAGCCCAGCGCAGCACGTATCGCCCCGGGGCCCCTCGCACTGCGCCGTGTCTGGGGAGCCCCTGCTCTGTTGTGGGGCAAGTCTGGGAGCCCTGCCTGGGGGTGAAGCTTTCACAGCACAGGCTGGTGGGAAGCCCCTTGTCCTGTCTCCCTGGGAGCCTGGTCCTGCATCCGGGTTTGTGTCCCCTCCCAGCGCTCTGGACCTGCACAGAGCGAGTCGGGGCACTCGGAGCCCAGGGCTCCTCTCTGAGCCTCCAGCCCGATGCACTGGTGAGGGCCTTCGTGCTCCCTGTGACCCGTGCGCTGATCTCAGCAGCTGCAGCAACCAGAGGCCGCGAGATGAACAGTGCTGCATGGACCCCGTGTCTTTGCGATCCCCGTGTCATTCTAGTTGTGAACTCACAGTAAGGGCAATAATTATTACTAGGGATTTAATGGAAATAGAATTACATGGGCTCCTGTAATCATAACAAGCAGGGCTGGAAGGCACCTCAGGAGGTCTCATCTAGTCCAAGCCCCTGCTTTGTATTGTTATGCGAGAGACAAATCAATGTCTGAAAAATCATCAGAAAATGGTCAGTGGTGCAATTTAAACTAAAACAGGTTTCCCTCAATTTATGTGGGTTTGATTTATGTGAATTCACTCTTATGCGATGACCATTTTGTACCTGAACTTTGTTCTATGAGAGGTAAATTTGCATATATGCGATTCGCATATTTGCGATGTGGTGCCCCTGCTGCAGCCCCGGGAACAACAGACCCCACCTGCTTGCAGCCACGGGGCTGCACCCCTCTCCCTGCCCCTTCCCTAACCTCAGCCTCACTCCCTCCCTCCCTCCCTCCCTCACAGCCCTGGGAACGCAGCCCTATCTCTTTCATTGTAAAGTGGGTTTGCTTTATGTGAATTCGATTTATGCACTGTTTCCTGGAAACGCATCTACCGCATAAATCAAGGGAAACCTGCACATCCTTCTCCCGGCTCCTCTCCAGACCTGGGGACTCTTGCTCCACCTCTCTGAGTGGAGGGAAATCAGACAGAGCACTACCTGGCCATGGTGAGAACGGGCCACCTGATTCCCAGCTCCATCCAGGGCTGACACCAGCTCTCCATTCTGCTCCATCTAGACACCAGCATGACCCCATGCTCGGGACAATGGCCCTCCTCTGGCCTGTGGCTGGGAACCAGATGTCATGGCTGTAGCACATTGAAAAGGGCTCTGCATAGCCATTTAAACAGATCATACTTCTGAGACTTAAGATGGCAGAGACAGACGGCTTGGGGACGGGCCTGATTGCTGTGATAACCCTGATCACCCATCAGGGATGGATCTGGTCTCGGGATGTCCCTCCCCAGCTGCCCTTCTCCTCAGCAGTTATCTCAGGACAGGAACAGGCTTTTTAATGCACAAGAGCTGTGGCACAGCTGGATGACATCGTGCAGGGCAGTGGTGGCCACCACCTTTTTGCTGAAGTGCCGCTAGTTAGACCTAGACCTTCCCCGAGTGCTGCTCTGATCCCACCGATGCCCGTGTCTCTGCCTCTGTCCCAGCACCTCCCGCTACCTTGCACCCAGGCTCACATGCCAGACCCAGCTGCTGCCCATGCCCCTCATGGCACGCATGCTCAGCTGGCCACACTAATGTAGGGAAACAGGCAGGGGCACCTCTGCACACCCACAGCCAGCCGGGCTGGTTTCAGTGTTGAGCAGCCAAAACCACTGCCTGGGGATCCTCTAAGCTAAGTCTGTGCAAGTCCCAGAGTCCTGGGTTGTGGAGGGGAGAAGCCAGCCGAAATGTGGTGACTGTGTCTCATCACAGGTTCAGAGCCCATGTGTGGGGCACTGCGGTGGTCGGAGAAGTGGCTGCAGGAAGAACAGCTGCCCAGGGAAGGGGCCTGGGGTCATGGGTATGGGGTCAGGGTCACTCACCTGCATGTCCTCAGACTTCTAGTCCTGCAATCAAGAACAGGTGAGGATTCACACAGCAGAGACACCGCAGCAGGACCCAGGGCAAACACAGACAAGCCCTGCTGTCCCCAGTGGCCAAACCCCTGGGGCTGCCTGGAGCTGGGGCAAGGGGGAGTCTGGGCTGCAGCGTTTGCACTCAGGTCCCTACAGCAGCCAGGGGAGAATTGAACCCCCATGGCTAGGGGAGCCCCACAGGGAAGGTCCCTTCAGCAGCACAAATCCTGCCCCATTGGCCTGGCCCGGCCCAAGGAGGGGGCCAAGGGCCTTCCTGGGTGAGATGCTGGCGTCCCCTTGCAGCCTACCGGGGGAGTCGGTGTCACCGTGGAGCCATCACTTCTCCATGCCCTGGCGTCTGGGGCCTCAGTTCTCAGCCCTCCCTTCCCGGCAGCCCAGACTTGTCCTTCTGCGTGTCTGGGTGCTTGTGTGTCCTACCGTTATCTCACAACTACTCACACATGCCTGGGGCAGCTCCAGCCAGGGCCGCCCATGGGCCTCGTCCCCACAGCACCCAGCTCGGCACGGTCTCACCGCAGATTAGGGCTGATGAAGCACCAGCTCCCCCTCAGCGTTTTCTGCCCTGCGCCCGACACTCATCCCCCGCTGGGCTTCACTCACTGGGACAGGATTTTTACACCTCCCTGAATCTCCCTGTGATCCCACCTCTCGCATTCAAGGTGGACAGCAGATAGTTCATCAATTCTCCCACCGCTGGGTCCAAGGACTGGCATTCAGGCCTCGGGCACAAGCATATGGTACCACTGTCACTCCACTGATGTAGCCGACCTGTGCAGGTTTTCTGTGGACAGAGATATGGGGCCGCGTGGAGGGTATTGCCTGGAAATCTGGAGCATTGCTATGGAAAACAAAAGAACAAGAGAAGTCTCGGCTGCGAGGTAAGGAGGTAGGAGCTGTGGGGCAACAGGGCCCTCAGGAGTCCAGGTCGTAGCGGACATTATCTGGTCTCCCAGCGGGGTGGGGCAGGCACCTGCCCTGGGGAGCTTCAGCAGGAGACTGGACACACACCTCACTGGGTTATTTGACCCCTGCAGTCTTTCCTGCCCAGAGCAGGGGGCTGGACCCGACGACCTCATGAGGGCCCTTCCAGCCCTAAACATCTGTGTGAGTGTGAGTGTGTAAGAGACACACTGGGGATGTATGAGAGATACTTGGGCTGTGTGTGTGTGTCTCAGGGAATTGGTTGGTGTGTCTGTGTGTGTTGGTTGCAGAGACAACCTCTGTTCAGTAACTGCACAGGATACCCATTACCTCTGCACGTGGACCAGGAAACAAGCTCTTGGTTTTGTGGCTTTTTGAGAGCACCGCAGAAACTGCGCGCACTTTCAGTGCCCTGCGACTCGAGTGGCTCGCTGTTCGTACATGCAACGAAAGGACGTGCACACAGACCCCAAGAACTCTGGGTTGTCTGGGAGGGGAAAGGCCTGGGGATGAGAGGACGGGGCTGGGGGCACGGACCCCTGGGTTGTTTGCGGGGCGCAGAGCAGGGAGAATGGGGGGCCAGGTGCCTGGGTTCTCTGCAGGGAATGGGGAGGGGGCTGGGGGGTGAGAGCAGAGGCCCAGCTCAACCCTCAGGCACTCAGCACACATGGGTCTGGTCCTGTGTCCAGCACAAAATAAGGGCAATGCTCTCCCATGGGGCTGGCCCCCTTCCCTTCCCCTGTGTATTGTCATCAGTGCCAGGCAGGATACTGGGCTGATCACTCCGCCCAGCTGTCCCTCCAGAGCGCTGGGGCTTGCTGGCATCTCCTGTTTCTTAGCTCATAAAACAAGTAACGCAGAGAAACATTAAAAAAAAAAATTTTTTTTAAGACTATTGCTTATGAGTTGCATACCACCCCTAGTATCTCTATTTCCCAATACCCTCCCAATATCTCCCTGTGCCCCCAGCATCTCCCAGTATGACCCAGTGCCCTCCCACTATCTCCCAGTGCCTCCCAGTATGTCCCAATGCCATCCTACTATGTCCCAGTGCCCTCATAGCATGTGCATGGCAGGTCAAGGCATGTCCTTGGTGTGTGGAGGCATGTCCTGCCACCTCTGCAGTCCCCTGTGCTCACACATCCCACACATCTCATAGATTTCATAGATTTCTAGGGTCGGAAGGGACCTGGTAGATCATCTGGTCCGACCTCCTGCTCCAGGCAGGAAAGAGCGCTGGGCCCTGCAAATGTGATCCTTTTGATTTTTTCTAAGGTCTCGCTGAGAATAGAGGTGAGGCTAACTGGGGTTAAGTAACCCGAGCCAGATGCCTGTCTAAGCACTTCTTGAACACCTCCAAGGTAGGGAGGTGACTTGTGACAGCGCCACAGTCTTTGGTTTACTACCTCAATCCTCCTCTCCCTCCTCAGCCCATAGCCCGAGACTGGGAGGATCTAGGAAAACACCAGCTGTGCCCCCAACCCTTTAGCCCCACTCCCTAATCCCTGTAGTGCTTCATGACCCAGCTGGGATTGCTCTGAGCTGTGCCACTCATGCCCACATGGATAAGGAGCACAGGGTACTGGTCACTGGGCCAGAGAAGCTCAGGGATCTTCTCCGCAATGTCTCGGATACGGGCTCCTGGGAAGCAGCAGTCTTCCCGGGCTAAGGGGTCGGGGCATCAGATTGCCCCCTCAGTCGCCCTCAGGATGGAGTCTCCCACGACAAACACTTTGCGTTTTGATGCAGGGAGAGCGGGGGCGGTTCCTACAGTTGAGCCTGTGTTGCCTGCGGAGGTGGGAACTCAGCGGGCTCCGCTGGGGCTGCAAGAGGTTCATACCTGTTGCAAAGCTCCAGCGGGGCGGGGACCTTGGTGCGGTGGGACTTGGGGCCCTTGACTACCTTGGTCCAACCCCTTGGCTGGACAGCATGGGAGGTCCCTGAGTCCTCCCTTCTCCTGAAAGGTGACTGTGGTCTACCCTCCGCCTCCAGGGGTGAAGGGCCTGGTAGTAGGAGTCTATCTCCCACTCACCATCCCTGATGGCACACAGTCTCTGGGCTGCGGCCAGGAGCTTCTGCAGCTGGCGCACCAGAGACCCCGGTAGGGAGCAGACCCCCAAGGGGAGGTGGCCATGCTCCCGGGCCCCAGAGCATGATAAAGTGTCAGGCAGCGCCCAGAGCCAAAAGCCAGAGGCTCCATCTGCGTGGAGCCCAGAACCATGGGCTCCGTCTGGGTGCAGGCCTCTGAGGAGCCGGTGTGGGGCTGCAGACCCCGAAGGGACCCTCAGGGTGTGGTGTGTGCCCATCCACATTTTACCGGTGGTAGTCTGGCTACTACTGTGGCTGGGGGTGCACTGGCACAATCGCTGCACTAACTCATGGACCGGGCAGACAAGCGTGCCTGTTTGCGTGGCCTCTTTGCGAGGCTCTGCTCACGTGGCTCCCTGGGAGCTGGGTGAAGTAGGAGCCGGGTGGGGCTAAGCCATCGGTGGGCCCTTCATAAACTGTGCACATGCATAGAAAGGCTCGCGGATGGCACTGCGCTGGTCTAGGGGCTGGGGGTCCCTGCCCTATGGAAGAAGGGGACAGGTGAGTGCCCCCCGCTTCCCCTGTCTCATGTGCCAGGTGGGACCGGTCATGTGGCTCCCTGGGGGCTGAGCCAAATAGGAGCCAGGGGAGGGGGGGAGTGTTCCCCCTCGGCTCCAACTCAACTGACCCACAGCTGACTGGGTTGGGGTCCCTCCCTCCCTCCCTGATGCGGCCCCCACCTACCTCTGGCTGTGCTGGATGTCCGGGTTGAGGTCCTGCTGGGGGGGTTTGTGGGTCCCTAGGCTCAACAGGGTTGCAACAGGCTTCTGCTTGTACGTCTGTCACCAGAGCTGGGACAAACAACTAGGGCAACTCCTAAAAGACAGGATGGATAAAGCAGAGCTTTTAAATGACTTCTTTGCATCTGTGTTCCTGGACACGGATACAGACATGCTTCCCAAAAGACTTTAGTCTGGCGTGAGAGAAATACCACCTACAGTTAACACTGATGTAGTGAAGGGGCACCTGGAGGGGTTGGACGTATTTATGATGGTGGGCCCCGGGGATCGTCACCCAAGGGTACGAAAGGAATTGGCCAGTGTCATAGCAAAACCATTTACACAACTGTTTGGGTACTCGTGGCACTCAGGACAGGTCCCAGAGGACTGGAAAAGGGTCAATGTGATCCCTATTTTCAAGAAGGGGAGAAAGAAGGACCCGGGTAATTATAGGCCAGTTAGCCTCACCTCTATTCTTGGCAAGACCTTGGAAAAAATCATAAAGGATCACATTTGTGAGGGGCCAGCGGGTAATGCAATATTAAGGGGATCCTGCCCTGTGTCTCTGGCCCCATAATCCTGGCAGCTGGGGGCCCCTCCAGCAGGGCTGGGGGAGCAGGGGCTGTGGGTGGGGGTGAGGGGCACCAGCAAGGCTGTGGGGGCTGTGGTTGGGGAGCGAGGGATACGAGCAGCACCCAGGGCCTGTCAGTGGGGAGTAATGGGCACCAGCAGGACCAGGTAGAGGGGGCTTCGGGGGGGCTTTCAGTTAGAAATTTTGTGATTTCTAATGAGAGATTTTGTGAATTGTTTAGCAGGGAAAACCAGATGACTGGTCATAACCGTGAAAGAAGAACAAGGCCAAAGCAAAATAGATGCTGATCACTCTCAGAAGGAGAACTAGAATTAGGGCAAGGCCAGTGAGGACCCATGAAAGCCTGCTGCTGTTTGGGACATGGGAAGAGGAAATGGCACCCCCACAATCGACGTTAAGGGGAAACCATCATGGGTTTATAGCAGACAGATCCTGCCTGACTAACCTGGTCTCTTTTTATGACTAGGTCACACAAAGTGCTTAGATGCAGGGGTGGAGATAGAAGTTATCTACTTGGACTTTAAACAGGCTTTCGACACAGTGTCGCACCCAATTCTCACAAGCAAACTGAGTAGCTGTGATGTGGACTTTTTCACAGTACAGTGGGTGAAAAACTGGCTTATGGGACGCAGCCAGAGAGTGGTGGTGGATGGGGAGGTTTCTCCCTGGGGAAATGTAGGAAGTGGTGTTCCCCAGGGCTCATTCCTTGGACCAGTGCTGTTCAAGATCCTCATCAGTGATTTGGATGAGGGGTTGAAATCACTCTGTCCAAATTCGCAGACAACACCAAACTCTGGGGTACAGTAAACACAGTGGAGGGCAGAGAGTGAATCCAGGCGGATCTGGACAGACCGGGGAAGTGGGCAGATCAGGATAGGATGCAGTTTAACAAGAAGTGCAAGGTGCTGCACCTGGGGAGAAAGACTCTCCAGGTGCAGCACCTTGCACTTGATGATCTGCAAGGTCCCTTCTGGCCCTAGAAATCTATGACATCTATGAAGTGTTCAAGAAAAAACAAAGTAGCTCCGTCAGGCCTGATGAGAACCTGCGATCATCTTCTGTCCTTGTTGTTGTAAGCATTGCCTCCAAAGCTGTCGTCCTCTCTGGGCAGAATGGCATGCAGGCGACGTGCCAAAGGTGGGACTTAAGGGGTGGGAATTAGAGCAATGACAGGGACATTCATGTTTTGAATCTCTGGTTGCAGCATGGAAAATTAAATTGGATTGACATTTAAAAAACCCTGCACCATGGTGAAGGCACGCTGCAGAGCGCACTGATAGAGTGTACCGTTTCCTACGTGTTTGAGAGTCAGGGTGGTTTCTCAATAATCTCTGCTCCCCTGCCTGTGACCAACCTGCCTCCCCACCCTCTCTCCTCCCTGCTGCTATTGTTCCCTTGTCCTCATTGCTCCTTTCTCTCCATTCATTTTAATCCTTCCATTTACTTTCCCTTTGCCCCCATGGCCCCTCCTCTCTGTTCTTAGAAGCTGACTTACAGGAAATCAGCTGCTGCGCTCAGGTAGGCACCACCCAGGATGAGCCCAGCCTGCACAGAGCAGGAAGAACAATCAGCAGAAGATGGGGCCGTGCAGCCTCAGACCTCCAGGACAGGACATGGATGAAGAGGCCACCTGCTCCATCTGCCTGGAGCTCTTGACAGAGCCGGTGACCATAGGGTGTGGGCACAACTTCTGCTGAGCCTGCATCACCAAATACTGTGAGGACGCTGTCCGTGGCTCAGGCGACGCCGTCCCCTGTCCCAGCTGCAGAGCAGAGTTCCAGATCGGGAGCTTCCGGCTCAACACTCAGCTCAGAAACCTGGTGGAGAAGATTAAAGAGCAGAGTCTGAAACCAGGAAAGGAGCAGATGGCCACTCAATGCTTGGAGCACGAGGAGAAACTCAAGCTCTTCTGTGAGGAGGATGGGGAAGCCATCTGTGTGATCTGCAGGGAGTCCCAGGCTCACCGGGGTCACACAGTGCTCCCCATCCAGGAGGCTGCCAGCAATTACCAGGTAGGTGACACCACTGACCTGAGAAAGCCCACTGCACAGACACACACTTACCTGCCAGGAGAGATACTATGATAGGTTTCAGCCCAGGTGGCTGTACCTGCCGGGCAAGGGCAATCCCCTTCTCCTTGGCTGTGAACGACTTACTGTAGTTGAGCTGAATGTCTATCGCTTGCACTGCAGGGAAGGTGACCTTTGAGAGTCTGCAAATGCCTCCCAGTGCAAGGATCTTGGCTACAAAACCTATGTTCATAGGGTATAATCTTGGCCCTCCCTTTAGCCTGTTCCTTTGGCTTTCAGTGAACTGAAATTAGTGGGCATCTGAACTCCAAGGCCTCCAGGCTTGTGGCTTGCACATAGGATGGCTGCCATGGATTTGGCAGTACCTGAAGCCCTGATCTGAGGGGTCTGCAAGGGAGGGTACTTGCTGGTGGTAGCACCACATGGCCATGAATGATTAAGCTCTGCTTAGTTGATAGGATTCAGAACTGATTTGGCCCAAGAGATAAAACGTATATATATAAGGGAGACAAACAGCAGCATTGAGAAAGAATACCCACCTAGAGCAAATCAATTTAGGCTGGCTAGCCTCTTGATACGCGACTAGAGCACTTCAATCCAAGTTCCTCGCTAGATTTCTGGTTAGTTCCTCACATCGACACCCAGGGAATTGTGGGTGCCCAGAGCTTGGTCCAGTGACAAGAAGAGGTCTCTCCCCCAATTTACTGAGCAGTTTACTGAGGGTGGGTGTGGGGAGGGGTGCGATTTCTCCACACCTTGCACTAAACTATATATGTAGAGCTATATAGCTCTGCATATATACATACATACATACACACCATCGTGCTAAAGGCAATGAGCGGAGGCTGCCCGCAGGGCCTGGGGAGCTTTGGCTGCTCTCTTTATATTTGGTACTTCTCTCGGGCTCACCCTAGCACACCTGATTTGGGTCCGGGCCGCACTGCCCACAGTCCCTGGGCTTTGAGGCTGAAACCCAACTAGCCCTAAACACCTCCAGGGCTAAATTCATGGCCTCTGCCCTCCCCTACAGACACACCTGTGCCTCATGGGTGTTATTTTTTCTATGTTCTTTATCTCAGTAGGGGCCTCTGCCCTTTGGCCTTTACCCACCTTTATTCTGGCCACACGCCTCCAGTTCTTGCCCAACTTCCTTGGTCTCAGCCCTCTCTGTATCAAGACTCTGGGTTCCTTGGCCCTATAACTGGGCTCATTCCCCTGAGTCCTTGGCTCTGCGGGGCTCTTGTTTCCTGCCTCTAGAGAGTGTCCCTCAGGCACCGCTGTGGCCTCCTTTCTGCCTCTGACAGCAACACCTCACCCTCCAGTACTCTGCCAGCTGCAGATCCCCGCCAGGTCCCAGCCACCTCCTACCCCCAGGTTCCTGCCTCTCCTGCAGCTCCTCAGCTACGTGGCTGCTTCGGGCCCGCTCTCTTATATCTCCAACCTGCAGCAGTCCCACTTGCAGAGCTAGCCAGGACCAAATGGGCCTTGGTGGCCCAGGAGCCAGGCTTGTCATGGGCTGGGGCTCTGGCCTCTCTGGTCACACAGCTCAGCCCTCAGCCTCTTCTCACCGGCTGCACCCCAGCCCCTGAGCCACAGCCACTGCCTGCTCCCTGCTGCCCCCTCATCCCTCCTGGGTGCCCCTGGGTGCATGTTGTTCTGCAGCTGGCCTTTGCCCTGCCGCCTACCTCGGTGCAGCCCTCCGGTGCTGCCTCCCGACCTCTTAAGTAGCAGGGATTAGAGGTCCCTGCTACAGGAGGCATCGCTGCTTCCTTCTCAGCTGTGGTGCTGCTTTACTGTACGCTGGAACCGGCACCGGAGTACGGTGTTTGTGCTTGGGAAGTCCTTCGTTAAACCAGCTGTTCTGCTGTTTCAGTCTCCCCCCACAAGCAGGGTTTCTAAACCAGATTGTGTCAGACTAATCTGAGATGCACCTCTGATAACATAACACACTGAACAGGGCAATGCAGAGGGCTGATAGTATTTCCTCCATACAATACAAGTCGGGATATGACACACAACTTGTTTCTGAAAGGCAGAATAAAGATAAAAGATCATTTCCTGTAGCAAGTAACAGAGGAGCAGCAGCCTGGGAGCAGAAACTGCTTCCTCTCCTGCTCCAGGGCAGATCTGACTTTCACTTTTGATCAGCAGAAACTCTTCTTACCACATTTCTCACATATAATGCACACTACAATTTCCAGCAGCTGGTTTTGAGGAGAAAGGCTGTGCAGTATGTGAAAAGTATGGCAACTTTCTAGATTAAGTGAAGCGTTTCATCGTCTTATGGGCTATAACTGGCCTACCTGGAGGGGACGGGTCATTGCTGTGCTGTGCGGTAGCTCAGGTGCTGTCTCAGAGTCAGACGGCAGCACGATCTGTGCAGATGGGAACGATGTGGCTGGAGCAGGAGGCGCCGGGAGGGCCCTGGGGTGTGCAGGGCAGGGGACTAATCCTGTTTAACAATCCTGTCTGTGACCTTGTTACTGGACTCGAACTGGGCTCATAAAGTCTGTGGTTGACACTAAGCTGGGAGGTATTGCCAGTGGGCCCAGATCCACACTGAATGGCTGCAGGACTGCTGAGGTTTAAGGACATGCCTGGGATTCTCCTGCTGGAAAGATTTTGGTTGATCACAGAGCATGGATGCCAGAGCCTCCAGATCCACATTACTCCAGAGTTAGGAATGCTTTTCTCTCCCTTTCCCAGGAAAAAATTCTCCTCTGGACTATAGTCCCCTAGACTATAAGCAAGCACTCACAGTTTGAATTAACTGACCAGTCCCAGGTGTCTCAAATGCTGCATTTCAGCCTAAGAAGAGCCAGCACAGGTGCGGCTTCTGTGGGATGCTGCAGGTCAAAGCAAGTGAAGGGCTGTGGGGGTAAGGGGGGACAAAGCATCCTCTGGTAGGAGCATGCGGCAGCCACCACCTCTCTTGTCCAGGTCTCCGCCTCCAGTTCCCTTCGATCTCACCTCCCGTGCCTTGTTGTTAAGAAAATTGAAGAGAGGTCAGATGATAAGAGGAGGCCTAAGATCTGCCTGGATGAGAACCGTCCTCTTCACAGGCTCTTTCCACTCCTGCAGCCTGTTCCTTTCTACGCCCAACCTGGTGTTGAAATGTGTAGCCTTACCTTACCCCTGGGATCCTGAACCCCTCAGTCAGCAATTGCCACTTGCTCTGCTCCCTCAAGTCTTTCGTAGGGTACTTCAGTCAGTCCTCAGTCTATTCATCAAGTCTGCTCACTGGCTGTTTATTCCCCAAAGCCATGGAAGTTCAGTCAAACTTCAGTGGAGTTCCCTGTCTCCCATGGTGCACGGCATCGCACTTCCTTATCAGTGAATTCAACACTCCCCCTTTCCTATAACAAGATCAAGTGGTTCTCACTGAATCCCCCCGCTTCACTTAATCCACAGGAGGTTACTTCATGATCAGTCACCAGCCTCCACTGATTCCCCCCAACAATAAATTAATTATCTATGAATTCGTCATTTAATTCTAGATGAATTCCACAGTCCCACCCAATCCATGGCTAAGCACTTAATCATCAATTAATTCAATCTCCCTTGGTTAATCGAAGATCAGCTAGTTATTTCTGAATTTATGAGTCTTCCTCCTTCACACTAATTACATTAATTGTCCTGCTTTTTTTCTCTAATTTTGTGCATGAAGTGCCAATCTCGTAGGGCCCTTCCATCATTTTAGGAACAGTCTGGCACCGCTCACTCCCAGTCCGTTACCTTTCTTCCCACCACCAAGTTCCCTTCTCCAGCCTGGTCTCACTCACTGGCCTGGTCCTGAGCTTTCCCGTCCTCCCGGGAACCACACTGGACTCTGGTGCTGGACTGGGAGTCCCAGCTCTGCGTCTCCACGTGCGGTGCACAGCATTTCCAAAACCAGCCGTGCGTTCCCCTCACTGGGGGTCGTGTGTGCCGGGTCCTTGTTTTTGAGCCCACTGGAGCTCTCGGGGACCATTAAGAGCTGGCTCCCTCCAGACATGGCTGTGTGCAACAGGGAACCTGCTTCTTTGTCCCCGACAGCACATGGACCCTTTTTCTGGGTGCTCCCGTGGCCACGCAGCCCCATTGGACTTTTCTGAGTAGGTCTGCCCTCGGACCCTGCCCTGCCAATGTTTCTTGCCTGGCACAGGGATGGGAGCTGGCTCTGTCACAGGGGCCGGGCCCTGGTGTGGAACAAGTGTCTGGAGGAGACCAGAGGGGATGTGGAGATGGACCAGGTGTAGGAAATGCAACAGGGCCTTGGTCCAGGGCAAAGCCTGTGTGCTGCAGACCTGCCCCCTTCCAGCCGCCCACCCCTCCTGCCCCAGCGGTAACCAAGCCTGTTTCCCAAACTGGCCCAAGCTAGGTGAGAAGCTGTGCATCCCAGGGACGGGCACGAACCCCCAGGGTCAGACACCTCGGGGACGTTTCTGAACGAGCTTCTTGGCCAAGCCCGTTTAGTGCAGCAGCATCAGGATGAGTGGGGGAGCAGGGCACGTGGGTGCAGGGCATTCTGGGAAATGCACTTCTGTCGAGGGGCAGCAGCTGGAATTTGCTGGTGCTGGACGGAGATGTTGAGCCATTATTTTGCTGCTAAATAACAGAAGGTTTTTGCCTGCTCGTTACGTGTGTCTGCAGAGCAGCACGGAGGTGACTTCTCCCTCACAGCAGAGTTTCAGCTGCATCTTGTACCCGGTGCCAGAGCCCCTGAGCCAGAGCCTGCAAAGAGGGTTCGAGAGGAGCGAGGATGGGCGCTGCCCTGGGCACGGTCCTGGCCAGTGACTCTGCTGGGTTTTGGTCCCGGGGCCCCAGAGCCCCACACACGGCTGCTTCTGCTGCTTGCTTTCCTTGCACATTTACTGATCCCGTATGAAGCCCTCCTTGTCCCAGCATGTGTCAGGGTCAGGAATAAGGACCTGATGGTTCTCCTGCCAGGTGAAGCTCCAGCGAGTCCTGGATCCTCTGAGGAAGGCGATGGAGAGGGCCCTGGCGATGGAGTCCAAGGAGAAGGACAGCACCGCGGCGTGGAAGGCAGGTGCCAGTTTGTGTCCTCAAGAGCTCATCCCCATGCAGAGCTGGCAGTGCGGGGTGGGGGCAGCTGTAAGATCTGCCCCCTCAGGGGCGGTGTGCCATGGAGGGAGCTCTTCCTAGACATCAGGGGGATGCTGCAGTCTGGGGGAGAGCTGGGACCACACTGGGCTGAGGTGCTGGCAGCTTAGCCCCTTCCTTGCCACTCTTCCAGGGGAGTACAGAGTCACTGCTGCTGGCCTGGATGACATACTTTACCTCCCATAAAATGGGCCACACTCTGCAAGCTGGAGCCATGTTTGCTCCCAGAGCTGCTTCACTTTCTGCACACCCTGAAGCCCATGTCTCTGCCTTTCCCAGCTGTCCCAGGGGCTCTGGGCACCGCAGCAGGATTTCCATCACATCAGTGTTTGGGTTTCTATGAGGTTTTTCTAGCAGTTCTCTGAAACCTAAATGCCTCATATCACGATGGGCATCACTGAGCCAGAAGAGGACTGGTGCAGAGCCCTTCCTGCGGTGCCCTGGGGCAGGGCAGGCTGGGCACTCTGCATTACCCTGCCCTGCGGGGAACGGGAGCCCTGTGCTCTTTCACCCCCGGTGCCCCCGCATGAAGGGAAAGGGGCTCTGGAGTTTGCTGTTCCCCATCCCAGGGCCAAGGGGGAGGCGGTTCTTGTTGCCCTGCCCTGGGCCCATGGACAGGGGCTTCAAGGCTCCCCAGCCTGGGGCAGCTCTCACAGGGGCAGAGGTAATGTTTTGTGGGACTGGTGCGAGCTCGTTCTTCATCCCTGCAGTCCCTTCCTCACGTGTCTCTTGTTATGTCTGTGCTTTTCCTGATTCTTGGGCTGTCATTTCAGGATCTTCCACATTCCCCACCCTGGAAGGGAGCAAGCCACTGGCAGAGGAGCCTGTCTCCTACGGAGAGAGTTCCTGTTGGTGAAGGGGGCTCTCTTGGGGTCCTTGCCATCCATCTCCCTTGGCCAACACAGGCTTGAAGTTCTTTGCATGGAGCACCTCCTGCATCCTCGACCCAGGGACAGCCCCAGGCCTGGCACAAAAGCACTGTCATCAACAGATTGGCCAGAGATAACCCGTGGCCCACTGGGTTTTGCTCCAAGTCCCAGGGCCTTTGCAGAATCCCCAGATCCTAAATCTCTGCTTTGGCCATCAGCCCTTTTGCTATGGGGTGAAAGTATTGTGTGATGCTTTCTCTAGATATTGCATCATTATATTTATGTGTGTATTATATATCTGGTGACAGTATAGCTAGTGACAAGGGGCTGCACACACTGACTTCATACCTTCCCTCTGTCAATGCAAAGTTGAAAGTGGAGATCGCAGCTCACACTTGTTTTTGGTGCTTGTTCTGGAAGAACAAGGTAAAGCAACAGAGAGAACAAATCAAGTCTGAGTGCGAGAAGCTGCGTCGCTTTGTGAGCGAGGAGGAGCAGCGGCTTCTGCAGAGACTGGAGGAGGAGGAGAGGGAGACTCTGCAGAGCCTGGAGGCGAACGTAGCCGAACTCTCCCAGCAAAGCTCCTCTCTGCGCACGCTGATCTCGGAGATAGAGGAGAAGAGCCGGCAGACACCTGCTGAGCTGCTGAAGGTGAGCGTGTGCTGCTGATCCGGCCCCTCAATGCTGCTGCCGTCTGGCACAAAGCAGCCCTCGGCCTGGACCCCAGAACTGGGGGAAACCGAGCCAAGACTCAGACAAGAGTTTCCATCATCCTAGAGGTCTACCAGGTTGTATTGGGAGGAAATTCTCATTTGAGAGACGTGCCAAGTTATTAGTCATGAAGACTTCTTACAGACATGAACATAAAAAAGGGCTGTACTGTAAGTTCAGTGTGTCCACGCACTGAACCCAGCGCATCCCCAGAAGAGGTATCACATTAGTTGGACCTGCCTTGCCCAATGTCTGTGTAGATTGGGCACTTCAGTGGGGCTTTTCTGGAGCTTATCTCTAATATTTGATTGAATCCGCTTTCATAGATTCATAGATTCATAGATGTTAGGGTCAGAAGGGACCTCAAGAGATCATCGAGTCCGACCCCCTGCCTAGGCAGGAAAGAGCGCTGGGTCTAGATGACCCCAGCTAGATGCTCATCTAACCTCCTCTTGAAGACCCCCAGGGTAGGGGAGAGCACCACCTCCCTTGGGAGCCCGTTCCAGACCTTGGCCACTCGAACTGTGAAGAAGTTCTTCCTAATGTCCAATCTAAATCTGCTCTCTGCTAGCTTGTGGCCATTATTTCTTGTAACCCCCGGGGGCGCCTTGGTGAATAAATACTCACCAATTCCCTTCTGTGCCCCTGTGATGAACTTATAGGCAGCCACAAGGTCGCCTCTCAACCTTCTCTTGCGGAGGCTGAAAAGGTCCAGTTTCTCTAGTGTCTCCTCGTAGGGCTTGGTCTGCAGGCCCTTGACCATACGAGTTGCCCTTCTCTGCACCCTCTCCAGGTTATCCGCATCCTTCTTGAAGTGCGGTGCCCAGAATTGCACGCAGGACTCCAACTGCGGTCTGACCAGCGCCCGATAGTGGGGAAGTATCACCTCCTTGGATCTGTTCATCATGCATCTGCTGATGCACTATAAAGTGCCATTGGCTTTTCTGATGGCTTCGTCACACTGCCGGCTCATGTTCAACTTGGAGTCCACTAGGACTCCGAGATCCCTTTCCACTTCCGTGCCACCCAGCAGGTCATTCCCTAGGCAGTAGGTGTGCTGGACATTTTTCCTCCCTAGGTGCAGCACTTTGCATTTCTCCTTGTTGAATTGCATCCTGTTGTTTTCTGCCCACTTGTCCAACCTGTCCGGGTCTGCCTGCAGCTGTTCCCTGCCCTCCGGCGTGTCCACTTCTCCCCATAGCTTTGTGTCATCTGCAAACTTGGATAGAGTACACTTCACTCCCTCGTCCAAGTCCCTGATGAAGACATTAAAGAGTATCGGTCCAAGGACCAAGCCCTGCGGGACCCCACTGCCCACACCCTTCCAGGTCGAAGCCGACCCATCCACCACAACTCTCTGGGTGCGACCCTCCAGCCAATTCGCCACCCACCGGACTGTGAAGTCATCCAAGTCACAGCCTCTTAACTTGTTCACCAGTATGGGGTGGGATACTGTATCGAAGGCCTTCCTGAAGTCTAAGTATACAACATCCACCCCTCCTCCTGTGTCCAGGTGTTTTGTAACCTGGTCATTTATATTAAAGCACCAGAAAGCCTTGCTGAAGTGTATGATCTATACAGATGCTGTGGAGCAAGGACGAACTAACGTGCTGCCTCTTCCAGTAAAGCACAGGGTTTTTTGGGTTTCTTTAATCATTTCTGTCAGCAGCCAAAATGGATAGGGAAGCACATCTGGAGGTAGCCATGCAAATGTTCAGAGCAATGTAATGCTGAGACAGAGGTGACAGCAAAGAAATGGTTCATCACCCCTTGGCAGCATCCTAGTGCACCAGGCAGAGCCAGACTTAGGGATTTTCAGACAGTGAAGAAATGGATGCACATAGAACAGACAAGTCATAAACTCAATAAATGTTGGTACAGATGGTTTTGCCCAGCAAGGAAATATTCACTATTACCCTCATCCTTCCCTTTCTAGGATGTGAAAAGGACCTTGGACAGGTGTGTATCTTCCCCTTCCCCCTCCCAGTAGATTTCTGCTCGGGCTGTGGCAGGAATATCCATGTGGAAGAGCTGGGCTGAGCGATGATTAGGGATATGTTCATCTTAGGAGCAAGGATGTGAAGCTTGAGGAAGCAAAAGCTGTTTCCACAGAACTGAAGACCCCGTGCAGCGTCCCAGGGATGGTGGAAATGCTAAGGAAATTCAAAGGTACACCGCAGTGCATGTCAGGTCATTGGCAGCAGCAAGAGCCGTGCTGAGTGCACTGGGGGATGTAGCACACGCAGCACGGGGGATATGACTGTCATTTTGGCAGAGAGTCTCTGCAGTCCTGCAGCGGTCTCCTCAGCCCATGTCCGAGGGTCTCTGGATGGGCAAGGGGAAAAGTCCGGTTGTAATTTCCATGTAGGGCACGGCTGGGTCACTCCAGTGGGGACAGGGGAAGTTGGAAACAGGGAATGGTCAAACAGGTGGATCCCTGTTCCTGATGTGGGAGAGAGGAGGTAATGTCAGGATCAGGGCTGGACAGCAAAGTGGCGGTGCTTTGACATTATCCTCTTCCATATACCCCAGGCCCAGTTGCTGCCACACAATGTCCTGGTTAAATCTCTGAGTTAATCTCTAGGATCCCATGTCTGTCAACTCAAGGGCAAGGGCTGAAGGGAAATCTGGGCCTCTGCATGCAATGGGGAAGGTCCCACAGTGTCCAACAGCCTGCAGTCCCTGGGCTCTGCAGTGTGGTGCAGCCTGCAGTACCCAAGGGAGCTGAGCACCACCACAGGGATGCCCTTGGTGCCATCCTGCCCATTCCCAGGGCTGTGCTCAGGCCCTGAGTGCAGGCGGATGAGGCAGCAAGTATCTGTTCCCTGCTTTCCATTGAAAGCTCCTTTCCAGCTATGTTTGGCCCCTACAGCATGATGCTCCGGGCTTCATCTTCCAGCCCCATGGCCAGCCCATCTCTCCCTGCCTGTTGCTTGCTACTCCCCGCACCCTGGGGCTTTCTCCCCTGCACACACTCCCTGCCCTGGATGCAGCTCAGTGCCTGCCCTGACACTTCCTTTGAATTCAGATCCTAGGGAACCTTCTCTCCTGCCTCAGGTATTTCTTATAATGCCTTCAGAGTGTCAGTCCCAATGTCTGCCATGTCAGCTCTGGCTCCACAGAGGGGCAGACTGTTCCCTTCCCTGAGGCAGCAGGAAGGGCAGGTGGCCCAGACGTCAGCCTCAGCCAGGCCTGGGCTTGCCCTGACAGTGCAGACAGGCACCCGCAGCCCCCAGCCCCCTCCAGGCAGCAACAAACACGGACCCAAGTGGCAGGTCCCAGCCTGGTCTCTGCAGCTGTTTCCTGCCCGTGATGGTGCAAAGCAGCAGCCAGTGCAGTCCTGCCCACACAGAGCTGCAGCCCAGAGCTGGTTTCACCTGGGACTGGGTTTGGGAGAGTCAATGCATCCGTTCTTAAAGGGGCTTTGATGGTCAGTCTGTGGTGTGGATCAGCCCTGAGGCTTTCCTGAATGGGGAAGGCTTGGCAGGGAAATTGGGGGTGTCTCACTTATCTTGCCCAGAGCTGTCACCTTCCCCATGTGTGTAAGATAAGCCTGGAGTCAGGGTGAGTGTGGGGAGAGCCTGGCCTTGGCCAGTCTGCATCCAGAGTGGGGTGTAAGATCTCCAGCCCTGCGGGGACACCCTGCCTGGACCTGCCCCTGGATGAATGTTTACCAAGAGTGAGGACAGGGGACAGTGGAGGCAGTCCTTGGGGCCTGGGCCAAGCTCTGGGGGCACTGTGCGGTAGGAGCAGGTGTGCACAGATCACAGCCCCTGGGGGACACTGGGGAGGGGAGGTCAGGCTGGAGCTGTCCAGACCCTAGAGCAGGCGCTGCTTAGAGGGGAGCTGGGACTGGGCCCAGGTGCAGCTGAGCTCAGCTGGGCTGCCCTTCATGAATGGAAGAGGCTCTGCAATGAAACCCAGCATGTCCCACTCCTTACACGCACACAGTCACAGTCATAGAAAGAAGGACAGGAAGGGACCAGTAAGATCACCAAGTCCAGTCCCCTGTCATGGGCAGGAGGCAACTGGGCTCAAATGAGCTCCAGGATGTCCTTGTCCAGCCTTCGCTTGAACACCTCCTGGGATGGCCACTACACGATTTCTGCTGGGAGTGTGCTCCAGATTGTAGTTACCTATACAGAAAAAAAGTTTTTCTTATGTCTATCCTAAGGTTTTCTCAACTAGCTTGTGCCTATTGGACCTTGCCCTCCCGAGGGCTGCCTTGCATGCACAAGCCCAGCCTGTCACCATCCCCTTGTGGGTCACATGAGCCTGGACCAGACTGACCATAGGGAGGGCCTGCACTGGGCCAGTCTGCACCCAGATCAGGGTGCGAGATCTCTCACCCTGCAGGGATCCCCCAGCCCTGCCCTGATCCTGCCTGGTTGTTGAGAGTGAGCAGGGGCTGTGCGGTGGGGGGTGGAGAGCACAGACGCTCCCTGGGGATGTGAGCCAGTCCCTGCCAGCACTGTATATGCTGGGGGGCCTGGGCATGGCTGTAGGGTTGTGCAGCTCACAACAGGGGACAGAGCAGGGGGAAGGTGCATTCACACTGGTGCTCTGAACAGACCCCATCCCAGGCTGCTCCTCCTCCCCAACCTGCCCTTGCACAAGTGCTGCACGAGTCTCCTGTGGTTTCCCAGGGCTGCATTTCCCCAGGCCCCAAGTGGCCCCGGAGCCCAGGTCCTGTTGGGAGCCATTGGGATTTCTGCTCCTGGGTCACTGCGATGTGTTTGGAAACTGCATCGGGATGTGCAGCTTCTGGCACAATGGAGGCTGGCCAGTGCGGCACCTGGGCCCACGGGACTGGGATTGTGCAGTGCTCGGGGGGCAGACGGCCCCGGTCCCAGCAGTGTCCCAGGTCCTGTGTACACGGGGTGTCCTTGTCCCAGCGCAGTTCCTCCGGTGGAGACCCCCAGAGCAGACACACGGCGGGGGGGCTGGGACATGTCTCTTGTGCAGCTGAGCCCAGAGGTTTGGGGCAGTCAGTGGGGAAATGCCCCCTCCCCGCTCGACTGCCCCAGACTCGCCAGCAATGGGCCCCGTTCTGCGGTGCTTAGTGCCCCTGTCAGTGCTCCCCCTGCCCTTCCCTCCCCTCCCCACCCCGTGCGCCCAGCCCCATGCACGGCCCTGCCCTGGGCTGGGCTCTGGGGCGGCGCTGGCTGTGGGGTGCCCTGTCTGCAGTCCTGTGCCCACAGGGCAGAGCAGCCCCGGTGAATGTGGGGGAGGAGCAGGGCAGGGCCCTGCTGGGATGACATCATCGCATGCCCCTCCCCCTCCTGGGGCCTGCCCTGCCCCCACCCCATGTCCCTCCCCCCTCGTGGCTCCAGCGCCCAGGCCGGGAATGCCCCGGGGATGAAGGGCCGGTGGGGACGTCCCGTTTTCCTGTCCCCCCATTTCCTGTCCCCCCATTTCCCCGCGGGGCGATGGTGATTTCCCAGCAGGATCCGACCCGCGAGTGCTGGGACGCAGCGAATTCCCCGTGATCGCGGGGACCGCCTGCCCCGGCCCTGACCCGTGACTCTCTCCCCAGTGGACGTGACTCTGGACCCAGGGACGGCTCATCCCAACCTCGTCCTGTCTGAGGATCGGAAACGTGTGAGACTCGGAGACACCCGACAGGATCTGCCCGACACCCCTGAGAGATTTGACCCTTGTGTCTGTGTCCTGGGCTCGGAGGGGGTCACGGGCGGGAGGCGCTACTGGGAGGTGGAGGTGGGAGACAAGACGCGCTGGGCCCTGGGCGTGTGCAGGGAGTCTGTGCGCAGGAAGGGGTGGGTCACATGGTTAACTCGCGATGGATACTGGGTCGTGTGGCTGTGGTATGGAGGATACAAGGCCCTCACCGTCCCCATGACCCCCCTCCCCGTGCGCGTGCGGCCCAGGTGGGTGGGGGTTTTCCTGGACTACGAGGGGGGCGAGGTCTCATTTTACAACGTGACCGACAGGTCCCATCTCTTCACTTTCACTGACACCTTCTCCGGGATCCTGCGCCCTTACTTCAGTCCTGGTGTCAATGCTGGGGGCAGCAACGCGGCTCCCCTGACCCTGTGCCCGGTCCCAGCCCAGCCCTGAGGGAATCCCTGTCCCTGCCATGACCCGCGGGGGGCACAGACTGTCCCCTCCCCGCGCCCCGACTGCCACCCCTCGGTGCCCCCGGGGTGGGGGCAGGGCTGGGGTCTCCATCACAAGAGCTGCTCCAGCCTGGACCCTGCTGCTGCCCTGGCCCAGGGCTCGTCTCCCAATCCGCACACGCACAGCACCCCGCTGGGAGGGACCGGCTCCAAACTCTCATCCTTCACTTCCAGATCCCTGCAGTCCCTCGGGGTTTTACTTGGTTACTTTGTTCACCTCTCTCAGCACTTTCCCCCTTTCCCCTGCCCTCCCTCCATTCCCTTTTTTATTTAAAATAAACACGTCTGCATCGCACACCTGCTCTCTGCACATCATTGCTCACCCTCTGATGAGTGAGCACTTGCTCCTGAAAGCTGATGCATCTGGGATTCAGTGAGTCTGGTGGTGCTCAAGCTTTCTGGTGTGCGAGTCCAGGGCCACGCACCACGGGCCTCATGTGGGTCAGATGACACAAGTGTCCCAGGCCCAGCACACGTCACATTGTGCCCGAGTGCCCGGGGTACAGGGTGCCTGGGGGTGGGGAGCAGCAGGGAGGGGAGAACAGCATCCCTAGCGCTGCTCCTGGCAGTGCAGCCGCTACCATTTTTTGCTTGGTGCCCAGGCCACATGGTCCAGTCTCCTATTTCACTCTCCTGCTGCCGGGGGTCCTAACAAGGTCAAAATGTCACACATCACGAAATCACTGGACCTGTGGGGTGGGTGACTTTGCTCTGCAGGCAAAATCTGGCCCATGGCCCAGGGGTTGATCCCTCCTAAGTCTATAAAGTGCATCTCTATCCCGCCTTGTGTCTGACTTCACACTAACACAGCTATCTGCCTCTCTCAGACCACATCACTAGTTCTCCCTTTCCTTTAGTCATTCGACTCAAGGCACCCTCAGAAAGCGCCTGCTCTATATTTTCACTTGTTTTGCTACAGAAAAATAATAGAGCAGTTCTTCTGATGCAAAGATCTCAGAAAGGCCACAATGGGTCAACAATGGTTTTGACACTGGATTCCTATTTCAAAGCTTTGGGTTGGTTTTGTGACTAGTGTAGAGGTGTTTGCACACCTACCAGTGCTAAGGAGCCGACAGCGCCTGGATGGGAAGCACTGCTCCAGATCAAACTGGTATCAAAGCCCCTTTACAGCCCAACGTCTCCACTGTGCTGGGCCAGAGACAAAGATGTAATTGGTGCAGATCTTGCGAGGGAACAGCGGGAGAGGCTGGACATCCACAAGTCAGCAGGCCCGGCGGGAATGCACCCAAGAGTGGTGAAAGAGTTAGCTGACATCGCAGCATGACCAATGGCGAGGGTGTTGGAGAGCTCCTGCCCCTTGGGAGAGGTTCCTGAAGACTGGAAGAAGGCCGGGAGCACAATACGATAGACTGCTGCAAAGACAAGCCCTTAGGGGTGCACAGTCTGTGGCGCTGCACACCCCACACACGCAGATGCCTCCTACACTACTAATTTGCAGCTTTGTGGGGAGGAGGGGGTTGACCCTGAGATCTCCCAGGGTCAAAAAACCCACACCAAAAAAAGTTGGGTGGTGCATACTGCGGCAGTGCATGCCCCAAAAACTGGAGCCTGGCTGGTCCGATCTATTCTCCAGCTTATGGCCAGGCTCCCTGCTGCGGGATCGCTGAGGCTGCAGCTCCCAGAGGCCCCCGGGGCCCCAGGAAACACTGCTGGGGCCAGCACAGTTGCTGCCCCAGCCTCCCCTACCCCACGGTTATTGGTGCAATACTATATAGACAGGTGCACCAAAATGCTCCAGCACTTGTAGCAACAAGTCTGCACAGGCCTACACAGCAAAGCACTTTCTATTTTATACTGCTGTTTTTATTCCATATTTGCCAGATTCAGGAAGGAGGCGGCAGTGAACTCTGAGAAACATCATCATTTGTTACGTGTTAACCAGCACCAAGAGTGCAACGAGAGACTTGTCCTCACACATTTGTTCACTTGGTTGTGTTTTTATGCAACAAGGAGCAGTTCCTTCAATGGCTTACCTTATACTGCAGTGTAAGCCTTCCCAAAGAAGCCCTGGGCATCTGCCCAATATCAAAAAAAGTTTTCAAGCATTTTCCCTCCAGACAACATCAGGAAACGAAAGACAATGCTTTACTCTGAAGGGGCAGAGCCTCAGCTGAGAGACGTTGTCATTGCTGCCCTGCAGTGAATTGAAGCCAGCCAAGGGTCTGTCCTTGGGAGAGGTCCGAGCTCAGCATGTTCCCAGCTCTACAGAGCAATTTGGAGCCTCTAAATACGTATTTATGCATGGGATTGATATGCCCCCGTCCCACCAGAGGCGCAGGGAGCTCCCGTACAAGAACAGGACAACTCGGCACACGGGAGAAGAGAGGAGAAAAGTGAGAGACAAGAGAGCAACACGACTTCAACGGGGAACGTAAAACAACCCACTGTGCGACACGGCAGCCGAGCGTTGTGTGCTCAAGACCTTCCCAGACAAGGAGGTTTTACATTGCTTCGGAAATACAGAATGAATCGATGAGGAGCCTTTCCGTATCTCTCTTCCAAATCCCTCATCCAGGTTTCTAATCACTTCAGGGGGGGTTTGGTTTTTGTCTCAGATCCTACAGACATTTAGAGAAAGACACGACCAGCCGTTGATCAAGGGCAAGGGATTGCAGCAAAGACAAACAAGCTGTTTGTATGAACTGCCGATACACACACTGCATTTGTATCACAGACAATACTGACACCAGAGTACTTGGGGGAGACGAGAAGTGAGTTTGTCGGTGTAAAGACTAAAGCCTGTGCATCTGCATTGGGCCACCGCTTTCCTAAGAGACCGCTGTGCCACAAACGAGCTAATGTAACGCAGCAAGCGCTGGACCAGGCGTTGGGAGGACAACAGCTCTCCCTTCCCTAAGCCCATCGTTGGCACGTCCATTTAAAATCAATCGTTAGTAGAGAGTTAACAAAACCCCACTAACAATGTTAGCCAGTGGAGAGAAGCTAAACCTTACTGTCATGTCTGAAGAGAGCTACTGCTCCGTGGCTGTGTTTATCTTGAAATTGGTCCCCGTACTCCAAGGCATTTCGAGCATTAGGGCTCATTTCCACCAACACGAGACCTTGTCCCTGTCTGCTCTCCCTGCTACAACCAGCAGCCCCCGCTTTCCAACGGCTGACAGCAGAGACACCGCGCGCCGTTCTCCACCAGCATCACTAGCCACGCCAGGAGGGACGGTAGCAATGCCATCATCTAATTTAAAATTAAAACAAAAGTAATTAATCCTGTGCTCTCAGTTACTATACTGAGATTTAACCTAACACGCTACGGAGAATGCCATTCGAGCTCTGCTTTTTCTATACCAAACTACGGAGCTGGGGACTGACTTTCCCTTAGAAACGTTCATTTTTATTCTCCACAGAGACAATGTAAGCTCCCTTCCTGGCATCATTCATTGCCCACATCCTAAATCTGGAAAAAATAAATCAATGGAATTCGAGTAATATTTGGAAGACTGGTAAAATGCAGGTAAATGTTCAGTATAAAAGCTAAACAACTTGAGGGACAGCCACACAGGTCTGCTTCTCATGGACACGGTTTCCAGCAGCCTGAAGACACCGCTCAGCACGAGGCCCTGAACCTCGGGGCTGTCTGGACGCAGGGGAAAGCCCCCAGGAGCTTCCCACCAAAAAAGACGAGGCAGACGTGGAGGGGGGGAGGAGGAGGATGTGTGTACTATTGCTCATACGTGACATGCCAATACTTTAAAACTGGATTTGTTGCTCTTGCTTGTTCTGTAATGAGAATGAGAATGAGTGCAATGAAAGAGAAGGGGAGTAGATGAATTAAAAGGAGCACGGGGTTAGAAATAAAGAAAGGAAGAGCAGCATTAAAGGGAGCGTGCTCTACAAAGGACAGGCTCATTTGAACACCACTCTTTGAAAGGCTTCCCCCAACATTTCCCGTGTGCTACACAAAATACTGACATGAACAGCACATTACTGTACCTTGTTTCTCTGTACTTTGCTGTCACAAATGAGTTAGACAACATGCAGATGCAATACTGCCTTCCCCGAGGAGCTCCAGGAAGCACGCTGCATTCAAAGGGAAACCTGTGCGATGTGAGCAGAGCGCAGCACGACTCCTGGGAGGGCACAGCGTGGGATTATTGTCTTTTTTTCTAGCCGTGGTGCTCAGGAGAAAAGCCACTGGGAAAAAGTCCTTACATGAGAATATAACAGTTTACAGGTGTTGCACTCTTACGTGGAGCAAGACTGCATTGAGATCGGACGAGACCTACAACGAGCAGATCTTTTCTTTCTCTAATGGTCCACGATTAGGTCTTTCCCTGGCACAGACCCTGTAGAAGAGTCAACACGGACTAAAGTCATCACCTGTACTTCAGAAAACACATATGAAATGATAAAAAAAAACATAAAAGGTGGGCAGACTTCCCCATTCGGTGCGCAGAGCGGGGAAGGCATCGTCTTTGAACACAGAGGCTCTATCCGTGAATCCTGACATGGCCAAATCCAGGGTCTGGAGCAAAGCTGCCAAGAATGGCTTCAAATGTGAACATGGCAACAAAAAAGTGTGTTTTGCAGTTGTTCCTCTGTGTGCCACATGGTCAATGTTTGCAGCAGACGGCTGGCATTTCTTCCATGGATTGAAGAAGGGGTAAGATGCTTCAGAGTTCATACTCAGTTAGGATAAATTTAAAAAAATGCTGAAAGGGATTCCTGAACTAAATATGGCAATGAATTATACAGCATCCATTTAATTTGACAGATAAAAGGTCATTGTACAGTGCCCCAGAATGAGTGATTTAGAAATAGCTGCCAACTTCTGCACGGAGGACACAGCTGCATTGCAGACATGCCTGGGAGAGCGCTGGAGTGAAACACCTGGGATGCCTGGAAAAGACAACTCGGGACTCTGGGAGAAGCTGCCTGGCTTGCCATGGATGCTAGTAAGATCCAGGATCCACCAGTTAACCACGTTGATATGAGCCGTCCTCGTTAGGTTTCAGTCAACACACCAATGTATGCACAGGGCAGCTATGAACTTGGAGCTATTCACAGAATTGTAGAAAAAAGAGGGTAAAAGGGACTCGGGAGGTCATTAGTCCAACTCCTGCAGGGCCAGGCCAGTGTGCACCATGCCAGACAAATGTCTGTCTGACCTCCGCATCGACCCCTCCCCAGACAGACTTCACAACCTCTCTGTGTCCGTGTTTAATCCCCCTCGTTGCTAGAAAGCCCTTCCTGTGGTTCGGCTCTGTAAGGTGTCGGCACCAGGGAAGTTCGGCAGTAACAACCGGCGCAGCCAACGTGACAGCAAACGATTTAGCTGCTAGCATAAATCCAGATTGCTCCGAACAGAAGGATCTACTCGATCCTCATCTCCATCTGCAACCCAACAGCCCTCATCTGCCCCACGGCTGACACACGGACGGAGTCATGGCCAAGCGGGGTTGCTCCGACTCCTCTCCTCTCCGGCAGCTTTTCTCCTGAGCACCCCGGCTAGAAAGGGGTGTTGGTTGTAGCCGTGTTGGTCGGAGGCCATGGGCAGGCCTGGTTCCTTGGGCAGATGTGATATCTTCTATTAGACCAGAGAAATAGTTGGAGAAATTGTTCTTTGCCAGCTTTCTGGCACAAACGCCCTTTTTCAGGCACAGGGAAAGTCTGCCTGACGGCTGGAAACTAAATTAAACAGGACCCTCATCATCACCGTCCCGGTTCAAGGAAGTGGCCTTGACATTTGCCACAAAGGTGTGGTTAGCCGAAACCCCTATTGGTCTGTGCAGAAATACTGTTGGACGTTTGCAATGTCTGACATCTTTGCAGAGAACCAGACACACGAGCGACGTGCCGTCCCCTGGCCTGTATTCATCGCATCAAATCAAAGCAGAGGTGCAGTGGGTTTGCTGGGCCTGAGCACAGAGCAGGGCTTCGTCTCTCCTTTAACCAGCGCGGGGTGGAGAGCGGGGGCAGCGTCTTCTTGTGCAAGCCTCACGCACGTGTCCTGCAGGGCAGGTGACAAGCCCATCCCGCCGGTACTGAGGACTTGCTCTCTCTCTGTGCAGCACGCGGTGCCGGGAGGGCTGCGGGGCACGGCGCGAGAGGAAGCGCAGGACCGGCACAGCATGGCTACAGCAGCAGCAAAGCCAGGGGCGTTTGCAGGCGGGAGCAGGGCTTGGAGCCAGGGGAGGGAAGGGTGCAGCCTGCCCGCTCCCCCGCAGTGTCCGGCCGGCAAATCCCGCAGCCCTCCGCCTCCAGCTCGGCACCCCGCGGCGGGGCGGGGTTGCAGCTCCCCCCGCCCCTGCCCTGTGCCTCCGCCTCCGCGCGGCCGAGCCGGGCCCGGCTCCCCTCCCCTCCCCTCCCCTCTGCGGTGTGCAAGTCCCGCCCCGCCCCGCCCCGCCCCGCCCGCGGCTCCCGGCACCGGCCGGGCTCTGCCCCGAGCCAGCAGTGCGTGCGGCTGTCTGTCTGTCTGTCTGTCTGTCCGCGTGGGCCTGCGTGTGCGTGTGCGTGCATGTGTCTGTGTGTGCCTGCATGTGCAAGTGCACATGCCCGTGTGTGCGCATGTGTGTGCATGCATGTCTGTGTGCTTTCGTGCATACGTGTGTCTGTGTGCATGTGCCTGCATGTGTGGATGTGTGTGCATGTGTCTCTGTGCATACGTGTATGTGCCTGTGTGTATGTGTGTAGTGTGTGTGTGTGCTTGCATGCATGTTTGTGTGCATGTGTGTGCACATGAGTGTTTGTTCGTGTGCATCTCTCTGCATGTGCACATGCCTGTCTGTGCATGTGTCGGTGTTCATGGCACTGAGAGAGTATATGTGTCTGTGTGTCCATGTTCAGAGAGTGAGTTTGTAGAGTGCGCGCCCGTCTGCATGACTGTGTGTGTCGGTCCATATGTGCATGCATGCATACATCTGAGTTCATGGCATGGGAAGCGTGTTTATATATCCACGTGCAGAGTGAGTAGGGTGCACAGCAAGCTCTGTGCCTGGGTGCATGTGTCTCTGCGTGCGTGCACACACATGCATGTGTGCATCTGTGTTCATGGCAGGGAGAATATGTTTGTGTCTGAGTGCCCATGTGCAGAGAGATGGTGAGTCATGAAGGACACGTGTGCACGGCGGTGGCAAGAGCGCAGCGGTGTAGGCAGGAGAGTGGCGGTGGTAAGCGGGAGCTCCCGCAGGCGTCGCTGGCGCTGCCGGCAGAGCGGGGGACGAGCGCTGGCCAGGGATTGGCGACCACACGCAGTTGCCACCGGCAGTGCCCGTGGTGCCTTTTTGTAGGGGCTGCACCGCCACAATCAGGGGCTGCCTGTGCTCCTGTGTGCACCCGCTACACTTCGCCCCTGTGGTGAGTAGAGTGTGCGCCTGTCTCTGTGCATGCTTGTGCCTGTGTGTGTGTGTGTGTGTGTATTTAGCCATAATGGGGGATGGGGAGGTAGGTAGCAGGGAGAAGAGGGGGACATGTGCCCCCCACCGCCAGCCCGGCAGGGTGCCCCCAGTCTCCCCTGCCAGCACCAGGAGGGGAAGGCCCCCTCACCCCGCTGTAGCCCAGGGCCCAGTACACATTAATCCGCGGGCGGTGGGAATAGATCTGAACCCAGAGCCCGTCATTCTTGGCGAGCAATGTGCTAGCACTATCTCTAAATGTGCAAGTTAAACATGTCACTAAAAAATCTGGTTCCTGACAAGGAGGGGAAGCGCACGGGTGCTCATGTTTGCTTGGACGTTTCAAAAGGAAAGATCGCGTCCACCTCTTGGAGCTGCAAGTCTGCACTGCACGTGGCATTCAAACCTACCTGATAGAGGCATTTTTTGCCAGACATTTCATTGTACCTGGCACTTAAAAAAAAGGCAAAGAACCTGGCAAATATACAAAATGACAAATTTCAGCCCAAAAGGAGCTATACATTATGATTAGTGCTTAAAGTATACCATTTTATCAGCCTTCAAACCTTGGAGACTTCACATGTTCTCACGAGAACACACTCTACTGATATCCAAGGTGTTTAGCACACAGGTACTGCTTTATAGTCATTTTTTTTTAAATGTTTGAGATGAACTGACCTCACCAAGCTCAAAAAACTACTTTTTGTCCTGCCACTTGACCCCCCTTTTCCATACAAGGCTATGGAGCCTGTACAAAAAATGGATCCTGTGTTTTGCTCTTATGTGACAAAAGGGACTGTATACAATCTTCTTATATCGCTGCTTCTGTCCCTTTAGTAGCACACCGAGAGTTCATCGAATCACACAACACGGGGCTGGAAGAGACGTCGGGAGGCCGTGGAGTCACCCCTGCTCAAGGCAGGATCACCCCTACAAATCCTCCAGCCAAGCATCGGCCCTGCTCTCACGCATTGGCAAGCATGGGGATTGCACAACTCTCCGGGGAGCCCGTTTCAGTGCTCAAAAAGAAATCACCCTCATATAGTGGGAAAGGTCTAATATCAAACCTAAATATCCCCTGCTGCAATTCTTGATTGACTCTGAGTCTGTTTCTGTGGCTGAAGAAAACAGGACACATCCCCATCCTCTCCATGGCCGCCTCTCAGGTATTTGAAGACATTGAGCTCTGGAGGACTAATCTTAGAGCACAATCGTTCAACCAAGATACGTCCATCTTCCAGTGCTGTCATCTCCAGTGAAAGAGATACCATCATTATTGTTAAAGACTCAGGCAGGAAAGGTAAAATCAGGGTGGTGGATGAGGAGCATGACCTCGAGACACAGTGACCACACGATATCCATGGAAAGAGCCTCTTCAGCCACCGCTCTGGTGCAAGGGCTGTTTGAGCAAAGGCAGAAGAGGGAGGTCGAGGACACGGATCGGTTTAAACAGTTCGCCCTCCAGAAAGGAAAAGGGCTTGAAGGGAAACTGAGGGAAGTTGCCCATGGAAGTGGTGACATGCTGAGAGACTGGGAGGATCCACACCGTCAAAAGGCCGAAGGTAGGTGGCAAGTAGTCCAGTGTATTTCCCCCAGCTCAGAGCTGGGAGCCAGCGGGACCCTCCCGGCTACAGACACAGAGGTGACAGTCACCGCAGGGCACACGTGTGACACAGACCTGGGCCGTCTGTTCTCTGTGCACAGACAGTAAATGGTGTGAGGTAGGAGCTGTTGTTGGAGTCCCTGTCCTCACCCGCTGTCACAGTGTCCTGGAGGGAAACCCTGGCAGGGGCCAGTCCTGGCTGAAGTCCTTGCACGCCAGTCCCTGGTCTCACGCCCGGTGGCTGATGCAGCGGTGTGGCCGGACACGGCCGAGACGTGCAGACGGGGAGACCCGGAGCACGTGACACGCATCACAATGGCCCCTTCTAGAAGCGGCTCGTCGCCATGGGGCTCGTGCAGACACACACGGCAGTTGAACTGCTCCCAAACCGTCGCTGGTTGGGGGTCAGCTCACAACTGCGCCCGTGCTGTGGCCCTGACCGCAAGGGTAAGTGTGGGCACCCGCTGAGCGTGCTGCAGTGAGCAAACCAGGGGGGTGTTTGCACCCACACGTGGGGAGTCCTAGGGGTGGAGGACTTATGCCTGGGGGTATTGTCACTTTTATGCTTTCATTTCTTTCCTAAACGTGACTTCAGGCCGCTGCAGTGCAAGCCAAGGACTGCAGTGTGCGGTGTGCTTGCCTGCCCTGGGGAGGAGAGCGGGGCTGTGCTGGGAGCTAGGACGTGGGGCTGGGCAGGCACGGAGAGGGGGCGCAGCGGAGCAGGCAGTGAGGATGCGCATGTTGCTCTAGGGTTTCCATATTTCCAGGTCCAAGAAACAGGACACCTGTCACGTGGCAGAGGGGGACGGGGAATATGATGGGGGGGGCAGTGAGATGCCAGCGCCCTGTCCCTGCCCGTGCTGTTGCCCCACTGCCAAGACACAGCCCCCGCCAGCCCTGCTGCTCCCCTCACTCCCCACCCACTGACCCCAGCCTGCCAGTGCCCCTCACCCCAGACTGCAGGACCTGCCCCCCGGCCGTGACGCTGCCCCTCACGCCCGACCTGCAGCCCCAGCGCTGCCAGCGCCCCCGTTCCTCCTGATCGGTGCAGTGATTTCAAGTCAAATGAGGCATTTCTGAGTAAGCAAGACACAATATGAGCACAGAGGAACTGGGAATTACTGGTTGTGGTTTATCTTGCTCTCCCTTATTTCTTTCGTACAGCGACAGAAAACTGGATAGTCTTTTTTTCCTGGATCGCAAACATGGGATGCTTTGGAGATGGAGAAAGGTAAATCAAGTCGCGATGCCAATTCTCATTCTCGTATACTCTGTTTGTCTTGCCTAATTTGAGAGATTCAGGTGTTAATTGAGGAATGCCGTGGTCAGCAGATCTTCACAATGTGGGGTAAGGAAATGCACTCTTTCTCCTACAAGCTTCCTGCTTTCATCTATTTTAAGTATTTATTTCTGTGCGTTCACTTGGGTGTCCAGGCTGGAATAAACTCCCTGCAGTGGCGGTGCAGTCCCCACCCTGGAAAGCTTCAGGAGGAGACGGGACGGTCACCTCGCCGCGGTGGCTTGACCCCGGTGTCTTGTCCTGTCTGGTGCAGGGGCTGGACCCGAGGATCGACACAGTCCTTGCGGCCCTGACAGTCCATGAATTGATGGATCAAAGTTACGCGAGATGCCATTAAGAGGGAAACAGTATTCATTCCTGAGATACTGCTGGAGAACGGCAATAGAAGACAGATCAATAGTGTTTCCGAGGCAGGCATTTCTAATTCATCGTCCACTCGGTGCTGTCTAGGTGCAAACATCTAATTTATAAATCATGGGGGATTCTCACATTTTCCAACAGTTTGGAGGAGAGGGTTTTCCAGGGACTCCTCCCCTCCGGTTTGCTGTCACACAGGCTGCTTCCCTCCCATCCACGTCACACTCGTGGTAATTCAGACCATTGCTCACGTGAGAGAAGATGAGCAGGACAGCGGTTACTAGATCTTCATTTCCCTGCAATGCAATAAGTGTTTGTCCTGCCTGTAATGTCAAAGCAAAACACAGAAATCTTCACCACTCTTTAGCCTTCTGGAAGCTTAGTTCAACATATCTGAGCTCCGAGAACACAAAATAAAGTCGATGAAATGAAGTTAAGTTAATAATCCCAGCTTTTCAAAGCAATACCTCCCATCATGGCATCTACCCATTTCCTTCAAGCTTGCTCCTGGTATTGCCCCTCTGGGGCAGCTGGCAGAGGGTCCTAGAGTACAAATGCCCTGTGTCTTATTCCCTGCTTCCCTTTGGCCCCACATATCACCTTCAAGACTCACTGAAACCTGCGCTGAGCCTGAAAAGCTGTTTGTTTAAATGTATTTAAATGTATGAGTTAATTTAGTATTTAATGACAGTGAAGGGTGGATGATGCTACTAAGGGTGGATGGACATCCTGCTATACCGTACATGCTCCTGAGAAAGGAAGAACCGGGGGTTGGATCAGTATATCAGACCCCTAGCTTCTCACCTAAATAGGGGGTGTGACCGGGGACGAGCCTACCAAGATCTGGCAGGTTTGTGCTCCACGAATCTAAATGTGAGGAGCCCAGTGCTCCCTTCTGTTAGACCCGACGCCACGCGGCGCCCAGCGACCAGGGAGGTGACGATGCGATTGCTCATGAATCCTGGTACTCATTAGTCAGAGCAAGGGGGGCACAAACACCATCACACGTTGCGAGCAACAGCTTCATGCAGCGTGGAGACAGCTTCGGACTAGCCCCCAAAACAAATGACAAACCGAGGAGCCACGGAGAACAATATTTTTTTTCATATTTATACACTTTAGTTTATACACTTAATATTCATTCAACCCTCGCCTCTCCTCTGTTCCACCCATTTCTCCTCCCATCTCAAGCTCCTCCTCTGCTTACTGTGTGCTTCATTAGCATGGAATTGCCTATGCATTTCCTTCATTTACATGCCGTTCTGCTAAGAGCGCATGTCTAAGACTTTGACTTGACTTCTTCGGTCTGTGCGGGCCGGGAGCGACCCGGGGCCCTTTTGTGTGCGCGGGCTGTGGCCAGCAGCCCGGGCACGCGCGGGTCGGAGAAAGCAGGAGGTGCTGGAATTAGTCACGGACGCTTAGTGGTTAATTTAAGGTTATTTTAATTACACCGAAGATGGTCGCGGTGCAGGCAGGAAAGCTTGCTTGAGTTGCGGTCACAGAAAAGAAAACGAAACTCGAACCTGCAGAGCACGAGGGTACGTCTCAGGGGGTTGTCAGCGATGGGAAGAGGTAAAGCCTGCAGGACTCGAACCCGGACAGAGCTCTGGATACTCTCACACGAAGTTTGCTAGGCTCCGTGGATCCTTTCGGAAGCGGCGACGGGGAGAGGCGAGAGGCTGATCAGTCCCCTGTTGCCTGCTTGAAATGCGCTGGGTCCGTTAGGCTCCGCAGCGCTTAGAGATCTTCACACAGCGTGAAGTCTCCCCCCCCGGTGTTCGTGGAGTCCTCCCCCGTGGGCGGAAACCACTCAAGCTTTTTATACGGCTAGCAAGCCAATCGCTAGCCGCCACATGTGAATAATTTAGCACAAGCCAATAATGGGGCTTGAATTATAATACAGATGGCGGGAACTCTTTGCAACGCGCACTTCTGTGCTACAAAGAAGAAATGCCCCCTGCAAAGAAAGCTGCAAATGGGCGGGAAAATAATTTAGCAGTGCCAAAGCACACACACAAACAAAAATCACAGCTTTGGGTTGTGACACGGTCAATGGGTGGATTTGAGCAAAACCTGGAAGCTTCACCATTCACCTTTTCACATACGTTCATCTCGGATTCGGTTACCAATGACGTGTTGTTTTCCGCATTGCAGTCTGTTTTTCTGTCTCAGGTTGTACCATCTTCCACCTCCCTAAAACGTCACCTCGCCCACGGCGCACAGACTCACACAGTCACTTGCTGCTTTTTCCTCAGAAAATGGCTGACACAGTTAAGATGGTTCCTTAGCATAAGCAAATGGCTGGCTTAGATATCATTCTGCCTTGTGGTCAGCAGCTTTGCTAGGCCGCAGGTTAAAGCCTTGGATTCAGCTGCAAATTCGATGAGCCCAGAAAATCCACATAGTGTTACCCTAACACCTTCTTTGTAGCACTGATATATTTACACCAATAAACTCATCATGCTGTACGGGTGCTTGAGCTGTCCCTTAAAAATAAACATCTGTCTGCTTTTCATTGATATTACAGATCCTCTGGCACTCTGCTACCCTTGGCCAAAATAGCGCTCCCCCTCCCTCTTCTCCTCCAAGCCACTGTTATCAGGTGTGCTATGTGTTTGTGTATCTGCTGTTGGTGGCTGAAGGTCAGTGGCATGTCCAGTCTATATTTTGGGAAGCATTTTGCAATCTTTCAGAATGAATGAGGATGCATGGATATAAAAGCAGGACACAATCATTAGGAGTGTGTGCCCACATGCAGCAAAAATAGCAATGGCACAAATTTGCTTTATGCTGCAGTGCACACCCTTGCGCATGGGGCTGGTGCAGGGCATTTTGTCTTGGGTGGGTGTGGGAGGCTGGGGTCAGCACCTGTTCTGGCCCCAGCAACTTCACTTGGGGCCTCCCCGGGCAGCAGTGGCAGCAATCCCATGGCTTGGATCCTGCCCCGCAGCCAGAACATAGCTCTGCCCAGCCAGGCTCTGTTTCTGGCAGCACACACTGTTGCCACGTGCACCGTGCCACATTTTTTTCTTTTGTTTTTTTTTGGCACCAGGGTCTCCCAGTGTCAAATTTTGGCACCAGACAGTAAATCTGCAGCATGGCAAATGGTGCATGTGCACCATGGGTGGTCTGTGGGGCCTGAAATGGGTTTGAGGTGCCACAAACTGCATGTGCATGCTTCATTGGGACACACTTTAGGTGTACAAAGACATGGCACAAGGCATGTTGAACTATTTTTTTCTTTGTGTCTCTCTGATTTCTTTTTGTTTTATTTTGAAAGGTAGAGATGTGCTTAGCACCTAATCGTCTTGGCTCCTTACAACCCTAGAAGTAGTAATTGAGAATTAAGCAGCTTTTGAACTCATTAACAGGGCAGATCAGGAGGAGGGACGAGGGTGTGGCTGTATCCCTTTGCCACCCTTCCTCAAGTGCTGCCGCCCTTGGAAGCGGAGGCCCCAAGCCGGCAGCCAGGAGGGGCACGAGGAGCCGGCTCCAAGAGCAGCCTCAGGCCCTGGGCAGGCTGCGAGCAGGCAGCAGCAGCAGCAGGCGGGCATGGCACAGGGAGCCAGCTCCAGGAGCAGCAGCCATCAAGACCAGGTAAGACCATCCAATACTTGGCCCCCTCCATGCACAACCAACCTGCCCTTCTCTGCCTCGGGTGCAAAAAGTACTAGTTGTTCCCCTGTCTGCAGCCCAAGGGCCCAACCTGGGACCTCCTCCATTTAAAAGTCCTAGATCTTAACCTGCCTTTTGAAGAACCCTTTCCAGACTAACAATGCCCATTTGTAGCCTAAACGATAAGAAAGCCAATTAATCTTTAAAGATCACAACCAACTGGCAAATTGAGCTAGTAGCGGGGTGGCTGTCTTTACCCATCCAGATGGGAAGTTGTTCAAGACCTTGACAAACCGTCAGAATTTGGCCATCCCCCATGACAGTCCTGTTTGTGTCATTGGTCAGAAACCAGTCATGTTTGGAGACATCCTACGGAGGAGGGTTTAAACCCCATTTTGAGTGCAAAGTGGTGAGCTTGTTAATTAGCGAGGAGGCAGTTGCAAAGGATGCTTTCTTTATTAACAGAGACTTTTGTCATTCATTTCCATAACTATGAGATTGGGTCAAACATGGCGTGATCCTATTGTCACAACTCATTGCCATCGTGTTGCAGAGCCAACACCATAGATTAAAAGTAACCACCTCTTTGGTGCCTGCCGTGCAGAGGACTGCTGCTGGAGACCACTACTAGCGGTGATCTCCAGACGTCCTCCTGCGGTAGAGGGTCAGGTGCACGGCTACCACAGATCCTTCTTTCTGACATGAAATAATTTTCCACGTTGTCCGGAGTTATATACATGAAAGCAGCAGGGCTGGACGGTGATGACCCTGTCTCACGTGTTAACACAGGTTTTCCTCATGTCGCAGAATTATAAGAAGTATTTTAGAAAAATACAGGTTTAGTTTTGCAGGGGTGTAGGTTGCAGCCGTGTTGGTCTAAGGACATAGGCAGACAAGGTTCCTTGGGTGAATTTGATATCTTTTATCTTTTATCTTTTTATTAGACCAACTAATTATTAATTGGTCTAATAAAAGAGATCAAATTCACCCAAGGAACCTTGTCTGCCTAGGTTTAGTTTTGTGCATCCAACACAAATTCAGGTTTTTTGAATGTTGAAAATTTTGCAAGATCCAGAGCAGTGGTCCTCAGGTTTTTGAGATTCAAAACAGTCCGCATTAGATTCAAGGCATGCTTAGCTTTTACTCATTTTGTCTACAGAAAAATAACACAGGTTTCCCTTTATTTATGCGGGTTCAGTTTCTGCAAATTCGCTCTTATGTGATGACCCGTTTTATAACCCAAAAATCATTATCTGAGAGTTAAATTCACTCTTATGTGATTGGCAGAAGGTAAGTCTGTGGAGGAGGGGGGCAGGGCCATGGGTGGGGGCCAATCAAGGCCCCAGTGAACCTCTGGGGCTGGGGGGGGGCTGCAGTCACCCCAAAATTCACCATAGCCTCCCCCCCAATACCCCACCCAGCACCACTGCCACTCTCCCCAGGCACTGCGCGACTCAACCCCTCCAGGAAGAGCCCAGCCTGGCCCCCGGCCGCAGCCCGTAGCAGCAGGAGCCACCCCCCCGGCCTTGCACCCCCCCAGCTGTGCAATGCCTCCCCTGCCCCACTCCCTCTCTCACCACCAGCGGAGTGGGTCAGATCAAGGTCCCAATCACTCCCCGGGACCATTTCCCACTATTAACATGTATTTGCCTCTCAAGTAATAATGATGGCTTGTTCCCATTAACTTAACCAGGCTTGGATTAGGCTCCAGCTAGTGCAGAGGCAAGTCTAAAAGTGGGAGGAAATATTGTATCTAGATGTAAAACTTGAAGAGGGACAAAGGGAGACAAAATATATGGATACCTCTGGGATATGCCTGGACTCGTGGGACTGACACTCTTCCGTCACAAAACGTGTTTGATCCCACCCGGCCAAGACTTAGTTTCCTATCTCCTCCACCGACAGGGACTTCTGACACAGACTCCCCGCTCCAGCGCCGGGCGGACGTGGGGCTTGCGCTGGTTCGGAGCAGGGCCGCTGCCGACTCGTAATGTCATGGTTTTGATCTTTTGTTTCACAGGCCGTGCAAAAATGTATCGACTCTCTTATGGAGGATTTCCTCAACGTGACAGACTTTTTCGCAGGATACAGGGTCTGCGCTTCTCCTGGCGAGGTCCTAGATGTGCTCCTCCGCAGGTAAGAGCCAGGAGCTGTGGAGACAAGGAGCCCAGGATGTAAAATGCACTGTTTGGGTCTTTAGCGGAAAGGTAGGACAGCTGGAGGCGAGCAGTCCTCCAAACAGCTGGACACACTGCTGGAAAAAGGCAGCGTTACCAATCCAGGCTATCACTGTCCCTCTGCATAACTCTTTGCTCCGTGAATCGGGCTCTGCTGGATCAGGAGAGGGATTTCACAGGCCTAAAGGCACAAAGCATCGTCCCTTCCTCCCCCTGCACCACAATACTCGTCCAGCTCTGCTGTCCTGGAGGGAGAGCAGACCGACAGCTCTGGTTTTCAGGGAAAACCCTGGTTGAGCCGGACGAGATGTGCCAGGTGCTCTTGTCTCTGGGCGCTGTTTTTGGGGAGCGCTGATGTACACGGGCACCAAATCCCACTTCTCAAACAGAAAACACTTTGACTTCCAAGGAATCCAAGTTTAGGTGCAGCTAGCAATGAAGTATTACTTGATCTCGATGTTCGGACTAGTAGAGAAGCGCTCTTTATTCGGCCTGTAGTCCTAGACTGTCCTGCCCCCAAAGCCAGCTTGAAATCCTTACCAGCTCTGCTGTGAAGGCACTTGTAGGATCCCGTGATGATTTGTTGTGCCCTGCTCCCCTTCCCCTCCACTGCTCAGGTATCTCTTCATTTCACTGCACTTTGCTTTCTGCTCCTCACTGTCTTGTTCTCAGTTCCTCCATCTGTGTAATAGGGACAAAGATAATATTTTACCTGGCTTGCGAGGTCGTTGAGACATAGCTGCTGTTTGCAAAGTCCTTTGACAGGCTCAGATGAACTGTTCCCCCCAAGGGCAAAGCCTTGGTACTAGTATGGGCAGCGCTCGAACACATCGCCCGTCGCGTTGCAGACTGAAGCGCGCAGGGTGGGCAAGACTTCTTAGGCTTGAATTCAGTCGCACCAATTGCCATCCTCCCCAGCATCATGAACGGGATATAAAATGTTAGACGGATGACATTATGAAGGGGAGTAAAGAGAATGATATTCTCCATCGTTTTTCTCTCAGATAGTTTGAATAGAGAAATCTTGATTTTTCATTATCTGGGCAAGGTTTTGACATAAACTGCCTACCGTTCTGACATAGACTGCTTTTGGAATAGCTGTCTAAAATATCTATTTTGATATTTAGGCATGGAAACGTGGATCCCTGGAACGGAGCAGGAGATGCCAGGCAGGATTTCTCAAACTTCAGAACAATCCTCGTGAAGTAAGTGTGGCTTTCTGCTGTACAGCACAACCTCAGTCAGGATTCAGAGGATGTGGTACACTTAATCATCTAAATATATCATATATGTATATTTATGTATGTATGGATTTCCCTAGCCTTTGTATTTAAGTGTGTGTATGTCTCTCTCTCTCTCTCTCTCTATATATGTATGTATATATATACACACACAGCCAGCCTTATTTGCATAAGCAAAGAATTAACTGGTCACGCCTACATTAGTTGACAGAGACTGGGGTGCTGCCCCAAAACTGAACAGATCTAGTCTTTTATTTTGGAGTCAATCATTTCTGGGTGAACAAACAAAGCACGCTTGTTCCCCTTGCTTCTTTTAACCACAAATATGCATGTTCCTGTCTCTTATGGACTTCATTTTCTACTCTGGAAGTGCCTACAGACTCTAGGGGAGACACAGCCCTGATTGTGCCAGGCACTGTACGTACATAAATGAAGAAAGAAGATGTCTTCTTTCTTCCTGTAGCTCCATACGGACCGGTATTTTATTTCTAAGAGTCAGGAGTGCAATGACCCTTCCCTCAGCACATCTCTGCATTGACATCTGCATGGTCTGAGGTTTGCGTGTGCATTGACACTATAAAATACTTGAAGGATTATATTGGATTCCACTTGTTGATCCCACCGATCCCCTTTTGCTCTTGGCACTGTATCGCTGTGTGTTTCTCCATAAGAGCACTAGCACAGCTTCCGGCAGTAAGTCTTTTGCTAAATTGCCTTAACTCCCACGAACTTACCAATCAATGACTTGATTTAAGCAAGCGTTCATGTAGCTTAAATTCTTTCATTTGTTCTGGGGAAAAGCAAGTCCCACATCCTTTTTCTGCATGTGCCATCTCCAGTAAAGAACCAGTAACTAGTGGCTAGAAGAGCAGAGTCTAGCTTGCAAGCCCTCACACCACATTTTTCCTTCCCAGGAACAATCTTTCTACAAAGTTTCATGAATGGGTTTGTTTAGTTTTCATCATTTTAGCATTGTCCGTTCCTAAGACATTGTGGCAGGGGGGTTACAGAGACTGCCACAGGTTTTCATACCACATTACAAAATTATGATGAATACTTAGGATTATATATTCTAAGATAGCTGACATACCAGTCCCACCATCGCAAACTCCTTTCTTCCCTGGGTGGCGGTGGGGCTGTGAAGTGCGAGTATGGCATGGTTTGTGAAGCAGAAGCTGGTGAGTCTGGACCTGAGATGCTCCAAACTTGACCTGATCTGTAAGTTTGATCTCCATAAAGAGCTGAATAACCTGCTTCCCTTTGGGTTCACTTGGGAAGGGGTGTACATTCGTGGCTAAAGTAATGGCCTTGGAAATCGGGACTTCCTGAGTGTATTGCCCACTCTGGAACGGACTTGTTTTAATCCCCTACATACAGTGCTTAAGGCTTCACCAGAGACTCTGGAAACTGCTAAATATACAAACATGTCAAACGCTATCAGCACAAAAGTCCTGCGCATGAGCTGTCAGTGTGACATTGTCTTCTGAATGGTGAAGTCTTGCAAGCAGAGGACGCTGCCCCCAGGGTGTTGCCTGCGAGTCCACTGGGACCTCTCCTACAGAAAGAAATGCTCCTTGTTAGAAGACAGTATGGAAATAAAGCAGAAAAATCAGAATTTGTAACAAAAAGATCTTGGACATGAATTTCCAGCACAGGGGCTTGTTGGCCTGGCCCCCGGAGCATCAATTCAGCACAGGGTATTTGTGTTGCTGAGCTCCCCCGTGCTGCCTGTCCCCTCCACACGGCTCCTCTCTGCTGTGGAGCCTGCTGCTCCCAAGCACTCGAGCCTCCCCTGGCTCCAGAAGGGTTGTCACCGGGCAGGTCCCTGCGGGAAAGGGCAGAGACTTCACACCCCGGGTGGCTGGGTCCCCAGGTCCAGTCGGGGTCAGAAGAAGGATGCCGCCCTGTGCTCAGAGGCAGGGGCAAGGTCTGTTCAGAAGAAAGTGAACCAACACAAAGGGTGTCGACTGTCAAGTCCTTGCTCAGGTGCGACTTGATAGGAGTGTTGTTTGCACGAGGAGGGCAGGATTTGGCCCCAAATCACTTTGTCCAATTAAGAAACCTTATGAGCTGTGTGGTCTGTGTTTTGAGCTTGTAATGTAATCCCAAATGAAGAAAGTTTTGCACACTTGGTTGAGTTGCTCCCATCGCCCAGTCTTACCAAGCAGTATTGCTGCTCTCAAACAACTCTTTGTGGCCAGAAAAGGAAGTGGAAGAAGCTTTAAATGAAAAGAGGGGAAATCATGTCAAACAGTAAGCCAGTGGAGGATTAAAAACTATCCAGACTGGGGACACTCCTTGAGGCCCTGTCCCTGCCCCGGGCATACAAATCATAGTGGGCTGTGCAACCCCGCGCAGCTGGATCTGGCCTGTTGTCTGGATCTGGCCAGGAAGGGACCTGGCCATGCCCATCTCACCTGCGGGATGCAAATGTTGGGCACCGCTGGGATAGAGCATGTGTGTGTGTGCCTGCATGACACCTTCCACTGGAACGCATGTGTATGTGCTGATAATTACCCTTGTCTGTCCAGGGTAGGTTCATCCCTATATTAAAGCACCTGTTTTGCTTCTAGTAGTGGACAGCCTTTCTTGTTCACCCCATCTCAGCAAGGATCTCCTACAATAAGACAAGGTGCAGGGAAGGGCAATACAGATGATATGGATCTGGAGTGGCTACATGTGAGCAGAGGTTGGAAAAGAGTGACTGAGGAGAATCTGGTGTCAGTGAAATCATGGATGGAAAAAGCAAATGGGGAGCTGCTATTTACTGTCTTCTGATGCAGGACATTAGGGCCACATGATTAATTTTTCAGGCAGCAGGTTTCAAACTACCAAGAGGAAGTACTTTCTCCACATGATTAATTTGTGAAACCCATCACCACCGGATGTTGTGGAGGCCAGTAGAAGGACCAGGTTCAGTAAAAGATTGCAACTGTCCTTTATACCGGTGTCGATCTGGGGCTGTTAGTCGTGGACTTAGAGATGTGCACGTGCGTGGTGACTTAGCAACCTCATGATATAACTCATGCATTACTCTATTCTCTCTCTCTTGTACTTGTCCTCTAAAACTCCTTGCCACTCGTGGAGACGGTGTGGTGAGATAGCCGGCCCTCTACTCTGACCCAGACTGTAATTCTTACAGTCTTATGTATTGTATCTGCCCAGGAGAATGGGAATTATTCCTGCCTGTCTGTGGGAGAGCAAGGGGAGACACTGGCAGACCTCAAAAGCTGTCGCAACGTCTTAGCTGAAGTTTACCTGCTCAGATAGGTATGTCTTGTGTGTGCGACACTAGGAGAGAAACACTGCAAAAAGTGGCCCAAATGTAGCAAGAAGAAAAGAATACAAGAAAAGTACAAAGTGAGAAAAGCCAGGCGATTTGTGTGTTGTGTAAAGGTTGTGTTTGGGGCGGGATGTTCGTGTTTTGCCTGTGTCTCCTCTTCTTTGTTTGCCATAACACTATATCCAATTGCAGAATTTTGATATAGCAAAAAATAGTTATAATTGTCCTATATTTTGCATCTTGAGGATACAAGTCAGTATTCATTCACTAGTTTGGATCAGTAATTAAGAGTGGTAAAACGTGTGTCTGTGAGATTAGACCATGATCACGTAAAAAGGGCGCCCAGATCACAATTCCTTGCTCGCTCAGAGCAGAAGGAATATATCCGTCTTCTTGATACAGGTTTGAATGACAAGTATTACTGTTATAAAGACTGAATATGACTGGATTTTGTCAATGTATTTGTTTTCAGTCCAGTCGCCTTTTTCTTGACCATCTGGCTTCGTCTGACACCGGAAGATTTCCGAGAGCCACCATATTACACAACATTAAATAAACTGCTTGCATCCCTGCGAATGAATATGCCTGGCTCCAAGCTATTAAAAGATGCAGAGCACCTCCTGCAGCGGTTTCAGAGGGAAGAAGTAGAAAATGAGAGTAAGTTATATTTTTTCCCAAGCTATCACTGCCTAATCTCCCAAACCTCATTAAAGAACTGCATTTTGGGTGGTAAATATCACCAAAAGTTATATTACCAGGGCCTAATTCTGCTATCATTTCCATGACAGGACCAGGCCCTGTAGACTTTTGGTTTGTTTAGTGCTGTCCCTGTTGAATCTCTCCCGGGAGAGTAGGTCAGGAGTGGGTAGAAATACAAATTTGCAGTGTTGAATCACAGGTTTATGGGGTGAAATACAGGTTTTCTTTTGGTTCCCTGATTTCATATATCATTTCCTTTCACTTCTGTGCCAAAGCTAGACATCAGTCCTAGCTCACACATTGCATGAGTTCAGAGAAGCATAACCAGAAGGTTATTTGCCACCGGACAGTTTGTAAGGGGGTTAAGGACCCTGTGTCCCGTTGACACTGTACAAAGCATTTGTGTATCTCCACAGCTCACTCTTGTTTCCTCAGGTCTGTGACCTGGCAATGTAAACCAGGCTGGGCCAACCCCAGACACAGCTCCCTGCCCTCCCTTCCCCACTGCATCCTATAGACAGCACTGGGAACAAGGCTGGGCTGTGTCAGCACAGTCCTGCTCCTGCCGTGTACTAACAGAAGTTAATGAAGGCGCTCTGCTTTGCAGCACCTTAGTCTGAACCTCCATGTGATGAGGGGTCATTTGTCAGGCAGTCAGGCACGTTTTGAAGTGCTCTGCAGCCATGCCCTTCTCTCAGTGCTTGGTTGGAGAGTACTTTCAGTGGCTGATCCTGAGACAAAACATCGCTTCTGTCAGTGCCTAAAGAATAGCTTGAGAAATAAAAGTGAGGCACGCCAAGTCCAGCAGTTTGGGAGCAGGAATCAGTGATGTTGAAAAGGGAACAGGCGTTTTAGAGGAGTGGGTTTTAAAGAAGCATTTGAAGGAAAAGAGAAGTGTGGATGGAGTTAGATTATAGGGGAAATGCCAGCAGAAATGAAGAGGTTACCTTCTTGTAGAACAGGATGTGGAGCTGATTTTACTGAGTTAAGATAAAGAGAGAGAGAGGAGAGATTCCAGGTGGGGGACTCGAATCAGAAGAGGAGGACAGAGAGATGATTTTTGTAAACAACCGTTATAAAATGCCATTCCTGTGGCTTATTTTCATAAAATAGCTACACATAACTAAGGCTGGTACAGCCACTTTCACTCACCTCATTTAACTCCAAATAAAATGATGTATCTAGACAACCCTGGAGAACTGCCTGGGGACCAGCCCGGAGACACACTCAGGGACCACCTGGGAGACCCAACTGGAGACCAGCCTGGAGACCCATCTAGAGATCAGCCCGGAGATGAGCTTGGGGACATGCCCAGGGATCAGCCCAGAGACCAGCCCGGAGATCCATCCAGGGACCAGCCCGGAGACCCATCTGGAGATCAGCCTGGAGATGAGCTTGGGGACATGCCCAGGGATCATCCCAGAGACCAGCCCGGAGATCCATCCAGGGACAAGCCCGGAGACCCATCTGGAGATCAGCCCGGAGATGAGCTTGGGAACATGCCTGGGGATCAGCCCGGAGACCAACCCAGAGACCCACCCAGGGACCAGCCCGGAGACCCATCTGGAGATCAGCCCAGAGACAAGGTTGGGGACATGCCAAGGGAACAGCCCAGAGACCAGCCCAGAGATCCATCAGGAGATGAGCTTGGAGATGAGCCTGGGCACGTGTCTGGGGATCAGCTCAGAGACCAGCCCAGAGACTCACCCAAGGACCAGCCGAGAGACCTATCTGGAGACCAGCTTGGGGATGTGCCTGGGGATCAGCCTGGAGACCAGCCCAGGGACCTACCCAGGGACAAGCCTGGAGACCTGCCCAAGAACCTGCCTCACGAAAAGGTATGGTCTAAAATGCTTTGTTGAAAGTATTCAGTATGAAAAAGGTATGAGGAATTGCTGAGATCTGTATTATAAGCAAAAATTGAATTTCCACATCCATTGTTGACTCCTGTCCCCCAGAAAGTGGTTTATAGCTGTGACCAAACACAAGTGCACGGCTGCAAACAGTTTAAAAATGGCCCACGGGGTGAAAATTAGACCCCTCCTGGCATGTGGTGTCATATAAAGATGTTTCAAAACATAGTGTCTTTTGTAACTTGTATCTGCGGGGGCTCCCAGCCAGTCAGTGTTTTCAGAATGGGAGGGGGCAAAAGGAGCAGAAGCAGATGAGTCTGGGGGGTTTTCAGCCCCGCTCTACAGGCTGGGGCCAGTGTATTGCAGGCTCCCCAAGGTGGCGGGGCTCCAAATCACCCACTCCACCCTTCATCACCAGCTGCGGAGCCCCAAGTACAAGCTCCCTTCGCTGCCTTTCCCCCCTCCCATTCTGAAACAGCGAACACTGGCACAGATCCTGGCCCTTGCTGTGGGAACCGGCTTGCAGGCTCCCAGTGACAGCTAGATTCCCACCCCCTGGAACCAAGAGTGAACTTCTGTTTGGTCTGGGGTAACGGTGTAACTCAGAACATTTTGCCAAAATCATTCTGTTACAGCTGGGAGCTCCACTTCTCTCTGCACCCTTAGGGCACTTCCACACATGCAGGCCTATGTGCTTGCAGCAGCTCAAATAGGAGCAGCACAGATTTGAGCTGGAGATTTCTGCCTCAGCACGTGTCTGTGCATGCCCTTTGTTGAGGGGCAAGTTGTGCCACTTGGGGCAAAATAACCTTGCCCAGTGTCCCGGCCGCCTGCGGAGGGTTCGGGGTTGAGAGTGTAGGCAAGGGTAGAAAGGTAAGAAAGATTTATTGACTTAACAAAAACACGACTATGCACAAATAACAAAACAACAGACAGACAATAATAATTCAAATCGGCAACTTATCAGCAGTCCCCTCTGATGCCTGATGTATGACAAGTTTCTCTTCTGCAAAGCTCAGCGGAGTCAGGCATCCCCAATCAGCGCTGTCTGAGGGTACCGGGAAGGAACCCGGTATTCAGTCTTTGGGATTCTCAAGATCCGCGGGCCCACTGAATCCATGCCAGCAGCTAATCTTAAATAGTACTTTTACAGAGCTACATCCTCCTTCTAAATGATTTCTGGATGTGCCAGCCAATTTCTAACTTAGGAGCTATGCTGATAACTTACAGCCATTCAGATTCTCTTTACTTCAACTGTCCTTAGACTGACCAGTAACAGTGCAAGCCTTGCATTCTGATAAGGTTCACAGGGCAGCGCAACTTGGCACCGGCCACCTGGCACGCAGCGCTGCCTCTGTCACATCACCTGGGCCCACGCACAGGGACTGCCTGTCATGCTGGGCCAGGTCCTGCATTCACAGGCCCCACGCACCAACAGGTCAGGCCAGTTTTGTACATGCAGGACCCAGGCCTGGGCAACACATGGTCCCTGTGAGCAGCACTGGGCCCCAGATGACAGCCTGAATGGCCTGGAGCTGCCCCAAAGTGCAGAGTGTTACACCAAACTGGGCTGGGCCCACATGATGTGGTAGAGGCAGTGCTGGGTGCCAGGCAGCCAGAGCCAAGACGTACTGGCTCTGCACTGCCCTGTACCGCGTGGAGGGGCTGTGCCAGGAGACCCCTAGCACCCTGATGCCTTCTGTCGGTGAGCTGTGGGCTGTGTGGGGGGCCTGGGGCTCTGTGGAGGGGCATATAGGCCCTGTGAGGGTGCCAGGGGGACCCACCCCTCCTAAGCTGCCCCCTGATCATGCCCCAAACTCTCCATCCCCCACCCTCTACTTACGTGGAATGGAGCCTGGGTCCAGCTCACTGCAGCCTGCATCGCTGTTTGCTGGCAGCAGGCAGGGTGCTGCAGCATCGGGACAAGGAGCAGGCATAGAGACACTCTGCCCGGCTATCAGAGACTCTCTGTGGAGGACCTGAGCCTCCGGTTGCCTCCAGGAATGGTCCTGGACCATGGCCTCCCCCACTTCCGCTCCCCCCGTCGTGTTTTTTTTTTTTTATACCTGGTTATCCAGGTATCAAATATTTAGCCTGAGCTGCAAATATGCAGTGCAGGGAATGACTTTTCTTCCCAGCATGCCTCTTGCTGTGTCTCAAGCTGCTTTGAGAGGCATGCTGCAAGAGGCACGTGCAGGCTGGTCTGGACGTGCGCTTAGAGGCTGGGCCCATGACAGGATAATACTGGTTTAATTTACACCTGTCTCTTACACTGATCTAAGTTTCACTGATATTCAGAGCAGACAGATGACCCCCTCTCCCAGGGTACCTCCTGGGTAATAGTCCCAGGAGGCACTATTACCAGGGCTGTGTGAAGCTTAGGTAGCCGATTTGATTTGGAGGACATTCGTCCCGATTCGGCAATGGAATCTCTTAATCCGAATCAAATTGGGAGACCAATTAAAAGGTCTGAATTGACTCAGAAGCCTCTGAATATGGAGATTTGGCCATAGACTAAACAGGCAGCACCTGTTAGCCTGATGCAGGCGTGGCTCGCTCCAGGTGGAAGGGGCAAGCGGCACAATGGCATAGCCCTCACTCCCAGCTCTGCCACGCCCACATCTTGTGCCACCCCTGCCCTGGCTGGGCAAGAGGCAGCAGTGCCCATATCCTGTGCCCCCTTCCCTAGCTGGACAAGTGGCAGGTTATGCCCTGCTTCCACTTACCCAGTCGGGGCAGGAGGCCATGGGATGCAGCTGCGGCTATGCTAGGAATGGGGTCTGTGCCCTGCTTCCCCTTGCCCCCTTTTGCCCAGAGCCAGGCACACCTGCATTATGCCTCCCCACATGCCCTGGCTGGACAAGTGGCAACAGGGCATATCCCACACTCCCAGCGCTGCTGCGCCCACATCCCACACTCCCCTGCCCAAGTCCTGTGCCCCCCCACCCCAGATGGATAGCCTGTCTGAGCCCCAGCCCCAATCCCTCCCTTGCTGTGGGGGTGTTTATCTGCAACCGCATGCGCCTTCCCTCCTACCTCCACCCACCACAACAGACTTACCAGCTGCAGGCAGTTGTGTCTGGCATGGTGACTACTGCTGCCTGTTTAGTCTATGGCCAAATCTCCGAAGCAGCGCCAGATCTTCAGATCAGTTCAGCTGAATCGAATTTGGACAGTGATTCAGGCCTCTGAATTGAATCGTTGTCCCTCCGAATCGGCCAATTCCAAATCCGAAGCAAATACTGGCCACTTTGCACAGGCCTGTTACACTATGTTGTCACAGGTGGGGAAGTTGGTACTAGCCTGTTTCATTGAGAAAACAGCTAGCCTGGCATAGAAGTGAACACACAACACCTACATCAGTGTAACTTAAACAGCAGTTTTACTTCTGATGTTTCCCCAGGTAACTCTACACTACATACTAGGCAATGATGCTGGGCTGCAGGGCTATATGTCCAAAACATTAAGCAATCCTTCTGTCTCCAATCCAATCTGCACAGCCCTCAGTACCCTGAAGTTACCCAGCTGTTCCCTTTGAGCTCCACAGCTGCCTGCCCAATGCCTGTCATCAGGGCTCCCCCACCTCTTCACAAGCAGACACTCACTTGTTCACCTGACCCTACCCCTACTCATGCTTGTCTAGGGGCAGGATGCTAGAAGTCCACGGTATTTATTTGCAGGGTTGTTGGTTGTAGCCTGTTGGTCTTTGCCTGCCTGTGGTATTTCTTTGATTTATAGGCTTGGCTTCACTGTCTCTTTAGCTCATTCTTTCCCCATGTACTAGCTGTATATATAAACACATAGCATTATGGACACATCTACAAGTGTATTTAAGCTGGCTTAAATTTACTGTGCAGTAAGTCCAGCCAACTGATTGGGAGCACCTGGCAGCCATTCTGAGGCCAGAGGCAGCAGCCAGCATGTGGTGGCCATCCTAAGGGCTCATCCCCACCCCCACAGCCCTGTCCAATGCCTCCCCTTCCCATAAGTCATGTGCTCAACACAGGGCCAACGCACAGCAGCTTCCTCTCTGGCAACCCTGCTTCCCCACGTCGCCCCTGCTCCTGCCTCTTTCCCTGGTGCCCAGCAGCCCGCACTGGTGCTGACCATGGTGCTGGTCCTGCTGGCCCCCCTGCCCAGGCCCCATGGCATCCATGCATCTGCCAGCTGGGCCCAGGGCATCAGCTGTGGGTGGTGCTGGCTGATTCCTCTTCCTACGCTCATGCAAGTATCAAATTTACACCCACGTTGCTACAATGCACCATATTTACTGTGCTGTCCGGGCACGCATGTGTAGACACGTGCCCATACTATGCAGTAATTGAGGTTAATGCACAGTAACTGGGCACATGTAGACACACCTTATAACAACATGAGCACATTTAAACCAGACAAACTGTAATAAAACCCATAGTCCATCACAGTGCCACACCAGACCAGCGAATGTCAGACAACAGCTGACCACAGAGCATGCTCCAGGGGGCATCAATCAGTACAGAAAGAAAAAGAAGAAAACATGTAGAGAAGAAGTCAAGCAAAGGAGGATCAGAGAAAGGAAAAATCATCAGAGGCCTTGTCAACATATTATAAACTTATCCCAGTTTAATTGACCCACTTCAGTTAAATAGCTGCAGAGCCCTTTGTGGACACTTAGTTGAGTTTAGGAGTGGCCTGTCGCATTCAGCTTACATCTGTTTGCAGAGAACTAAAACTAAACAGAAAGTAGCACTTTTAAGTCCAAATAAGAGCATTCACCTGTTTAAGTGAATTGAAATTTTGATTGCCCCCATCACTCCTTCCTTTTTCGGGTATACATGTCAAGGTTTTTTTCAGCATTGCCCAAGGCATTGGGTGCTGGCTGTAGCCAAGGTTGGTGCTTCGACCAGGGTGTGCCAGTGCTCCTCCTGGGAGCAAAGCTGGAGGTCCCTGACTAGAGGGTCTTGTCCCTCCACTCAGGGTCAGACCGATCACCATATTTGAGGCCAGGAAGGGATTTTGCCCCATGGTCAGATTGGCATGGACTTGTGGGGGTTTTGCCTTCCTCTGTAGCCAGGGCATGGCCCTCTGCCTAGGACCTCTGGAGGTTTATAGATGCAGGACATTGGCTGCTGTGGTTCCCCTGCTTGACCTGTGGCAGGTGAGGGTGTCAGGGAGGAGAGTATTTTTATGTAGAGTTGAGGTGATATCTGCATGGGATGGTTTGGATAGAGATGAATGTGCCCCAGGCAGGGGTTGGATTAGAGGGCCTCTGGAGGGTCCTTCCAGTCCTGCTTCTCAATCACTCTGTCTGTGACTCTGTGGTATCAATGTCACGTTTCTGACTTTTTCCTTTAATTTATATCTCGTTCTTTACCTCATCATCTTGTCCATCTGTACCTTCCATGGACACACCTTCAACACCTCCTTCCTCAACCTCTGATCCGAAGATCAATAAGTGCCCCGTGACATCCACTCCATGTACATCTTGTGACCAGCAAACCAGAGACACCTGCCTCATCCGGGGCAGAATGGAGAACAGCAAAAGCAGCGTATGCAAAACTATCCTGGTAAGTGATGTGGAAGAGCTGTGTAGATCTATTACTGGACGTGTTTTCACTCCGGATAACAATTTCTAGGTAATTTCTTTGCTGCTCTGATTTACACCAAGACAGAGATGTAAAGTATTCGGGGACACATCATGCCCTTGACTCTTAGGATGCTGTAGCTGGCAAAGCAAACCAAACTCTGGTGTGCATCTCCCAGTGCCTCTAACGCAAAACCAGGGACATCGGCCCCTCACTTTACTCGGCCTTGGTGACACCACAGCTGGAGTCCTGCATGCAGTTTTGGGCCCCACATTTGAGGAGGAATGTGGAAAACCTTGAGAGAGTCCAGAGGAGAGCCACTCCTTTGATCCAAGGCCTGGAGAGCAGGCCACATGAGGAGAGGCTGAGGGACTTGGGACTCTTCAGTCTGGAAAAGAGAAGGCTCAGGGGGATTGGTTGCAGCCTTGTTGCTCTTGGGTGCTGTGTTTACATGTGTGCCTGGGACCACAGCATGTTGCGCCAGGTCGGGGCAGGCCTGGGCTGGCAGAAGATCTGGCCTGGGGGTCAGCCTCCAAGCCCGGGGCTGCTCCAGCCCAGCTCAGCATGCTGCGGAAGGGCTGGCTGCTGGCTGCATTGGTGTGCATTAAATAAGTCTGCTGTAGTACAGCACTCGGATTTACAAGTACTAACCTTCAGCATAGTTCATTAGTTGACTGTAACCAAATAGGGCCGCACATGCAAACTTAAAGACTGCTGCAGAGCTCACTAGGCAGCTCCCCAGTAAATGCCTCGTGTTGACACACCCACTTCGGCAAAGGAGATTCAATTTGCTTGGCACAATTTGTTCTTAGCAAATGCATGCTGGCAGCTTGTGATCAGCCTTTCCTCTTCCAGATGCGTGCAAATGGATTTCTGTAGAGGATGCTCCAGCAACTTCCCAAGTATTGAAGTTAGGCTAGTTGGTCTATCATTTCTGAGAGTCTCATTTCTTTCCTTTTTTAAAGAAGGGCACTATCCTGGCCCTTTTCCAGCCCTCTGCTACCTTGCCTATCTCCCATGACTTGGAGATCTCAGGCAATAATATCTACTAAGATCCCCTCGGCCAGTGCCTTCATTACTCTGGGATGAACTCCATCCTCTACTGACCTGAATTCATTCAAGCTGAACACAAGCTGTCTGCCAGTCATGTTGTTATCTCAACCCTCAGATTCTCGCCTTCCTTGTCTGAACAGTTCTGAATCGCTGTCTGCTTGCAGCTTATTCTGTTTGGGTGAAGACTGAGGCAAAGCAGTTGTTTAGTAGCTCTGCCTCCCAGCATCTTCGGTGAAGAGCTCACCCTGGCTATCTAGCAGTGAACCCACAGCTTCCTTGGTTGTCGTTTCTTGCCCGCCATGAACTGAACCTCTCCTTGTTGTCCTTGACTTCAGTTCCCAGCTGTAGCTCATTCATGCCCTTTGCTTCCCTGATTTTGCCCCTCTCCGTTCTTGCCATTTCTTGGGATGCTTCTTTGGTGGCCTGCCTGTCCTTGCATTGTGTGTATGGTTTTCTTTTGATCTGAGGCACCGAGAAGCTCCTTATGCACTTCTCTTGGTCTCTTGCCACTCTTCCCTTATCTCAGCATAGTTTCTTGTTGAGTTTTCAAGACTTTGCCCTTTAGAAGCTGCCAGCCCTCCTGGGTCACGTTATCCTTTACCCGTCCTTCCATGGCATCATGCCTACCACGTCCTTGAGTCAATTTAAATCCCTACTTTGAAATCCAGGGTCTTACTAGTGCTGACCTCATGCTTTCCCTGTCTCAGAATAACCAAGTCTATCATATCATGATCACTTGCTCTCTTCTCTTTCATCTGATCTCTCTGTCTAACTTCTCTGTCTCTGCTATCCTCCACCATTATGCTATCTGGATAGGATTATAATCTTTGTCCTAAACCCAAGCATTTATTTATGGAGCCATTTGAATAATAACAAAAAAAAATCTTGTGTTATGGGTTCAGAACTTGATGCTTTTGATGCTTCAACATTTTGCATGAAATGAAAGAAAAAGATTGAAATAGATTTCAAAGGCTGAACTCTTGAAAAACAAATGACTTCTGAAAAATCTCATCACATGGATAGCCTGCTAGAAACCAGTCACAACCCATCCCAGAGAAGTCTAACAACCATTTGAAGTGAACATGAAAGGTGACCCCCTCCACTTCTCTTGCATACACTCCCCAGATGGAGGTGGCCTGTGCCGACCCTTTCCAGTGAAAGCAAAACCGGTCAGATGCCAACCCTGGGCCAGATGCGTGGTGATGCAGCTGCTGCTTGTGCCAACTCACTGGCACAAGGCAGATTTAGGCAAGAACAGCCTTGATGGCATAGGACCACCCTCGTACTCAGTACTCTGAAAGTTTTCACCCAGATCCAAAGGTAAAGTGAAAATGGACTTCAATACACAAAGAAGCAAAATCATCATTCATTGCAAAATCCCTTTTCCAGGTGACTTGCCAAGACAGGACAGATGATATAATCAAGAGAGTCATGGCCGAGCACAACTTGGACCCAAAGGAATCGGGCAACTACCAACTCGTGCAGCTCATCTCAGAGACCAAAGGTAAGAAAGCAAAACTTTTTGCTGGTTAAAATATCCTCCTCATGTTTGCAGAAGAACATGAATATGAATCCATTTTTGAAATAGTGGGTTGTTTTCATCTCAAAGCCAGGTTGAGTAGAGCTCCCTCTTGGCTACCTGATATGATTCAGCACACCTCTACTCCCCTTTGGGATGACATGGGTGCAGCTGGGGAAGACTTGCAATGAGAGAACCACTGCTGACATGTGTACAGCTGTGTGAAGGTAGGGCCAAAGGAAAAAAGAAATAACTGGGAGCATCACCTGTACACTGACTGGTGCCCAGAAAGCCACAGGGAAGACACAGTCGAGATCCATACCCTGAAATCCATCCTGCTTAAAAGATCTAAGACCTCTGCACCAGGACTTTGTGATGACTTGTGTAAACTCAGAGTAGCAGTATTAATTCTGGTGCAGCACAGTACAGCTTCCCTCTCATCCAGTTAATTAAGTGTTGGCTGAAGCCAATTTTGGTCCTGAGATGTTTGATCCCCTTTTGAGTTCTTACATCCTTGACTTCAACAACTTCCTGGAGAAGACCGAAGTCTACTAGATGTTAGAAATGGGCATGACTTCTTTCTTGCCCGTGCACAGGGCTATATCCCACTTCACCTTGTGTCCCTGAACAGCGTGGCCACAGCCACATCCCTGCAGTTTTGGGTAGGGTCGTGCTCCAGCTGGGCATGTTTGGAGCCGTGAATGGGTCAGGTACACCCATTAGGCTGTACTATAAATCATGAAACTTAGGCCAGGCAAAAACTCATTGGAGAGGTGGAAGGAGAAAGAGGGCCCTCCCATACTTCATTGTTTAAGCTAATGGGAAGGCTGCTCATCCGGGGAGTGGGAGACCTTGTGTCTAGCCCCGTCTTCCTGCCCCAGAGGGGTTTTGCATCTGCATCTCCTGCTTCCTGGCAAAATGCTGTCACTACCAGACCACAGGGTAGGCAGTATCCAGACCCCTCTCTCTAGTGACTTGAAGCTGGTCCACTGGGTAGCTACACAAAGGAGACATGTGGGGCCATGCGGGTAGCAAGCTAGAGAGTCTGTGCCTGAGTGAGATGGGTGCTGGCCTGGATGGGAAGGGGCCTTCGGGTCGAGCTTGGGCTCTTGCTCCTAATGAGCCAGAAACTCTCCCACTGTTGTTTCTCCACTCCCTGCCAGAAATATTAAATGCAAGGTGCAGTGGAGGCCACTTCAAGGGGAGGGCTGGATAATGTCTACCTCACAGTCTAATATTAAGAGTACTTTTCTAGGAAGCAGGCAGTGCAGTTTTTATACCTTCTTTCTTAAGCTCTGATTCAGCAAGGTCCTACTCACACACCTAACTCATGTTTGTGAATAGTCCCATTCGAGTCAACCACAGGCTGTCTGTGAGTCCTGCCCTTTTTATCTGCTGAGTGAAAGTGAACTTCTCGAAGCCCCTGGAATGCCCATATTAGTGCAAAAAAGCATATTGCAATCTCTTCTCTATCTTCCACAAACTGGCAGCTAAGGGCAGCATAGAGAATCTTTATTCATAGATTTCCTAGACATTTGGGCTGGAAGGGACCCCGGAGGATCATCGAGTCCAGCCCCCTGCCCCATGGGCAGGAAGTCAGCAGGGATCATAGGATCCGAGGAAGATAAGCATCCAAATGGTGTTCAAAGTGGGTGCTTGACCCACCTCCAGTGGCAGTCTATTCCAAAACTTGGGGGCTCGGACAATAAAGAAGTTCTTTCTTATGTCCAACCTGAATCAGTCATGGCAGTGTTTGTGCCTGTTTGATCTTGTCATCCCTTGGGGCGCTCTGGTGAACAGACATTCCCCCAGATCCTGATGGGCACCCCTGATAAACTTATAGGTGGCCACCAGATCACCCCTGAGCCTGTGCTCTTCCAGGCTGAAGAGTCCCATAGCTCTCAGCATCTCATCATAAAGATTGTTTTCCTGACCTCTGATCATGTGCATGGCTCCCCTCTGCACCCTCCCAAGCTTCTCCACATCCTTTTTGAATTGTGAAGCCCAAAACAGGATGCAGTACTCCAGCTGCGGCCTCGCCAAGGCTGAGTACAAGGGGAGAATGACGTCCCGAGATTTGCTTGAGAAGCATCTATTGATGCAAGCCAGCGTTTTGCTCACTTTACCAGCCACAGCATCGCATTGCAGGCTCATGTTCATTTTCTGGTCAATCATGACCCCCAAGTCCCTTTCATCTGTAGTGCTAACCAGCGCAGCACTGCCCAGCCTATAAGCATGCTGCAGGTTTTTCCTCCCAAGGTGGAGAACTTTGCATTTCTCAGTGTTGAACACCATCAGGTTCTCGTCCACCCATTTCATGAGCCTATCAAGGTCAGCCTGGATTGCCCCCCTGTCCTCAGGTGTGGATGCTTTTCCCCAGTTTGGTGTCATCGGCAAACTTGGTCAATCTGCTTCTGACACCAGTGTCCACAATACTGATGAAGATATTAAATGGTATAGGCCCTAGGACAGAGCCTTGAGGGACTCCACTGGTGACCGCGCACCAAGACGATCGGCTCCCATTGACAACCACCCTCTGGGTCCTACCACGGAGCCAATTCCCCAGCCAGAGGATTGTGGTGAGGTCGAGGCCGCAGTTAGGCAGTTTTGCCAAGAGGTGATCATGGGATACCAGATCGAAGGCTTTTTTAAAGCAAGATATACAACATCGATCTCTTCCCCCTTGTCCTGGTGATAGGTCACCCGGTCATAAAAGGAAATAAGATTGGTCAAGCAAGACCTACCCACAACAAACCCATGCGGGGTATCCTTCAGGACATTGCCTTCAGCTAGTCTGTTAAGGATGGCCTATTTGATAATCTTTTTAAAGACCTTGCCCAGGATAGAGGTCAGGCTGATGGGCCTGTAGTTTGCCAGATCCACTTTCCATCCTTCTTGAAAATAGGCATGACATTGGTCCTCTTCCAATCTTCGGGCACTTCACCAGAGCACCAAGAGCTCTCAAAGACCCGTGCCAGGTGCTGAGCTCTGATGCTTGCCAGCTCCTTGAGTACCCTGGGGTGTAACCCGTCAGGGCCGGCTGACTTGAAGGTGTCCAGCCTGTCAAGGTGTTCCTTCATGAGATCAGCTTTGATGGAGGGCAAGGGTTCTCCCACCCCCGGGCCTCCCTGTCCCACAGTGGGCAGGGGCGTCCCATGGGACTGGTGAAAAACTGATGCAAAGCACCCATTTAGCAAGTTCTCTTTTTCCTGGGCATCGGTTGTCAGTTGTCCCATCTGGTTTAGCAGGGGTCCAGTATTGCCCCTGCTTTTCCTCCAGTTCCTCGCGTATCTAAAAAAGGACTTTTTATTGTCCTTGATATTTGTAGCTAGCTGGAGATCCATCGCAGCCTTGGCTTTCCTGGTTTGCTCTCTGCAGGTCCAGACCAGAGCAGAGTATTCCTCCTTGGTGGTGGTTCCAGTCCTCCATCCTTTCTGGGTCTTCCTTTTAAGACGCAGGAGGTCTTGTGGATGGATGGAAGAGGCAGAAAGAGCCCAGACAAGCTTTTCAAATCCCTGCTAGTGTCCAAGCCCGCCCTTTAAAACAGCTTGTTGTAATTTGTAAATGGACCTGATGTGAAGCGATGCAGAAGGAATATAGAAATAAGATGTCCGTGTTGTGCATTCGTATCCTCAGCTGCAACCTTTCTCAGGAAATCACTGCACTAGGAAAGCTCCGAATCAGTCCCTAGGATTGATCTCTCTTTCTGCGCAGCACATCTCTGACAAGCATGTTTTCACTGCTTTCTGACAGCATGCCTGGCACACCATCCTTCCCCCTCCCCCTCTCCCAGCACGGGGCAAGACCCAGGAGACATTGCATGACTGCACAGGAAGGATTTATTTGGACTTGTGATACTGAAGTTAGCCAAGACCACGGCAACGATTCTTGGGACAGCTACACCGGGAAGCCATTTATTGAGGAAAATGCTTAACATGCTCATCCTGCCACTATACTGTTTTGCACACATAGCTCCCTGGTTGCTTTCCAGGTCATTTTTCTCCCCAAAGTAACTTATTAGGGGCTCAGCCTTGGCAGCGTGCTCGGTGCTGACGATGGTGCAGTGCAACTTGCTATGAGAAACAATCCTTGTGTCTAGTCAAAGTGACCCAAGAAGAGATGAGTCAAGGTTTAATTTAGGCCTGGATTTTCCAAGCAAACATCAACTGATAGAAAAATAGGGCTGGAAGGGACTTCAGGAGGTTATTAGTCCAAATCTCCTGCTCAAGGCAGGATCATCTCTCTCTAAAACCTCACAGACAAATGGGTGTCTGATAGGCACTTGAAAAACTACTTGTCCTTACCGATGACAAAGGCTCCACAAACTTACTCAATAATCTGGTTTATGACTTCACCACCTGAGAGTTAGGAAGTTTTCCCTAATATCCATCTTAAATTTCTCGTGTCGGAATTTAAGCCCATTACTCTACCGCTATAATCGCAGAAAACTGTTCATTCTCTTGATAAGTAACAACGCTTTTTGAAGACTTATAACACCCGCTCTATTTTCTCCAGATAAAAGAATCCAGTTCTTCCAACTTTCCCTATCTAGGAAAATCTTAGACCTTTCCTCATTATTGTTGTGCTTCTCTGGACTCTTTCCAATTTAACTGTTTCTCATGTAGCACGATGCCCAAGTTGGCTACAGTTCTCCAGCTAAGGCCTCACCAATGCTGAATATCACTGAAAAATGGCTTCCCCTACTTTGCATTCAACATGCCTATTAATACAGCCCCATACGTTCTTGTTCTTTTACTGCTTTTGTAACAATATTACAGTGATGACACATATCTAACTTGTGCTCTGTACTATTATTTCATTAATTTAAGACCATTTTTCCAGTTGGTCAAGGTCATTGAGAATCCTGAGCCTATCTTCCAGATCATCTGCTGCCCTGGCTAGCTTGGCATCATCTGCAGATTTCCTAAGCGTACGCTCAGTTCCTTCAGACCTCTAGGACACATTTAATGCAGACTGAGATAAGAAGTCATTAAACACTTTGCCGTATTGTGCAACTTTAGTTCCCTTTCCCCAATCAGTAATGGACGTACGCTTCCTTTGGTCTTTTACATCTAACTTTACAGAATACTTCTTGTGTCTCGTACTAGCTGTATTGCAGTGCCTTGGCCTGCCTGGATTTTTCCTTTTTTGTCACCTGGAGTATTGTACCTACATTTCTACATTTTGAGAGAGTCCTTGTTAAGTCTCAAGTCACTGAAGCATTTGCTGTTTAGCCAAGCCAGTCCATTGATGTGATTCTTCACTTTCCTTACACAGGGATGGCATATCCTCGTGTCCTTAATATTCGTGCGAAGGTACAACCAATTTCCCTGATCCCTTTTTCCTTGAAACTTGCTTTCCATGGGATCCTGGCCACCAGTTGTTTGAGTTTGTTCATGCCCATGCTAAACTTTACTATTTGTTTGTACTATTGTCATGCCCAAAGCCATATTTATGGTCAAAGCCCTACTGGGGAAAGCACTGTATAAATACCGAGCATTACTCACAGAATAGCTTCACCTTCACAGAGGGCTACTTGATTGTATGCATTGTACTTGTAGTGTTTGGCAAGCCCTAAGCCTGCTGGGTATCTTGAGTGGCAGGAGGAGAGTCTACTATCAATCCCTGACCATTGCGAACTCAAGCTGTCATCACCATCAAATCAGCAGCTGTATCGGGCCCTGCCCTGGATTTACCAGCCCTCTTTCAGAGCCACTGAAGTGAGAGAGGATACAAAGGGAGGGGAGAAAGACAGGCTGAGCAGGCTTCCTTCTGCTCACCTCTGGGACCCAGCAACCCAACCCCCTCTCCTCCTCTTCCCCATACACACACCTTTTTGGAAAACAGCTGTCTCCCATTGCTAGCAGACAGGTATCTGTGTGCTCAGGGAGCAGCAATCTCCTCTGCTGCCAAAAGGCAAGGTTCAGCCCTTGCTCTTAGTGCATGGTGAGGTAAAGGGGTTGTCTCAGCTGACTGTAAAAAAAAATTATCTTGACCTATTTGTTGAATAAAGAACCCAACACATGCAAGCTGTCTGAAACCACACATGGAAAGGATGCATTAAAGAAGCAAGTCAAGTGATTGCCTTTCAACCTCAATTTACACCCCTGTGTGTATAAATCATGCTACTGTCTTTGATCAATGATCTCAGATCCAAAACACGGTTTCATTTAGTGCACAGCTACATTTGGTGATATCAAACTTCCAGAAGCATGACTTTGGATGGTACAACAATGTCTTCTCATACTTCTGCTGGTGGCAAAGGGGATGTCAGAACTAGTAAAACCATGTTAAAGAACATTATTTAGACTTCAAAGTGGCACGTGCCCAGCCAGAATGCACCTCTGAATGCTCACCAGTGTCCTGTGCTTGCTTCCAGTGCTGCTATCCACAGCACATCAATCAACCCTTCTTTTCTTTTCTCTTTCTGCAGCATTAGTCTTCCCAGATGGGGCGAATGTATATTATGGAATGAACAGCCAAGGAAGATTGGACTTCATCGTAAGAGAAAGGCGGTGGCCAATTATCCGCCCAGGCCCAGGCCTGCAAAAGAACAAGAGGGGCCTATTTAGCCTGTTCAGAAAAGGCAAGAGGGGCAGCTGGAAAAGGACAAGGAACTGACTTATAGGACATTCACAGGCTGGAGGGGATGGGGAATCAGTGGGGGGTCTGGGGTGCAGGAATGGGTGAGATGGGGGTCAAGTTGGAATGGGGAGCAGAAGGGACAGGAGGGAACACAATTCATGGGGAATGGGAGCAAGCACGGGAGGAATGGGGAAGAAATGGGGCACAAGCACTATTCATGGGGAATGATGGGGCAGGGTTACTGAGCTGGAGGGATGGGGGTGGCATTTGTGGGGGGGTGTTGGGTTAGGTACAGTCCATTTGAAGGATGGTGGGCAGGCACAAGGGGTGGGAGGGATAGTGGGGAAAATGGTGTGATTCATGGGAGGGATGGGATAGGGTTACCATAGTTGCGATTGCAATAAAGCAGACACCTTGTGGGGAGGAAGCGGTGTATACCCTTCCCCCTGCCCCCCCAGCCCTGCCGGTGCCCCTCATTCCCAACCCACAGCCCTTTCCCGCCCTGCCACCCCCGCAGCCCTACTAGTGCTCCTCACTCCCAACCTGCAGCTCCCTGCTCCCCCTGGTTCCCTGTGTGAAGGTCCAGTAGTGGGTGCTTGGGTGACTGCGCTTTTTTACGTCTGGACAAGAAGTCTGCAACCTTGCTGGTTACTCCAGGCCTGTAACTAACAGAGAATTGAAAGGGCTGTAAGGACAAAGCCCATTGTGTCATTCATGCATTATCGTTCTTATTTTACCACTGCAGGGGAGCATGCTCAGTTTACTAACTTAAACTCTCTCCCGATCAAATAATAGCAGAAGTCATTGACCACCCATTTTATCATCAAACACTCTTGCCACCTCTATTCTATTAGCCGCTCTCTTGCAGCCCTGGCCCGAACTACTGATCTTTTTTGTCCAAGGCCTGGGGTGGGACCCCAAAGGCTACCCCGGCTCACGTTCGGGGTTCCCCTTATCTCGCCTGCCACAACTTTGAATGTAACCTCAGTGGAGGGGTTTCCCCTTGAGGTAGCTTTCAGAGCCGTCACGCCGCGTGGCGGGCACTCACGGGGCTCCGACCTCCCCTACACCCTGCCCATTCGCCAGCTTTGATCATGGATCTTCTGGCCCTCAAGCGCCTCTGGTTCTTCTCAGGCTCTACCTTGGTCTCTCTTGGCTATCCGGCCATGAGCAGCCAGTGGCCCGGGGTCTCAGCCCAAATGCATAGGCACCGAGGCCCTCCTCTCTAGCTTTGTCTATCCCTAAGCCCAGCTCTCTATCTTACCCATACCGTGATAGCTGTGCACTCCCCATCACCGTGATTGCTGGAGCAAAGTGGGAACCAGCGGGCCCGGAGATCCCCTGAACCTAGCGGCTGGTCCCACTTGGGGCTCCTCCCTACAGTAGCTTTTCAGCTTCTTTCCCTATCAGCTGGCCAGCTGGCTAGCCAGTCGACTTCCCTGCCAACTTCTCTGCTGGTGCCTTCGCTGGCTCTCCCGATGGCGCCTCTACCATTGTCTTCGCCGGCTCTGCTGCCAGCTTGCCTGCTGGAGCCTTCACTGGCTCTGCTGCCGGCTCTGGCGCTGGTGCCAGTTCCGCTGCCAGCTTCCCTGTCGGTGCTGGCTCTGCCTCCACCTTCTCCGCCGGATGGATGCTGTGGTTGCGCCCCTCAGGTCCTGGTCTTCCCTGCGGAGCCTCCATTTCCCCGTTCCTCTCCTGCACCCTCAGGGCAGCCTTTTGTCTCTGCCAGGTGGCGTCTCCTGCTGACGTCACCTGGCCCCAGCTGGATATGGGCGCGGCTGACGAACTGCGTGGGCGGTTTTGCTGCACGCGTTTCCCCACACCTTTCAGCCCCTGTAGGAGGTAAGTGGGGGCTTTCTTTCGTTTTGGCCTGGGGTCCTCCTGTAACCCCGGCTCCCCTGGGACTCACTCCTTTTCAACGGTGGAGTACCTTTTCTCAGCTGTGTTTAGCTTTTTGCTGGCAAAGTTATTGGTCACTCTGTGCCCTCCTGTTCTTAGTAGAACATGGCTCCTATGGCCATCTCTGGCATCTATCTTCAGGACAAAAATTTTGGAAAAATATCGTGTTAAGACTACCACGTCACTGCAGAGAGCTCTTTTGATGTCCCTGAAAGCCACTTCCATTCGGGGTGTCCACTGTATGGATCCATGATCCTTCCCTTTTATTGGCAAAGTGTGGAATAGATCTTCTATAGTAATTGGCCAGACCTAGAAATGATCTCATGTATTTCTTGGTCTCAGGGGGTAGGTCATTTTCTATTGTGGCTACCTTGCTCAACAAAGGCTGCATGACCCCTTGTCCAACTAAAAACCCCAAGTAATTGGCTTCCCGTGTCGCCAATGAACAATTTTTGGAGTTCGTGATCATCCCTACCTGGTGGACTTCTCGCAGTAAAGCTTTTAAATGGTGCAGGTATTGCAACCATGACTGTGAGTAGGTAACAATATTGTCAATGTAGGCAGGTGTGTACATCATGTGAGGTGTGAGGACATGCTCCATGATGCGCTGGAAGGTTGCAGTTGCCCCATGCAGGCCAGAAGGCATCCACGTAAATGCAAACAACCCCCACAGTGTGCCGAAGGCAGTTTTTGGCTGGTCTCTCTCTGCCATGGGTATCTGCCAATACCTTTTGCAGATGGGTCATGGATATGTATCAGGCTTGTCCTATCCTTTCTAGGAGTTCCTCCACATGTGGCATGGGAAATGCATCAAACCTTGCAATTTTATTCACGCTTTGGAAGTCTATGCAAATTCTCAAGGAGTTAGGCATTACTACCATTGGGCTTCACCAAGGGCTATGAAATGGTATTATGACCCCTTGGGTCATCATCTTCTGTATCTCCTGGTGTACATTAGTTTGTAAATGGTGAAGAATGGTCCTCCACCTTTCTCGTTCCATGGTTCCCTTTAGGGTGTTCATCTCATGTCTCACGCCCTTGGCCTTCCCAGGTTTTTCCTTGAATACATCACTAAATCCTTCTATGAGAGCTTGTAGTTGTGTTTGTTGATCCTCAGTCAGTTCTGGCCCCTGCTCTACTTTCCCTGCTTTTTCCCCCTCTTGGCTGATAGTCTGCTTTAGGCTGTAACTCCTCAGGAGCGTCCTCTGAACTAAGCATCCAACCCTCTGGTTCTTGCCAGGCCTTCAACAGGTTAACATGGTATATCTGTCCCTCTCTTCAATGGCCTGGTTGCTACACCTCCTAACCTATAGGGCCGGCCTCTTTTATAATCTCAAATGGCCCCTGCCATCTGTTTAACAATGCATCTGGGGTCATAGGGAGTACCACAAGAACCTTGTCCCCTACAGGGAATTCCCTGACATGTGCTCATTTTTCATATGCCTGTTTTTGCCTTTGCTGAGCCTCTGCCAAGTTCTCCTGAGCTAACTGCCTGGCTTGCCTGAGCCTCCCATCTCCTGCCTATGTCACTGAGTTCTGACTTCCTCCCTCCTGTAGTTTCCCATTCCTCCCTCACTTCTTGCAGCAAGCCTCTTGGCTTATGTCCAAATGTTAAATCAAGTGGGGATAGTTCCATGGACATCGGAGGGTTTTCAGCGACTCTATTCCCTTCCCCAAATGATGGCTTCAAGAAAGCAGGCTGTTGAATCCCACCACACAGGAGTGGAAAAGGATCTTGGAGACATAGTTGCCTCCATATGAACATGAGTCATCAGTGTGATTAAATGATCAGTACAGCTAACTGCACTTTATCTTTCATTAGCAGGCACATGACAAACAGGTCCAGGGAGGTGATGCTTCCCCTCTATGCAGCACTGGTCAGACCCCAGTTGGAGTACTGCATCCAGTTTTGGGCGCCACAGTTCAAGACTGATGCGGAGAATCTCGGGAGGGTTCAGAGGAGGCCACTCATCTGGTCAGAGGCCTGCAGGTAAAGCCCTACAAGGAGAGATTGAGGGACCTGGATCTCTTCAGCCTTTGCAAAACGAGGCTGAGAGGTGATCTCGTAGCTGCCTGTACATTCATCAAGGGAGGGCAGTGGGGACTAGGAGATGCTCTATTTTCTAGGGCACCCCCTGGAGTAACTCGGAACAATGGCCACACATTAACGGAGAGCAGATTCAGGTTGGACATTAGGAAGAACTTCTTCACAGGAAGGGTTGCCAGAATCTGGAATGGGTTTCCAAGGGAGGTGGTGCTTTCCCCTGCCCTGGGGGTCTTCAAGAGGAGACTGGACAAGCATGTAGCTGGGGTCGTGTGACCCCAGCGCTCTTTCCTGCCCAGGGCAGGGGGTCGGACTCAATGATCTATTGAGGTCCCTTCCAACCCTAACATCTATGAATCTATGAGTCACCATGCCACCATGTGTGGTAGGCCAGTAGGGGATGCTCCTGTGTTGAGCTCCCACCTCACTGCGCCAACCACCATCCATGCTCCGACTGCCTACCTGTGGGTGCCTCGCAACTGGCCAACCCCCTTCCTGGACTGCACTCAGGTGTGACGGGGCCGTCCTGAGGTTAACCTCTACGTCGGCCTACCCACCTGTCTTGGGCAGGCCACCCTCTATCTCGCCTGCCACACCTTGTGAGTAAATAATTAAGTTGTTTATTACGCGGAGACTGCCCTTCATGTGCCCACCTACACTGGGTGGTATATACACACTCCAACCTACCCTACACATGTCCCGTGCCTTGCAGCTGTTACTATTGTCGTCAACTCTATACATCCCTGGAAATGAAGCCTGTGCCTCCCATCTCTCTGCAACATGCAACTCTGGGTTCTCTGGTGACTGGCTTTTTGCATCTTCTTTTTGGATGCCTGCCTCAGTGCCTCTCTCCTGGGCACCTGGTTCTGCTCCCCCTTAGCTGTCTTCTTCTGGAGCTCTGGGCTCACTGCACCCCACTGGCTGCATCCTTCCGGTGCTCTGGACTCACTGCCTCTACCAACTCTTATATCCTTTCTCTGCATGTGCTAATTAGGCCTCCAAACTTCCCCTTCTAGGTTCATCCAAATCCTTCTGGCAAAACAACAACACAAACAACCCCCCAGACTATAACTCAAATACTAGCAATGCTATGCCTCTTTAAGGGGACAAACCTGTAGTCAGAGTAGCATGCCCCTATTCTAGGTACCTGGGAGAGTCCCTGTAGATCGGTAGCACCTAGATCGCAGAGCAGGCAGTAGCAAGGGGAGCTAGGCAGGCAGCACCAGGTCTCAAGTAGCTTCAGCAGGCAGGAGCTCCTTCCCTGACCATTGCCAGAGAGAGTATATGTCTGCTAGCTACAGCCTGGGCTTCTGTATGCCAGAACCCTGCCTCCTGCTGGTCAGGTGATGTCAGCAGGTGTGGGCCATGGCTCCCTTAGGCTGTTACCCTGGCAACCTACAGATGGGGAGCTCTACCTAGCCTGGAGCTCCCTGGCCAGGCTTCTTCAGCCTTAAGGAGCAGGCACATCTTAGTGCCCCGCTGCACACCTACCCCTTTAAGGCCCTAACTCACCGAGTGGGTCTTCACTCTTTCCATCCATAGTTCCTTGCTCCCAGGCTTCTCTTGGCTTCAATGATAACCCACAAGTCATGGGAGGGGAGGTTTTAAGGTGCCTCCTGCTCACTTTTTCCCCAAAGAGGCACCACATGCTATTCACTAGGAGCTACCCCGCCACAAATAGTCCCCGCCCATATTCACCAGCCTCAGTATAATGCCTATTTAAACCTTGCCCAGGATCAGTCAAGGTTTCTTCCACCTTGTTACTTCTTGCCTTAGGTCTGGTGTTCAGGGAATCCTCTTCCACCTGGATCCACCAAACCCCTTCATCTGGCATTGTGAGCTTCCTCTGCCCTCTCTTCTGGCTATACCAAATGGTCTGGCACACTAGCGCCTTCACTTCTCATGGGTTTCATGGGGTTGCCACTTCCCTAGACTTCCCTTCATTTCCAGGCATCTTCCCCCCAGTTTCCATCGAGTTTTCAGGGCTTCTTGGGCATAGTCTTGGTTCACAAACTCAACTTCGCCATGGCCAATAGGTCTTTCTCCAAATCCCATATATACTTTCACATAAGTCACTCTCCTCACCTCATCTTCAAACAGTCTTCTAACCGTCCACCACTTAGTGGAACGAGGGAGGTTGCTTATGTAGATCTGAGGCCTCTTTCCAGGTCTTTGTCCCATCTCTCACTACTTGTCTTCTGACAGCAAGAGATATTGTCCTTTCTCATCTGGGGTCCTCATTCTCCACTTCTGGGTTATCTGCTCCTTCTCTGGGGCCTCTCTTCTTGGTTATGCTTTGGTAATATCACCCCGGGTTGCCTTCAACAGGCTGCCCCTGCCTTTTCTCCCCATGAACACCTCCAACTCTTCACCTTGTTTCTGTAACTCCTGTTGAGGTTGTGTTCTCCTTTCATCTGTGGTGGTGTGTGGCTTTTCCCCAGGATTCCTCTTCTGATCTGGTTTAACTTTCTCTGGCATTTCACCTAGAGTTAGTTTCACCTTCTCCTTGGCCCTTCACCTTGGGCTCATTTTCCTTTTGTAGGTTCGGGCCTTGGTCCACTCGATACTGTGTCTGCATTTTGCTTGCCACCCCTCTTTAGTGTCTGGGTGATAGGCACTCCCTCCCCACCCCCCCGTGGGTAAAGTTTGTTTTAGCCATGTTATTCCTTCTCTGTGTTATCCCTTCTTATTTATCATCTTTCCCAACTTCCCAGCACTGGGTGTGAGCTGTGCCCAGCACCAGTCCCAGGCGGAAGCAGCAGCCTTCTCTTATCCGGCAGGCAGATTGGAGGGCCCACCCACACCCCCGGGGAGCAGTCTGGCAGATTCCTGCAGCCCTCCTGGGAGTGCAGGCCCCCAATCTACCTGCTAGATCAGAGGAGGCTGCTGCTGCCACCTGGGACCAGGGCAGGGCACAGCCAAAACCCAGCGCCAGGAAGATGTGTGCTGCTGCCCATTCCAGGTGGTAGAACATCCTCCTGTGGTCCAGCAGGCAGATCGGGTGCCCCCTTCACACCTTGGAGGAGTCAGCAGAGCCACACAGCCCTCCTGGGGCTGTGGGGGGCCTTCCAGTCTTCCTCCCAGATCACAGGAGGCTGCTCTAGCTGCCTGGGTTGGGCAAAGCGAGGTGGGTGGCTCAACGCTGGAGCACCCCGTACTGGCCCACCACACATGGTGACCGGGTCATTCATAGATATTAGGGTTGGAAGGGACCTCAATAGATCATCGAGTCTGACCCCCTGCCCTGGGCAGGAAAGAGTGCTGGGGTCACACAACCCCAGCTAGATGCTTGTCCAGTCTCCTCTTGAAGACCCCCAGGGCAGGGGAAAGCACCACCTCCCTTGGAAATCCATTCCAGATTCTGGCAACCCTTCCTGTGAAGAAGTTCTTTCTAATGTCCATCCTGAATCTGCTCTCCGTTAATGTGTGGCCATTGTTCTGAGTTACTCCAGGGGGTGCCCTAGTAAATAGAACATCTCCTAGTCCCTGCTGCCCTCCCCTGATGAACGTACAGGCAGCCACAAGATCACCTCTCAGCCTCGTTTTGCAAAGGCTGAAGAGATCCAGGTCCCTCAGTCTCTCCTTGTAGGGCTTTACCTGCAGGCCTCTGACCAGATGAGCGACCTCCTCTGAAACCTCTCAAGATTCTCCACATCCCTCTTAAAGTGTGGCACCCAAAACTGGATGCAGTGCTCTGTAGTTTGACCAGTGCTGCGTAGAGGGAAGCATCACCTTCCTGGGCCTGTTTGTCATGTGTCTGCTAATGCATGATAAAGTTTGGTTAGCCTTGTTGATCACTTCGTCACATTGACGACTCATGTTCTTGGAGTCAGCTATGACTCCAAGATCACTTTCTGCTGCAGTGCTGCTGAGAAGATCGTCCCCCAGCCTCTAAGCATGTTGGTGTTTCTTTTTGCCGAGGTGCAGCACTTTGCATTTGTCTTTGCTGAACTGCACCCTATTTTGTTCTGCCCATTTTTCCAACCTGTCCAAATCTGCCTGGATCCGTTCCCTACTCTCTGGTGAGTTAACTTTGCCCCATATAAAAAGAAACAAGGTTAGTCAGGCAGGATATACCTGCAGTGAATCTCTACTCGTTGCCCTTCAGCATTATTTTTCCTGCTGGACTCCCACAAATGTGATCTTTAATATTTTTTCAAAGGTTTTCCCAAGGACAGAGGTGGCACTAAATGGCCTGTATTTACCCGGATCTTTCTTCCTCCCCGTCTTGAATATAGGGACTACATTGGCCCTTTTCCAATCCTCTGGGACCCGACTGGAGCACCATGAGTGCTCAAACAGCCGTGTCAGTGGCTGTGCTATGACACCAGCCAGTTCCTTCAGCACCCTTGGATGAAGTTCATCTGGGCCCACTGATTTGAACACATCCAGCCCCTCCAAGTGCCCCTTCACTAAGGCTGCTCTAACAGTCGGTGGGCTGGTGTCCCTCCTGTGTGTATCTATGATCCAATTGGTAGATTTGTCTTGGTCTGCATCTAGGAATGCAGATGCAAAGAACTCATTGAAGAGCTCAGCTTTGTCCCCCCTCTCTGTCACCAGTGCCCTGGTTTGTCCTGTAAGGGTCCTTTGCTACCACGTGCCTTCCTTTGGTTCCCTATGTACCTGAAGGACTTTTTGTTGTCCTTAATATTTGTCCCCAGTCTAAGTTCTCGTTCTGCTTTGTCCTTCCTAACTGATTCACTGCAAGTGTGAGCCAGGGAGGTAAATTCCTCCTTGGCAGCTACCCCTTGTTTCCACAGCCTTTATACCTCTTTCTTTGCCCTTAGGCATTCCTGGATTTCCTTTTTTCAGCCAAGAGGGCTTCTTGGCCCCTTTGCCCCCTTTTATGTACAATGGGATTGTCTCCTTCTGTGTTTGTAGGATCACTCCCTTGAGGAACAACCACCCTTCCTGGACCCCAGTTCACCTATGCTCTTGAGCTTTAACGCCTCACTAACTAATCTCCTGAACACACTGATGTTAGCCTTTCTGAAGTCTAGCACTTCAGCCCTGCTGGTTAGTTTTCCCACCCTTTGCCGAATTGTGAATTCAATCAATCAATGGTCACTGTCTCCTAAGCTACCTTGTACCTACGGAGTCCCCACCAGGTCATCCCCTTTCACTAACACCGAGTCTAGCAAGGCATTTCCCCTAGTGAGATTGTATATATCCTGCATTAGCTGGAGGTCCTGTATGCAGGTTAAGAACCTACGCGAGCAGTTAGATTTGGCTGACTGCTCCTCCCAGCAGATGTTGGGGTAACACCCATGACAACCGTATCTCTCAACCGTAAGGCCTTTGAGAGCTGTCTGCACAATTCCAGATCTAGCTCATCCTCCTGGTGTGGTGGTCTGTAGTAGACCCCCCACTACCATTCCCTTTTGCCCCTGAGCCCCTTGTACCCTGACCCACACTACCTCGGTCTGGCCCTCCTCTGATCCCATCTTGATTATAGAGGATGTATAAAGTTCCTTAACATAGAGAGCAACACCCCCTCCCTTTTTCCCCTCACTCTATCCTGTCTGTACAACCTGTAGCCCTCAATGCCCTCTGCCCAATTCTAAGTAGGGTCCCACCAGATTTCTGTTAGTCAAACCAGGTCCAAAGTTGTTGCTTGCAAGCAGGAGTGCAAGTTCCTCCTGCTTGTTTCCCATGCTCCTAGCATTCGTGTTGAAACATTTAAGCCCCCCAATGGGTGTCTTTTGTACCCCCCTGTCCTGTTGTCTATTGGACCCTGTAACAGGTATCCTCTCTGGGCTGATCTAAACATGTCCCACACACCTGTTCCTGGGGCAACTGCCCACCTTCTCGCCTGCCATGCCTTGCTGTTAATTGGTTAAATTGATGTTAATTAGCAGGAGGCTGCCCTTTTACTTCCCTGATGCCAGGGGGCGCTATCTGTGGCTCCGTTTCCTCCCCAACACTGCAGCCCACACCTCGCCAATGGAATTGACTCTGTTCAGTCTGGGCCTTGTTATAATCTGGCCCCCTTTTTCCCTCTCTGGGTTCTGCGTGACCCTGTCTTGCTCTGTCCCCTCTCCTGGGGCTTCTCAACATGCGGCCCCTCTCCTGGGGCTTCCCAATGTGTTGTCCACTCTCCTGGGGCTTCTCAAAGTGCTGCCCCCACTCCTGGGGCTTCTCAAAATGCTGCCCCCACTGGGGCTGGGGTCATTGTACCCCAAATGCTGTGCCCTCACTGGCACTGGGGTCCCCACACAGCTGGGTGCCCCCTATGAGGCCTCCTCCAACCCCTAATAGCCTCGCCCAAACCACCGGTATTTAAAACAGCAACAAAAATGCAAACCCCTGGGCTGTAACATAAATTAAATCTGCCCAGCGAAAACATCATTCCTCAAAACACCCCATGGAAGCTCCATCCTTTACCCGGCTCATGCTGTACCTGTGGTCAGGCCTCTCCTCTCAGCTTTGCTCAGGGAGAGCTCCTTTCTCCCTGGCTGCTGTTAGGGAACTGCCAGCCTGGCCTCAGCCCCTGGGCTTTATATGGGAGCCCGGCCCTTCCGCTTCTGGTCAGCTGACCTCCTCTAGTTGCCCTGGCAACCAGCAGCTGTGCTCATTACTCCCTGCTAGGGCTCTTTCCCTAGCAGTTTTCACCCTTCTTAGGAGCAGGGCACCTAAGTGCTCTGCAACAGGCCCCTTAGTGCTTCCTTTAGTGCTTACCTTGGCTGCACTGCTTGTGGCTCGTTGATCCTAGGTTCTCCTTATCCTCTGTTTCCCCATCCCTCAATGAACCTAGTTTAAAGCCTTTGGAGGAGATCAGCCAACCTGTAGGAGCACAGACTCTTACCTTTAAAAGAGAGATGAAGACCATCTCATCCCAGGATGCCTCTCATGGAAGTGCAGTTCATGGTTGTAGAAACCGAAACTGGCACGATGGCACCAACTCTGGAGCCAAAGGTTGACTTTCCTGATGCGGATGGTGACTGCTGACAGGAAGGATAGATGAAAAGACTACCTGTGCCCCCAACTTCCTAAGCCTGGCCCCCAGAGCCCTGTAGTCACTCATGATGTGGCCAGACTACTCCTGGCCACATCATTCATACCCATATGGAGGAGGACCATGGGATAGTAATAAGAGGGCTGGATGAGATCGGGAATCCTCACAGTGATGTCCAGTATCCCGGCTCTGGGTAGGCAGCAAACCTCCCGTGCTGTGGGATCTGGTCGATAGATAGGTTCCTCCATGCCTCTCAGGAGGGAGTCGCCCACCACAATGACCAAGTGTCTCTTCCTCCAGCTGCTCGGTTGTCACTGAGCCTGCCTGGTGTTCATGTGAATGTGTCTTCCCATGTGGCTTCCTCTGCTGCATGATCCTCCAGTGCTGCCAGGACTTTGTATCTGTTCCCCGGTTGCATTGGGGAAGTAGTCACAGCCTCATGTTGTCTAGCTCTGGAGGTGACCGTCTTCCTTTCAGCTGTCCTGGTACTCTCCCATGATGTCTCTGTGCTAGGTGTCTGGTCCTGCAGACAAGGGAAGTATCCATGAATCATCCTCTGCAGCCCTGATCCCCCGCAGCCTCACCTCTGCCTGGAGTTCCCTCACCTGCCCCTCCAGGGCCTCAGTCTGGGCACATGTGGGGCACTACCCCCAGGCCTCAGAGGTCCTGCCAGGCAACCCCCAGAGACAGGGGGGCATGGCACTGCCAACCCAGCCACGGGGCCTCTCTGGGTGGAGGCCCCACAGGAGCTCCGGTTTGGAGGCAGCATCAGGGCAGGGACCTTGGCTGTGCTCAGGGTCACCACCCTATAGTAGTACCCCTCCTTGTTCACTTACCTGAAGTCTCTGTCAGAAGCTCTTGCGCACTCCTACATGGTGTGTACTCCTGCCCACGAACTGGCCTTGGAACCGCTCCCCTGTTGGCAGTTGCTGTTCTCTGGCTCCTTGGTCACAAGCTCCCTGGTCACCTGGGGAGTCTCCTTTTATAGCCTTCTGCACCTGGGCTGACTCAGGCCCAGGCAGCAATCCCACAGCAGTCAACACTCAGCACACACTCAGCACTCACTCCCAGCTTCTCAGCGCACACCCCACCAAACAAACAGCCAGGCAGCTAAACCAAAGGTACAGGCAGCTGGATCACGTACCTTTCCTGGGCAGGATCTGGCGCCTGGCCTGGCTTCTCTCCTCCTCCTTCCTCCCTCGTCTTGCTCAAGCAATTGCCTGCAAACTGCTCCCCTGTTGGCAGTCCCTGGTCACAGGCTCCCTGGTCACCTGGGTAGTCTCCTTTTATAGCCTTCTGCACCTGGGCTGACTCGGGCTCATGCAGCAAGCCCACAGCAGTCAACATTCAGCACTCACTCACCATTCAGAGATGGCACTCTGCCCACCCCTCACTCCTGACCTCCCCCAGCCTTGCCATCACCCCTCACTCCTGACCCACAGCCCCTTTCCCACCCCCCAGCGCTCCTGGTGCTCCTCATTCCTGACCCACAGCTCCCTACTCCCCCCTGGTAACCCTTGATAGAGGGGCATCGGCAGAGGGGCAGGGGGCAGGTGGTGTCTGCAGGAGGGTGGGGGTGGAGGAGTCTGCAAAGGAAGCAGGTGCAATCCTGGGAGAATGAGGGTCTGGTACAATCTGTTTGAGGGTGCGGGGGAAGGTGCAATCCATGGGGGGATGGTGGGGGGATGCATAGGCACAATCTGTGGGAGGGTGGAGAGGGTAGGCACAATTCACGAAAGAGATCATGGGTAGGTGGGATCTGCAGGGGGATCCTGGGGTTGGGGAAGGATTGGCAGGATCAGGTTTTCAGCCCCCAGCCTGTGTTTGTCAGTTCCGGTTTTCCTCTAAACATTGAAAAAGCACAGACGTGCATCCAGACAATGTCTGCAGAATGGCTGTACACCCTCCATTGCTGAGATGATCAAATGTATATAATGAAAACATGTATTTATCTATTATTTAAGGCAATCAAATATTTATTAGTTAAAAAAATCCTATTAAAGGTCCTCTTTTCAAACAGTTATGCTCTCAAGAACTAGATGTCCCTTTAAAAGTCAGAATGCTTCTTAACAAGATCTGTTTTCAACCCTATTGCTACTCTTTCTTCCCCAGATCTTTGCTTCAACAGTCTATTAATATTTTACTCAAATTACCATAACATTAGGAATTAGCTGGTGGTTTTTTACGTGGCTGGTGCTGGGATGCTCAGCCAGCTGTCAGGTGTTTAGATATCCCATGGGAAAGTGAAAATAATTGCAATGAAAATAGACAGTTAGCTATTGAATGACTCCCATGTCAGGACTCCAACCTGCTGCTCAGAAAATTGCAGTAGGAAATGAAGAAAATAGAAAATCATTTTTTTACAATTTGTTCCTCATCACATTTTTCGCAGGTAACACTTGGTATTTGGGAAACAAGTGCAACTGAAAGCAGGGGCAGAGAACGAGCAGCCCATTTTAGAGTTTCTGGCTTCAATGCCAGATGCTTCAGAGAAATTAATACCCAACAATGTCCAAGTACTTTGAGTTTTCTCCTAAAATCAAGGTTACACACACGTGCACTTACACACACACACGTGCACTTACACACACACACACACACACACACACAAACACACACACACACACACACATACCAGCCCGGCCCCTGGCTCCCCCATCCAGCGATGCAGCTGGTAGCCATGTGGTGCTAAAGCAAGTCAGGGGCAGGAAGCACGGAAAAGGCCTGGGGTGAGCTGGCTGGGCTGATCAGTCCTGCTGAGGCTCCCTCTGGGTCCTACTGCCCTCCTTTTCAGTCAGCTTTGACAAGGAGCCTGGAGCTTGTAAATATAGTATCACACCCTGAGGACTCTCTCCGCCTCTGCCTCCACCTCCACCTCCACCTCCTTGCCTGAGGAGGCTGGGTCTGCGCAGCCAATTGATGCTGGCCCTCTCAGGCTGCACATGCACAGTTGGCCCGGAGCGTTAGGGACAGACAGACACAGACAAGACTTTTATGCTATTAGAATTTGTCTACATGTACCACTATCTATTCTAATTTTTAATTTATATCTCAGGTAACTGATGGGATAGTACTGAAGCCAAGCAGCAGATGGGAGCAAGTGGCACCTTAGGGCGCTTGTACATGGGACAGGGGTTTAGTCCTTTAGGATTGCTTTCTATGCCCCCTAAGTTGAAATGGTGAATTTTAATTCAAATGGTGGGTTTTATTTTCTGTCACTGTATACAGGCCATTGTCCTGGTGGCCACAGGCACCTGCTGAAGGCAGAAGTGGCAATGGGCCCAATCTTTTTTTGATTTGGTGAAGCCTGCCTGTCTATCCCGTAACTGGGGGGTGATCTGCCATCAGGCAAAGCAGTCCCTGAGATGTGGGAGGAACCAGTCTTTCCCTCCATGGCCGCAGGACCCCCCAGGGTCACATGGATGGGCTGCTAGTGGGCTGGGGGTTGTCCCGGCTGGGCTTCCATACCCTATACCCCATACCCCATCCTGACTGCCTTCTCCACCTGTCAGCAGACCCAGTCACCCTCCTGCTGCCTCCCCTCACTGCCCCAGGGGCAAGCCACTTCCTGGGTGTCCTCAGGTGTCCTGGGGGCTGCAGGTGCCTGCTGAAGGCAGAAGTGGTGAGGGGCCTGATCCTTTTTTAGTGGAGCGTGCCCACCTCTCCTATGGCTGGTGGGGTGAACTGACAAATTAAAGGCTGCAATCTTCTAAGTTGCAACATTGCAAAGTAAACTACGTTGGGATGTGGTTTAGTTTGTGATGATACAAAACCATTTAAAAAACCACAGCTGGCAAAGCAAACAAAACTCTGGTTTGCATCTACCAATGTACCTTGAGAAAGTCCCAGGATGGTATCCTCCTGCCGTACTTGGCCTTGGTGAGGCTGCAGCTGGAGTACGGGGTCCAATTCTGGGCTCCACAACTTAAAAAAGGATGTGGAGAAGCTTGAGAGAGTCCAGAAGAGAGCCACACACATGATCAGAAGGCAGGAGAACAGGCCTTATGAGGAGAGGCTGTGAGCTATGGGACTGTACAACCTGAGGAAGCACAGGCTCAGGGGTGACTTGGTGGCAACCTATATGCGGATAACCTGGAGAGGGTCCAGAGAAGGGCCACTCGTATGGTTAAGGGCCTGCAGACCAAGCCCTACGAGGAGAGACTAGAGAAACTGGATCTTTTCAGCCTCCGCAAGAGAAGGTTGAGAGGCGACCTTGTGGCCGCCTATAAGTTCATCACAGGGGCACAGAAGGGTATTGGTGAGTATTTATTCACCAAGGCGCCCCCGGGGGTTACAAGAAACAATGGCCACAAGCTAGCAGAGAGCAGATTTAGATTGGACATTAGGAAGAACTTCTTCCCAGTTCGAGAGGCCAAGGTCTGGAACAGGCTCCCAAGGGAGGTGGTGCTCTCCCCTACCCTGGGGGTCTTCAAGAGGAGGTTAGATGAGCATCTAGCTGGGGTCATCTAGACCCAGCACTCTTTCCTGCTTATGCAGGGGGTCGGACTCGATGATCTATTGAGGTCCCTTCCGACCCTAACATCTATGAATCTATGAATCTATAAGTATATACGAGGTGTACATCAGGATCTGGGAGAACATCTGTTCACCAGAGTGCTCCAGGGGACAACAAAGTCCAGTGGTCACAAACTCCTGCAAGACCATTTTAGGCTCGACATAAGGAAAAACTTCTTTACTGCCTGAGCCCCCAAAGCCTGGAACAGACTCCCCCCAGAGCGGGGTGCAAGCACCTATTCTTGACACTTTTATGAAACATTTGGATGCTTATCTGACTGGGATCCTTTGACCCTAGCTGACTTCCTGCCCTTGGGGAGGGAAGCTGGATCCAATGATCTTAGGAGGTCCCTACCAGGCCTAATGTCTATGAAATCTATGAAAAAAAACCCAAAACTCATAGATGTGTAAAGTATGACTCTATTAAGCCACACAAAGGGACATTTTCATCACATGTACATGGTAACATCATCATGTACAAGCACCCTCAGAGACTGGCTGGGTCTGGGAGGCTCTCACAAGCAACAAGTGACAGGGTTGGGTGCTATGACGCAAGCACTGATGGCTTCCCAACACACAGACAGCCTCAGGCTCGGACCACCGGCCACCCCAGGCAAAAGCTGCTCTCTCGGCTTGTCCCATTAACACACTGGTGTAGTCTGTGTTCAATCTAGGTCTGGGAATTTGACCAGTCAAATAGAGTTTAACCAATTGACCGGTCAGATATCAGCCAAAAAGTGTAAAACATTGCCAGTAGGTCCACACGATACACAGAAAAGTACCATTTTTCCATTAAGAAATGTTTCAAAAAATATCATAACATAACATAACATGACATTTCTGTCAAGAAAACAACAAAAATGTAGATTTTCTGTAAAATTGCTATAATCTTTGATCAGTAAAAAATATGGAGATTGATTTGTCAGTTGTCAATATTTGAACTGTTCATTGACCAGCTGCCTAACCCTAATTTAATCTGCATCTCTCTGCCTCTGAGTTTGAGCTGTTGTATGCACACATGTGTGCGCAGACACCCACACCCACACACACAGACACCCTGCCCAAAGACAAGACCCAAGTAGCATCCTGTTAGGGTGACAATAATTTGGTTTATTAGCGAGCACTGGATTTGCAGCTGAATAAAAGGCATGACCTGTGGCCTAGCAAAGCTGCTGACCACAAGGCAGAATGATCGCTAAGCCAGCCATTTGCATATGCTAAGTAACCATTTTAACTATGTCAACCATTTTCTGAGAAAAAAAAAAAAGCCGCAAGTGAATCTGTGTGAGTCTGTGTGCTGTGAACCAGCTACAGTAAGGAATGAGATAAGATACAAGGGCCAAAAGAGGTGGAAGATGGTACAACGTGAGACAGAAAAACAGACTGGAATGTGGAAAACAATTGGTAACAGAATCCAAAATGAACATATGCAACAAGGTAAATGGTGATTGGTGAAGAAGCCTCCAGAAGCTTCCCGGTTTTGGTCAAAGTCTGCCTATTGACTGAAGAGCAGGAGACAAGGTCTTAGACATACGCTCATAGTGAGAAGACATGTAAATGAAGAACATGCATAGGCAAGTCCATGCTAATGAAGCAAACAGTAAACAGAAGTGGAGCTTGACATGGGAGGAGAAATGGGTGGAGCATAGGAGGGGCGAGGGTACAATAAATGTTAATAAACATGAACCAAAGTGTATAAATGTAGAAAAAACTATTGTTCGTTGCTGCTCCCCATATTCTGTCGGTGTGGGAGCTCGCCCAAAGCTGTCTCTATCCTGAATTAAGCTGTTGTGAGCAATGTGTGCTAGTGTTTCCTCCCTGCTCTGCTCTGGCTAATGAGTCACAGGATCCATGGGTAATTAGACTGTCGTTTCCCTAATCACACTGCATGGAGTCAGGGTCTAACATCTTGATGTAGTTGGCAGGATTTGACACACATTTGGAGGGGACTGATCATCCCAATCCTACCAGGGTAAGGCCTAGCCGGCATACTGGGTTGTCTTGGGCCTGGGTCGCCTCGCATGTACTAGGTTCTCTTGGGCTGGCTCAGCTATCGTACCCCATCTTTTACCTTTCCCCAGGAACATGGCAGCAGGTTCAGAGGCTTTTCTTCTTTGTGTGTGGGGTCAGGGTGACCTCAGTGGTTTTTTTGTGACTTGGGTTAAACAGAATGGGGGTCCGCTGCAGGGGCCCCAGGACAGTTTGTCTAGCGTGGCTTGTATTACAGCCTGGGGTTGGGTCAAGGGAACTTTAAGTGAAGCAACTGCCCTTCAGACTTTAGCTTGGAGTGTTCAAAATTTCATCTTCAGGCTGCTAACATCTAGGAGAGAGCGCCTCAGAGTGAAGTGTGCACTCTGGCCATCTGTACCTTAACCCTGATGATAGCCCTGAGTTTAGTAGATATAGAATTGTTTAATTGTCTGTATAGTTGCTGTTTTGTCCTTGCTCTGTATCAATAAATTCACCTATTATTGACTAGCAGGTATTGTGGTCAGTCTGAGGGCTGTGTCCATCCAGAATAAAGGTATAGGTGCTGGGTCCAAATCCAGTCCAACACTTGGCAACTTCACCAAGACAGAAGAGTAGTAATCTAACTGATCAGAGAATGTGTTGATGCAGAGTGATTTGTTTTAGAGGGGTTAGATGAAGCTTGTAGTAAAGTAAAGTTATATAGGAAGGAACTGAAGTTGTCAGTATTGTGCAGGAGGTGCTGTTTGTTACCGTTGGCCAGGAGACTTTGTTTGTCCAGGCCAGGCAGAGTAGTGGCCATGAGTATGTGCTGTAGTCCGCTTAGACTTAAGTCAGAACCTCCTGTCGTGTTTACAACAGGAAGCTGGAAAGCAAAGAGAGTCATCTCTCTGCTAGAAAGGCTGTGTGAATGAACAGGGTTCCTGAACTCTAAAATGCCTGGGAAAAAATAATTACAGCTTTCTGTGCAGCAAAAAGACAAAAGCGGGTGTGTGTTTGCTGTGGAGTTTATAAAGTGTAAGTTAGTGGTGCAGGTCATAGTAAGAGAAAGTGTTATACATGCAGTATAGCTTCAGAGAAATCAAAACCAGTTAGAGACATGGAAGAGAGAGACTCAAATCTCGTGTGTATCACAAAAAGAAGCAAAGTAGCACAGAAAGAAACAGTATGTTACTAGACATCTGTTCACGCAGTAGCAGAGAATTTGTGATTAGAAGTGAGAGGAGAGACTTGGTTCCCACCCCCAACCCGCCATGCCTCTCCAGGAACAGTGAAGAGCCTAGAAGAGGTAAAGACTGTGAACAGCTGTGAAAATAGAGACCAGGGCCCAGAACTAATTTGAGTTACTCTGAGCAGGGAAAAGGAGTAAGCTTATCAAAGGCATGTTTTGTTTTGCTTTTTTGCAGAGGCATAGTTTAAAAGTTTCTTTTTAGGGTAGGAAGAGTTTTCTTGAAGGGATTGTGTGTAGTGTGTAATTTGTCACCCATGGTCTTTCGGGGGAACTTTCTTAGTCCTAAAGTAAAGCTTGCTGGGTTATACAACTGTAAGAGAGAAACATTTGATGAATAAATTTGTTTGCAAAAAGCAAGGCAAGAAGGGGCCACTGATAAGAATGAATTGTAAACCTGTAGCCCCAAAAAAGTTATGGTTAAGCTCTGTTAAGGAAAAAAAAAACCCATAAAAGTCAAGTGAAACCCAGAAAAAATGTTAGGATTCTAGATAGTTGGTAGGGAGAGAAAAAGAGAAACATCTAATAAAAGTCTGCACAACCCTAAAAGACCAAGTAATCTAGCAGTCCGGAAAAGGGGCACAGAAAAGATCACTGTTACAGCTGCCAGAGCCAAGAGCCTGCAATCTCAGCTGACCCGAGGGGGGCCAAAAAGCCCAGAAGTCAGAGACTATGTCCATGAGTAAAGAGTGAAAAATAGATGCTGATTTCTATGTGATGGTGCACATGATATGTGGACAAGAAGCTGACCAGGAGCCAGCCGTGTGCCCTCATTGCCAAGAAGGCTAACGGCATCCTGGGCTGCATTGGGAGGAGCGTTGCCAGCAGATCAAGGGATGTGATTCTTCCCCTCTATTCAGCACGGGGGAGGCCATGTCTGGAGTCCTGTGTTCAGTTTTGCCCCCTGCCCCCATGACAGAAAGGATGTGCACACATTGGAGAGAGTCCAGTGGAGGGCAACAAAAATGGCTTGAGTGTTGGGGGACAGGACTTGTGCGGAGAGGCTGAGGGAAATGGGCTGATTTATCCTGCAGAAGAGAAGACTGAGGGGGGATTTGATAGCAGCCTTCACCTCCCTTCAGGGGGTTGCAAAGAAGATGGAGCTGGACTGGTCTCAGTGGGGGCAGATGACAGGACAAGGAGCAATGGGCTCAAGCTGCAGCAAGGAAAGTTGATGGGGAGGAAGTGGAGGGAAATATAAAAGTCTCATGTCATCACATCTCAAAGCAAACTCCTCTGCCGACAGAGCTCCCTACAGGGTCATTGTGATGGGCACGTGCTCCCCTGCATCCTCTCACATAGCCTGCACGGCACACAGACGCAGCAAAGCCAGGGCTGCAATCTCAGGTGGCATCTTAGAGAGTGATGGGTTCAGGGTGGCACGACCTTTCATAGGCCTGCTCCACACAATGCTGCACGCAGACTGGCAGAGAGCAGGGGGTCTCCATAGAAAGCAATGGCAATACCAAGGGCAGAGGGAGGGGGCACCGTGGGGAGGGGGCTGAACAGGTGGAGCAGCTCCCCAGTGAGACCAGGAGTTGTTACGGCTCGTCCAGGTGAGGGGGGAGGAATCCCTCGCCCCTGCTGAAACCGTGCTCACCACAGCTCAGCCTCTGCCTCATTTCTTGCCCTGCAATTTTGTCAGTCAAGTTGTTTTAAGGAAAGTTTTGTGGTTTAGCAACGGCCACTGTGAGCTGGCAGTGGGACGTCCAGGAAGGGCAAAGCGTTCCTCCCTCTGCCCGTCCCGGCCCAGCACCGTCTCAACAAGGCAGCATCCCAGACACAGTCGAAAGCTGGGTCATTACAGGCGTGCGGTGCTGCACACGCTGAACACCTGGCAGCAGGGAAAGAGCCAGGTCCAGTCCCCAGCCTGACCTGGGAGCAGGACAGACCTGCTGGGCGGATACAGCCGGAGGGGCCAAGCAGAAGCACTGAGTAAGGAGCCGTCCTGCAGGTGCCTCTTGCCCCAGAGATCCTCTGAGCCCCACGAGCGCTGCCAGGGGCTGCTCTGCTCCCCGAGGGAAGGGCTGCAGGGAGCTGCAAGGTCAGTGTTGCAGTCCCCACGGCTTTCATATTTCCCTCCACTTCCTCCCCATCAACTTTCCTGCAGGGAGGTGAAGGCTGCAATCAATCCCCTCTCAATCTTCTCTTCTGCAGACTAAAGCATGTCCCCCAGCCCTCAAACCATTTTCCTTGCCCTCCTCTGAACCCTCTCCAATGTATCCACATCCTTTCTGTAGTGGAGGGCCCAAATCTGGACACAGGACTCCAGTTGTGGCCCTGCCCTCCACCGTATCTACTATTCCCCCCATGGTGTCATCGTGCTCTTATTGCTCACCTTTCCCGGACGTCCTGACGGTGAAAGTCAACAGTGAAGATCGTTACAAACTTCTGGCTGTTTCCTGTTTTCGGTGTTGTATGCAACCGGCAGCAGCCCTTCCTCCGCTCAGCAGCCCCCAGGGCAATTCAGGCACCAAGAGTCTGGTCCAGCGGCGCTTTGAACTGTTTAGCACGGGCTGTGACATTTCTCTTGCATTTTTTTTCTTGGCAAGGGGTTGAGCAGGAAAGAAATCCTTCCACATCATATCTGTTCAACACCGATGCACCTGGCAGGCAGCAGGGTCCCAAACATGGGCACTGGACTGCAATCAGGTGTATTTTCCAATTTCTAACTTTGCAGCAGACCCGGGATCTTACCCCATTCCTGGTTCAGCTTTTTCCCCAGGGAGCCGGCTTGCAAGTAGGGCCCAGCAGCTGCGGGCCCTCCCTGTCTGTTGGTTGCAGTTACAGCCATCCACGGAGAGGAGCGGGGTTCAGGGCCCACCACCAAATACCAGACTACAGAGCCTCGCTGGGGACATGGGCCATCAGCAAAGGGCAAGCTACAGCCACACTGACCACTGTGCTTCCTGTCGCTCACCCACTGCTGCTGACCCTGGTGCTGGAGCTGGGTCCAGACTGGCAGGGGTGACGGTACTTTTAGGAGGATTCACAAGTTCTGGCTTTTTGGCCTGATTTGGACAAGGCTGATTCTGCCTCAGGCAGAGGTTGGACTGGCTGAGCCCTGGAGGTCCCTTCCAGCCCAGCTCTCTATCCATGGGGCAGTTCAGTGTTAAGATCCATGTGTTATAACAGGTGCATGACCAGGGAGGAAGAGACCTGCCAGTGGAGGGGGCAGTGGTGGAAGAAGCAGGGAGTGTTTGGCTGGGAAAGGGCAGACGAGCTGGCATGCACCAGCCACACGCTGGTGTTCTTCAAGTCGTGAGATACAAGTCACGACCCAGACACCAACGAAGCAATGAGACGTTTCTGCAGGGGACATTCTGGTTCCTGGGGCTGACAGAGCCAGTCAAGGGAAGCAACAGCAAGGGGATTTGTGCTTGCTTTGCCCAGGCCCATTATTGCTCCTGCGGGATTTCCCTCCGGCCCCTCATTAGCAGTGCAAATGGCGTGGACTCGAGGGATCATCATCTGCCTGAGTTTCTGGACAGCACATGTAGCCAAAAGTCAAGAAGGTAAAGTTGTTCCCTTTAATTCTGTGAAGTACTGTGCTGTTCCCTCACCGACCCCCTGCCCTTGGGCTGTCATCCCACCTGCTGCAGTCTGTGCCTCTTCTAGTCCACTCCCCGGGGTTGCAGCCCAGCCTGGGGTGGTGGGACCGGCTGTCCGCATCGCAGCCTAGGCTCTCCCCTGCGCCTGGGCTGGGTGAGACCAAGGAAGCCACCATGCACCCGATAAAATCCCTCGGCAGACCATGTCTGGAACGTGGGCCATAATTTGCCAATACCTTATGAGCCCCCCGAATGTTGGTCAGGTGCTGAGGTCAGACGGGGTCACGCCAGTAACAAACAATAGTTTCCTTTCCTCTCATTCACCCTTTGCTTGTCCCACATACTTCACCTGCGCTCTCCCTTGAGGGCAGGAGCCGCCTTTTCCCACACGTGTGCCCTGGGTGTGCAGCAGTGACCCTGGCGGGGCCCACTGAGTGCTAGAGAAAAACACTACATCATGAATCTGTCTTGGCTTTATTCCCCCAGTTGCAAACATCACCTTGATGCCTGATGTCTTTGATGACCAGTATATCGGGTGTACTGAGGCAATGGAAGAAGCTGCCCCCAGACTGATGGAAGTTGAGATGAAAGTTCACAAAGCATTGCGTGAGGAGTGGAACAAAGCAAAAGAAAAATAGATTTCATAGATTTCATAGACATTAGGGCTGGAAGGGACCTCGGAAGATCATCGAGTCCAGCCCCCCGCCCAAAGGGCAGGAAGTCAGCTGGGGTCATAGGCAAGATAAGCATCGGTTTCATCTTGAAGGTGTTCAATGAAGGCGCTTGAACCACCTCCGGTGGCAGGCTGTTCCAAACCTTGGGGGCTCGGACAGTAAAGAAATTCTTCCTTATATCCAGCCTGAAATGATCTTGTAGTAGTTTGTGACCATTCGACCTCGTCATCCCTTGGGGCGCTCTGGTGAACAAACGTTCCCCCAGATACTGGTGGTCACCCCTGATAAACTTGTAGGTGGCCATCAGATCACCCCTGAGCCTGCGCTTTTCCAGGCTAAAGAGCCCCAGGGCTCTCAGCCTGTCATCGTAGGGTCTGCTTCCCTGACCTCTGATCATGCACGTGGCTCTTCTCTGGACTCTCTCAAGCTTCTCCACATCCTTTTTGAATTGTGGAGCCCAAAACTGGACGCAGTACTCCAGCTGCGGCCTCGCTAAGGCCGAGTACAGGGGGAGAATGACGTCCCGGGATTAGCTTGAGAAGCATCTATGGATGCAAGCCAGCGTTTTGGTCGCTTTACTAGCCGCAGCATCGCATTGCAGGCTCATGTTCATCTTGTGGTCAATGATGACCCCCAAATCTCTTTCTTCCATAGTGCTAACCAACATAGCACTGCCAATGGAATAGCGTGAAGGAATCTGTTGCCAAGGATCTCCCCAAGGTCTTTAAGGAAGAATATGGAAGAGCGATTATAGCCTACTGTAGCGGTTTATTGAATCGAGAACTGAATGATGCAGTACGGCAGTCTGGGAGCTCCCGCGCTACCTACAACAGCAGTTTCCATTTCAAAGCCTTTCATTACTACCTGACAAGAGCTTTACAGCTCCTAAGAAAGAGCTGCAATGTGACATACAAAACACCAGTGTACAGGGGAATCGAAGAAGTTAGGTATCAGCAAAGCGGATCTGATATCATGAGGTTTGGATATTTTGCCTCTTCATCTTTCAACAAAATTAAAGCTGAAGAATTTGGTGTTGACACCTTCTTCACCATCCACACCTGTTTTGGAGTTGATATTGGGAAATTCTCCTATTTTGAAGAAGAAGAAGTGCTAATCCCTATCCATGAGATATTCCAGGTGTTCCCAGGAGATGTTGGGGACAACAGCTATGTCCTCCGAAGCACCAACCAGACCTGCAGCCAGTTTAATTGTGCCTACCTGGGGAGTGAGTACTGGGCTGAACATGGTCAGGTGTTGATGGGGACTATGATATGGGACTTGTCACTAGGATGGGTAAAGACAAGCTGAGACTCCTGCTGCTTGAGGGGGCCCCAGACTAGGAAGCCTGAGGAGCCTTTGGTCCCTGAAGACGCAGTTGGCACTCAGACCCCACCATGAGGTGATGGGAGCAGGACACAAAATCACCCATGGGGCTCTTCTTGGCCTGTTCAGGGCTGTAGTAGATCCAACCCATAATAGAGAGACCAGACTGATGTTGACAGCCCTGGCTGAACCCGCTGCTATTCATTGATATCCTCTGCTTCCTTTTCAGATGAGAAGAAAAAGAGCTGTGAATACAACACTGGTAGGAATGGATTTGTTTTTCCTGATACAAAAATGGCTTTCCCTTTTCCACAAGGCTGAGACCACCCTGACCAGGCAGACCTGCCACGCGCAGCAAAACAAGTGGGGTTCAGTGTCGGTTCTGTGGCGGGATCCAGGGATTCTTGTGCCCCTCATCCCTGTAGCATGTCAAGATGCCCAGTTCTGCCTTGATCTCACCCTAAATGCATGTCCCCATGACCTAGACTAGCTGCCCATCTCCCATCTCCTGTTCCCATGACTAGATTCCCTTCCCTGTCCCTGCCATCCCCCATCTTATCACACTGAGGTAGGGGTTGTACTTAGAAATGAGAAAGAAACTCCCTTTTGGCAGGTTATTCCAAAATTACCCCCTGGGGAAATTTGAGATGGATGTTAGTCAGGGAAAGGACACAGGGCTAGAGGGAGCTCTACATACATTATTAATGGGTCAGCCTGAGGAAGGACAAACACAGGGACAAGCAGCCTGAGGAAGGACAAACACAGGGACAAGCAGCCTGAGGAAGGACAAACGCAAGTGAAATGTCTGCACAAAGCAGTGAGTGACCCTGATCAAACCCAAGTCCGAGTCTCCTGGATTCTACTTCCCTTTAGGGCACAAACACCTCCCTTGGGATCTGGGAAGGATTTGTGTGCTCAGTATCAGGGACAGTTGTCAGTATGAAATGATTTCCAACCACTGCCTGACATACTTCTCTCTGATTCACAGCTTTGAGCCAAGGCATCACCTTCCTCCTCCAGATGAGCCCCGCACTGTTTGGAGGATCCATTCTCCTGGTCAATGCTGCTGCTCTCAAGCTGTTTGCTACTTTCTAAGTGTTTGCTGCTTCCTAAGTGTTCAGACCCTTCCCTTCCTCCTTAAAGCAAGTTTTGCTGAAAGCATTCACGAGGCACGCACCTCCTCTCCTCTGCTTCCATCTCCGTGCTCCAAGGGGATGTGGGGTCGTGTGACTGACAGCTGCTGCACCAGCTGTGATTGTGTGCTGCTCTTAATGACACCACAATGAGAGGCTTGCTCACTTTAGGTGGAACCTGCTCCACAGGGCAAAAGCAAGGCCATAGGGAAGCTGAATAAATCACTTCTTCTAATCTCATATGTCATTTAATAACTGCATTAAAGGACTGTGAAGCTGTGAAATCCTTCTGATCCTTATCATTCACACTGTGATGTAACTGCCCGTGGTCAAGTGAATCTGTAACCGTGATATTGCACTTACAGTTCTCTCAGTCTGTAACAGGTTGGGGCGCAGGGTTGGCCATGATGGCGCCTGGTGGTTCTGTGGCTGTGCCTTGCTCTGCCCCTAGGGTGCTCCCCCTATCTCGCCTGCCATGCCTTGATAGGTTATAAATGAATATAAAGGGAGGTTGCCCATGGACTGTTGCTTGACTCCAGTTGTACTGGCCCCAGGGCCCTGTCTAGGTCTCTATACTCTATGACCCATCTGGACCTTTGCAATCAACTGTGCCCAGCAGGGCACTCAAAGCCTTATGGGCTAATTGCATAGCTCCGAACTGTCCTTTTACCATACCACATGACTCACGGGTGTTATCGGTATATTGTCCCTCTTTTGGGGTCTCGGGATCCTTGGATTTTGCCCCTTTAATTTAGCTAGGCCTACTAGCCTGGGCACATCGGATAAGACCTGGCTTCGAGGCACTAGCTTCCTTTGTCCCTTTTAGTCACTGAGCTCCTGACTTTTACATGCCAGGCCCCTAGCCACTCTGTGGCTGTGCCCTTGCTGGTGCCAGGCCCCTGGCCCCTCAATGCCTCCCTAAGTGCTCAAGGCAGTCAAGTGCCCCCCTGAACACTAACGAGGTCTCCACCTCCCCTATAGCCTCATCTCCAAATCACCAGTAATCACAACGTAAGTACAAGCCCCTGGGCTATAACATAAATACCAGCATGTAGCAGCCTTCCACCCCTGCGAGAGTATAAACCTTCATTAACCCAGCATCCTGGGCTCCCCTGGGCAGGGTTCTTTCTTTTTTTATTAAGTTTAAAATAAACACAGATCATACATCTGCATAAGCATTAGGAGTACATATTTTTCTTTTGATAACATGCATCAAATTGATATCACCCCCCAGCAATGACATTACTTCTTATTTACCCTTTTCTATATAGGTCATACATATATACACCTTAAATACAGCATTTTGAAACTCTATGTACAACCAAAATATATTACATCTTTCACATTGGAGTCCATCTATAATACAATCCAGATTTCCAAATCTTTCACAAAAACCTAACATATTTCATCTGTTCCTTATTTGTCACTCCATACTAGATACTCATCTTTTGCATCAGTACATTTACATTTCCTTTTTATCCTTTGTCCTTCCTCCATTTTTCTACCTTCGTCTCTTCAATCCAAAACCATCAGGTTCAAAAAAACAGATTCCAATGTATTTGTGCTCATATACTCATTGCCTTCCCCGCACCAGTGCCTGTGCTCCCTTCCTTTGTATCGAACCGTAGTTCTGAGCGTGCGAGTTGCAGACAGTCCTCCACAGAAAAACATAACCCCTCCGTAGCAAGTAGACACCGCACTTTCCAGATCGCCGTTTTAACACACCCTAACATCACCTTCACTTCCCATTCCCTTTCCCCTTCTTCTACCAACCCATACATTACATCTTCAAAACTGATATCCTGTGCCCATCCCATCACCCTAAGAAAACTGCCCACCCATCCCCATACCTTACGTGTGAACATGCATTCCCATAAAACATGCTATACCATTTTCTCCTGCTGACATCACTCCCTTGGACATTTCACTGATCTAATTAAGACCCATCTACGCTGAGTTTTCCTCACCAGCAATATCCACCCTCCATGATAAATCTTTGTGCTTCCCTTTCCACTGTTTCCCCACTAATCCCTTCCATCCCCATCTCACCTTTGCCCAAGATAATTCCCCTCTATCCATCTTTTTATCCCTTCCCCTAACAGTCTTCAGCACCAACTCTTATCTGATAACCCACTCACCCCTTCCCCTCCCAGTTTGTCAGTCCATAATGCTGCTTTCCATGCCCACAATCCCATCCACTGATTTCCATATAATCCCAGTTGTTAAAAAAATCTCCCTGCCCAGTGTTTACAAACACTTGCTACTTTCCCCACCCCTTCCCTCTCTCACCAGTAATTTCCAAAAGTGCACAAAACCAAAAACCTCTATCTCTGGCAATCCCCATCCCCCTAATTGATCCTCTTTATAAAACTCCCTCCCTGCCATCCACTCTGTCTTCCCTCCCCACAAAATAAGTAAAGTTCCTGTGCCCGCCTCTGCTCCACTAGGCGTTCTCGAGCCGCTTTCACCCAGGCAGTTGACCAGGTTGGCCCCGGTCCTGCAAGACGACCCCAGAGGATGCCTCGGATGACATTGGAAGACCCCCTAAACTCTCCTGCCATGACATTGAATGGATCTTCAGTGGTGGGGGTCCCCTTCGAAGTAGCCTTCAGGGTCGTCACATCTTTGGCGGGCACTTACAGGGCTCCGACCTTCCCTACACCCTGGCCAGATGCCACCTTCTGCTGCGGGTCTCCCGGTCTTCTTTCCTACTGGCCCCTCCTCGTCTCTTCCCTTGACTTCCTGTAGCCCCAGCTGAACGGAACCTGGCGGCTTAGGCTAGGCTCTGGCATGAGGGTGAAGAGGCCCTTGAAACCTGCTGAACCTATCCTATTCGAACACCCATGGTGCCACCACGGGTAAAAAACGAAACCCCACCACTGTGCCTGCCAGGGAGGTATAGCCCCCCGGGCAAGAAAGCCTGAGGGAAATAGCACCCTAGCTCAAGGAGCTCTGCGACTACCCGGTGCCTCAGAGACCCCCTGAAGTCCTGTAGCCCCAGCCAGCTCCTCCGGTGTCTCCTTTGTCAGTGTTCCCCCACCGGTACCTCTGGCAGCTCCTTTGCCGGCTCTCTCACCAGGTTTCTCCCCGGCTCCTCTGCCAGTTCCTTCACTGACTCTCTCACTGGTTCTGCTGCCGGCTTCCTCACTGGATTCCCTGCCAGCTCTCACACTGGTTCTGCTGCCAGCTTCTCTTCTGGCACGGCTTCTCACGCCGGTACGGTTGCCAGTTCCTTCACCAGCTTCTCTGCCAGCTCTCACGCAGGTTCAGCTCCCGGTTCTTTCACCGGCTTCTCTGCTGGTGTTTAGCCCAGCTTCTCTGCCGGCTCCTCTGTATTTGCAGCTCTTGCCGCTTCCGCAGTGGCAGCAACTCTCATCGCCTTGGGCAGAAAGACCCCACGGGTTCAGGCTCCCGACTTTGGGTTTCCCAATGGACTTCTGGGTCTTCTGTCCCCTGCCTGTGCCCCTAGGGCTGAACTTTATTTTCACCGGGTGGCGTCTCCCGCTGATGTCACACGGCTGCAGCTGAATATGAGCGTGGCTAATGAATCACGAGGGCGGTTTCCCGGTGTGCACTCCTCTGTTAATTCCTGCTCCTGTGAGGGGTAAGTATGAGATTTCTTCCCCTTTGGTTTTGGCCCAGGGTTTCCCCATAGCCCCAGTGTCCCCAGGACACGTCCCTTTGTATTGTCCTGGCTTGTAGCCAGCACTGTGGGTATACCACACCTATAAACAAAATCATAGGCAACAGAACCTGCTTTACAAGACAAACCTTCCCCTGAAAGAAAGGCCCCTAGTGCTCCACAACCCCAACACCTGTTTGACCCATGACATCAATTTCTCCCATGCTATATCCCCTTTCCCTTTCATGTCCATCACAACCCCCAAGACTTTCAAACCATCCTGAATCACTCATAACCATGTGTCTTCAACTCTCCCCAATCCCCCACCACCAAAAGCATACTTTTCCCTTTGTTACTCCATGCTCCTGCTGTGTCCCTATATCCTATAATGTACCTTGTGGAAGAAATCAAACTTCACGTTGTGGTTGTATCAGAACTGGCCGAGCCATCTAGGTTTATTTAAAGCTATACAAGTGATCACAAGGAGGGTTCTCAAAGGAACTATGACCTCTACAAGTTTACAAGTGCATTTATACTTTAGACAGTGAGAAAAGATGCAGGGTTCAGACAAAGCAACCTTGAAAGAAACAGGAAGAAGTTGATCATTCATTTGTCACACATAAGCAGTTTACTTATTCAGAAAAAAAACCAAACACTGTGTTTTGGGAACAGTTATCAGCTTCTGGTTGAGAGGAAAGGAGCAGGTTAACATCTGCGCACAGACAAAACAAGGCATGAAGGTTTTCCCTTATCTTAGAACATTTTGAAACACATGGCATCAGCATCAGCATCTTTTTCTCTTATCTTTCTCTCTCTTTGTCTCTCCTCTTAGCCAAGGAAGGACAGGAGGATCTACATGGTCAACCAAAGACTGCAGTGCTGGTGTCGTCGGGAAGGCTTTGGCTTTCACGACCACAGCCCGCTCTTTGGCGAGAGAGGCAGTGAGCTTCTGGGAAGAGATGGCCTCCACCTCTCTCCCCTAGGGAGGAGGCTCTTCTCAGCCGGACTGGCTGACCTGCTCCACTGGGCTTTAAACTAAGCCCGCTGGGGGACAGGGGGACTACCGTCACTGCTGGCCCGCTAAGCAATCCTTGCAAAGCCAGGGGAAGCTTGAGGAATAAGCAGGAGGAGCTCATCTTCCTGCTCAGTGCAAACAATTATGATGTCATAGGGATAACGGAGACCTGGTGGGACTCCACCCATAACTGGACCATGGGGATAGATGGCTATACCCTGTACAGGAGGGATCGTGTAGAGAAAAGGGGCGGGGGTGTAGCTCTCTATGTTAAGGAAAGCTATGCGTCCCTGCAAGCCGATATTGGCGACCAGGGTGGATGACTGGAGACCCTCTGGGTTAAAATCCATGGGGAACACGGCACAGGGGACACAATGGTGGGAATCTATTACAGACCTCCCACCCAAAGTCCTGAGCTTGACCAGGAGTTTGCCAGGGAACTGGCTGAGGCAGCCTGCTCCAGGACCATGGTTGTCATGGGTGACTTCAATTACCTGGACATCTCATGGGAGGATCAGTCAGGAAAATCTGAGCGGTCGCTAAGCTTCCTCTCGTGCGTGGATGACCTCTACCTGACTCAAGAAGTCTATGGGCCAACGAGAGGCAAAGCGCTGCTCAACCTGGTACTGGCTACTGGGGATGACCTAGTCGGTGACCTAGTGATCGATGGGAAGCTGGGTGACAGCGACCACGAGCTGATCACCTTCACCATCCGCCGAAAAGCTGTCAAGTCAGTCAGCAACACGGAAGTCCTTGACTTCAGGAAAGCCAACCTTGACAAGCTCAGGAGGCTTGTCAGTGAGGCCCTAAAGGAGCGTGACCACAGGGAGAGGGGAGTTCAAGAAGAGTGGCTGCTCCTCAAGGGAGCGATCCTCAATGCACAAACTAAGTCTATTCCACCTCGGAGGAAAGGCAGCAAGAGGGCACAGCAGCCCCCCTGGCTCTCCAGGGACCTAGCAGACCTCCTGAGGCTAAAAAGAAAGGCCTACAAAGGATGGAGGATGGGAGTCACCTCCAAGGAGGATTATTCTGCACTGGTCCGGTCCTGTAGGGAGCAGACCAGGAAAGCCAAGGCTTCAACTGAACTCCAGCTAGCTTTGAGCATCAAGGACAATAAAAAGTCCTTTTTCAGATATGTGGGGAGCCAGAGGAAAAGCAGGGGCAACATTGGACCCCTGCTGAACCAGATGGGGCAACTGACAACTGACACCCAGGAAAAAGCCAACCTATTAAATAGGTACTTTGCGTCGGTCTTTCATCAGCCCCATGGGACGCCCATGCCCGCTATGGGCAGGGAAGTCCGGGTGAGGGTGATCCCCTGCCCTCCATTAATGCTGACTTTGTGAAGGAACATCTTGAGAAGCTGGATACCTTCAAGTCAGCCGGCCAATCTTCACCCCAGGGTACTCAAGGAGCTGGCGAGCATCATAGCCCAGCCTCTAGCACGGATCTTTGAAAACTCTTGGCGCTCTGGTGTAGTGCCCGAAGACTGGAAGAAGGCCAACGTGGTGCCTATCTTCAAGAAAGGGAGGAAAGTGGATCCGGCTAACTATAGGCCCATCAGCCTGACTTCTATCCCAGGGAAGATCTTAGAAAAGTTTATTAAAGAGGCCATCCTTAATGGACAGGCCGACGCCAACATCTTAAGGCATAGCCAGCACGAGTTTGTTGCAGGTAGGTCTTGCTTGACCAATCTCATTTCCTTCTACGACCAGGTGACCTATCACCTGGACAAGGGAGATGAGATTGATGTCATATATCTTGACTTCAAAAAAGCCTTCGATCTGGTGTCCCATGATCGCCTCTTGGAGAAACTGGCCAATTGTCGCCTTGGGTCCTCCACGATCCACTGGCTGAAGTACAGGCTCCATGGTCAGACCCAGAGGGTAGTAATTAATAGAAGTCACTCATCATGGTGTCCTGTGACCAGTGGGGTCCCCCAAGGCTCTGTCCTTGGACCCATACTGTTCAACATCTTCAATAATGATGTGGACACTGGAGTCAGAAGTGGGCTGGCCAAGTTCGCCGATGACACCAAACTTTGGGGCAAAGCATCCACACCAGAAGACAGGCGGGTGATCCAGGCTGACCTGGACAGGCCCAGCAAGTGGGCGGATGAGAATCTGATGGTGTTCAACGCCGATAAATGCAAGGTTCTCCACCTTGGGAAAAAAAACCCGCAGCATCCTTATAGGCTCGGCACTGCTATGTTGGCAAGCACTATGGAAGAAAGAGACTTGGGGGTCATCAATGACCACAAGATGAACATGAGCCTGCAGTGCGATGCTGCGGCTAGTAAAGCGACCAAAACGCTGGCTTGCATCCATAGATGCTTCTCAAGCAAATCCCGGGACGTCATTCTCCCCCTGTACTCGGCCTTGGTGCGGCCGCAGCTGGAGTACTGCGTCCAGTTTTGGGCTCCACAATTCAAAAAGGATGTGGAGAAGCTTGAGAGAGTCCAGAGAAGAGCCATGCACATGATCAGAGGGCAGGGAAGCAGACCCTACCAGGACAGGCTGAGAGCCCTGGGGCTCTTTAGCCTGGAAAAGCGCAGGCTCAGGGGTGATCTGATGGCCACCTACAAGTTTGTCAGGGGTGACCACCAGTATCTGGGGGAACGTTTGTTCACCAGAGCGCCCCAAGGGATGACAAGGTCGAATGGTCACAAACTACTACAAGATCGTTTCAGGCTGGACATAAGGAAGAATTTCCTTATTGTCCGAGCCCCCAAGGTCTGGAACAGCCTGCCACTGGAGGTTGTTCAAGCACCGTCATTGAACACCTTCAAGACGAAACTGGATGCTTATCTTGCTGGGATCCTATGACCCCAGCTGAGTTCCTGCCCTTTGGGCGGGGGGCTGGACTCGATGATTTCCGAGGTCCCTTCCAGCCCTAATGTCTATGAAATCTATTAAATCTATGAAGTAAGAGGCCTGGTTAAACTTATTTCCACAATCTCAATACTCACCCAAGTGATCTATCATTTCTTACTACCACTATGACATCATTCATATACAATAAGCACTTCATGTTCCTTCCCCTCGGTACCATCACCCCTAAAATTGCTTCATTCTTCCAAATGTGCTGTGCCACTGGCTCAATTGCACAGACAAAAAGTCCTGGCGACAGTGGGCACCCTTGCCTAACTCCTGCCCAATAAGAAACCCTTCTCTCAAACACCCTATCACATGTACTTTGCTTTCCACCCCATGTATAATGCCTTTATCCATCCTGTAAATTTCCCTGGCAATCTCATCTTCTCTAGCACTGCAAACAAACCGTGTGAAATATTAGCATATGTTTTCTCCATATCACTGCTCTCCACCACCATCGTCCACCTCCTGTCACCTACACACTTCAGTACATCCCTCAAGACCAGTGGTCTCCAACCTTTTTATGGTGGAGATCACTTTTTGACACCCCAGGATCTATCACTCCCCCCCCCCCCGCCCTGTCCCTGCTGGCCCCACCCTGCCCCTTCCTGAGTCCCAGACAAGCCACTGGGGCTCTAAACTCATTCACCCAGACTAGCCCAGGTGTTAGGCGGCGTGGCTTAGTGCAGCCATGTGCATCCTACCACTCCAGATCCTGGCTCCAGGATAGACTAGTCAATCACGATCAATTGGTTTTTGACCACTGCTCAAGACCCACTGTGTTTCCATGATTCTTCTCCATGGTACGGTACATGTCTGGTCCCCCCACCCCCCACCTGTGACAACACCCCTCCCATCCTGTGTGCTAACACCTTTGCAAATATTTGTAATTAACTTTCAAGCAGTGTAATAAGTCTCCAGTTCTTAAGAGCTTCCCTCCCCCATTTCTTATAAATCAGTACCACACCTCCCACTGCAAAATCTACCCCTACTAGTCCCGTTTCCATATATACAGTGCTTCCACCAAATCTTTCCCCACCTATGCCCAAAACTTTCCATAAAATTCGACTGGTATCCCATGCAGCCCTGGTGTTTTATTTTTCTTCATTCATTGTAAGGTTTCTTTTATTTCCTGCTCTGTGATGTCTCTTTCCAGGGTGGCTCTATCTCCTTCTTCCACCTCCACCTCCAACTTTCCCACAAAACTTTTCATTTCCTTCTTATATGTCTGCTTTGCTTCATATTATACTGTGTAAAACTGTAATTTCCTGTACTACCTTCCCTTGTTCCTCCACCCACACCCCTCCCCTGTCTTCATAGATTTCATAGATTTCATAGACATTAGGGCTGGAACAGACCTCGGAAGATCATGGAGTCCAGGCCCCTGCCCCAGGGCAGGAAGTCAGTTGGGGTCATAGGATCCCAGCAAGATAAACATCCAAATTTCTCTTGAAGGGGTTCAAAATAGGTGCTTGAACCACCTCCGATGGCAGCCTATTCCAGACCTTGGGGGCTCGGACAGTAAAGAAATTCTTCCTTATGTTCAGCCTGAAATGGTCTTGCAGGAGTTTATAACAGTTACACCTTGTCATTCCTTGGGGCGCTCTGGTGAACAAACGTTCCCCAAGATCCTGGTAGTCACGCCTGATAAACTTAACAGTGGCCACCAGATCGCCCCTGAGCCTGCGTTTTTCCAGGCTAAAGAGCCCCATGGCTCTCAGCCTGTCGTCATAAGGTCTGTTTTCCTGACCTCTGATCATGTGCACGACTCTTCTCTGGCCTTTCTCAAGCTTCTCCGCATCCTTTTTGAACTGAGGAGCCCAAAACTGGATGCAGTACTCCAGCTGAGCCTCACCGAGGCCAAGTACAAGGGGAGAATGGCATCCTGGGATTTGCTTGAGAAGCATCTATAGATGCAAAACATCATTTTGCCTGTTGTACTAGCCGCAGCATCACATTGAAGGTTCATGTTCATCTTGTGGTCAATCATAACTCCCAAGTCCCTTTCATCTGAAGTGCATTTCGAAGCAGGTAGATGTGCATTATCACTCTGCACACATCACACACAGCCTGGGCCTCCACCATATATATGTAGCCAATGTTCTATATACATATATAGAACAGCCTATAAGCATGCTGCAGGTTTTTCCTCCCAATGTGGAGAACCTTGCATTTTTTAGTGTTAAACACCAACAGGTTCTCATCCACCCATTTCCTGAGCTTGTCAAGGTCAGCCTGGATCGCCCTCCTGTCCTCAGACATGGATGCTTTACCCCAAAGTTTGGTATCATTGGCGTATTTGGCCAGTCTGCTTCTTACTCCAATGTCCACATCCTTAATGAAGATGTTGAACAATATAGGTCCAAGAACAGAGCCTTGAGGGACCCCACTGGACACAGCACACCATGACAATTGACTTCCTTCAATCAACTCCCTCTGGGTCTGACCATAGAGCCAATTCCCCAACCAGTGGATTGTGGTGGACCTGAGGCCCCAGTTGGCCAGTTTTGCCAAGAGGTGATCATGGGATACCAGATAGAAGGCTTTTTTAAAGCCAAGATATACCCCATAAATCTCTTCCCCCTTGTCTGGGTGATAGGTCACCTGGTCATAAAAGGAAATAAGATAGGTCAAACAAGACCTACCCACAACAAACCCATGCTGGCTATCCCTAAGGATGTTGCCATTGACCAGTTGGTTAAGAATAGCCTCTTTGACAATCTTTTCTAAGACCTTCTCAGAATAGAAGTCAGACTGATGGGACTGTAGTTGGCCGAATCCACTTTCTTCCCTTTCTTGAAGATAGGCACCACATTGGCCTTCTTCCAATCTTCGGGCACTTCACCAGAGCACCAGGAGTTCTTGAAGACCCATGCCAGGGGCTGAGCTATGATGCTAGCCAGCTCCTTGAGTACCCTGGGGTGTAGATTGTCAGGGCTGGCTGACTTGAAGGTGTCTAGCCTCTCAAGGTGTTCCTCCATAAGGTCAGCATTGATGGAGGGCAAGGAATCTCCCAGTGGCAGAGTACTGAGGTGCCCTGCTCCTAAAAAGGGGAAAACTACTAGGGAGGAAGCCCTAGCAGGGAATAAGGAGTCCAGCTGTGGGTTGCCAGGGCAACCAAAGAAGGTCAGCTGACCAGAAGGGATTTTTTCTTATCCTTGATACTAGTAGCCAGTTGGAGACCTAAACTGAGCATGTGCTGTAGACCATGATACGGTGCACTAACATAATACCAGGGAATGGAAAAGGGTTGGTGTAGCTCCAAAGCATAACCAAATATGAAAACTCTGTGTTAAGTCTATAATTGTGGTTAAGTCATGCAACTCTGAACTCCTCTGAAGCTCAACCAAAAGGATCAGAGGATCCAAATCAGCAAGCTTCCCCAAGGGAACAGAGCTATGGGCCCTGTTTACCCTTGAATCCAACGCTACCTAAGTGTTATCTTTATTAACACAACTAAATCTTTGCTGTTGTACATCTCAATAACGTTTGTGAGTGATTACCTGAGTAGTCTCACTGGTCACCAGTCTCACTCTCAACACCAGTTAAACCTTAGAGCAGCAGCCCTGCACATTCAAATGGGACATCCTGGCCTAGAACACCCCCCACCCCACAATCCTGCTGTGTGCACTGGAGATGCAGGAAGTTTAACTTTATTGAATGAGGTGGAGCCACAGAGTCATAGTGGGTCGCTGATAGAGCAGCTGGCCTGAAATGCATGTCCAGAGGTTAAATCTATTCCAACCCCTTCCTGATGCTGAATCATCCCTATCCAAAACATCCTGTACAACCCATAATCTAACCTCTTAGTCAAACCACACAGTCACCCCTGATGCAACAGGAGACATTGCATTCGAACCTGCCAAGGCAAGACTGGGCAGCCATGACATCCAACGCTCTGTTTCTATAAAAGGTTGGTAAAATATGCTCAAGAGACAACAGGTAGTGGCTGTGTCCCCACTACTTAGAAAAGCACCACCACCACCACCCAGTCATTGCCCATCTGATCTTGAGGGAAAATCCCTTCCTGACCCAAAATGTGGTCTATCAGGCCTTCAGTCAGTGCAGATGTAGTTAGGGATCTTCTGGGCAGGGCTAGACATTTTTAAATCTGCAGGTCCAGATGCCCTCCACCCAAGGGTCTTGAGGGAGCTGGCAGGGGTCGTCACAGAGCGCTTGGCCCAGCTATATGAGCATTTGTGGTCATCTGGCCAGGTGCTGGGGGATGGGAAACTGGCTAATGTGGTCCCAATTATCAAGAAGGGGAGGAAGGAGGACCCAAGTAACTATAGGCCTGTAAGCCTCACCTCGGTGCTCGGGAAGATCTTGGAGAGAACCATCAAGGAGCACATCTGTGGGGGGCCTGCAGGGGAGATCATGCTCAGGGGCAATCAGCATGGGTTCACCAAAGGCAGGTCCTGCCAGACCAACCTGATTGCCTTTTATGACCAAGTAACTAAATCCTTGGATAAGGGTGTTGCTGTGGATGTAGTCTTTCTAGACTTTAAGTAGGCCTTTGACACTGTCTCTCACCCCATCCTCGTCAATAAATTAAGTGACTGTGTTATTGATGTCTGCACAGTTGGATGGGTAAAAACTTGGCTGATGGGGCACACCCAGACAGTAGTGGTGGACGGGTTGTACTCAACCTGGCGAGATGTGAGCAGTGGGGTACCCCAGGGCTCAGTCCTTGTGCCTACACTGTTTAATATCTTCATCAGCGACTTGGATGAGAGGGTGGAAAGCACGCTGTCCAAGTTTGCTGATGACACTAAGATGTGGGGCGAGGTGGACACACTTGAAGGGAGAGAGAGGCTGCAACTAGATTTAGACAGACTTCAAAAGTGGGCAGACGAGAATAGGATAGGGTTCAACGTAGACAAATGCAGGGTGCTGCACCTGGGGAGAGGGAATCCACAGCACACATACAGGCTGGGGAGTTCCCTGCTTGAAAGCACAGAGGCGGAAAGGGATCTCGAAGTCCTTATTGACCACAATGTCAGACTGCAGCCAGCAAAGCCAGCCATACCGTGTCATGCTGCCAGAGGTGCATCTTAAGCCAGTCCAGAGAGGTGATCCTCCCCCTCTATGCAACTTTGGTCAGGCTGCAGTTAGAGTACTGCATCCAGTACTGGGCGCCGCACTTCAAAAGGGCTGTGGCCAGCCTGGAGAGGGTTCAGAGGAGGGCCACCCACTTGGTGAGAGGGCAGCAGGACAGGTCCTACGAGGAGAGACTGAGGGACCTGAACCTTCATAGATTTCATAGACATTAGGTCTGGAAGGGACCTCGGAAGATCATCGAGTCCAGCTCCCTGCCAAAGGGCAGGAAGTCAGCTGGCATCATAGGATCCCAGCAAGATAAGTATCCAGTTTGTTCTTGAAGGTGTTCAATGACAGCGCTTGAACCACCTCCGGTGGCAGGCTGTTCCAGACCTTGGGGGCTCGGACAGTAAAGAAATTCTTCCTTATGTCCAGCCTGAAACGGTCTTGTAGTAGTTTATAACCGTTCAACCTACTCGTCATCCCTTGGGGCGCTCTGGTGAACAAACGTTCCCCCAGATACTGGTGGTCACCCCTGATAAACTTGTAGGTGGCCATCAGATCACCCCTGAGCCTGCACTTTTCCAGGCTGAATAGCCCCAGGGCTCTCAGCCTGTCGTCGTAGGATCTGCTTCCCTGACCTCTGATCATGTGCGTGGCTCTTCTCTGGACTCTCTCAAGCTTCTCCACATCCTTTTTGGATTGTGGAGCCCAAAACTGGACGCAGTACTCCAGCTGCGGCCGCACCAAGGCCGAGTACAAAGGGAGAACCTGTTCAGCCTCAGCAAGAGGAGGCTGAGGGGGGACCTGGTGGCTGCCTACAAACTCATCAGGGAGATGATCAGTAAATAGGCAGAGCCCTTTTCTCCCCAGCACCACCTGGGGTGACGAGGAACAATGGTCATAAGCTGATGGAGAACAGGTTTAGGTTAGAGATCAGGAAGCAATATTTTACAGTTAGGGTGGCCAGAATCTGGAGCCCACTTCCTAGCGAAGTGGTCCTCGCCCCTACCTTGGGCAAATTCAAAAAGAGGTTAGATGATCACCTGTCTGGGGTCTTGTGAACCCAGCATTCATTGCTGCCTGTGGCAGGAGGTCAGGCAGGTGATCTGTTCAGGTCCCTCCTTACCCTAGCTACCTAGCTACTATAACACCCTGGCAGCAAAGGAAACAAATGGAGCACTAGTTTTGTCTGCAGCAGTTTTCTTTTCCACCGCCTGTTTTGCTGCTTTACCAGACTGCTTGAAAGAGCCCCGCTCCAGGATCATCAGCTGTCTCGCCTCCCCATCTAGCGGTGGGTCACAGTTACAGCTGTGCTGCTATTTAGTGGTATGGGAAATGGATTGTGACCAGGAGGTAATCAATTGGATTATGGTGGGGAAACTGTTTTAAAGGGTTATAACAAGGTGTATTCAGGTAGTCAGGTTTTTTGTTTGTTTAACACGAGGGAACACTTAGTTATCCACCTAATCTGTAGTTGCAATTTTATCCAGGTCGATAGTTTTTGTTATCAAACTATCGTTTTAATCTTTTTTTTTCTTTTTCATTTTTCTCTTATTTAAATTGGTTGTGTATAATAAAGAGTAGTGTGCTCATAAGGCTCAGAGTGACTTCCTGGGTGGGGAGGGCGAGGGGCACACGTCTCCACCGGGCACCTCAATTGGTTGTCTTCCTGAAGAGCTCTGGGGCTCCTGGCACCCTGAGGACCCAAAATCCAGCTCATCACCCAGCCTTAATGCACCGGGCATCTGGTTACATGTATACACACATATATTTATATTTGTATACATACACTGCTGTTTATTCTAAGGTTTAATTTATAAGTCAATTAACTAATGGAGTAGTACTAATGCACATCAACACTTATAAATATGTAACTTTGTAACAACATATATACACGTTTAGGTAGGTGAGCACACCCCCGGTAGAGCAGCAGTAGGTCTGTTCCCCATCCCAGAAGGCAACGTTATGTGCATCCAACACTGGAAAGAAACAAAACCGGGCCATCCCCTCTGTGTGTGCAATGATACAGTCCAGCTAGGTCTGTCATAGACACCCAGAATAAAAGTCTTTCCATTAACTACTGTTGCCTTGAAGTCACCTGAGGTGTGGCAAGCATGATCAGTCAGGGTGGGTGGGATGGGGGCTCCCTCCATGGCCTCGGGACTCTACTCCTGACGACAGCCGGTGCCCTTGCTCGGCCTCCTGTAACACATGCATGACTTCTTCCACATGACACCCCTTTCTGCCCCTCAGACAGGGCTGGTGGGTCTACTTTCCTGGTTGCTCACTCCCAGGGCCCTCTCTGACATGCAGGGTTAGGGCTTCTCTAGCAGGATTCCCTCTCCTGTTGTCCTCAGCTGCATGCTCACTGGCTGAGGCTGCTTTCCCCTCAGGGCCCTGCTTTTATCAGAGCCAGGGATCACCTCTGGGCTCTTCTCACTTCCCTCACCCATGCGACAGGCAAACATATAGAAAAAACACTGACTGGGAAAGGTTGTGATCACAGATGCTAACTTAGCTTTGGAAGCTTTTCTCTTCTTGGTTGGAAAAGAAAGCAACATCACAGCACCTTCAGCAATGCATTGGGACACTGAAGCCGAGAAAGAGAAGCCAATCCACTCCTTAACCCTGAAAAATGTGTGTATTCTCCAAGCAGGTGGTCTTCACCCACAGGCCACACCAAGGGCTTGTGGAAGAAACAGGAAGCATGCTTGAACACCAAAGAGCTGCACCAGAAGCGGGTCACTGAAGCAAGTACGGAAAGAAACTATAGCTTTAGGACCTGCATTGGTGAGTGCTGTGTGTTTTACCAAGTGCCCTGGCTCTGTATGTATTAAAGCTACTGGAATACAATACAATGATTTCACAACCAGAGCTCTGGTCCATTTTGCCAGATCTGCGTAGTTTTTCTGCTTAGTATTTGTTAGAGCTGTATGAGTCTTCGGATCCCGCTGCAGATGCTTCGGCATCCAAAACGCCACTTCTGGATCAAAGCTGGGTCTCAGCAATGGTGTCCAGAGTGGGTCGGGGGCATCCAAAGCACTTTGGATCCACTTTGGGTGCTTTGGACCCACTTCGACCATTTTGAGGCAATTAGAAGAGGGAGGAGGAGTGGGGGAGGGACAGAGAGTGGGCGGCTAGGAGGGAGAGGGAGCGGGGTGAGGGGGAAGACAGATGTCTGTAGGCAGCCAGTGAGAAGGATTTCTCTTTGGCTCCCTATCCAATGGCAGTGTCTGTGGGGTGGGAATAAAAAAAGCATAAAAGTCCATTTCCAGCCCTTCCGTGCCTTTTCCAGCTCATTCCCTGTCAGCGACTGAGAGAGAGGAGCACTGCCACTGAGATCTGTCTGCTGCTTTTTCTTGTTATGAAGGAGTGATTAGGATTTAGCTTAGTTCATCTTAGCTAGTCTATTTAATGATTAGTAGTATTACAATTCAATTTATTTCTTTTAATTATTTTTTTGGAAACTTTGCAAAAAGAAAGTTGTGTTTTCCCAGCTAGTGTTATCTGTCACTGTGCAGGGAGGCACGGATTGCTTGCATACACGCATGCACACATGCACGCACGCATGCACGCACATACACAGAGACCCAGAATACAGAAAAAAAATCACAGCGGAAGAAGACAGACAGATATTTACAGAAGAAGAAGACACAGATAATATATTGAGACACACAAGGACACACAGACAATATTCACAGCAGAAGACAGACAATATATTAAGATACACGAAGACACACAAATAATGTTATCCAGAGCAGAACAAGACACAGATATTCACAGGAGAACAAGACAGACAGATATACAAAAGGATTCACACACACACAGACCTTTTGCAGCACAGGAAAGATCAATATGAAGCGTGCTGGAAAGGCAGGTGCCAGGTCTTCTGGCAGGGGAGGGAGAGGAGGTCTGGGGAGAGCTAGAGCTGAAGGCCCCACCGTCCCAAACACAGATGTATTCCCTTCCCGAGCAGCCATGACATCGGTGCTGCCAGTGGAAGCGAGGTGTGGGATCAGTGTCTGCACCTGATGTCCCTGCACCTGCACCACCTCCACTCAGTCCAGAAGTGGGCACCAGCAGTGGAATCACTGTCTCCTCCACCCCAATTTCAGCTCTCAGCGTGAGCCTCCCACTGCCAGAGGAGGAGCTGAGGCTGGAACCAGGGATGCTGAGCACGCTGGCTCAGGCAACTCTGGGGACTGAGGGGGAATCAGAGTTTGTGCTCCACACCCCTCAAGTTTCCCCTAGACCCTGGTCTCCTCCAGAAAGCAGCACCTCAGAGGAGGCTGAGGTTGTGGAGGCAAATGGCTCAGCTGACACAGCTCCTCCTGCTGTTCAGCCTCAGCCTGCTGAGAAGGGGGAAGGCAGGATACTCACCCTCAACCCAGAAGCAGGGGAGTAGTGTAGTGTGGGAGCATTTTGAGGTGGCACATGATCCCAGGTTTGCCATCTGCCATCACCGCCAAAGACACATGAGCCATGGCAGGGACATAAGATACTTCTCCACCACGGCCATGCTGCTGCATCTGAGGAGGCACTACCCCCTTGCCCTTCTTCCTGCTGCTCAGCCTGGCACCACTGCGAGTGTGCCGAAAGGGAAGTCCCCCGCTCACTGCAAAGCCCCCTTACCCCCAAACCAGGGGCATTCCACCCTGGACCAGAGGGGAAAGGTGGACAGAAAGGGATGCATATTCCCAAGGCAAGCAAGATCACCCAGAGCATTGGGGAAATGCTTCCTTTGCACAGCCAGCCCTTCTCCCTAGTTGAGTGGCCAGGGTTCAGGTGGTTCATAGCACTTCTGGCCCCACTTTACAATCACATCTCCTTTAGCAGGCTGGTGGTACCCTCGGTGTATCGGGCATGCAGGGAGTACTTGAAGGAGGAGCTGCACAATGCAGAGCTGCAGGTAGCCTTGCACTTCACCTCCAACATCTGGAGCAGCCGGGGTGGCGATCACACCTACCTCTCCCTCACGGGGCACTGTCAGGCTGTCAGTGGGCTCTACTGCAAGCTGAGGGGCTGCATGAGTCCCACACGGCAAGGGAGACCATGGGGGCCATGATCTGCATGGTGCAGGGGTGACTTGTTGGGCAGGCTGAGCTCACCTGCGGGTTCAAGGTCACTGACAATGGGGCCACTATGATGAAGTCTGTCTGTGATGGCACCTTTGTTGGCATCCACTGTGTGGCACACAGGCTGCATCTAATAGTGAGGGATGCCTTGGAGGGGGAGAGGGCTGCCAGTGATGGCGCTGCCACAAGTACTGCTACAATCCAGCTGATTTTGAAATGCAGGAAGGTGGAGGGCTACTTCCACCACAGCATCAAGTGGGGCAAGATGCTACTGGAGAAACAGGCAGAGCTGAGTGTCCTGTAGCACAGAATCGTGCAGGATGTGGCGACTCGGTGGAACTCCACATACCTGATGCTTGAGAGGCTGGTGGAGCAACAGAAGACCCTCCATGAGATGGCCTTGCTTGGGGAGATTGGGATCAGTGCCCCTTAAACAGAGCTGAGTGGGGTACCATCTCCCAGATCTTGCTGGTCCTCAAGCCTTTCCTCAAGGCCACCGAGACCCTTAGCACTGGCGATGCTGTCCTCAGCCAGGTGATCCCCTTAGTGAGGGAACTGAAGAACCAAATGGAGAAGTTTCAGGGGGTCAATGTTCCTGGCTGGGGCAGGCCACTGTCACCAGACGTGTAGGCACTGGTGAGGCGGCTGAAGGAGGGTATCAGGAGACGCCTGTATCTCTTGCCATCCAGTATGGTCCACATGATGGTGGGCATGTGCGATCCAAGGGGGAAGAGGGGGATCCACTTTCCCCTGCCAGCACTCCCAGCACCAGTGCCAGCAGCTGCACCAGCCGTCTCCTCCACGCCAGCCACTGCCAATGTTGGCCATGGGCATGGCTTCAATGCTGGTGTCCAAATGTACCAGACGCTAGCCTCAGGCAGGTAGCACTGAGGCTTCAGTGGCTGTCTGTCTCGCTGAGGATGTGGAGCCACTGGAATGTCACCCCTTGGCCTGCTGGGCAAGCTACAGCCGGATGTGGCAGGATCTGGCCATGGTTGCCTGGCAACACCTGTCCTGTCCACCGACCAGTGTTCCAAGCGAGAGGGTGTTCAGCATTTCTGGGGATGTTGTGACGCCCCACTGCACCTGCTTGGAGTGGTGGAGCAGCTGGTGTTCCTGAAGGTGAACCTCCCACTGCTGGGGTTCCCCAAGCTCCAGCCGCAGATGGACTGAGTGCCACCCTCCTCGCTCCATCAGCAGCATGCCCGTGTTGCCAAGAAGTCTAATGGTATCCTGGGCTGCATTGGTAGGAGCGTTGACAGCAGATCCAGGAAAGTGATTCATCCCCTCTATTCAGCACTGCTGAGGCCACATCTGGAGTCCTGTCTTCAGTTTTGGGCCCCCCACTATGGAAAGGATGTGGACAAGTGGGGGAGAGTCCAGGAGAGGTCAAAATGGTTGGAAGACTGGTGGACATGGCTGGTGAGAAAAGGCTGAAACAACTGGACTTATTGAGTCTGGAGAAGAGTAGACTGAGCAGGGACTGAATAGCACCCTTCAGCTCTCTGCAGGGGGGTTGCAAAGAGGATGGGACTGGACTGCTCTCAGGCAGATGACAGGACAAGGAGCAAAGGGCTCAAGTTGCAGCAAGGGAAGTTGAAGTTGGATATAAAGAAAAACTTTCTCATTAGGTAGGTGGTGAAGTATGGGAACAGGCTTCCCAGAGAGGAGGTGGAGTCTCCATCCTTGGAGTTGTTTAAGGCCCAACTAGACAAAGCCCTGGCTGGGATGATGTGGTCGGGGATGGTCCTGCTTTGAGCATGAGGTTGGATTAAGTGTAACCTTCTGAGGTCCCTGCCAGCCCTCATTTTCTGTGACTCTATGATTCTGTGACATGCGTGTGGTTGTTTATTGTACTCTGCAAGATCTTTTGTTGTACACGCACCTTCAAACAATGGGCATTGCAGCAGGTATTGCATAGTATGGGCTCTGTGCTCTAGTCACAGGTTGTTGAACCAAAGGTATAGCCCCACGACTTCACTGGTGCCTTGGAGTGTCTGAATCCAATACGTAGGTGACAGACACATCAACACCTTTACCAGGGTCCATCAGCCTCTGTTGGCAAGGACTCGGCTGCTGGAATGTCCCTTTTTTCACTGCCAGGTATTTTCTTCAGCCTCTCATTCCACATTTGTTGTTGTGTTTCCTTGGGTGTGGTATCGAGAGGCTGGGTGCAGGTGCAGAGTCTCCTGCATGACTTCAGCACAGGGTGTCAAAGGCCTGCAGCAAGGTAGCAGCCCTAGAAGACCTCATCTGGAGGACAGATTTAAATGAGGTAAGGAGACTAGTCAGGGAGGCACTGAGGTCCCGGAGGGGAGTTGGGAGACCAGGAAGAGTCGTCGTTCCTTAAGTAGATGATCCTCCAAGACCAAAGGGTGACAATCCCAATGCAGATCAAAGGGGACAAGAATACTCAAAAGCCCCCATGGCTCACCAAAAGCATCCAGGAATGTCTCCAAGCTAAAAAGGAGGTGTGCACCCAATGGAAGGGAGGGGCCATCACCAGGGAGGATTATATCTCCATTGCTCAAGACTGTGTGCATGGGGGTGGGGGGAGGGCTGTCAGGAAGGCTGAGGCGGAGATGGAACTCGGACTAGCGACCCCAATCACAGATAACAAGAAGACCTTTCTGAAATACATAGGGGATAAAAAGAAGGTACTGGGTAATGTAGGGCCTCTGCAGAACAGGCTAGGAAATCTGGTGGTTACACCAGATGACAAAGCTACCCCCTTTAACAATTTATTTGTCTCCATTTTTTTGAGCAGGGACTGGGGCATCCCCTGCACCAGGATCCCCAACAGAGCCAGGAGAGGCACAGCCAGGCCCAAGGTCAGTGAGGACCTAGTCAGGGAACTTCTGGTGGGACTGGACATGTTCAACTCAGCAGATCCTGCCGATCTCCACCCCAGAGTGCTTAGGGAATTGGCAGAGGTCATTGCGGGCCCCCTGGCATGGCTTTACGAGCACTCATGGTGCTCTGGTGAGGTGCCAGAGGACTGGAAAAGGGCCAATGTGGTTCCCATTTTCTAAAAGGGAGGAAGGAGGACCCAGGAAACTACAGGCCCATTAGTCTTACTTTGATCCTGGGGAAGCTCTTTGAGAAAATTATCCAGGAGCACATCTGCGAGGGACCAGCAGGGGAGATCATGCTTAGGAGCAACCAACACGGGTTCATTAGAGGCAGGTCCTGTCAGACCAACCTGGTGGCCTTCTACGACCAGGTCACAAAATCCTTGGATGCAGGTGTCATGGTGGACATAGTCTTTCTGGACTTTAGGAACGCCTTCGACACTGTCTCTCACCCCATCCTCATTAAAAAAAATTAGGTGACTGGTGTTGATGACTACACAGTCAGATGGGTCACAAATTGGCTGGAGGACCTCACCCAGAGAGTGGTGGTGGACAGACGAATTTTGACCTGGAGAGTCACGGGCAGAGGCGTCCCCCAGGGAGCAGTTCTCGGGCCTGCAGTGTTCAACTTCTTCATCAGTGACTTGGACGAGGGGGTGAAAAGCACCTTGGTTCAAGTTCGCAGATGACACCAAGATGTGGGGAGAAGTGAGCACGCTAGAAGAGAGAGACAGCCTACAACTAGATCTGGACAGGTTACAGGGGGATGAGAATAGGATGGGCTTCAATACTGACAAGTGCAAGGTGCTGCGCCTGGGGTAGAAGAACCAGCAGCATACCTACAGGCTGGGAAGCCTCCTTCTCCTCAGCACAGAGGCAGAAAATGATCTTGGAGTCATTATTGATTCCAAAATGAACATGGGCCGCCAATGTAGGGATGCGGTCAGGAAAGCTAATCACACCTTGTCGTGCATCCACAGATGCGTCACAAGCAGGTCCAAGGAGGTGATCCTCCCTCTCTGTGCAACACTGGTCAGGCTGCAGTTGGAGTACTGTGTCCAGTTCTGGGTGCCGTGCTTCAGGACGGACGTGGCCAGCATGGAGAGGGTCCAGAGGAGGGTCACTTGCATGGTCAGGGGGCAGCAGGGCAGGCCCTATGAGGAGAGGCTACGGGAACCTGTTCAGCCTCCACAAGAGAAGGCTGAGAGGGGATTTGGTGGTCATCTATAAACTGGCCCAGGGGGACCAGCAGGCATTGGGAGAGTCCCTGTTCCCCCGAGCACTACCGGGATTAACAAGGAATAATGCCCATAAATTGACTGAGTGTAGATTCAGGCTAGACATGAGGAGGCGCTACTTCACTGTCAGGGCAGCTAGGATCTGGAACCAACTTCCAAGGGAAGTGGTGCTGGCTCCTACCCTAGGGGTCTTCAAAAGGAGGCTAGATAATCACCTGACCCCAGGATCCTTTTCTGCCCATGGCAAGGGGTCAGACTTGATGATCTGCTCAGATCCCTTCCGACCCTACCAACTATGAAACTATGAAACATCAGACATTTGTGTGCTGTGGGATGCTCGTACAGTGGGTATCTCACATCTTCAGCTTGTCTTGACATTTCTATCCTGCTGGCCACTGCTGTCCTCATGCCAGCCAGAGCCAGAAGGTTTACGCTGCTTAGGCTGGTCGGCTTCAGACATCCTGTGATGCGTCAGCAGCTAACATTAAGAAGCTGGTCACGGTACTTAGCATGCACATCTCTCTCCCATATAAGACATGCATACTCTGCAGAGGAGAAGCTGAGAGCCAGAGCAGTGGATCAGGTGGTTGAGGGATAGTTCTCCATTTGGAGTTGGAGAGCTGATACAGATTACTGTTTCAAGTGCTCCCCTTTGCTTTTGTCTTCAGGATGTGTTCTTTGCATAAGATAGTTCGATCGAGAGTGACTCCAAGACTAAACTGTATGGGAACAGTGGGATAGTGGGGTCCCAGACCATGTAATGTTGAGCTGGCAATTGGCCTCAGATGAAAGGCGCATGCTTGTGTTTTCTCTGAGTTGGTGCGTAATTGGTTATCAATGTAGTATGAGGTTAGGTCAATTCCTGCCTTTTTAGGGTTTTTTCATCATGATCAAAGGCACTGTTTTGGACTATTATTCACAGGTCATCTGCATAGATGAAACATTTTGCTGACTCTTCCTGATTTAGAACCCTTTTTTGACTGAGCTTCAGCCAAGTCCAACGTCACATGGTTTAACCACAATTATAGCCTTAACACAGGGTTTCTCATATTGGGCTATGCATTGGAGCTACACCAACCCTGCTCCACTTCATTGTATTATGTCAGTGCACCTCTTCACTGTTTATGGCCCATGCTCAGCTGACGTGCTACCTAGGCCCAACTCACAACGCAGCCTACGTGATCTGTGGCCCAAGCTGCACATGGGCTGTGGTCCACGTATGGCCTAAAGAGATGCTCATTAGACATCTCATCTTTGGAGAAAACTTGACATGAACATGATGGAGAGAACTGTTTCTCCAATATCGTGGTTACAGATTCACTGGACTACAGGCAGTTACATCATGGTATGAACCAAAATGCTCAGAAGGTTTCACTGTTTCACAGTCTTTTAATGCGGTCATCAAACTGCATATGGGATTACAAGAAGTGATTTGTTTAGCTTCCATATGGCCTTGCCTTTGCCCTGTGGGCAGGTCCCACCTAAGCAAGCACGCTTCTCAATACGGTGTCATTAAGAGCAGAATATAATCAAAGCTGGTGTGAGCAGGTATCCGTCATTCTCCCCCGACATCCCCTTGAAGCCCTGAGATGGAAGCAGAGGAGGCACGTGCCTCCTGGCTCTCTCAGAAAGACTTGTTTCAAGGAGGAAAAAGGAAGGGTCTGAACACTTAGAAAGCAGCAAACAGCTGGAGAGCAGCAGCATTGACCAGGACAATGGATCCTCCAAACAGCGCGGGGCTCATCTGGAGCTGGAAGGCAATTCCTTGTCTCTCAGCTGTGAACCAAAGAGAAGTGTGTCAGGTTGTGGTTGGACAGTGACAGGGAAGGGAGTCTAGTCATGGGAACAGGAGATGGGAGATAGGCAGCTGGTCTAGGGCATGGGGACATGCATTTACAGTGACATCAAGGCAGAACTGGGCACGTGAGTCTTTAGTGCTTGTGGGGATAATTCCCCTCCAGACTTCTTCACTGAAACTAATTGCAAGTAGAGGTTCTGCAGACACGGAGGCATTCAGATGCTACAGGGATGAGGGACACAAGAATCCCTGGATCCTGCCACAGGACTGCACTGAACCCCACTTGTTTTGCTGCGCGTGGCAGGTCTGCCTGGTCAGGGTGGTCTCAGCCTTGAGGAAAAGGGAAAGCCATTTTTGTATCAAGGAAAACAAACTCATTCCTACCAGCGTTGTATTCACAGCTCTTTCTCTTCTCATCTGAAAAGGAAGCAGAGGATAGCAGTTGGTTCAGCCAGGGTTGGCAACATCAGTCTGGTGACTCATCCAGTACTGCGTCCAGTTCTGGGCGCCGCACTTCAGGAGGGATGTGGACTGCATGGAGAGGGTCCAGAGGAGGCCACTCACATGATGGGGGGCAGCAGGGCAGGCCCTATGAGGAGAGGCTAAGGGACCTGAACCTGTTCAGCCTCCACAAGAGAAGGCTGAGGGGGATCTATTGGCCATTTACAAACTAGTCAGAAGGGACCAGCAGGTATTGGGGGAGTCCCTGTTCCCCCGAGCACTACCGGGAGTGACTAGTAATACCGGTCACAAGCTGGCAGAGGGTAGATTCAGACTAGACATCAGGAGGCGCTACTTCACAGTCGGGGAGGCTACAATCTGGAACCAACTTCCAAGCGAAGTGGTGCTGTCTCCTACCTTGGGGGTCTTTAAAAGGAGGCTAGATGAACACCTCACTGGGGTCATTTGACCCCAGTACTTTTCCCTGCAATGGCAGGGGGTTGGACTTGATGATCTGCTCAGGTCCCTTCCCACCCTACAACTATGAAACTATGACTCCATTGAGGGTTGAATGTAGTACAGCGCTCAACAGGCCAAGGAGATTCCCACTGGTGATGTTGTGTCTTGTACCCATCACTGCATGCTGGGGGAGAGTGCCTCTTCCTCTCTGAGTCTTTATGGACCAAAGGCTCTGCACGCTCCCTCGTCTGAGACCCCCTCCAGCAGCAAGAGTGTCATTATGTCTCTACCCATCCTAGTGACAGGCCCCATATCATAGTCACCTTCAACACCCACACACACAGTACTCACTTCCCAGATAGCCTCAGTTAAAATGGCTGCAGGCCTGGTTGGTGCTTTGGAGGACAAAGCTATTGCCCTTAGCACTTTCTGGGGCCATTTATGGGCCATCCCCACTACAATATCACTCTTGCACACCCATCATTAGTCAAGGCTCACTGCTGAGGTACCCCCTTCACTAGCACACAATATGGACAGGCTTGGTGATAACCCTGGACACAGCTAGCCATGAAACCAATTGTCACTGCCTTGTCACTAGGTCTTGGCTGAGCATCAGAGGGTCCTTCTGCCAGGGTGATAGCTCATGTCAGGAAGGGCACCCAGCTGTAAAAAAAACTACTACTGCTGCACAAAAGTATCTTGGATCCTGTGAATTAAATAAAGCCAGAGCTTTCCTCATGACAAGACAGAACTGTGAAAAATTGGCAATGGGTAACACAAAGTGGACAGATGTGGGTAAAGAAAGGAAGAGGTCTAGGTTATGGCCAATGCAGAGAGACTTATGCTAAACTGAGTCACCTGAAATGTCAAGAGATCTCACAGAAGGAGTACAAGAATTGACAACTGCTCCAAAAGATGAAAAGACATATGTCCATGAGCCACATCCGGTTGATAGGCCGTATGCCTGACATGCCGATGTAGGAGACGGGCCTGACTGGCAGCCACCTGTTAGAGCAACCAAGACTGAGGGGAGATGACAAGATCAGGGACGTTGTGACAACTTCAAGCATCTGACCACAGGATGTAGTGGATTGCAACCAGTGGAAAGTGATGGTCTGAGCCACTGATCCCACCCCAAGCTGGGAACCACAGCCAGGAAGGAGGAGAGTAGAGAGTTTCTTCCCCATTAGATATAGCTTTACATCCTCCAGCCTGCAGAACTGTAGCCCTTTTAAACAATTCATCTGTTCTGTCAGACATAACTGTGGACACACTCACTATGCGTATAAAATAATCAGTGCCTTGTGGATAACACTAAGATTTTGATCTCAGCACAATCTTGTATCTGTAACTACAACCAGTGAATCCTGCATTCTGTAACAGGGCAGTCCTTTCTCTACTTCACACAATGTTAACTTTGCTTTCCTGGGCTCTCTCCTGACAAACTGAAAACAGTGTATTATCCCTTCTCTACCCTATTTATAATTCTTCTTGTCCCTCTTGTTTGACGTTCCTATTATCAAAACAGCCTGAACTGACCATCTCTCTTCATGCTGAAATCTCTCTACAAGCCAAATCCCTAAATTCCTTTAATTCTTGTGACTTCCTAAGATTTGAGGGGGTCAGAGTTGTACACAAAAATCCCAGATGTGAATATTTTCACCACGTCTGTGATGCAGATGTTACTATCCACCTCATCTTCTTTGTTTCTCTGGTTAGGATCAGACATTGCATTTGTCCTGGACCAGGTGTGCTTGTGTTTGTCCTGGGACAGACCTGGCATGGAAATACATGGCCCTGCCAATCAGGGTTTAGTGAGCAACTGAGTGCAGTGCCACTCTTTTGTCACTGACCATCTTGTTCAGCTGCCCAGGGTGCTATCCCAGGACAAACTGTTAGCCCTTCTTATATCATAAGCCTATTTAGGGTTTGTTCCCAGATGATGGACATGGACATCTGAATACCGTCATTTTTTCCCAGGAGAAATGCACCATCTCTTTGTAGCCTGTTCCATTTGGTTTTGCTTTTGCACTGAGCTGTCCGCAGTGCTGCACAGGCCATTGCTTCTCAAGCATAAGCTTGTTGCAGATGGAGCAATGAAGATATTGAGCTACTTCCAAAGGCAGCTGGACACACACGCATGCCCTTGGAAATGTTCTCCCAGCAGCTGAACACCTCTAAAATAGCTCCTCTTTTGAGCAGTCTACTTTTGTTTCCACAGGCATGATGGAGGCAGATAGCCTGACCACCAACACCACTCCTACCCCATGCTCCTTACCTCCCTACTCTGACTCTCTGCTCTCCTTCCCCTATACCCCCACTGCTGTATGGTGAGGGGGATGAGATGTGGAAGCTGAGAAGTAAGCCACAGGTCACTGCCACTGCCACCTCCTCTAGTGCCCCTCTGGCCTGTGCTAGAGGAGGGTGCAGCTTCCTGAAAATTTCAGGCCAGGAACAGCACAAGCACATGTGTATGTCTCCTGGCTGAAAGGGTTCCTTGGTGAAACATCTCCAGGTACATTACATCTCTGCCCCCATAAGTTCATCAAGGACCAGCGGAGCAGTACAGGTCCCTCAAACTGTTCCTCCAGCGGACATGGCCTTGGGCTTGTCATAAGGAGTTTCTTTCTTAACTCAGCCACACCCTGCATTTCCATACAGGCATCTCCTGGGTTGGGTACCTTCAATCCCTGGGTGCCCTCTGTGATGGCTAGAAGATGGCATTTAGATATTTGCTTTGGGGAACTGGCTTGTAGGTAAAGTAGGTATTGCATTAAAATAATGGTCCAGGTTAATGGCAAGAGTTAACTGATTTCTAAAAAACCTATTTGAGACAAAAGTTTCCTTCAAGGCCCACTGTGTCTGACACAGAGAACCAGCAAGTAGACACACAGGCTGGGGAATTGAAGACATGTACCATGCTGTTCCGTAACAGAGATGAGGGACTCTGCCAAATTGGCCAGGTCACAGGGTCCAACTGCAGGGCCCTTAAGATTTCTGGTTTTGGTAGATGGACCAAATTAAGAGAAACTGGAAGCAACCAAATTACAATGTGTGCATGTGTTGGGTTTGTGAAATAAAGGAATATGCTGGCAGGATAGAACATGGATAACATGAAGACCACAGGGAGGCCAATCAATGGTGCCCAGAGATGAAGAATCATCAGAGGACAATGAATACAAAAGCAAATACAAAATTTCAGAGCAGCAAAGGGTCCCCGAGGTGGAAACCCAAGACCACCATGAACAGAAGGCATACCACCGACCCATCTCATCCACCCCACTGGGTGACAGTAGACCTTAACTTTCAACCTAAAAAGAAGCTCAGGGTCAAGCTCGCATACCGGTCAGATGTATCTTCTCTCTGTGGCAGCTTTAGGACTGGTAACTATATAACTGTTTATATTATTCTTCTCTGCTGTCACTGTGTATCAATAAAATTAAACTATTATTGAATAAAATGATCATGGTCAGTCTGAGGCTTCTGGGTCTGCCCAAGAACTGACAGAGGCCGTGCACAGATGGGACATGGTCATCATGGGCAACTTCAATTACCCACACATAGATTGGGAGGAACGCTTGGCTAAGTTGGATCGGTCACATAGCTTTTTGACCTAGATTCATAGATTCATAGATGTTAGGGTTGGAAGGGACCTCAATAGATCATCGAGTCTGACCCCCTGCATAGGCAGGAAAGAGTGCTGGGTTCAGATGACCCCAGCTAGATGCTTATCTAACTTCCTCTTGAAGACCCCCAGGGTAGGGGAGAGCACCACCTCCCTTGGGAGCCCGTTCCAGACCTTGGCCACTCGAACTGTGAAGAAGTTCTTCCTAATGTCCAGTCTAAATCTGCTCTCTGCTAGCTTGTGGCCATTATTTCTTGTAACCCCACGTGTTATGTCTCAGCTCTGTGTTCTTGGGCAACCCTGGCACAGGATGCAGTCTGTCTGACTCACAAAGGCCTCACCCCCCCCTCCCTTCCTCTACCTAAACAAAACTGATTAAGATGCAGTGAGAGACGCACCTAAAACTCTCTAGATAAGGGTGATAAGAGTGAACAACTGCCCTAGGTCTCATTTACATCTGAGATGGAACCAGATGACCATTTATTTACTTGAGAGATGGAAAACAGAAAGCCTGAAGCAGAGACTGCAGTGAATTCTGGGACCAGAGAAGCAGGAGAGCGCTGCATGATGGGGAATCTGTGCTTCCAATGTTAATCAACCCATGTTCACACACACCCAGCTCAGCATTTATCAGACCAGTCCTAATCTGGATTTGCTAAGGACTTCCCCCCTCCCCCCCCAGACACACACACACAGCTCTAAGTTTAATAGGCATCTCGGGCCGTACATTCCCCGGTCCCACTATGGGAGGCCTATTTAAACTCGATTGACTAAAACTCGGTTGCCGGGTTAGGGAGTGCTGAGGCAAGAGACTGAGTCCGAGGGGGTATGGGCAACATTTGAACAATGGTTAAGGGTTCATCACAACATCCAGCCTGCTGGAGCCCTAATCCCAGGTGTTGTCATATCTTTCCCGAGACGACTGGTGGGAGTCCTCTCCACAAAAGGTTATGAGCACCCCAATAATTGCTTTAAATCTGGAAAAGTCATGCTAAGCTGAGGCTTGTGCACAACAAGTAAAAATCCAAAATCCTAATGCTGTAAGCTATCTATTGTTCCTGAAGAAACCATGAGATATCCCATCAGTATATGTGCCATCCATAGGAAATTCAAGCTGACTCCCAAGTATTTGGGTTACTCCCTAATCTTAAGTGTTTCCTGATTATCAATCAGTTTCCTGAGATGGTCCAAACCAGATAACCCCTTGTTAATAGAAAAGACAATGATTTACACTACTGAGGGTGCTTCGAAGCAGCTGAACTGAGGGTATAAAAATCTGTAAGTGTGTGCGCTGAAAAAGAAAGAAAAAAAGAAGCAGCAGGAGGAAAGAGGGAGAAAAGGAAAGAAGAAGAAAACTCCTGTGCTGACACCATCCCCTGTCGTTCTTGGGACGCTGGAAGAACAGATCATCTCTCTCTTCAAGGACTGTGCTACGGACTGTGCCTGTCAGCTTTGCAGCCTGGGTACCGTGGACTCGGTGAGATCCCAGCACTCTCTCTTCTGTCTAGGCATAAACTTCTGAACCTGAACTGTATCAGTTAAGCTTGAGCTAAGTTTCCCCAAATACTTAGTGAAACCAGGGTAGTATTGTTATTGTTTGTGTTTGTTTTTCTTTAGCATGGCTATTACTACTAGTACTATTATATATTTCATATGCTTAGCAATAAATAACTTTTATAGGCAAACTGGTAGTAATTGGGTATATTTTTCCTTCTCTGCTTCTCTTTCCTCCCGTGCTCTGCAGCAACGCTTCTTTTACCTATGCTAAAGATCCCTGTGAAGCCCAAATTATTGTGGGGTCTGCTCATCAGGAGGCCAAAGATTGGGACGTGCTGAGTTTGAAACACATAAGGGAATCAGCTTGTACAGGCTGATTGACCAGTTTGACTCAGACGTGCCCTTATGAACTGAATGCTGGCCCATGAGGGTGTCAGCTGGACACCCAGCCGGATTCAGAGGGATTCTGTTCACCTGTGTGCTTGTGTCTGACTGCATTTTATTGTTGCTCTTATGAACTGATCCTTGGCATGAGGGTGTCAGCCTGTCCATGCTGATCAGCCCAGCCAGGTCAGGCGTGTCACGTTAAATTGTGTGTGTTTGTGTGTATGACTGATTTAGTGACTGGAGGAACCCAGTCCCATTGAGATTGAGTCCTGCAAAATAGCTCCACTGGGGGTGAGGGCTTGCAGAAGGGAGAAATACAGCTCCGTATAGTAACACAAGTAGCACATTGACAGAATCACCAAGACCAAGGTAATGGGCAAATTTGGTAACACCGGGGGCACCTTGGTGAATAAATACTCACCAATTCCCTTCTGTGCCACCGTGATGAACTTATAGGCAGCCACAAGGTCGCCTCTCAACCTTCTCCTGCGGAGGCTGAAAAGGTCCAGGTTCTCTAGTCTCTCCTCGTAGGGCTTGGTCTGCAGGCCCTTAACCATACGAGTGGCCCTTCTCTGGACCCTCTCCAGGTTATCCGCATCCTTCTTGAAGTGTGGCACCCAGAATTGCACGCAGTACTCCAACTGCAGTCTGACCAGCGCCCGATAGAGGGGAAGTATCACCTCCTTGGACCTATTCGTCATGCATCTGCTGATGCACGATAAAGTGCCATTGGCTTTTCTGATGGCTTCGTCACACTGCCGGCTCATGTTCATCTTGGAGTCCACTAGGACTCCAAGATCCCTTTCCACCTCTGTGCCACCCAGCAGGTCATTCCCTAGGCAGTAGGTGTGCTGGACATTTTTCCTCCCTAGGTGCAGCACTTTGCATTTCTCCTTGTTGAACTGCACCCTGTTGTTTTCTGCCCACTTGTCCAACCTGTCCAGGTCTGCCTGCAGCTGTTCCCTGCCCTCCGGCATGTCCACTTCTCCCCATAGCTTTGTGTCATCTGCAAACTTGGACAGAGTACATTTCACTCCCTCGTCCAAGTCACTGATGAAGACATTAAAGAGTATCGGTCCCTGGGCCAAGCCCTGCGGGACCCCACTGCCCATACCCTTCCAGGTCAATACTGACCCATCCACTACGACTCTCTGGGTGCGACCCTCCAGCCAATTTGCCACCCACCGGACTGTGTAGTCATCCAAGTCACAGCCTCTTAACTTGTTCACCAGTATGGGGTGGGATACCATATCGAAGGCCTTCCTGAAGTCTAAGTATACGACATCACCCCTCCTCCTGTGTCCAGGCGTTTTGTAACCTCGTCATAAAAAGAGACTAGATTGGTCAGGCACGATCTGCCTGCTATGAACCCGTGCTGGTTTTCCTTCAGCATAATTTGTCCTGCCGGGCTCTCACAAATGTGAGCCTTAATAATTTTTTCAAAGACTTTGCCAAGGATGGAGGTGAGACTGACTGGCCTATAGTTGCTCGGGTCCTCCTTCGTCCCCTTCTTGAAAATGGGGACCACATTGGCCCTTTTCCAGTCCTCCGGGACTTAGCCCGTGCGCCACGAGCATTCAAATATTCCCGCCAGTGGCTGTGCAATGACATCAGCCAGTGCCTTCAGCACCCTCGGATGGAGCTCATCCGGGCCTGCTGACTTAGAGGCATCCAGTTCCTCCAAGTGACTCTACACCATCTCAGGGTCTACGCATGGCAGTCTGGTGCCTTGCTGCTGCCTCTCTACAACCCCAGTGAGAGACTTGTCGTGCCCCTCGCTTAGGAACACTGAGGCAAAGAACTCGTTGAGGAGTTCAGCCTTGTCCCCCCTGTCCGTCACCAATTGTTTCTGCCCATTTAGCAGGGGTCCTATTCCTCCCTGGGCCTTCCTTTTATTCCCTATATATCTAAAAAACCTGTATCAAAGAACTCTATCTGACCCAGGAAGTGCAAGGGCAAACCAGAGGTAATGCTCTCCTAGACTTGGTCTTGGCCAAAGATGATGATCTGGTGAGCAACTTGAATATAGAGGATCGCCTGAGTGACAGAAACCATGAGATAATCATGTTCACTGTCTGTCACAAGACAGACAAATCAACTAGCAGGATTGAAGTCCTGGACTTCAAAAAATGCTAATTTCAGCAGGCTCAGGGCAATAATAGGGGAAGCAATGCAGGACCAGTGACCAAAGGAGAATAGAGTACATGAAAAGAGGTTGTTCCTCAAGGACAAAATCCTCAAGGCACAAAAGAAGATGATTCCCATGCAGAAGAAAGGTAGCAAAATGGCTAGCAAGCCCCCTTGGCTTAACAGAGATATCACGGTCCTCTTGAAAAAGAAGAAAGAGGCCTACAGACAATGGAAGCTTGGGACAGTTCTCAAGGAGGACTACTCAACAGTGGCCTGCACTTGTAGGGAGAGGATTAGAAAAGCTAAGGCAGTCACTGAATGTGAATCATTAGCAATGGGAATCAAGGACAATAAGAAGTCCTTCTTTAGGTATGCTGGGAATAGAAGGGAAACAAATGGAAGTGTGGGACTCTTGCTTAACACCTCAGGACAGTTGGTAACCAACACTCAGGAAAAAAACTGAACTCCTGAATGATCACTCTGCTTTGGTATTTCACCAGACCGAGGGGGAAATCATGCGAGATAAGGCTCAGAGGGGGCACGGTGGGAATGACCGCCTTCCTAATGTAGATGCTGAGCTGGTGCATAACCAACTAGAAAAGCTAGACATTTATAAGTCATCAGGACCAGATGAGCTTTACCCAAGAGTGCTGAAGGAGCCGGCTGAGGTCATTGTGGGACCTTTGGTGAAACTCTTTCAAAACTCATGGCACTCAGGGGAGGTCCCTGAGGATTGGAAGAGGGCCAATATTGTGCCCATCTTTAAGAAGGGGAAGAAGGAGGACCCAGGCAAATATAGACCAATTAGCCAAACTTCTATTCCAGGGAAAATCCTAGAAAAACTCAGCAAGGAATCTATGTGTGATGTGCTTCCAAAAGGTAGGATTCTGAATGACAGCCAACATGGCTTTGTCGTGGACAGGTCTTGTGTCACCGATCTCATCTCCTTCTGTGACCAGGTATCTCACCACCTGGACAAAGGAGAGGAGGTCAACAATATATATCTAGACTTCCGGAATGCCTTTAATCCGGTATCCCATGATAATCTCACAGGCAAATTGGAGGATTGCAGGCTTAACTGCTCGACAGTTAAGTGGGTAGGAAACTGGGTGTGAGATGGGAGCCAGAGAGTTCTTATAAATTGATCTGTGTTGTCCTGGCGAGAAGTTGCCAGTGGTGTTCCTCAGGGGTCCGTGGTTGGTCCAGTACTTTTCAACATCTTTATCAATGATTTGGATGTGAGGGTGAAGAGCTCATTGACCAAGATTGTGGATGACACCAAGTTATGGGGAAGTGTGGCCATGCGTGAAGATAGGCTGTAGATACAGGCGGACATAGTCAGGCTGGAGAGTTGGGTGACTCAGAACCAGATGAAGTTCAACACTCAGAAGTGTGAAGTGTCCATCTGGGGGAAAATAATCCTCAACTTACCTACAGGCTAGATGGCACCAGTTTGACTTGCTTCATGACCGAAAGGGACCTAGGGGTAATCATCAACCATGGCATGAACATGAGCCATCAGAGCGATGCTGTAGCCAGCAGGGCAAACAATAGTCTGGCATGCATCAACTGATGCATCTCAAGCAAAACCAAAGAAGCGATTCTTCTGCTTTACTCAGCATTGGTGAGACCCCAACTGGAGTACTGTGTCCTCTTCTGGGCACCTCACTTCAACAAGGATGTGAAAAACTGTTAGAGAGTCCAGAGAAGAGCCACCCATATGATCAGAGACTTGCAAGGCAGAGCATACGAGGAAAAGTTGAGAGACTTGGGCCTCTTCAGCCTAAAAAAGAGAAGGCTAAAGAGTCCTGAGTCCCTCAGCCTTTTCTCATATGGTTTGCCCCTGCTACCCCTAACTTGATGCCTCCTCTAGCAGCAAGGGTGTCTCTTTCTCTCTACCCCACCAGCTCACAGTACACATATCAGAGCGCCTACCAACACCCGCACACACTCAGTCCAGTACTCACAACCCAAGAAGGCACAGTTGAAATAGCTGCAGGTCCGGTTGGTGCTCCGGAGAACAAAGCTGTTGTCCCCACTGTCTCCTGGGAACACACTGAATATCTCATTAACAGGGATTAGTGCTTCGTTTTCGTTCAAAATGTAGGAAAAGTACAGGATTGGCACCCCGAAGCAGGTGTGGATGGTGAAGAACGTGTCCTTGCCAAATTCTTCAGCCTTTTTGATTTCAAAAGACGAAGAGGCAAAGTATCCAAACCTGATGGGAGCACAGCCATTGTGCTGGTATCTAATGTGGTGAACTCCCCTGTACACTGGTATTTCATACATCAGGTTGCAGTCCATTCTTAGGAGCTGTAAAGCTCTTGTCAGGTAGTAATGAAAGGCTTTGAAGTGGAAATGGGTGTGGTAGGCATCTGAAGAGGCACCAGACTCCTGCACTGCCTTATTCAACTGCCTGCGTAGAAAATTGTCAGTGTAGGCTATAATTGCTCTTCCATGCTCTTCCTTAAAGCCTTTGGGAAGATCTGTGTAAAGGTATTCCCTCACTTCTTCCCAATGTATTGATGAATTTTTCCACGCACGTTTCAATAGCGTGGACTTTTCCAACTCGTTCTTCATCAGGGCTGGTGCTTCTGTTTCCATTTCTTTGGCACACCCAATGTACTGGTCATCAAAAGCATCAGGCATCATGCTCATCATGACTGTCTGTCGGGCTGTGGGAATAAAGCCAAGACAGATGGATGATTATGTGTTGCTCTAGCACCGTGTGTCACACCCAGTGCACACACATGGTAAAAGGCACTCCTTCTCTAGGAGCATCCACATATACAGGAGAGAGAAATGCGGAGAGAGGGGGTGAAATGCATTGCTACTGGGCTTCCCTATTCTGTCCTCAGCCCCTAATGATAACAGGGGTCTCAAAGCTGATTCCTGTGAGGAGGACAATTTGGGGATGGAGTCAGAGCAGTGGGTGGTGAAATTCTGCTTGCTTGCAGGAGGGTCATGTACAAAGTCCTGCTCTTCTGAACAGAGGAGCCCAGCGCAGAGAGGGGAGGTGAACAGCAGTGGGAGGCAGCAATAAAAAAGGCCAACAGGATGCTGGGAATGACTAAGAAAGGAATTGAGAAGCAAGGAGAAAACGCTGTTCTGCCCCTGTACGTTGACAACTTGAATACTGCGTGCCATTCTGGTCCCCCCCTCCACCAGGATGCAGTAGGAATAGGAAAGGCACCAAGATGACAGCAAGGATGATCATGGAGGGTGAACACATAGGCTCGAGTTCGCATGCAGCATCAAAGGGTGCCATTCCAGCAACCGTCGCACGTGTGACAAACCGTCCTTCTGGGCTGGGAGTGGGGAGGAGCTCAATGGGAAAACTTTACCTGGTGGCTGTTGGGCCAGGTCTGAAGGCCAAAAACAGCAGAGAAGGAAGATCCCTCGGGGCCACGTCATGTCTGCTGCCAGGTGGGGCTGGAGGGAAACACAACAGGAACATGACTGGATTGGGAGGCAAAGAAACCACAAAACCCGTGTAACCGTTTCACTTGGCTTCACTGAGCCAGGCCCAGGAAACAGAATTTCCTGTTCGGTTTCATGATTTATGCCCTGATTGCAGTGATCAAAACCTTATGAATGCCAGCATCTTGCTGGCATGCACCTTCCCTGCTGTAACTACAACCAACAGACAGGGAGTGCCCACAAATCCTGGGAGCTACATACAGGCCAGCTCCTGGGGAAACAGCTGGACCAGGAATAGTGGGTGAGATCCCAGGTCTGTGGGAAAGTTAGAAATAAGAAAAGCCACTTGGTTTGCATCCCAGGACCCGTGTACAGGACCCTGCTGCCTGCCGATTGTACTGGAGCTGCACAGATGTGACGCGCGCAGGGTCTCCCCCCATGCACCCCTTGTCAAGAGCAAAAATGCAACAGAAGTGCCCACAGCCGAGGCTAAACAGATCAAGTGCCTGAACTTCTCCAGTGCCTGTGCTGCCCAGGCAGGCTTCTGAGCTGAGGAAGGGCTGTCTGCAGCTTTCATACAAGAACAGGTTACAGGAAAGAGCCTGAATTTCATACAGACCGTTCCCCATTGTGTTGCATTGTCAGGACGTCAGGGAATGCTGAGCAATAAGAGCTTGATCCAAATCCTGCTGCAGTCCAGGGGATCCCCCACTGATTTCAGCAGCTTGTGGACCAGCCCTCCTCAGAGCAACAACATTACATTGATGTGTGGCAGGGGTGCACACACAAAACCACTCCTTGTTTGACCCTCCTTTGATTCGGATTCTAGAATCCACGTCTGCTCCAAGCCTGAATCCTCCTCCAAAGACACAGAGATGCTGAAACCCTCTGGGGCTGAGAGCTGACGTGGAAACTTTACAGCAGTCTCATTAGGAAGCTCATTGTTTCCTTCTTTCTTTTTTAGCAAAAATCATCATAATCAGGAAACCAATTTTTTCAATGAGGACTCTGGGTTTTGCTCCCTCGGAGCCTGACTCTGTTTAACAACCCCCGCAAAAGCCAAGAAGACTGGAAAGAGTAATGCATCTTTCAGAAAAACATAAAACAAAAATGAAGAAAAAACAAAGCAGACTCGGCAAAACTGGCCGAGCTCTGCTTGTGAAATAATCATATTTTTACTGTATTTTTATTCCTAGCGGCTTTAATACATATGGACCCAATGCACTCAGTAAAGCACGTGGTACTCATTCGTGCACATGCTGAATCTACAGTTTCTTTTGCACCCATGCTTCAGTGACCCCCTTTTGGTGCAGCTCTTTGGTGTTCAAGCAGCTTTTCTGCTTCTTCCATAATCGCTGTGTGCACCCCGTGAGTGGAGGCAACTGCTTTTCATAATACATACGTTTTCTGTGCTCAGGAGCGGGCTGGCTTCTCTTTCAGGGCTTCGATGTCCAAACGAGTCGCTGAAGGTGCTGCGATGCTGCTTTCATTTCTGACCGAGAACAAACTAGCTTCCAATGTTAAGTTAACATCTACAAGCCCACCCCTTCCTCCCGGGTCACCGTCTTTTATTTTTTATTTGGATTTACTTTCCTTTTTCTCTACACCGGTTTCATTTCTCTCCCAAAGTTGTTTTTGATTTTTCCAGGAAGTGTTTTTTCCTACATTTCCCTACAGTGCCAAGCTCCATTGTTTATGGAAGCTCCTAGCAACTTATGAACCCTGAGTGGAAATGGTCTCCCGGATAAGAAGTCAGGGCAGGGTTTCCTGCACGGGGCTGCAGCTGCCTTGGTCCTGATGGCTTTTCCAAACAGCACTGACGCTGGGTGGGCCAGAGCCAGGAGCTCTGCTCATGTGCGGAGTGGGGGCATGGGGCAGAGCCCCCCGACCTGGATATTGCTCAGCGCAGGCCCTCAAAGGGGAGTCTCCAGGGCCCATGCCCTTCTGCAAGTGGGAGTTCATTCACTCTCTGCAGACAGCCCAGGCACCCTTAGGGCTGTGCAACATTTTGCCGAGTGTTTCATTTAGAAGTTGTTTTGAGGCCAAAACAGTGACAGCAAAATGAAAGAAAAGCCTTTGAAACAGCTTCGAAAGGAAATGAGGGCACTCAAAACCTTTTGAAAGTTTAGAAATGTTTCAAGTTTTTGAGCCGGGCTTGGCTTCAGCGCTGGTCCCAGCTGACAGCAGCAGCTTCCTGTCATCCTGTGCAGATCCAGGGGCCGTGGCCCCCAGGCGGATTCTGGCACAGCCCCCAGCCTGGGACGGTGCTAAGTGTAGCGTAGCCCACACCCAGCTCCCAGAAGGTTGTTACTGCTGCCCGTCCCAGGTGGCAGGAGCAGCATCCTGTGATCTGGCAGGCAGGTTGGGGGCCCCCCCACACCCCTGGGAGGGCTGTAGGTCTCTGCCGCACTCCTCCCGCGGGTGCGGGGCCCCGATCTGCCTGCCGGATCACAGGAGGATCCTCCTGCTCCCTGGCTGCTGCTTGTCAACACCTTGAGGTGCAGTTTCCCAGAGTCCCCTGCACCTATCTCCTAGAAATTTGGCAAGATTCATGCACTGAGAAGGGGCTAGCAAGCCTGCAGGTTTCATCTGCATCAGGGAAGAAGTGACAATGTTATAGGCAGTTTTGTGCTTCCCCATTCTAGCCTATGGGTGAAACGGCAAAACAGAGTTGAAACGGCAAAACGGATTCGACAAAAAGAAACAGAACAGGGCTTTTGAAATGAAATGAAACTCAAAATGAAACACTGTTCCATCAAAATGTCAAAATGGAAGTCGAAGCGGAACAGTGCTGTTTTGCACAGCCCTAGGAGATCAAGCGAAAGGAAACCTGGGATGGGAGAGCAACTTTCCCAGCTGGAGGGGGGCCAGATCCTGGGCCTGCTGCAAGGGGAAGTCCTCTGGGGGTCCAGGGCCCATGTCCCTCTTGCAGACTGGACCATGGCATGTCCTGCCCATTCCCTTCTCTCTGCCCCAGCAGATCTCTCTCCCAAACCATGGGGACGCCAACTCTGACACAGCAGCTTCCCCACAGTCCTTGCCTTGCGGGGTATCGCAGCCCCCAAGAGAGGATGTGGGCCCTCAGAGGAATGGAAACCAAGAGGCAGAGATCAAAGGGACATGAGTACATGGGATGAAAACTTCTCAGACCCTTTGGGATTCACCGGATTTGCACAACCAGCCTGACTAGCTCCATCCTCTTTGCAGCCCCCCTGCAGGGAGGTGAAGGCTGCTATTCAATCCCCCTCGGTCTTCTCTTCTGCAGACTCAACCAGCCCAGTTCCCTCAGCCTCACCTCACAAGGCATGTCCCCCAGCCTCCAAACCATTTTTCTTGCCCTCCACTGCACTCTTTCCACCTTAGCCACATCCTTTCTGTAGTGGGGGGCCCAAAACTGGACACAGGACTCCAGATGTGGCCTCCCCAGTGCTGAATAGAGGCCTCCCCTTTCCTATGTCCTGCTCCCCAGCCCTCCCCTGCATCTCAGCCCATGTCCTGGCAGTCTCAATTCCCATCCCCTTAACTAGCCAGCAGTTGCCATTCCCCCACGGGCAGGGCTGCAGTCCAAAGGGGAGGGTGATGGGAAGTGGTTGCCATCTTTATTAGTGGCAGCTTCACTGTCCAGTGCAGATGCAGTTGGGACCTGCCAGCCGTCTTGCTGGCTTCAGCCCTGGGTGATGATGGCTGCTTTGAATAAGGAAAAACTGACCCCTTGCCAGTCTGCGTGTCCTGTTATCCTGACGCAGGTTACCAACAAAACACCCATATCCTGAGCAATGCAGAAAAATCGCCCAAGCTGGCAAACATGTGGCATAGAGTCCCTGTTACGGGGTAGTGGTGTTGACTCAGAACTGGGCCCTGAGGCTGCCCTGGTCCCTCATCCAGGGGTTGTGCCATGCCTCCCCCACCCCTGTTTGTCACAGTGACATGGATCCAGCACGGCTGGCTACAAGCTCATGCTCATGGACTGAAGCAACAGCCCCATCTCTTCCTCCTTGAAGCCACTACATGTGCGTGTCTATCCATTCCCTGTAGTGGGGCCGTTCTGCTCTGGATCACTGATGCTTTTCTAGTACTGTAGTCTGCTATAAGGAGGACCCCCGCGCTAAAAGGAAGGATAAGGTGCAAAGCCAAGTGCTCAGAAGGAACTCAAGCCTTAATGCGGCATGCTTGTACCCAGGCTTCATGAAACACCTGGTACTTAGATGCTCACATGCCATTTTTTTTTCCACAGGACCCTGGGCTCATTCACACATTAAATGACAGTGCTGGGGGGGGATGATGGGGCTGTGCGGTCGGGGAGAGCCCTTGCTCTGGGGTGCCTGCCTCATGCACTGCAGAAACTGGAAAGTGAGCAGTGAATGAGGGTGAGCATTACAGAGGGAAAGGTCTAAGGTAGCTGAACGTGGCCTTGGAGAACTGGGTTAAGTCCTAGCAGACTGTGGCGTGGACGCCTGCATGGTCAGGTGGGTGGCCAACTGGCTTAGGGACCGCACCCAGAGAGTGGTGGTGGACGGTTCCTTCTTGGCCTGGAGGGAGGTGGGCAGTGGGGTCCCACAGGGTTTGGTCCTCGGACCGGTATTATTTAATATCTTCATCAGCAATTTGGACAAGGACGAGGAGAGCACCCTCTCCAAGTTCACTGATGATACCAAGTTATGGGGCAAAGTTAGTACACCGGAGGGCAGGGAGCAGATTCAGGCTGACCTGGGCAGGTTGGATCAATGGGCAGAGAGAATTGGATGCAATTTAATAAAGGTAAATGTAAGGTACTCCACCTGGGAAGGAGGAACCCCCAGCACACCTATAGGTTGGGGAGTGTCCTTCTCAGCAGTTCGGAGGCAGAGAGGGATCTTGGAGTCATAATTGACTCCAAGATGAACATGAGCCGGCAGTGTAACGAGGCCGTCAACAAGGCCAATCGCACCTTGTCGTGCATGAGCGGGTGCATGACTAATAGATCAAAGGAGGTGATGCTTCCCCTCTATGCGGCACTGGTCAGGCCGCAGTTGGAGTACTGTGTCCAGTTTTGGGCGCCACACTTCAAGAGGGATGCAGGGAATCTGGAGAGGGTCCAGAGGAGGGCCACTAACATGATTAGTGGCCTTTGGGAAAGACCCTACGGGGGGGAGGTTGAGAGAGCTGAATCTCTTCAGCCTTCACAAGAGACGGCTGAGGGGAGATCTTGTGGCCACCTATAAATTTATTAGGGGAGGTGAACGAGGAATAGGTGATGCGCTGTTTACTAGGGCACCCCAGGGAGTGACGAGGAATAATGGGTGTAAACTAGTTGAGGGTGGATTTAGGTTAGATATTAGGAAGAAATTTTTCACAGTAAGGGTGGCCAGGATCTGGAATGGGCTTCCAAGAGAGCTAGTGCTATCACCTAGCTTGGAGGTCTTCAAGAGGAGGCTAGATAGTCACCTGGCTGGGATCATCTGACCTCGGTCCTCTTTCCTGCCAGGGGCAGGGGGTCGGACACAACGATCCATTGTGGTCCCTTCCAACTCTACAGTCTATGAATATATGAATCTATGAATCTTATCTGTCCCTGCCCCGTGCTGAGCAAAGCCACAAACCTGCTTTCCAGACATGCTCCTCCTTCTTCTGGGGTCTCTGTTTAAAACCCTGGAGGTCTGAGCATAGGCGGACTAAGGCCTGGGCCAGGTGGGCAGTAGCCCAGGTGCCCTTCAGCAAATGGGAGCCCCAGGAGGGAGAGTCAGGCAGTGTGGGCAGCATGTTCCTGACTAGGAACCTGCCCTTCTGGCCAGCCGGCCAGCAGAGAGCAGGAAGCAGAGGAGCCCAGCAGACCTCCACAGCCCAGTTACTGCATGGAGGAAAGTTTGTGGAAAGGAGAAGGGGGGGTTCGGGTGGGGGGCAAATTGAAGCCCCCATGATAAGGGAGGGGCCTAGGGCTAGGGCAGCACATCTGGGGCAGGGAGGAGGGTGGAGGCGCCAGCAGGCAGCTTGTCCAGGGGACCGGTGGTGGTAGAAGGGGCAACTCCATGTTGCTGCATGCACTCCAGGTCAGGGGAAGTATGGGGGGGGCATGTGCCCCCCAGATTGGTGCATGGGGCAGAGGCAGGTTGCACAGCATTTGCTCGGGTCTGTGCCCGCTGCCTTTGCTTGGGCCCTGGGTCCCCTCCCTGTCCTGCCTAGCAAGGTGCAGGCCCCCCTGTGCAGAGAGACCCCCCCAAAATACTAGTCCAAGCAGTTGGACAAATTATTTTAAAAGCTCTATATCTGGAGCTAGGCTCCTAAATGGATGAGAGTGTCTCTGTGAAAGTGTCTCTGAGTTGTTCTGAGTTTGTCTTTGTTGTGTAGATCAGGTAGGATTCCTTCCCTGGACATGTCCAATGGCAAGCTGGGAGGTTTAAAAAATCTTTCTTGTTGTTCTGCAAAATTTAAAATCCAAAATCGGCTAAAATTTGGTACCTTCCATGTTTCAGGGATGTACTTGATAGCTGTGTTGGCCTGAGACAAAAAGAAATGCAAACATCTAGAACTCTTGGTCCATACTCATGGACTCAGAGGGACAGATTTCCCATCTCCAGCTCCCTCTGTGCAAAAATGAAGTTGATTTCCTATGTATGGGGACTTTTTACCATCTTTAATTTTCCCGAAGCCTGATGAAGGGCCTTAGAGCCCAAAAGCTTGCAGAAAATGAGATTTATTTTTTTTTTGGCAGTTTCCTACTTGGTCTAATAAAAGGTATCGTTTCTGAACCAAGAGTGTTAAATTTTTGCATTTCATATCTGAAGCTAGGCTTCTAAGCGAATGGGGTGCTTAGCATACTTGAGAAGTCTTCAGGCCACGTACCTAGATACCCAAAGCCTGTAAAGATCACATCTACCCGAAGACTCCAGCTACAGGTCAACATCCCCATTCCTCCACCTTCCTGGATCACTCAGGAAGAGCACAAAGCATCTGCAGATACTCTCTTTGCCTGAACAAGGGTGTTTGTGCCCAAAAGCTTGCAAAAAAGAATCTCTCCAACTATTTTAGTTGGTCTAATAAAAGCTAGCTTGTGGTGGTTTTACCAATCTGACTGCATTTGCTATGTACTGAGCTACAAGCAATGGAGCATGGCTCCTGGCCAGTTTAATCTTTCAGGATGGCTTATCCCAGAAGCCAATATGCAAGAATGCCAGTCAATGAAAAGGTGTCCAGGTTCTAGCCATATTGGTCTAGTGGAAAAAGCAATCAGGACTCAGTAGAGATGATATCTTTTATTAGACCAACAAGATTTTTGCAAAAAAAGTCGTTTCTCAGGTCTCTTGTGAGGTTTTGTTAAGATACAAATTACCTTGAACCAAGGCAGGAGCAGGATCTTGGGTTCCAGGTGGTCACAGTTGCTTCCTGCAATGGGTGAGAAACAAGTAGGGGTAGAGGGAGGGGCTGGGGGCCTGTAGCTGCAGGCTGGGTAGATGTGATATCTTTTATTAGACCCACGAAATAGTTGCAAAAAAAGTTTTTATTTACAAGCTTTTGGACACCCACATCCTCTCTCAGGCAAAAAAAAAAAAAAAAGAAATAAAAAATGGTGAGAGATTTTTCCTCTCTCAAAGCTTGGAGGAAACCAATCATTTAAAAGTTAAGACATCCATTTTCATGACATTTTATGTGTTATTATTTTTTTAAAACATCTTGATTATGTCATTTTGTGATGGTAGCATTAAACCCAGGTGTAATGGGTATATAAAAGAGAGAGATTTACAGTATATGAAGTTCAGCACATGTTTAATGTTTCAGGGATCATTACAATTTGAGTTGTATTGTGTAGGCTGACTGTCTTATTTTAATTGCAAGACTCACTAATGGTATTCTTAGACTCGTACTCGATGCTGTTGGTATGGCCTGTATTTTTCTTGTAGTAGTTTACTGTAGTGTGGGCACAATGTAAAATGTGTATTAAAAAAAAGGACAAACAGTGAAACAAGAGTCTGCATGACCGCTAAACTAAAACGTCATTCCTTTCATGGTGGTATACATTTACGGTGACCCCATGCATCTGAGTAATTTTCCTAAGGCAGTTGTTGTATCTGGTTTTGTGTGTGGCAAAACTGAGTAGTTCATTTTGACACTGTGTGTTGTGCTTTATTTATTAATGCACCGTGTAAACAGTTAATGGCTCTATTATTAATGCCTTTTGATAATTCATGTTTGTAATGGAGTGTGGGGGCCTCCAATTTTCCGTTTGCCCAGGGCCCCAATGAATCTAAATCCGCCCCTGGGTCTGAGGTGCACAAATGTTGGGCCCTTACAGCTACAACTCGTCCCGATGGGAGCTGCGCACCCCGGATCGGGGCAGCCAAGAACTCCCCAGGTTTCAGGGAAGTCAGAAGCTGCAGCTCTGCAGCTCGTGAGCTGTTCCTGGCACCCAAGCAAACTCGATGCAAGCCATCTCGGGCATCTACACATGCTGCCATTACCTCTGACTGCAATGGAAGAACCGGAGCACCTTGGGGCTCCGCGAGCTAAATTCACCTCTGAGCCGGCGATGAATTCTCTTCAATGAGTCGCGTCCATGTCTGTGTGGGGGATGCAGTGAAGGGGAACAAAATGGAGTCGAATCACCATTATGTGTAAGCGAGCAGAACACGTTCGCAGCTTAAGCTATGAGGAAGTTAAGGGACATGACCCAAAACCGCTCGGATAGCGCAAACTGGAACAATCCTGTCCTAGTCCAGTAAAAGCAGAAACTTAGTGTAGACAGAATTCTGGCTATGATGTCATGCTTCCTATTTAATCGAGTCGCCAGCAAAGCAGAACAACAGTTTCAGGCTGGGGCTCTCATTGCCTTCACACCCCTCTGGATTCCTGGCATCCTTTCTTGGCCCCTCATTGCCCTGCTCCCCCTCCGGCCCTGTGCAGGTGGCCAACGAGGCCAGAAGTGCCCTCCGAGTGTGCAAGGTGGGAGTGTCGGAGACAATAATACGGGCTGCCACAGCTCTGGGGTTACAGATTCCCTTGGGCACAGGCAGTCGCATCATGGTATTAATGACAACACCCTGCTGCCTTTCAGTGCTTTGCGGCATTTTAATGCCATCAAAAGCCACCCGTGTAATTCCAGCACCAGTGATTTGGGATCCAATAAGTGGTTTAGGACCCGTACAATTCCTGCTCTGGCAGTTCAAGTAAAACCCATCTGAAGTAAAGTGAGCCTTTTGTTGTGCTTTCATATATAATGGCATGTTATCAAAACCAGCACAAGCAGGTATCAGCAGTGCTCTGTCTCCGATCCAGCGTTCCCCTTGCAGCGCCATGAGACGAGCAGCGGAGCTGTAACAAGAAGCCCTTTCTTCCCTGCATCCAGCCCCGCCATTTTGTGCATTTCTTTTTCCTTCTGAATATTGGCGGAGATCTCGCACACTCCTTGCATGGGTGTGACAAGGCTTGGAGCAAGCCGGAAGGCTGATGTGGCTTTCTGTAGGAGAAACCTAGAAACTATATCTTCATCTCAATTAAGCTCAGTGGCAGTCAAGAAAACAAAAGAACTAAAATATCCACTTCAAAGACTGTAAAAATATCCTGGTGCTAACCTAACTCACTTACTGTCCCCAGTAGCCTTTGATCCTCACTATCTCACACTGCATTTTTATGTATTTCTCACAGTGCATTTTTCTATTTCATCTGTCTCATCTTTACCCTGGAATTCAATATTTTATATTTTATATCTTTTAACTTTTAACAAATGTATTTTTCTTTAAAGTAAAGGCATACCTTGTATTACAGTCAGGCTCTGGGAGTGGCGAGAGGCGCCCAGGTGAAAGCCCATTGCGCCCCTGCTCCCCCGAAGCCCCCCAGTGGCCCCTAGCAGCCGTGGAGCACCCTGCCGACCCCCAGCACAGGTAAGTGGGGCCCGTGGTGGGAGGGGGTTAGCCCCAGGCAGTGGGAGGAGGCGGCTGAGTGGGGCCACGGAGAGTCACACCCTGCCTGGCTCCTACTTCGCCCAGCCCCCCAGGAAGCCGTGCAACCAGAGCCTCATGAACAGGCCATGCAAACAGGCACACTTGTCTGCCCAGCACGTGAGTTAGCGCAGAGTTTGGGCAGGAGGGTGAACAGGAGGGCCCGAGACCCTACCTGTGCACCCCCGCCCTAGGGAAGCCAGTCCCAGCCATAGCCGGCCCACCAGCAGCATGCCGTGGAGGGGCACGCACCACACCCCAAGGGTCCCTTCAGGGCCTATGGCCACCCCCTCTGGCACCTCAGAGGCCTCCACCCAGGAGAAGCCCATGGTTCCAGGCTCATAGATTTCATAGACATTAGGGCTGGAAGGGACCTAGAAAGGGACCTCAAGTCCAGCCCCCTGCCTCAGGGGCGGAAGTCAGCTGGTGTCTTAGGATCCCAGCAAGATAAGCATCCAATTTACTCTTGAAGGTGTTCAATGTAGGCGCTTGAAACACCTTCGGCGGCAGGCTGTTCCAGACCTTGGGGGCTCGGACAGTAAAGAAATTCTTCCTTGTGCCCAGCCTGAAATGGTCTTGCAGCAGTTTATAACTGTTTGACCTCATCATCCCTTGGGGCGCTCTGGTGAACAAACTTTCCCCCAGATACTGGTGGTCACCCCTGATAAATTTATAGTTGGCCACCAGATCACCCCTGAGCCTGCGCTTTTCCAGGCTAAAGAGCCCCAGGGCTCTCAGCCTGTCATCGTAGGGTCTGCTTCCCTGACCTCTGATCATGCACGTGGCTCTTCTCTGGACTCTCTCAAGCTTCTCCACTTCCTCCTTGAATTGTGGGGCCCAAAAATGGATGCAGTACTCTAGCTGTGGCCTCACCAAGGCTGGGTACAAGAGGAGAATGATGTCCCAGGATTTGCTTGAGAAGCATCTATGGATGCAAGCCAGCGTTTTGGTCGCTTTACTAGCCGCAGCATTGCACCACAGGCTCATGTTCATCTTCTGGTCAATGATGACCCCCAAGTGTCTTTCTTCCATAGTGCTAGCCAGTGTAGCACTGCCGAGCCTATAAGGATGCTGCAGGTTTTTCCTCCCAAGGTGGAGAACCTTTCATTTTTCAGTGTTAAACACCATCAGGTTCTTGTCCGCCCATTTGCTGAGCCTGTCCAGGTAAGCCTGGATTGCCCTCCTGTCCTCAGGTGTGGATGCTTTGCTCCCAAGTTTGGTGTCATCGGCGAACTTTTCCAGATTGCTTTAGACTCCAGTGTCCACATCATTATTGAAGATGTTGAACAGTATGGGTCCAAGGACAGAGCCTTGGGGGACCCCACTGGTCACAGCACACCATGACGATTGACTTCCATCAACCACCACCATCTGGGTCCGACCACGGAGCCAATTTCCCAGCCAGTGGAACATGGTGGACCCAAAGCCACAATTGGCCAGTTTCGCCAAGAGGTGATCATGGGATACCAGATCAAAGGCTTTTTTGAAGTCAAGATATATGACATCAATCTTTTCTCCCTTGTCGAGGTGATAGGTCATCTGATCATAAAAGGAAATTAGATTGGTCAAGCAATACCTACCCGCAACAAACCCGTGATGGCTATCCCTTAGGATGTTGGCATTGGCCAGACCATTAAGGATGGGACTCTCCCAATGCCTGCTGGTCCCCCTTGACTAGTTTGTAGACTGCCACTAGATCCCCTTTCAGCCTTCTCTTTTGGAGGCTGAACAGGCTCAGGTCCCACAGCCTCTCCTCGTAGGGCCTGCCCTGCTGCCCCCTGATCATGTGAATGGCCTCCTCTGGACCCTCTCCATATTGGCCACATCCCTCCTGAAGTGCGGCGCCCAGAACTGGTCGCAGTACTGCAACTCTGGCCTGACCAGTGTCACATAGAGGGGGAGGATCACCTCCTTGGACCTGCTTGTGATGCATCTGTGGATGCATGACAAGGTACAGTTGGCCTTCCTGACCGCTTCCCCACTTTGTCAGCCCATGTTTATTGTGGCATCAGTGATGACTCCAAGATCCTTTTCTGTCTCGACAGTGGTGAGAAGGGAGTTCCCCAGCCTGTAGGTGTACCGCTGGCTCTTCCTCCGCAGGTACACTTGTCAGTGTTGAACCCCATCCTGTTCTCATCGGCCCACCCCTGTAACCTGTCTAGATCCACTTGCAGCCTCTTCCTTCCTACTAGCGTACCCACTCCACCCCACATCTTAGTGTCATCTGCGAATTTGAACAGGGTGCTTTCTACCCTCTTGCCCAAGTCACTGATGAAGATGTTGAATAGCGCAAGCCTGAGGACCGAGCCCTGGGGATCCCCACTGCCCACATCCCTCCAAGTCGAATAAGACCCATCTGCCACCACCCTCTGGGTTTGGCCCTCCAGCCAGTTAGTGACCCATCTGACCATGTAGGCATCAACACCACTGTCTTCTAGTTTCTTACTGAGAATGGGGTGAGAGACCATGTCAAAGGCCTTCCTGAAGTCCAGAAAGACTATATCCACTGCGACACCTGCATCCAAGGACTTGGTGACCTGGTCATAGAAGGCCACCAGGTTGGTTTGACAAGACCTGCCCCTAATGAACCCATGCTGGTTGCCCCTGAGATGACTTCCCCTGCTGGCCCTTCCTGGACATGTGCCAAGATAATTCTTTCGAAAAGCTTCCCCAGGACTGAGGTAAGACTCACGGGCCTATAGTTTCCTGGATCCTCCTCCCTCCCTTTTTTGAAGATGGGGACCACATTGGCCCTTTTCCAGTCCTCCCCTTTATCGCTTTATGTCTCCCCCTTATCGCTGCTTCTTTCTTTCCTTGGTACCAGGAGCCATCCACTCCAGATCTGGGTGGAATGCACCATAACAAACCCTTGTATTCACAACAGGCCTCTACATAAGAAAAGCAAGCTGCATCAAACCTTTGCTCTGTAGGGAGCAGGTCATACAATCACTAAACTCTATGAATGCACTCTTAGCCTACTTGTGTCAAGTCTTCTCTGGGCCTTCCAGGCCTAAAGGACCATTTCGGTCCTGTCAAGTGTCAAGAGGCTGAACTGTCTCCACACTCCCCCACTTGACAATGGAAAAGTTTTCAGTGTCACTCTTGGAGTATGCACACACAGGCACCATGCAGGCACTGGTTTTCTGGAAAAGCATTGAATGTCTCTTTTTTTTTTAACATAAGAGCATATACCATTCATAACAAAGAATAAGATTATTTGTAATACAACTGTAACAATTATTAGGTGTAGGGCCAAATTAAAAATTCTGGTTTCAGTGGGGCTCCATGCTATTAAGAGTGCTGTCCAGGACTTTGGACTATTTTTTAATATAGATCGGAGCATGGTCTGTAACTTAGAGTGTGACAGGATTTGTTGCAGAAGGGGAAAATTTTACCCTAGTTGTTCCAGAATTATTTCATGGTACAATGAAGGTTTAGCTTGGATAGATTGTATTGCCTAATGAGGCACAAAATACATAAAATCTCAGCCCTTAATAAATGAAACATTACAAAAAACATTGAGATATATATATATATATATATATATATATATATGTATAATGTCTTGGTTCAGCAATATATATAAGTATGTAAGTAAATGCATCTCCTATAAACATAGCAGAGCAATTTTCATTTACTAAATCAAAGGTACATTGCTGAATGTCATCTTGTTCATACAGTCATTCATCTTTTGCTTGAAGATTTAGGGACTACTTAGAAAAGCTGAACGTGTACAAGTCCATGGGGTCAGATAGGATGCATCCAAGGGTGCTGAGGAAGTTGGCTGATGTGATTGCCATCATCTTTGAAAAATGATCAGGGGAGGTCCTGGATGATTGGAAAAGGGCAAACATAGTGCCCATATTTAAGAAAGGGAAAAAGGAGGATCCAGAGAACTACAGATCACTTTGAGAAGAAGGTAATTAGGAACAGTCAGTATGGATTCACCAGGGGCAAGTCAAGCCAGACCAACCTGATTGCCCTCTATGACAAAATGTCTGGCTCTGTGGATGTGAGGAGACCAGTGGACGTGGTGTACTTTGATTTTAGCAAGGCTTTTGATAGTTTCCCACAACATTCTCACAGGCAAGCTAAAGAAGTACAGGCTGGATGAATGGACTGTAAGGTGGATTGAAAACTGGCTGGAGCATTGGGCTCAGAGAGCAGTAGTCAATGGCTCAATATCTAGTTGGCAGCCATTATCAAGTGGAGTGCCCCAGGGGTCAGTCCTGGGGCTGGTTTTGTTCAATGTCTTCATCAATGACCTGGAAGATGGCACAGAGTGCACCCTCAGCAAGTTTGCAGATGACTCCAATCTGCAGGAAGTAGTAGATACACTGGAGAGTAGGGCTAGGATTCAGAGAGACCTTGACAAATTGAAGGATTGGGCCAAAAGAAATCTCATGAGGTTCAACAAGGACAAGTGCAAAGTCCTGCACTTAGGACAGTACAATCCCATGCACCGGTACAGGCTGGGGGTGAGTGGCTGGGGAGCAGCTCTGCAGAAAAGGACATGGGGGTGACACTGCACAAGAAGCTGAACAGGAGCCAGCAGTGTGTCCTTGTTGCCAAGAAGGTGAATGGCATCCTGGGCTACATTGGTAGGTGAATTGCCAGCAGGTCAAGGGAAGTGATTATCAGGGGGTCCTGGTTTTCTCTGATAAGAAAAAAAATCTCCAATTTTCGGATTAAAAAAAGGAACCCAAAATCCACATTTTTCCATGATTAAAATGAAACACCACTAATATAGAGATATGTATAGAGAAAGGTGTTTCATTTTAATCATAGGAAAATGTGGATTTTGGGTTCCTTTTTTTAATCCAAAAATTAGAGATTTTTTTTTTCAGAGAAAACTAGGATCCCTGGTGATTCTTCCCCTATTCGGCACTGGGGAGGCCACATCTGGAGTCCTGTGTCCAATTTTAGGCCCCCCACTACAGAAAGGATGTGGACATGTTAGAGGAGTCCATCAGAGGGCAGTGAAAATGGTTGGGAGTCTGAGGGACATGACTTGTGAGGAGAGGCTGAGAGAACTGGTCTTATTTAGTCTGGAAAAGAGAAGACCAAGGCAGGATTTGATAACAGCCTTCACCTCCCTGCAGGGGGTTGCAAAGAGGATGGTGCTGGACTGTTCTCAGTGGGGGCAGATGACAGGACAAGGAGCAACAAGCTCCAGTTTCAGCAAGGGAAGTTTAGGTTAGATATTAGGAAGAGTTTTCTTACTAGAAGGGTTGTAAAGCACTGGAACAGACTACCCAGAGAGATGGTGAGATCTGCATCCTTGGATGTTTTGAAGACCTAGCTTAGTAAAGCCTTGGCTGGGATGACCTATATGGGGCTGTTCCTGCTTTAAGCAGGGGGTTGGACTAGATCCTGAGCTCCCTTCTGTGACAGCTGAAAAGTGTGCCTGTGTGATAAAGGTGCTTGCTGAAGACTCTATGAAGATTATATCAAGTGGGTTTTTTTGTATTTGTTTAGATATTAAGCTATATGTTGTTGCTAAAAGCCTAATTAAAGTTTAGGATGTAATGAGGCCTTGTACAAAGTAAGGTATAGTAAATTTAGCAAAGCCTAGAAGTAGTAAGGCCCTGTGGCTCGGTTAAAATTACCTTATCAAAGGAATGCAAAGCTTGTACTGCTATTGGTCAGTCTAAGGACAGTTGAAGTAAAGGGAATCTGAGTGGTCGTTCATTATCAGTATCATTCAGAAGCTATAAATGAGCTGGAATATCTGGAAACCATTCAGAAGGAAGAGACAGCTCTGTAAAAGAATTAGTAGCTGTTGCCTGGATCAGTGGGCCTGTGGACCTCGAAGAGCCCAAGAACTGCATCCTAGGGTCCTTTCTGGTACCCCTTTGGACAGTGTCGTTCGGGGACGCCTGACTTCGCTGATCTTTGAGGAAAAGAAGGTTGCTGTGTATCAGGCATCAGAGAGGACTGCTGATAAGTTGCCAAGGCTAATTGCTTTTGTGTGTCATTGTCTTGTTACTATGCGTAGTTGTGTTTTTGTTAAATCTTTCTTACCTTTCTACCACCAACCATACTCTCAATCCTGAACCCTCCACAGGCTGCGGCTGGGACATAAATTGGCGTCACAAACAGGATTGAAAGGCTCTGGTCCAGAGAGAAAGGTCGGAATGACGGGAGTTGTGTGGGCCCCGTTAGTGGCTTTGCTTAAGGAGGTGACGGGGATGGAGAATCCCGGGTGGGATAAGGAGAGGTCGAGATCTGCCTGGAGTGACCCGGGAACCGTACCCGATCATTGGGCTAGGCTTGCTGCTGCTGCCCGGGGTAAGCCCAAAAAGGGGTGCCTGTCATGGCTGCTGGCAACATGCCTGCAGTTAGGGGCTGAAGAAGTCGCCCAGCTCCGGGAAAAGGTTACCCGGCTGAGTAAAGAGAAGACGTGAGAGATTCCAACAGCGTGGCGTGTGAGCCGCTTGGAGACTTTAGAAAGGAGGGAGGGAAAAATCCTGATCGCACGCGTGGCCGCTTCCCTCCAGAAGAGGGAGCAGTTAGCGCAGACTGTGCAGCCATCCTTCCACAAGATCAGACAATGTCTTTATGAGCAGAGACTGGAAGTTGAGCTCTGGGAAGATGGAGAGGAGGAGACTGATGACAAGTCTGGTGTTGAACCGCCCCGGTATGTCCCTGCCCAGAGGGAGGAACCTAGCCAGGCCTTCCCTGTGGTAGTAACCCGTTGGGAGCCTCAAGGAGGGAATCCCCGAACAGAGTTACGATCGTTTACCTGGAGGGAAATAAGAGATATACAGGAACAACATAAGTCCAAGTCAGGAGAACCAGCGATAGACTGGCTAGTTCGAATGCATAGTGAAGGAGCTTCTGCAATTTCAGGGAGCAGGGCCAAAGCAGCCCAAATCATGCTGCGTCCCGAGCTCCAGTTAAATCAGTTTGCAGGAGGTGATGAAAATGTTACTTTGTTTTCTGATGCACTTCAAGCCACTGCAGCCAGCTATGGTAATATGGAAGAAGAGCTTAGCCCTGCTCCTCGGGCATGGAATAATTTAGAGGAGGCTGGCTGCTGCTTATATCAATTGGCATTAACTGAAATTATTCATGCAGTGGTTTGGACTTGCACGCCAGATACAGAGGTTGTGACAGCACCGCTGTGGAGGAGGGTTTGCCGACGAGCACCAACAGAGTGCACCTTGGCCTTGCTGGCCTTGGAGCCAGACGCAGTAGGTCACCCGGTAAGAGATGCAATACAGCGATTAGTGCAGTTTCTACCCATTTTGCAGGAGCCAGGGCTGGTTAAGCCGACAAAAACTACTAAGGCCATGGCGGTGGCCTCTGCAAAAGACAAACCCCCGATCCCCCTGAATTGTTGGGAAAAGTAGGAGAAGGTGGATCCAGGACCCCGTGAGCAAAATTGTGGAAAGACTTGTTAGCTGCCGGTTTTAATAAAGTGCAAACTGATGGAGTGCCCACCAATGTTTTCCGAGGACTGTGGGCTAAACACTACAACAAAAAAGCAAGTGAAAAAGCAAACCCAAAAGCAGAGCCGTCAACACCACCAGCAGAGTCACCAAAGGGATTTTCTGCCCTGAGAGCAGAACTGTCAACATTTTCCCAGGCACCTGTGGGGCCGCCAGCCTTTACCCTGCCTGATCCTGTGGCCTAGGGAGTCTGGCTGGCCCAACCCCCAAAAAAGGGGCCACAATGGGGGCAGTAGCAAGCCAAGGACCAGTATCTAAAGTTAATATTGGCCCCTTAATTCGGGTACCTGTACAAATGCAATAAAGTAAAGGTAAAAAGTCAATTGATATGCTATTAGACCTACAGATCGGTGGTCATTTGGGGGACAGTGATCAACAAATAATAGAATTCAACATAAGACGTCGAGTGGGTAAGGTAACTAGTAGGGTGCAAGTGCTAGTATTTAGGAAAGCTGATCTCAACAAACTCAGGCGATTAGTCAAGGATGCACTGCAGAGTAGGAGTTTTGAAGGGATGGGAGCCCAGGAAGGGTGGCTGTGCCATAAGGAAATGATCCTTCGGGCACAGAGGGAGACGATCCTGATGCAAGGAAAAAGAGGGAAAGGGGCCAGGAGGCTTCCCTGGCTGACCAGAGAAATGCAGAGCAGCCTATAGGCTAAAAGGGGGGCATAAAAAAAGTGGAAACAGGGAGAGATTACCAAAGAGGGGTATAAATCCTCTGCTCGTGCTTGTAGGGAGGCAGTTAGACAGGCCAAAGCTACCATGGAGCTGAGGATGGCATCCCAAGAAAAGGACAACAAGAAATTGTTTTTTAGATATATAGGGAGTAAAAGGAAGGCCCAGGGAGGAATAGGACCCCTGCTAAATGGGCAGAAACAATTGGTGACAGACAGGGGGGACAAGGCTGAACTCCTCAACGAGTTCTTTGCCTCAGTGTTCCTAAGTGAGGGGCAGGACAAGTCTCTCACTGGGGTTGTAGAGAGGCAGCAGCAAGGTGCCAGACTGCCATGCGTAGACCCTGAGATGGTGCAGAGTCACTTGGAAGAACTGGATGCCTCTAAGTCGGCAGGCCCGGATGGGCTCCATCCCAGGGTGCTGAAGGCACTGGCCGACGTCATTGCAGAGCCACTGGTAGGAATATTCAAACACTCGTGGCACACGGGCCAAATCCAAGAGGACTGGAAAAGGGCTAACGTGGTCCCCATTTTCAAAAAGGGGAGGAAGGAGGACCCGGGCAACTATAGGCCAGTTAGTCTCACCTCCATCCTTGGTAAAGTCTTTGAAAAAATTATCAAGGCTCACATTTGTGAGAGCCCGGCAGGGCAAATAATGCTGAGGGGAAACCAGCACGGGTTTGTGGCGGGCAGATCGTGCTGACCAATCTAGTCTCTTTCTATGACCAGGTTACGAAACGCCTGGACGCAGGAGGAGGGGTGGATGTCGTATACTTAGACTTCAGGAAGGCCTTCGATACGGTATCCTACCCCATACTAGTGAACAAGTTAAGAGGCTGTGATGTGGATGACTGCACAGTCCGGTGGGTGGCGAATTGGCTGGAGGGTCACACCCAGAGAGTCGTGGTGGATGGGTCGGTCTCGACCTGGAAGGGTGTGGGCAGTGGGGTCCCACAGGGTTCGGTCCTTGGACCGATACTCTTTAATGTCTTCATCAGTGACTTGGACGCGGGAGTCAAATGTACTCTGTCCAAGTTTGCAGATGACACAAAGCTATGGGGAGAAGTGGACATGCCGGAGGACAGGGAACAGCTGCAGGCAGACCTGGATAGGTTGGACAAGTGGGCAGAAAACAACAGGATGCAGTTCAACAAGGAGAAATACAAAGTGCTGCACCTAGGGAGGAAAAATGTCCAGCACACCTACAGCCTAGGGAATGACCTGCTGGGTGGCACGGAAGTGGAAAGGGATCTTGGAGTCCTAGTGGACTCCAAGTTGAACATGAGCCGGCAGTGTGACGAAGCCATCAGAAAAGCTAACAGCACTTTATCGTGCATCAGCAGATGCACGATGAACAGATCCAGGGAGGTGATACTTCCCCTCTATTGGGCGCTGGTCAGACCGCAGTTGGAGTACTGCATGCAGTTTTGGGCGCCACACTTCAAGAGGGATGCGGATAACCTGGAGAGGGTCCAGAGAAGGGCAACTCATATGGTTAAGGGCCTGCAGACCAAGCCCTACGAGGAGAGACTAGAGCACCTGGACCTTTTCAGCCTCCGCAAGAGAAGGTTGAGAGGTGACCTTGTGGCTGCCTATAAGTTCATCACGGGGGCACAGAAGGCAATTGGTGAGGTTTTATTCACCAAGGCGCCCCCGGGGGTTACAAGAAACAATGGCCACAAGCTAGCAGAGAGCAGATTTAGACTGGACATTAGGAAGAACTTCTTCACAGTTCGAGTGGCCAAGGTCTGGAACAGGCTCCCAAGGGAGGTGGTGCTCTCCCCTACCCTGGGGGTCTTCAAGAGGAGGTTAGATGAGTATCTAGCTGGGGTCATCTAGACCCAGCACTCTTTCCTGCCTATGCAGGGGGTCAGACTCAATGGTCTATTGAGGTCCCTTCCGACCCTAACATCTATGAATCTATGAATCTATGAATAGACACTGGTGCCCAGATTTGTATTTTAGATTCCGCAGATTGGAAGGGGGAGAAAGGAACCCCTTATCAAGTAATTGGAGTCGGAGGCACCAGACGACCAGGACATCTAGTCCGAGCAACCTTCGCATTACCTAATGGCTCTAAGGTAACAACAGCCACAGTAATACTGAAAGGGGGACCAAGCTTACTGGGACTTAATGTACTAAGAGGACAGCAGTTTGTCCTTGAACAAAAGAACCGGCAGTTTGGGTGTGCAGTGCCTCACAGAGAAACAGAAGAAACAGTTGTAACAGCTGTAACTCAATGTAGCATGATCCCACTAACCCTGCCTCCCATGAAAGGAGAACACAGACCCCAGTACTGAACTCCTCCCCAGGCCGCTGAACCTATTCAGTGTATCATAAATCAGCAGTTAGAAGATGGGACTATTATCCGAACCCACACCCCATATAACTATCCAGTGTGGCCAGTGCGCAAGCCAAATGGAGGGTGGCGATTGACTATTGACTTTCGAACTTTGAATGCTAATACTGACCCCTTAACAGCTGCTGTTCCATCACTACCAGCCTTGACAGAAAGCATCCGATGCTATGGACCCGTGTGGATGGGATCCATTGATATCAAAGACATGTTTTTTGCTATTCCCATCCAGGAGAGCCACTGGCCAGTATTTGCTTTTACATGGATAGGGCAGCAGTATACCTACACCGTGTTGCCCCAGGGATGGATACACAGCCCCACCCTGGCTCATGGAGTTTTAGCTACAATAGTTAATGAAGTTCAAGAAAAGTACCCTGATGTACGCATGTGGCAGTACATAAATGATGTCATGGTAGGCAGTCAAGACAAAGAGGCTGCCATTAAGGCCTTTGAATCATTGAAAGAAAAAGTGCTTACCTTTGGATTCACACTGTCTGAACAAAAAATCCAAGAGGTCGGGCCCCAGTGTGAATTTCTAGGAATAAAATGGCAGAATGGGGGGCCCCCAATACCAGCTGAGGAGCTGCGAAATATAGTAGAGACCCTGACTCCCACTAATGTGAAAGAACTGCAAGCCCAATTGGGAGCACTCAGTTTTTGGCGTATGCATGTTCCTGAGTTTAGCGTATTGGCTGGTCCCTTGTATAATCTATGTAAAAAGAGAACTAAATGGGAATGGGGTCCTGAGCATAAATATGCCTTGCAAGCCCTTAAAGAAGCAATAACTGTTCATGCCTCTCTAGCAGCACGACGTCCCGAAGGAGAGCTTTGACTCCATATAGGTGTCTCGGAAGGAGGACCACACTGGAGCCTGTGGCGGGAGTCCTCAGAAGCAGAAGGAAAATCCCTTGGATTCTGGAGCCGAGGCTGGAGAGGGGCAGAAGCAAGGTATGCTCTCTTAGACCAGATGTTGTGTGCAGCAACAGCAGCCCTGGAAGCCACAGAAGCACTGAGGGGAATTATCCACAGTTATCACTACTCCAATACCAATCCTCAGAATGGCTCTGTCAGACTGCCAGCTACCACCTGGGGGGACAGCCCAAGACACCATGGTCCAAAGGTGGATTTATTACATTTTGAGCCAAGTCCAACACGTAACCCCACAGGGATGCCCTGCATTAGTTGAAAGAGTTACTGAAAGTACAATTCATGTTTACACAGATTTCACACAGACATTAGGGCTGGAAGGGACCTCGGAAGATCATCGAGTCCAGCCCCCCGCCCAAAGGGCAGGAACTCAGCTGGGGTCATAGGATCCCAGCAAGATAAGCATCCAGTTTCGTCTTGAAGGTGTTCAATGAAGGCGCTTGAACCACCTCCGGTGGCAGGCTGTTCCAGACCTTGGGGGCTCGGACAGAAAGAAATTCTTCCTTATGTCCAGCCTGAAACGATCTTGTAGTAGTTTGTGACCATTCGTCCTCGTCATCCCTTGGGGCGCTCTGGTGAACAAACGTTCCCCCAGATACTGGTGGTCACCCCTGATAAACTTGTAGGTGGCCACCAGATCACCCCTGAGCCTGCGCTTTTCCAGGCTAAAGAGCCCCAGGGCTCTCAGCCTGTCATCGTAGGGTCTGCTTCCCTGACCTCTGATCATGCGCGTGGCTCTTCTCTGCACTCTCTCAAGCTTCTCCACATCCTTTTTGAATTGTGGAGCCCAAAACTGGACGCAGTACTCCAGCTGCGGCCTCACTAAGGCCGAGTAAAGGGGGAGAATGACGTCCCGGGATTTGCTTGAGAAGCATCTGTGGATGCAAGCCAGCGTTTTGGTCGCTTTACTAGCCGCAGCATCGCACTGCAGGCTCACGTTCATCTTGTGGTCAATGATGACCCCCAATTATCTTTCTTGCATAGTGCTAACCAACATAGCACTGCTGAGCCTATAAGGATGCTGCGGGTTTTTCTTCCCAAGGTGGAGAACCTTGCATTTCTCGGCGTTGAACACCATCAGATTCTCGCCTGCCCACTTGCTGAGCCTGTCCAGGTCAGCCTGGATCACCCGCCTGTCTTCTGGTGTGGATGCTTTGCCCCAAAGTTTGGTGTCATCGGCGAACTTGGCCAGTCCGCTTCTGACTCCAGTGTCCACATCATTAATGAAGATGTTGAACAGTATGGGTCCAAGGACAGAGCCTTGGGGGACCCCACTGGTCACAGGACACCACGATGAGTGACTTCCATCAATTACTACCCTCTGGGTCCGACCCCGGAGCCAATTTTCCAGCCAGTGGATCGTGGGGGACCCAAGGCGACAATTGGCCAGTTTCTCCAAGAGGCGATCATGGGACACCAGATCGAAGGCTTTTTTGAAGTCAAGATATATGACATCAATCTCTTCTCCCTTGTCCAGGTGATAGGTCACCTGGTCGTAGAAGGAAATGAGATTGGTCAAGCAAGACCTACCCGCAACAAACCCGTGCTGGCTATCCCTTAAGATGTTGGCGTCGGCCAGTCCATTAAGGATGGCCTCTTTAATAAACTTTTCTAAGATCTTCCCCGGGATAGAAGTCAGGCTGATGGGCCTATAGTTAGCCGGATCCACTTTCCTCCCTTTTTTGAAGATAGGCACCACATTGGCCTTCTTCCAGTCTTCGGGCACTACACCAGAGCGCCAAGAGTTTTCAAAGATCCGTGCTAGAGGCTGGGCTATGATGCTCGCCAGCTCCTTGAGTACCCTGGGGTGAAGATTGTCAGGGCCGGCTGACTTGAAGGTATCCAGCTTCTCAAGATGTGCCTTCACGAAGTCAGCATTAATGGAGGGCAGGGGATCACCCTCACCCGGACTTCCCTGTCCCGTAGCAGGCATGGGCATCCCATGGGGCTGATGAAAGACTGATGCAAAGTACCTATTTAATAGGTTGGCTTTTTCCTGGGCGTCAGTTGTCAGTTGCCCCATCTGGTTCAGCAGGGGTCCAATGTTGCCCCTGCTTTTCCTCTGGCTCCCCACATATCTGAAAAAGGACTTTTTACTGTCCTTGATGCTCAAAGCTAGCTGGAGTTCAGTTGCAGCCTTGGCTTTCCTGGTCTGCTCCCTACAGGACCGGACCAGTGCAGAATAATCCTCCTTGGAGGTGACTCCCATCCTCCATCCTTTGTAGGCCTTTCTTTTTAGCCTCAGTAGGTCTGCTAGGCCCCTGGAGAGCCAGGGGGGTTGCTGTGCCCTCTTGCTGCCTTTCCTCCGAGATGGAATAGACTTAGTTTGTGCATTTAGGATCGCTCCCTTGAGGAGCAACCACTCTTCTTGAACTCCCCTCTCCCTGTGGTCACGGTCCCTTAGGACCTCACTGACAAGCCTCCTGAGCTTGTCAAAGTCGGCTTTCCTGAAGTCAAGGACTTGCGTGTTGCTGACTGACTAGCCAGCTTTTCGGCGGATGGTGAAGGTGATCAGCTCGTGGTCGCTGTCACCCAGCTTCCTATCGATCACTAGGTCGCCGACTAGGTCATCCCCAGTAGCCAATACCAGGTCAAGCAGCGCTTTGCCTCTCGTTGGCCCATAGACTTCTTGAGTCAGGTAGAGGTCATCCACGCACGAGAGGAAGCTTTGCGACCGCTCAGATTTTGCTGTGATTTGATTTTATCCTGATCAAACAAGCTGCAGTGAACCTTCACCCATCAAAGAAGCACCTCCTTTCTTGCCTGAAATGGAGACCTCAGCCGATGTTGAAGTCTGGTTCATAGATGGGTCTGCTTGAGGTTGTGTCTGGAAAGCAGCTGCCTTGAGGATTTGAGATGGCAAGCAACTAGTATCACATGGCCTTGGAAAAAGCACGCAGTATGCCGAGCTCCAAGCAGTGCTCGGTGTGGCTATGTGGGAATTAATAGAAGGCCCATCTATATTTCTAGCGACTCCTGGATGGTAGTAGAAGGAGGTACTAAATGGCTACCCCTATGGAATAAGGAGGACTTTAAAAGACGAGGACAAAACATTTGGAGCCATGAAGAGTGGAAAGCCTTATGGGAGTTAGCCCAAAATAAACTTCCTCTACACATCCAACATGTGAGTGCAGCACGTGGACATAAAGCAGGAAAAGGCCCAGAGGCAAAGTGGAATAGGTGAGTCGATCAGCTAACAAGAGAGGAGAGCGCTGAAACCTTGTATGTTGAAGAAAAAGATAAAGTGGCTAATCCATCGTTATCCAATTCCTCCTCCCACTGTACACCTGGGGAATTAGCCGCAGAATGGCTACATCAACAACATGGACACCCCGGGCGTGACGGAACCGCCCGCCTGGCCGCATCTTGGGGCATTCATGTAACTAAGAGAAAAGCCCAAGAAATAGTCGACTCATGCATCACTTGCCGTGAGGTAAAAATGTGATTAAAACCCTGCCTGACTGTCCCGTTGTCATTACGTGAAGGAAAGGTAGCATGGCAGGTATGGTAATGTGATTTCGTGGGCCCCCTCCCTCGGACTTCCCAAAAGTGACAGTATGCATCTGTGGCTGTAGAAGTTGCCACAAAAATAACGTTTGCCCGTGCCTCAGCAAGAGCTACAGCCCAGGACACTTGTGCAGCACTGGAAACTCTGCTAGCTGTGTATCCACCACCTATAGAACTACAGAGCGATAATGGCTCTCATTTCCACAATCATCCTGTATATAACTGGACTGCGAAACATAGCATGTTATGGACAAATCACATCCCATATCATCCGCAGTCTAATGGATCAATAGAGTGAGCCAATGGCATCCTCAAATGCAATTTGCAGGTAGCCTCTGGCCTGACTCTTAAAGACTGGGACTTGCACCTGGATTGAGCTATCAACTGGGCCAATAACCGACCCTGTCCGGGAGGTAGCCCTATGCGGCAGGCCTTTGGATTGGGTAGTCCCCATGAGCCGGCAGTAGAGCGACCTAAGGGTGGTGACCCGGGAAAGCTCCAGGCAGGAGATTGAGTAGTAGTGAAGCATCCTCAAGGAAATAAATGAGAGGGGAAACTATTAGCAAAAGGTATGCATAATTCATGGTGGGTATTTAAGTTAGATTTATCTAACGGGAGCCAAGCTCCTTGTTGTCTTGTTCCCATGGATTGGCTCTGTCCACAAGTGCAGCCATAGCCATTTCTAATCGAGTCTGCCACTGAAGACGAGTCCTGCTCTGTCACCAGTCTGACTTGACTGGCATCATGAAGTGGTAGACTGTTATAAATGTACTCTTTTTATTAATGCCTTGTTGTGTTTCCTGGGTAGGGCATGTCTACTATCCTTCTTATTACCCAGATATTAATGAACTTGCTCCTGAAGACCTCAAGGAGTGGCCTGACCCTGAAAAGCATTCCCTGGAAACGTGTTCAGATGGCCTTCACGTGGTCCAGCTGCAGTATCCATACTGGAAGAAACCTGCCACCCCAAAGCAAGTAAAGTCCTGGTCTCTGAGCAGAAGAAACAGAATAGTTGACTGGCAAGGTGGTAACTGTCGGTGCACCTGTGGCACCAGTTATTATCTTGGGTTCATTCCCTACCTGAAGGCTGGAATGGCTAACTGTGGGAGGGAAGGTGATTGTTGTAGCTCTGCTCGTTTGGGAGTTTGTTGTTACATACTTCCTGAGGGAAACCCTGTTGAGCTGAACACCCCTGAGTTTGTGTCCCCAATAGTGCATTCTGCATCTGTTCAGCCTCTTGAGCCACTGTGCTTATGGGAGAATCTGCCCCCTCCCATCCCTATGGCTGACAACACTCTCCAGCGATGGTGTGAGGCCCACCAGGTAGGAGAGCGCATTACAGGTTGGAACAAAGTTATTACATGGTTTGTGAATCATACCTATACAGAGGTGTGGTGAAATGGTACCCACTTCAATACAATCAGAAATAGGCTGTATCCGCAAGTCTCCAACACTTGTCTTCATCCTTTTATACCAGTAAGTTACTAAAGCAAATCAGTGCTATAATTCTGCCACAGCACTGCCATTTCATTAACCCGATACAACATGGTCCCCATGAGCGACAGTGCGAGCTCTTTCGCTCTCTGAAAAGTGAAGCATGGTTACAGGCTCCCAAAAAAGGAAGGATAAATGTAATCAGTAAGAAAACAGGGTGCTCACTACTATCTCTGGCCGTTCCCCCACGGGAGGCCCGGACACCACCTGTGTATAACTCCACACCCTGGTGGAGGTCACAAGTTAAAATCCCAGCCCACCTAACATGACCTGCATATACGAGTTACCTAATGTGTCATATGTAACAACAGAGCAACGTGTTCGTTGGGAAGGACCAAGTCGTTTGCTGCATAAAAATAGTACCACCTGGACTTTATGCCATTAGTGTTGCTTAAGAGCTAAAAGTAAAGCCATTGCTCTACTGCAATTAAGTAACCATACTATTGCCCTAAAATGGCCAAAAATTTCCTCTATGACTATGCCTGTCAACTTTATGATACCCACTTCATGGGTATCAGATGTAAACATGCCACTGTTAGAAAACTAAAATGAAGTAAAAAATAAGCTGCAAAGCCTTAAGGCAAAGGCTTGACAAGACACTCATTTGGCTCTCCTTGCTCGAGAAGGTGGACGAATCATCAGTCTGACTGTCAAGGTGCCCGAGCCTTGTAAATGGGATGATAGCTGTTGCCTGGATCAGTGGGCCCGTGGACCTCGAAGAGCCCAAGAACTGCATCCCAGGGTTCTTCACGGTACCCCTTTGGACAGTGTCGTTCGGGAATGCCTGACTTTGCTGAACTTTGAGGAAAAGAAGGTTGCTGTGTATCAGGCATCAGAGGGGACTGCCGATGAGTTGCCGACGCGAATTGCTTTTGTCTGTTATTGTTTATCTTGTTACTACGCGTAGTTGTGGTTTTGTTCAGTCAATAAATCTTTCTTACCTTTCTACCCCGACCATACTCTCAATCCCAAACCCTCCGCAGGTGGCTGGGATGGCCAGTGAGCTCTTCATCCCCATGTCCAAATAATTAATAAAGATACTGAAAAGTACTGGACCAAGTATCAACCCCTGTGGGGCTCTGCTGCCCACTTCTCACCAGGATGACACAGATCTGTTCACTACGACTCTCTGGGTCCTATCCTGCAGCCAGTTTCTCACCCACCTGACTGTCTCAGAGTTAAGCCCACAATCCTCCAATTTTCTTGCGAGGACATTGCGGAATACTAGATCAAAAGCCTTTTGGAAGTCAGCATATATAATGTCAACCTGTTCTCTCGTGCCCACATGGGAAGTTACCTGGTCATAGAGGGAGATGAGGTTGGAAAGGCAAAACCTGCTCGCAATGAAGCCATGCTGGCTATCATTCAGGATCTTACCTTCTGCAAGTTTATCACACATAGACTCCTTGATGAACTTTTCTAGGATTTTCCCTATAGGCTGATGGGCCTATAGTTACTCGTGTCCTCCCTCCTGCCCTTCTTGTGGATGGGCACAACATTGGCCCTCTGGTCCTCATTGTTCCCTGTGATCTGGATGTTGGCATGGGGTGCCTGAGCCCCATGGACACAAGGGAGGCAGGAAAAGGACCCTGCATATCCAGAGTCCCAGGCCAGTGCCCAAACTGCTGGACCACAAGTATTCCTGTTTGCAAAGTTTCTGTGAAAGAGTGCCCAGACAGCCCCTGAATAAAACCAAATCAACCAACTGCCCAGGGAGCCCCTGGATTTGCAGGGTGCTCTCTCTTCCTGGCTCCAGCACAGTTTGCATTGGTATGAAATGGCAGATCAATGATGGGGGAATGTGAGCATTGGCCCACACCCCAAACACCCTGGCAGGAAACTTCCAGGACATGTTTATGCACTTGGGGCTGACAAAGAGGTGTTGTTACTAGAGAAGCTGCACAGAGAGAAGGCTTGGGGGGCTGGACACAGAGGTGGGGGGAAGAGCACAGCCTGACAGGCTTACAGGAGAAGCCAGGAACAGCCTTGTGAGAGCCGTGGACAACGGCAGCGAAGCAAATGAGAGAGACGTGCAGGGTGCGGCTCTTTATAGGTTATTTATCACTTCTTGGTGAGCAAAGACAGAGACGTGAGTGCATCTGCAGAGATACAGTCAGACACCTGAGCACTGTTCCCCACCGCAGCTGCAACCAGGAAAGGGGAGCAAACAGGGAGAGGGGGAGAGAAGGCAGCAGCCTTGCAAACCATGTAAGTACGAGCCGTACGACTTCCCCTCGTTCTCACTCCACGCACAGAGTTTGCAGCAGAAGCAGTTGAAGCATTTGAGAAGCTCTGTTGGGTTTTATCATGCCCAGTGCTGGGGTCTCACTGGAATTTGCATCCTTTTGTGACTGAATCAGGGGGGAAAACAAGGCAGGAAGACATCAGCCTTGTATCGACAGTGAGAATGCATTCTCACATTGTTCATCTTGGTTTCGAAGGCAGCTCCTGGCCCTACGGCACTGCCGCGTTTGGTTCTTCTTGCAACAGGGCTGGGGAGGGAATGAATGCTGGCACTGGGGTGAAGGGGGCAATAAGGAGGGACATTTTGTGGGTGCAGTTGGAGGCCTGGGGGTAGCAGCTGCATGCTCCTGCCTCACACCAGGGTAACACTGGGTTCTGCATAGCAAGACCCAGTGCTCTTCACTTGCTCTTCTGAAGCTCACAGCACTCAATGGGACCTTCCCTTGGTAGTATTTGGATTGGGCCTTTCTATCCTCAACAATTCCAGTCATCTTCAACATGAAAGCAGTCAGGGAAGATACTCGAGAAAAAGTTTCCTGTGCTCCAGCACCGCAATGAGGTGCCTCAGCCCCAGAAGCTGGGGATGCTCCCAGAGGGAAAGCCCTGGGCACGGGAGGGTTATCTCCCCACTCAGCCCTGCAGGCTCTGGGCACGCTGCCCTGGGAGGACCTGCAGGATGATCCAGGGCAGCACATGAGCCTGGGCACACTACAGGAATGGGGCATGGCTCTGGGGCCTGCCCGGGTCCCCAAGGGCACAAGGTGAGGGAGGGCAGGGGGCTGGGCTGTTCTCAGGGATCACAGGCTCCCCATCATGCAATCCTATTCATGAGTGGACCAAACTCCATCCGAACCCCCGGTCTGGCCCTTGCCCCTATTGGGAGGGTCTTCCAGGACTTCCCTGCCCTGCTGGTTGGGAGCTTGTTTCTCATTTCCAGCTTAAATGTATTCAGGCTCAGTCTTTCTCCATTTCTTCTTGTGCCAACACTGCCCTCCAGCTTCTTTGGCTGTTTCCCCCCTTGTTTTTAGCCCCCAGGAGGTATTGACAAAACCCTCTCCCCTCCCAGCCTTCACTTCCCCAGGCTGGCGAAGCCCAGCTCTCTTCTCACACAACAACCTCCCCATCTGGGCAGCCCCTGGCTGCAACTGCTCCAGCGTGAGTGCATCTTCCTTGCACACGGGGGACCACAACTGGACACCCCCGTGCAGATGGGGTCTCCCCAGGGCCTGGGCAATGGCACTGCTCCATCCCCATGTCCATGGGAAATACTCCTCCTGGTGCAGGTATCTTTGCCAGGGCTGTACTGAGTTGGAATATCTCATCAGCGTCCTCTCATCACCTGCACACACAGCTCTGCTTTCTGTTGTGTTTGCCAAGCTGATAACCCTTCTTCAAGACTATTGTTTTGTTACTAGGACCCACATGAAAAACTTTTTTGGTTTTTAATGGTACAGACTCCAGTCATTCCTCCAGTAGTGTCCTGATATGTCTCTGTATGCATTTCCCCACAGCACTCCCCACTTCTTGTACAAAGGTCCGTAATAAAACTAGTGAACAAGGCCGGTGCCAAGAGGAACTCCACTAGCAGCCACCTGCACACTGACACCTCCCTGCCAGCTTTGCACTTTGCCACCTCTCCTCTAGACAGCTCTACCCTGGGTTATTCTGACATCAACAACCATTACAGCATAAACCAGAACTTACGGGAAAGGACCTCTGGTTTCCAGGTTGTTCCTTCATTTTGGGGGGTCTCCTTTTATCCTGAATAAGAACATTTAAAGGAAAGATCAGCAGGACACTTATCTCAGTTCCACGATTGTGAAGTTTTCAACAGAAGCCATTTCAAGATCTACAGTTCTTTAATGAAGACAATTGTAGCAATATCAAACCATACCGGAAAAGCTGCTACAATGTACCTTGACTTCTTCCTGCCCCCACAGCGATGTAAGTGTAGCAAAACTATTTCAGCTCTATACCCATTCGGGGTTACTGGTACAACAATTTAGCATGGTTGTATTGATAGAGGAGCCTGCAGATGTCATAATCACCTCCTGGCAGCTCATGCACACTCCCCAGCACCAGCATCCCTCCCCTCCTAAAGTAGTCGGAGGGTCCATCGACACATATCCTTACACATTCAGTGAGGAGCACAGTCCCCGGGAAGGGGGAGCCCTGCTGTCTGGTCGGGACCAATAAAGGCATTTTCACAGTTTAGCATGCGGCATGGACAGATGTAACATGTATAGCATTTCACAGGCCCTTTATAAGTGCTATGAGAGTGAAGGGACAGAGGATGCACAAACGACAGCGCTCATCTTGGTTAGCTGCATCGTGCCAGAGCAAGACTCAAGCCGGTTCCTTCTGCCTGGGAAATCTTTCTAATAAAAATCAAAGCACAGCTGCATTTGACTGAGGTTGGCAGTATGGTACTTCTAGAGGCAGATCCCTTGATACCTGCGTGGAAATGAGGCCCAGAAAAATGAAGGCACTTCTCCACAGTTAGGTGGGATGTCTGAGATACAGCAGGGAACTGAGCCTATACCTACTGTGTATAGTCGTCAGTCCAGTCCTTGAACAGCCATCCTTCCTTAATGCTTTAAGTACTCCTACTGCAACCACCCCCTTCAAGCCACACAAGAGACTCCTTAAATCACAGTGAAGAAGTTTCATTTCACCAGCAGCAGCACATGCAATGAGTTTCCCCCTTTTTAATTTTTGTTGCTATCTGGATAACAAGCTCCACCTACATTTTCTGACTCCATGGGGACAAACAGAGGCAGGAGGTGTCAGAACCTGGACCAGAAGGAACAAGAGGAAATGTTAGCGTGGCACACGTGTGTGACTGAAGACCATCAGTGGATCATGGTTGCTGCGTTACTATTAGGAGAAGACAGAGCCATTATGGCATTGCACACTGGGTATTTGGAGACCTTTGCATTCGTACCCAAAGCAGACCTCAATGGGCTAGATGTAAGAAAAAAGGAGCAAAATGAGACAGGCAAGAGAAGCCCAAGGAAGTGGCAGGCACCGTGGTCCAGTGGCCTGGGGAGGAGGGCAGGGTCCTGGTCTGGCATCTCACCACCAATTGAGAATTAAGTGGCTTATCCCATGCAACTTCCTACATGCGTGCACTGGCCTACAATTTGGGAACACACTGCCCACTGGTTGTGCCCAGAGACTGTGCAGACAGTCATGGGCCTAGTGATGATCTTGCTCTGCCTGCAGAAACCCAGAGCCATGGGCTTTGTTCTTGGCCATCTCCCTTGGGGCAGGCAGGAGTGGAAACAGCAAAGGCCGCTTCAAAGCTGGGGGCACTGAGTGACCTGCTGCTCTGGGAGTGTCCCACGATGCAAGACAAGAAGGGCATGGGGGAGCCAACAAACTTCTGACGTCTTGGAGATGGGGAATTCCGGCTACTGAGCCCGGCAGATAATTTCATAGTTTCATAGTTGATCGGGTCAGAAGGGACCTGAGCAGATCATCAAATCCGATCCCCTGCCATGGCAGGAAAGAGTACTGGGGTCAAACGAACCCAGCGAGGTGTTCGTCTAGCCTTCTCTTAAAGACCCCCAGGGTAGGAGCCAGCACCACTTCCCTTGGAAGTTGGTTCCAGATCCTAGCCGCCCTGACAGTGAAGTAGCGCCTCCTCATGTCTAGTCTGAATCTCCCCTCTGCCAGCTTGTGACCGGTATTCCTAGTCACACTGTCCACATCCCTCCTGAAGTGCAGTGCTCAGAACTGGACGCAGTACTCCAACTGCGGCCTGACCGGTGTCACATAGAGGGGGAGGCTCACCTCCTTGGACCTGCTTGTGACGCATCTGTGATGCACGATAAGGTGCGGTTGGCCTTCCTGACCGCATCCCCACACTGCCGGCCCAGGTTCATTTTGGCACCAATAATGACTCCAAGATCCTTTTCTACCTCTGCACTGACGAGAAGGGAGTTCCCCAGCCTGTAGGTCTGCTGCTGGTTCTTCCTCCTCAGGTACAGCACGTTGCACTTGTCAGAGTTGAAACCCATCCTGTTCTCATCTGCCCACCCCTGTAACCTGTCTAGGTCCAATTGCCACCTATTCCTCCCTTCTAGCATGCTCACATCCCCCCACTTCTTAGTGTCATCAGTAAATTTGAACAGGGTGCTTCTCACCCCCACGTCCAAGTCACTGATGAAGATGTTGAACAGCGCGGGTCAAAGGACCAAGCCCTGGGGGACCCCACTGCCCACGTCCCTTCAGGTCAAATAAGACCCGTCCACCACCGCTCTCTGGGTGCGGCCCTCCAGCTGGTTAGTGACCCATTTGACTGTGTAGGTGTCGATGCCACAGTCCCCTAGTTTTTTAATGAGAACGGGGTGAGAGACAGTGTCAAAGGCCTTCCTGAAGTCTAGAAAGACTATGTCCACTGCGACATCTGCATCCAAGGATTTTGTGACCTGGTCATAGAAGGCCGCCAGGTTGGTCTGACAGGACCTGCCTCAAATGAACCCGTGTTGGTTGACCCTAAGCATGATCTCCCCTGCCGGCCCCTCACGGACATGCGCCAGGATAATTCTCTCAAAAGGCTTACCCGGGATCGAGGTAAGACTGACTGGCCTGTAGTTTCCTGGGTCCTCCTTCCTCCCTTTTTTGAAAATGGGAATCACATTGGCCCTTTTCCAGTCCAGCTGAAAGGTCCTAACCAAGGCTCTGTAGCTGTCTGTCTCTCCTGGGCCATTTGCTGCAGGGCTGTTTCACACAGGTGTGCTCTCAGATACACGGCTGTCAGCGTGTGCAATTCAGCCCTGATCCGAACAGCAGCCTAAAGTCCATGCATACTGCTCAGAGACACAGACATCAAGTAATCATTGATTCTCTGCCCAGGGGTGACCAGAGCCGTACACCATCCTCCATACAGGGCCTTACCAGCTGAAGCAATTGAAAAATCTCATTTGTTTCAACACCCCCGTTCTGGGGCGCCGGCTGTTTGGTCCAGGTCATTAGCTCAGAGCTCAGTGCAGCTGCTGAGCATTAAAAGCAGAAAGCTGCAGGATCCAAAGTTGTAGTAAGATGGTGTTTAACTGGGATTTGAGGTCGGCACCCAGCCCAGGGTGTTTCTGATTTGCTTGTGTCATTGCACAGGATTTGGGGACAGGGAGATATCAAGTTGTGAGCTGGAAGCAAAGGTTAGAAATGGGTGGTTTTGTGGGGGCGGCTGGAGGCCTGGGAGCTGTGCCCACATGCCCCTGCCTGCCGTCAGCATCACACTGAACGGGCCTGATGCCAAGGTCAACTGAAACCAGAGAGGCCTCCCTGGACGGCCGTGGGGTTTGGATCGTGCCCTTTTTGTTCAACAGCCCCAGCCATCCTGAAAACGAAAGTGAGCAAAGAAGTCCTTTATGCAAACTCTGGCTGCTCCCTGCTATATGCTCTTGTATGAAATCCTCGCCGCCTTTGTTCTGCTCAGCAGCCTGCTGGGGACCTCGGGCACTGGGAAGTCAGGTCTTGCAGCCCCCATAAAGGTTTCCTCCACCCTGTCGGCATTTCTGTTGCATTTGTGCCTCGACAAGGGAACGCACAGGACAGAAACCCTGCCCTGGGTTGCAGCTGCATTGCAGCCGACTGGTCACAAGGTCCCATGGCTGGAAACTGGTGAGTTTTCCTATTAAGAGCTGTGCCACTGGCCTGGCTCCTCGTCCCCAGTGCTGGGTTCAGCGGCTTCCCCAGGGAGCCAGCCGGCATGTGGGCATGGTTATATCCTAAGCCCATCACTGAGGAAAGGATCGTGGCCTCGAAGTCTCTTATGAAAGGCGGCAGGAGGGTGCTATGGGAGGGGGAGAGGGGACGGGAGGGCAGGACCAAGCTAAGTAGGGACCTGCTTTGGGGGTCTCCCTATGCCTGAAGAAGGGCATTTGTACCCAAAAGCTTGCAAAGAACCATTTTCCCAACTACTTAGTTGGTCCAGTCAAAGATATCACATGTTTACCCAAAGACACTTGTCTGTCTATTCAAACCAGGCTCCCTGCAGCCAGCGATTTGCATGAACAGTTGCACGCCCTGCCTGCAGCTCAGGGTGTGGGCAGAGAGTTGTCTCAGGTTTAAAGCCCAGGATTTAAAAGCCACAGAACAAGGCAATAGATGAGAGCCCGGGCAGACCCACGGCAGAGGCTGAGGGGCTGCAGAGCCATGGCCCCAATTCCTCCCCAAAACAGAGCAACCATCGCCGGAGAGGAGTGCCCAGGCCCCGGCTCCCTCAGACACCGCAGCATGCAATAGTTCCCCGAGCTCCGTCTTAAAGCAGTTTGGTTTCTTTCCCCCGCCTGGCAGCATGTTCCCAGCCTGTCTTCTTGGAAACCGGCTTCTTCCGCTTCCAGACTCGGTGTATTCACGGCCTCTTTGTCCCCGGGTGATGTTGAGCCAACCTTGCTCTTGAGCTTACATGGCTCCTCAGCCTTCCAGGCATTTCCTTCCCTTCGCTCTGTCCAGCTATGCAAACCCAACTCTCAGCCTCCTCTCCACGGGCAGGCTGCTCCTTCCCACCCAGCCCTTCTCTGCGCCTGCCTCACTGCGAGTTCATCTTCCTTGCCCAGAAGGGCATGCCCTGGTCCAGACGAGCTCTCTCGTTTGTTTTTTTTGTGGCTGCATCACGCTGGAGTCCCAAATCAACCAGAAACCTCCAGTCCCTCTTGCAATGTAGCTGGGGTGCTGCAGCTGGCCCCAATCCCGAGGCGTGTGCTCCATGGCTGGAGCCCTGCTGCCCTCACTGACTACTGCACAGCCATCAGACCTCCCTGTTCCTGGGCTCCTCGGTGCCTGGGCAGGATGGCCCTGTGCACTGGGCCTAGGTATAATCCTGCAGCTGCTCTTCACTTCCCTGCCCACAGCTGCTGGGGGAGAGGGCGGTGCACCCTGGCAGGCAAAAGTGAAAGCACAGGCCAAAAGGCAGTCTCACGGGGCTGTTAAGTTGTGATCAAACCTCCCAGATCACTTCCAACCTGTGCACCAGCCTGCTCAGAGCATCTGTCTCTCTGGCCTGGCTTTGCCTTGGAAACCCCAAAGGTGAGAGCAGGGGCTGCATTCAGAGCAGAGAGGCAGTGACAGGGTCCGGGCACTTGCTGCACTTCTCCTGGATCAGTGCAGAAGCCTGCCTCCGGATGGGACCATGCAACGGTTTCCTCTTCTCCTGGATGCTGCTTGTGGCTCCAGCCCTGCTGCTTCCCTGCCTGTGCGTGCACCCAGCCAGGCCGGGAGGCTCAGAGGTTGGGGACAGCAGCCCCCATCTAGCCCCATCGGTGTTTTCAGGCTAGTAACATGTACCAAAGGTCTTAATCTGCTGGGACAGTGAGGGCTCGGAAAAGTCACACTGGGTGCTGTATCTGGGGTGGGGGAGGTCATTTCCTTGTGTTTCCTTGTGCACAGCTGCCGGGAGCTGGGGAAATTCCCTGCCACATGCACAGCTCTGCTCCCCAGACCTTGGGCTTCAAGCAATTTGCAGTTAGTACTTCCTGTTAGCACACAACACTGGGCCACTCTGGGGACTTTGGGTGGTGGCCAGAGGACCACCAAGGTCCCAGCAGAAGAGAAGACTCCAAAACCCCAGTCCGCTTCCAGGCATGTGGTAATTGGGAATATTTTTTTCTAAATTTTTCATATTGACTTTCAATGAGTGCTTTATAAACCCACAAACCAGTGGGTGGCCCACCTGCATCTCCCTTGCCTGCCTGCACTTCTTGCAATCCTCTCTTGCAACACACCCATGCTGGCAAGCAGGGGGAGTGGAGGGGGGGAAGGCGGGTCGTGCGGGACAATGTACAAAGTGCAAGTATTCACTATAACCACTGTGGGTGGTGTCAGCACTACCACTCTTTGAATGGCTACGAGTGGAGCAGTGGGTGAGCATGTATGTGGCCGTGGCAAACACATTCTGTTTGTGAGACGGCTTGGGTGAATTAGGTGCCGATGAGCAGACCCCACCATAGTATTGGGTATTACAGGGCTCTTCGGCTTGGGTAAAAGAAATGTTGCTCTAGAGCAAATGGGGAGGTCAAGGGGAAGGAAGAGTAAGCGAGGTTCAGAGAGAGAGTACAGCAACCATCTTGACCATGAAAGTTATTTATTGCCAGGTATATGGATTTATGATGATACCAGTAGTAATAGTCATACAAGAGAGACAAATAAAACACTTACAGGATTACATAGTTTCAGTTAAGTATTTGGGGAAGTCTAGCTCAAGTTTGATTAGCAAAAGTCAGGTTTAGAAAGCTGTGCCTGGAGTAAGAAAGCAAAAGGCAGGTTCCTGGAGTCAGAGAGAGAGGGAGAGAGCGAGAGAGTTGGGGGGTCTCACCACTCAGCGACGCTTGAACCAGCCGCGGTTCCCAGGTGTTGTTGGAGCCGGCAGACAGGCAGAGTTGTGAGCACGATCAGTGGAGGGATCCAGGCAGAAAAAGGAGTGGGGCTGGTGCAGCTCTTGGATCCAAGCCCCAGGACAGAAACTTGAGCTTGGGTCGGGGTTTTCATAGAGAACTAACAAAGGCTCAAGGGAGAACACGAGGTGTGTTTATGGGTAAAGGATGGCTCCTGCTGCATAATAGGAGCTGGTCACTCCTGGCTGTGGGTGGCATTGCTCTGAAGGAGCTCACAATACAGACAGGCAGGTTCAGTGCTTGGGTACCAATAAAGGAGTCATGGCTAGAACTGGTCTGAGAAATGCTGACCTGGGTGTGTGTAAGTGTGGGTTGATTAGCATTTGGAGCAGGGCTCCCCCATCATGCAGTACTCCCTTGCTTCTCTGGTCCCAGAATTCAATGCGGTCCTTGCCTTGGACTCTCTGTTCTCCATCCTGAATGCTAATGAAGGTGCGTTCCTGCCCCATCTCCCATGAAAGCGAGTTGTCATCTGGTTCCACCTCTGATGCAAACGAGACCGGGCAGTTGCTTCACTCCTTTCACCCTTGTCTGGAGGGCTTTAGGTGTGTCTCCCACTTCATCTTCATTGTCGTTTGTAAGGCCTTTCTCCAATCAGTTGTGGTTCAGGCGGAGGTGGGGAGGGGGTGAGTCCTTTGTGAGTCAGACAGGCTTGTCACAAGCCAGCTAGGCACTGTGAGACTGAGCACTGCAACTTTATTAGCCCCTGAGCTTTTTGGTTCAGGATCGAGGAGGTGATGTTGGGAGGAAAACAACGACATTTCATTTATAAAAAAGAATGAATTTTACTCATAACAGCAAAAGATATAGGTTGCACATATGACAGTTAGTAAAAAGGTTAAGTTAATAAACAGATAACATAACACTACAAGTTAAAATTGGCAGTGATAATAAAAACAGACAGAGACATCAACCAAGCGTTCTCACTTGGTTCGTAACTTATCGATAGTCCCTCAGTGTCAGGTACACGTTAATCCGATTCAGTGAAGTCAGGCATCCCTGATCCACGCTATCAGAGGGAGAACCAGAGGAAGATCCCTCAGTCAGGATCTGGTCCTCGCTCACACAGGGAGTAAGAGAGATCTGGGGGCATGGGACAGCAATGACCTCTCTGTTTCATCCTTCCTGCGGGTTACTTAGCATGTGTGTTCTTTTATATCTTGTCTATGCTAATTTGTTGGCTATATAGCCATTCATAACCTTATTCTATGGCTGTTATCCTATAGGGTTAAAAGGTGTTAGAAATCATTATAATAAGTTACTGCCTAAGCTTGGGTTTACCCAATAAGCAAATCACACCACATTACTTTGGGGTCTGAGATTAACATGTTCTCGCCTAAGTTTATTTTACTGATTCTAAGCAGAAAAAAATTATTAAATCAGCTAAGTCTGTGGTTATATTCTTTAGTTCTGCTTTTTAAAGCTCATGCTGTCTCAAGACTAACTAGTCCAAACAGCTATATATAATTCTTACGGGTTATACTCGAGACAGACAGGAAACAGTTTCATAAGCTTCATTTCAGATATCTTCAAAAAGCATTTTCTTTTTGCTATAAGTTGCTTGTTAACCCTTCTGGTTCTGGCCATCAAACAGGCTGCGTTGCTCCAGGGTTCCCCAAGAACATGGAGCTGAGAGGTAACACATGGGCAGAGCTAGGATTTTGAAAAGCAGCGTGCAAGTGGTGCAGTGCATCAGCACATAGGAAAGAATACATTTTACTCCTGGTAAAAAACAACTATAGAAGCTTTGTTTATACAGAGGGGAACAGCTTCAACAAGAGACACTCCCATGGGCTGACCAGGAGAGCCTTGTCTTGGTGTCAGCCAGCAGCTGAAAGGGCCCTGAGGGTCCCAGCAGCCTGGATGTTGGCACGAGGTTCCCGAGCCCCATGGACACAAACGAGGCAGGACAAGGACCCTGTATTTCCAGAATCCCAGGCCAGTGCCCAGACTGCTGGGCCACAAATATCCCTGTCTGCAAAGTTCCTGTGAAAGAGTGCCCAGACAGGCCCTGAATAAAACCAAATCGACCAACTGCCCAAGGAGCCCTGGCATTTGCATGGCACTGTCTCTTCCTGGCTCCAGAACAGTTTACATTAGTAAGAAACAGATGATCAATGAGCGGGAACGTGAGCGTCAGTCCACACACCAAACACAACAGCAGAAAAGTTCCTGTATGCATTTACCCACTCAGGGCTCCCCGTCACGTGATCTTATTCATGAATGGACCAAGCTCTATCTGAACCCCACTTGGCTCTTTGCCCCTATTGGGAGGGTCTTCCAGGATTTCCCTGCCCTGCTGGTTAGGAGCTTGTTCCTCATTTCCAGTTTAAATGTATTCAGGTTCAGTCTCTCCCCATTTCTTCATGTTCCAACACTGCCCTCCAGCTTCCCTGGCTGTCCTCCCACCCCCAATTTTAGCCACTGGAAGGTACGGGCAAAGAAAGCCCTCTCCCCTCCCAGCCTTCACTTACCCAGGCTGGCCAAGCCCAGCTCTCTTCTCATCTTCTCACACACCAACCTCCAGCTCTGGATAAAAAGCTTACCTATGTTTTCTGACTCTCTGGACACAAACAGGACGTTGCATTGAAACGCTCGGACCAGAAGGTCCGGGGTTCTGGGGTGAAATGGCTGTGAGAAGTGTGAGCAAAAAGCTTTTAAAGGCAAGGGCAAAAATAACTTTGTGAGTAAACCAGAACCCAGGGCACAGGGGAAAGAAACAAAAGGACATGTTAACATGAGAAACGTGTGTGATTGAAGACCATCAGTGGATCCCAGTTGCTACATTACTATTAGGAGAAGACACTAGGGCTCTGCAAGGCTTTGGATCCTGCTTTGGATCCAGACCTGCTTTGGATGATCTGGCGTTCAAAGTGGCACTTCCAGGTCGAAGCGGGATACAAGCAATGGTGTCCGGAGCGGGTTGGGGACATCCAAAGCACTTCAGACCCACTTCAGATGCTCCGGAGCTGCTCCGGCCATTTTGAGGGCATTGGAAGAGGGAGGGGGAGTCGCGGAGGGAGGGGGAGCAGGGTGGGGGAAGACCGACGTCTGTAGTTGGCCCGGGAGAAGGATTTCTCCCTGGCTATCTTTCCAATGGCAGTGTCTGTAGGGTGAGACTAAAAAAAGTATAAAAGCCCCTGTTTCCAGCCCTTCTGTGCCTTTTGCAGCTCACAGCTGTGTGAGAGAGGAGCGCTGCAACTGAGACCTGTCTGCTGCTTTTTTGTGCTATAAAGGAGTGGTTAGGATTTAGCTTAGCTTAGCTTAGCTTAGTTTAGCTATTCAATTCAATTATTAGTAGTATTACAATTCAATTTATTTGTTTGAATTTATATTTGCTCTTTTTTTTTTTGGAAACTTTGCAAAAAGAAAGGTGTGTTTTCCCAGCCAGTGTGATGTATCACTGCAGAGAGGCACAGGTTGCTTGCTTGTGTGCACACACACACAGACCCAGAATATAGAAAAAAAAATCACAGTGGAAGAAGACAGAGAGATATTTACAGAAGAGCAAGACACAGATAATATATTGAGATACAGGAACACATGCAAATAATTTCATTCACAGCACAACACCGGATAAACAGACAGCCATGGACCTAGTGATGATCTTGCTCTGCATGTAGAAACACAGAGCCACCGGCTTTGTGCTTGGCCATCTTCCCATGGGCAGGCAGGGGTGGAAAGACCAGAGGTCTCCTCAAAGCTGACGGGGAGGGGGACGAGTGACCTCCTGCTCTGGGAGTGCCCCACGATGGAAGACAAGAAGGGCACGGGGGAGCCAACAAACTTCTGACATCTTGGAGATGGGGTATTCTGGGTACTGAGCCTGCCAGATGCAGCAAAGTGAAACAGTGATGGGGGATTTGTGTTTGCCTCCCCTCACTTCCATTAACATCACCGCTGTGTTTCCTTCCAGGCACCTAGCAGGGGAAATGCTGTGGACTCGAGGGATCCTCCTCCTGGTGTGCCTTTGGTTCTCAAGTCTGGATCAAAATCTAGCAGGTAACATTGTCCCATTGGACTTTTCTACCATCTTTAAAACCAGGAAGATACTTGGTCCCGAGTGTGAAGGCTGCTGGAGCAGACCTTCCAACGCTCTGTGTTCAGAGATAACACGGGCTGGGGGTTGCACACAAGCACCCGGGGCCAGGAGACACTACAATGTCCCTGCACCTCAACCAAAGTCTTAGTCCCTGTCAGAGAGAAGCTGGGGTTGCCTCTTGTCTCCTATCTTAGAGGCAGTCATGAGGAAGAGGAAGGACAATGCAGAGCAGGACAAGAGCTAATAGGCTAAAACTGCAGCAGAGCAGATTAAATTAAACCCCAGAAAAATCTTCCTAATTGCAAGAGCAATGGACTAACAGAACAGGCTGCCCAGGGAGGAGGTGGGAAGTGCTTTGCTGGAGGTTGCAGCCAGGAGCTGGATGAGCTTTCCTCTGAGAGCCCCTTGCATCTCTGTAGGGGTTGATGAGATGGCCCTGGGGTCCTTTCAAAGCCTAGGGATCCCTGCCTGGTAACTGCTCAGTCCTCCCAGGGGCTGATGTGTGCCAGGAGCTGGAGGTCCTAATGCTCTTTGTGGAGCTGGGGGGCTGAGACAACAGCAGCCTTTTCTCTATTCTGTCATTTGGTGTTTGTGTGTCGTCCCCCTGGACACAGGGACAGGCCAGTCAGGCATGTAAACAGCCTGGCCAGAGGGTTTTGAGTTGACTGTTGTGTTTGGCCAGGGCGTGTGTGTGTGCACTCGTGTGTGCACGCAGCTGGGGTCAGCAGCACTGAAACTCAGCTCACACACGCTGCACTGAGGCACTGGTGTGCACCATGGGGGAAGCCTAGAGGGCCGGCCGGGGGGCTGGGGCAGCCAGACTAACCACAGGTCGGTGGGGCTGTGAGCAGGGAAGACGTCTCTGCGGGTCGGTTCCATGCTGTGCCCAGGAAGGCTAAACATTGTGCATGACCCCTGGTACACGACCGGCATTGCAGTCCTCCTGGTTCCACCCCTCTCTCTCCCCATTTCCCTGTCCTGTACTTTTATACCATGTTACCTGGTTGGGGCTGGGCCTGTCCTTCCACATATGGGGGCACTGGGGGCAGCACAAAGTGGGTCTCACTGGCTGAGCTTTCTATTCCTACAGCAACACATGCACTAGGAAATCACTCTTGGCTTTATTCCCTCAGATGCAAGGGAAATAACACCGAATATGATGCCTGATGCTGTGGATGACCAATACTATGGGTGCACTGATGACATGGAACGTAAAGCACCAGCCCTGCTGGAGCAAGAGTTGAATGGAAGTAAACAATTTAGGAAGCAATGGGAGAATACAGCCACGAAATGGGAGAAAGTGACGGCAGATCATTCTATCCAATTCCCCCCAGACTTCACTGAATCCCACGGGAGAGCAGTAATAGTGTATACTGACAAGAAATTTCACACGGACTTCATGAATGCAGTGAAGAAGAATGGCAAATCTTCAGCCTATTACAAAGCAAATTTCAAGTTCAAAGCCGTCCATTACTACTTGACAAGAGCTTTACACCTCCTCAGAGAGAAGGCAGAGTGGAGGTACACAGATGTGGTGTACAGGGGAACTAAGGATATCTATCAGTACAAAGAAGGTGAGGAAATCAGGTTTGGGCACTTTACCGCCACATCTTCAAGTGAAAGCATCGCTAAGGAATTTGGCACAACCACGTTTTATACCATCCACACGACCTTAGGGGTGAACATCATGAAGCTGTCATATAATGCCTCTCAAAAAGAAGTGCTAATTCCTGTGAATGAGGTGTTCACTGTGTTCCCAAAACAGGGGAGCAATAGATATGTCCTTAAGAGCACCGGCCGGACCTACAACCATCTGAACTGCGCATACAGTGAGTACTGGGTAGAGTTTAAATGGTGAGGTCTATCAAGAGATTTTCAGCTGGAGAAGAGAGGAAAATAATTGGTTATTCTAATTAGCAGAGAAACTAAATAAGAGAAACATAAAAAAATAATGAATGGAGAAGAGAAGGGAAACTAGACACTTCTCTTTTCCATTTCTCTTAAAGGCATCCAAGAGCAGCAAAGATAACACATATATAGTTATACGTAGGAACGCTCTATCGCAAAACATATGGTTTGCTTCTGGGACCCACAATGCCAGGATCTCATGGAGATTCAAATCTTTATATATATTAGCCCTTTATATAGAAATTATGAAAACACCCAGTTATCCCTTACGGGAGAGAAGAATTTCTGTCTAAAGAGAATCCATTTCTTTAGCTCTGAAAGGCAAGGACTTCACGGGGTGATCTCTTTTATTACACCGACTGTATAGTTGGGATAGAGCTAGACACACTTTCAACTGCAAGACATTGTTCTTGCCCGATGAAGAATATCTTGCTCTGCAAAGCTTGTCTAACTCTATCCAGCGGCACAGTCGTTCCAATAAAAGAGATCGTTCCAAGAAATCCTTGCCTCAGGGACAATTTCTGAACCATCAAGGCTACACCATCACACATACACAACCATAAATTTTGGATCTGGAGTCTGAAGCCATCACTAGCCCTCAGTGGCATGGAGAGAAACTCCCCCTTCGGCCAGGTCATTCCAGAAGTGTCCCGGGATGGGGTGGCTTGTGTCTGCTTGTGAAGCGCCTGGGGCTGATATCAGTCAGGGAAAGGAGGCCGGACTAGATGGCAGGCTGTTTAATGGCACTGGGAGAAAGGAGGTGAAACCGCTGGCTGGCAGATCACCAGTCACTGCAGCCTCTGACCCAAACCCTCTCTTTCCATTTCAAAGCCCAAGTCTCAGGCTTGTCGTTACACTGCAGGTAGGTGCCTTTCTGTTTTCACAGACCTGAGCCGGCTGCCGGGCACCCCACACAAGCTGCTTATCCACACCTCCCTCCTCTGAGAGCTAGCCCTGCGCTATCCATGGGTGATGACCCCCATCCGAGCCCCTTCCGTAACCAGCTTCTCCAGCACGTGCCAGATTTGAATCTATTCGACTCCCGATCATTGCTCTTCACTTAACAAGTGTAAATGAGCCTTTTTACTCGTCTTGATGTTTTGTTAATCAATCCTTGGCAGTTTTGCTAAAAAATGGACTATGATTCCCCTCCATCCTTATCCTGTGCCATTGAATGTGGGCAGGATTCATGTTCAGCCTCGGGGAGGGTTGTCAGTATGAAATGTCTGTGAGGATTTCCCTGACACGCTTTTCTCTGGTTCACAGGTTCAAGCGGAGGCATCACCTTCCCCGGCCAGATGAGGCCTTCGCTGCTGGGAGGAGCCGTTCTCCTGCTCAATGCTGCCACTCTCAGGCTGTTTGCTGGAGCCTAAGCATTCAGTTATCCTTCACTTTTCATCCCTCAAACAGAGCATTCACCATGCACGGGGCTAGTCAGCCGTCCAAAGGGACAGGAGAAAAGTAAAAGCATGGCACTGATACTTCCTTGCACCAGCTTTGATGACATGTTGCTATGAAGGGAGGCAAAGGAAAAGACCTTTTGTTCTGAATGCATCTTACCTGACAGGGCATGAGCCGTGGCTGCATGGGTGCTGAATGCACCATGTGTGCTGTAATCACACATGCAGCTCTGGATGACCTCATTAAAAGATTGCAAAGCTGGGAGAGCCAGATGAGTCGTCTCCTTATGCAGTGATGTGATGGCCCGTGGTCAAGGGCAGCAGTACTGTGCTGTCCTGGATTTATTCAGTCATTTCATCTCTTTCACACTTTCATGCCAAACATGCCCCAACAATGAGATGTCTGATGTCAGCTTTGCATGCTCATAGGGCACCTTCTGACCCAGGTCCCCAGGTAGGGCTACCCACTGATGCCGGGGCTGCGCAGGACTGGGCACTGTCCTCCATTGCATGGCAGTCCTCTTGGCAGGGGAATATTGCTGCCACCACCACCCTTTCCTTGATGAGGTGATCTTGCTGTAGCCCTGTCCTGAGAGCCACCAGGCTGGGATGGAATAGGAACAGGCAGGGAGCCAACTCCTCTGGGTTGGGCTATGATGGCCAGATGGTGAGGGTGTCCTTCCCGGGGGGCATCTCTCCCCAGATGCAGGCAGCTCCAGCAGACTCTGACACATCTCTACTTTTGGGAGCCCAGTTGTCGTGCACATGATGGAAAACCTTTTGGACCAAGGCTGCTCAATCCAAAGTGCAGTGATCTTTGTCCAGAGACCTTGGAGCCTTCTCCTCACCCACAGATCTCCCTCCTTCTCTGAGTTCTTCTGACCATGGCAATCATATAAGGAAAGGGAGTAAGGCACAAAGAAAGGATTGGGCATCCCTGCTCCTTTCCTGGGTCTGCACCTTGCAGGGCTGGAAGTCCTTCCTGCTGCTGAGCACACCCCAGCAAGTTCAGTTAGGAGTGGAGGAGATGTGGATCCATAGTAGGAGCTTTCACTGACTATAGCCCAGGTGTCCATGTGTTGGACCAGGCGATTGGGCAGATGGTTGAAAAAAAATTGAAATACAATATAATGGATGTGCACTGTCAGGCATGTAGCAGGACTCATGGCTGCGGTGGCAGCAGGGGATCAATAGACAGGAAAACAGAGGCCAATGAGAGACCTGGCCAAGAAGATGCCATCGAGCTGGTGGCCAGCCCAGCCATGGAAATGCATGGTGTCCAGCAGTGGTTGCAAACCTTCCTGTCAAGAACTAGAATTGCAAGGAGCCCTTTGGGAGGGGCCTGCCCCGAGCCTCAAGTCAGATTGCAGCCAGAAGGGTTACCGTATTTACCCACATCCAAGCTGACTCTGAATTTAAGATGAAACCTTGTCCTGATCTGGCTCTGCTGTTATTTCTCTCTCACCCGTAGCTGAATGCATTTACCTTCACCTGGCCAACATCTCCCTCACACTTGTCTTTGCCTCACCTGTAAACCGCTCGTCATCTGCTGGCTTTGCACCAGATCCTGATTGCAGATATCCACAAAAATCTGCAGAAACAGAGGCAGATAGCACTCACCTCCATGGCCTTGGTTGTGCCCTGCAGTGAACCACACTCGTAGCTCTTGGGCTCGACATTCGTTCTCTCTCAGCTTCGTTGCTAGAGCAAGCAAGGAATTTATTGCTCCCTCCACTGGAGTCTAAATACGGGTCAAGCTGCCCCGGGTGCACTGGCAGAGGGTAGGAGCTCCCTGCCCAGGCTGCCTGACTGTGTGGGGGAGTCCTGAACACCCCTCGCCCCTTTTCTTTGCTGTGCCGGGGGTGGCACTACACCCCTCTCCCAGACCCTCTGACCCCAGAAGCAGGTCAGTCTGGTCCACAGTGATTCCCAGGTGAGAGAAGACCCACGATGATGGAGTTGCCAATGAGCTGCGCAGGCCAGGGCTCACACCCCATACCCATAAGGGGACCTCCAGGAAATAACAATGGTCACAGGTCGTGACTCAGTTTCCCTGCTCCCTACTGAACCTGCCAGGAGAAACTTCAGTACAGAAATCTGAAGCTGAACTGTATCCTGCCCTCCTCTCCCTCCTCTCCCTCCCTCCCAGCCAGCTCCTGGGTTGGTGTATCGCTGCCAGCTCCCAGCAGAAGAGGTAATCTGCCCGGACTGAGGCCACTCACCCTTCTTATCTCTGGGGCTGGTAACCCTGGGCAGCTCCAGTTACCCAGCTGCTTGGTAACTTCATTTTATGCTGGGTATTGGTCCATGAGGATCCCAGTTCAGGCACCTGATGTGAGGGACGGGTATAGAGAGGGGATGATGTGATGGGGGTGACTGGACTCTGACCCCGATGTCCCTCCCATGTGGGCTCTTGTGACATTGCAACCCACTGGCCAGCTGGGTCTGGGGCCATCCCTACAGCCCCTATGCCTGAGACCATAGAGGCAGAACTGGGTTTCTTACTGCCTTCCTACCTGCTTCCCATGATGCTTTGCCTACAGCAACACACAGTCAAGCATCTCCTGGTCTGACACGTGCCAAGGGCTCAGCCGGTCCAGAACTCAGCAGGTAACACGTAACCAAGAGCCACGGCCGTGCCTTTATCTAAGCCGTGTCCCTGATCAAAGCAGCCCCAAATCCAGTCTTGAAACATCAGCCCTTCAAGTCACACGTGGAATCACTTCCCTCCAGCCAACATTCACCTGCAAATCCCTTCTGGAAGAGACTTAAAACACAAAGGCAGGGGTCCCTCCTTGCACTATGCGTTTGTGTAGATTAAGGTTTCATCCCACGATCTGGAGGCTGAAACGTCCACCAGGTTGCAACACCATCGCATTGAAACCAGATGGCTCCCGTGGTCTTCGCAGATGTACTGCAGCAACCTGAATTTAAAGTGCCCGAGAGGAACAATAGCTCTAAACCCCGCTCCCCATCCCCTCACCACCCCACCCATGCATCCAGAGCTAAATCTGCAATTCAGCATGGTGAAACGATTCAAAATATATAGTCTTGCCCCTTAAAAAGCAATTAAATGTCACAGTTTCCTTATGGACACCTACACAACCAAACGTGCAGGGAGAGTGAGTAGCAGAGAGGACCCGGGTCTGGCAGTTGCTTCTGGCAGGATTTGGGGGAAGGCATTGGGGAAAACCAAAGCTAGAAGTGCAGAAAGAGCATCAGAGCAGGAGCATGGATTGCCAAAAGGAGTCCTCCGAACAGCCCGGGGCTCTGCTTGCTGGCGACCCTGATGCTGCCTCCTGTAATACAAAGACAGGAAACAAATGACTTTCTAGAGTCACTTCGTGCTGTCACACACGCACGTGCCCTCCCCCGCTTCCAGCACGGACCCGGTCATCGCACAATGCTGCCCAGTAACGTGACAGACCGTTCAATCCCCGGCCAGGGCCCTGCCTTACTTCCTGGGCTCGGATGGCGTCTCAGACCCTCCCCTTGGTGCATTCAGGGCTCTCCACTGACTGTGCCTAGATCTGAGTGACCCTAAAGGTCGCAGCCCCTGGGCCTGACTCTGTAGCTGGCTTTGGAAGAGGGCTCTGGTTTCCCTGTGTGCTGCGGGTCCCTGCTTCAGGTGCTGCCTCATCCGTCCAGCTGAAAGGTCCTAACCAAGGCTCTGTAGTGGTCTGGCTCTCCTGGGCCATTTGCTGCAGGGCTGTTTCACGCAGGTGTGCTCTCAGATGCACGGCTGTCAGCGTGTGCAATTCAGCCCTGATCCGAACAGCAGCCTAAAGTCCATGCACACTGCTCAGTGGTCTGCACTGCACGGTTTGCTGTCAGAAGCCTGAGTGCACCCACACACGTGTGTGCACACACACACACGTGGCCTTTAAGGCAATAAACCCCTGGCTTTTTGTCAGCAGAGCAGCCCGTGCCGTGCGATGCAGGCCAGCTGCCGATCAGTGCTGACAAAGCCTGTACGGGCAGTCCCTTGCTTCTGTCTGCTTCAGCAGTCCTCCAGCCACAATCCCACAATGCTCCTTGTTGTTCTCTCTGCATGGGGCTTTAAGCTGTCTTCGCCACCAAATGACTGGATGATTGATGCCTCTTTAAAAATGCTCAGTGTTATGCAAAACTCTCCAGCCCGCCAGCGCATGTGTGCAAACAGACCAGCATGGCTTACACTGGAAGGGAGCTGCAGAGGTCACATCTAGTCCATCCCCTGCCTGAGGCAGGACCAGCCCTGTGCAAACCAGCCCAGACAAATCCCTAGTTTAAACTCTTCATAAAACTACTGTCACCTCTGACATGCCGCAGGCATCACACCCCACCCTGCCGCAGGGCAAGCAGGGGGACCGTGGCGGCCAACATCCTGCTGCTGCAAAGGTTAATAGATAACCAGAGATCCAGGCAGAGGCTGTGCCCCCACCATAGAGGAAGGCAAAGCAGTCTGACCGGGGAAGAAAATTCCTTCCTGGCCCCAAATGCAGCATTGGTCTGACCGTGAGCGGAGGGGCAAGCCCCTCTAACCAGGACCCTCTGGGTTTGGTCCCTGCAGGAGCTTTGGCACAACCCAGTCCCCATCCCCAGCTGGGCTGCAGCCAGCATCCAGCACATCCAAGGGAGGCTTAAAAAAACCCAATGCATGTGCAGGGCATGCAGGTTTGTGGGTATAAGCAGGGCAAGAACCAGGGCCAGGCTGTGGTAGGGGTCTCCAGTGCCACCAGGGGGGAACAGGATGGATGCCTAGAGCCTCCCCCATGCTGCGATCCTTTATCAGGGGGCTCCAGCAGGAGCCCGACCGCAGGAGGAGACCCTCGCCGAGCAGGGAGCCCTTGAGCTTTGCAACAAGCCGAGTCCGGGTGGGGATGACGGTGTCGAACCACGCTGCCCCGGAGAGCCGGCTGCTGCCCCACACCCAGGACCAGCCTCAGCGGGCAGACAGGGCAATGCTGCCAGCTCTTCCCCTTCCCTCCCACCTTCCCTGGCTTGAACCCCCCAAAATGAAGTCAGAGTTTGCCTTCTATCCTGCACTGAAAACAGCCAGAGCAGGAGCAGGGCCTCCAAATGGCTTTATTAACCCACCGCGGGTGACAGCATCGTGCCTTGGTCGACAGTGCCCATTCCCACCGCAGCCCGAGGCAGCAAGGTGAGCCCAGTTTCTGTGCATGGGGCATTGCAGCCCTGCATGGCCTGGCTGGGGCACAAGGCATCTTTATCAGAGAAGCGGTGCCCATGCCCCATGGTCCGGCTGGGGTCTGAGCCCCACGGTTACGTTGCTGGTCTGCGCGTGGGGAGAATCATCTCTTCCTCCCCAGGGATGAGCTTCACTGGCTGGCCATGCCCAAACACCGTCCTCCGCTCCTTTGAGGCCCAGGGGACGGTGGCTCTGGTTCTTCGGGCGCGGTAGGGTGCCCGTCTGTGCCACCCACCTTCACGGGCGGCTGCATGAAATAGGTAGGCAACAAAGCCTTGCTTACTGTGGGGGTCAGAGAGGTGTAACAGCCCAGCTCCAGCCCAGCCTGTGCTACAGCAGACATCGAGCTGAGGGAAATGAGATATAGCTAGCAGGATGTGGGGGCCATGGAGTGGTTAAGGGGTCCAGAGCCTGCCCCTGGGTGACCCAGCTGTGCGAACACCTGGACCCTTGGGCCGGAGAGTCACAGGCAGCTACAGAAGCTGGCCTTCTGCATCCACAGCGGGCTGCTGGGCTGCCGAGCTCAGGTGGGCCTAGGACCCTATGGCAATGGCTGTGAAAGGCAAATCACTCCCACACCCCCTGGCTTTGCTTTCACCCCTGCCAGCGTCTCAGAAGCAGGGACCCATGAAAGCATCTGCTGCATCACAAGGGGTTAAAAGGAACCGGGGGAAGGGGAAGGTGTTGCTGATAAGCTGTGTATTTTCTTTGCACCAGCCTCTGCAAAGGAAAACCATGAAGCTGTGGGCAAAAGAGACCTGCAGAACAACACCCACAAAAAGGGCTCTGGTGGGGGGGCTGGCGGAGCTCGGGGCCCAGGGACAGGATGCTGTGGGTTGTCCTGCACAAGGCACAGCTCAGAGGCAGCTGGAAGGGGCAGCTTTCATACCACCTGGGGGGTTGGTGCCTGGTTCTGCACCGAACTGGGATTTCCTGTGCATGGGCAGTCACCTACTGCATCACCTCTGTGCAGCCAAGCTCTGTATGCACCAAGGGCTTCCTACCAACCCCATGCAACTCCCTGCAGCACCCCCCCCAAGCCCACCCAGCTGGGGCTTTGCTTGCCCTTCTTTATCCCTCTGCCCATGCCAAAGCACGGTGGGCCCACCAACCTTCACCTCCCTGCAAGGGGACATATGCTTCCCCTCCACCATTTCTTCTCCCTTACAGCATGTCTGCACCACAGGGCAGCTGTGTGCAGCATCCTTGGGGAGATCCGGCCTTTGGGGAAGGGGGTTTCTGCTGGGGTAGCCCTTGCAAAGATGCTAGCAGTGTCGGGGAGACCAGCCACCCATGGCAGTGTCGGTGATGAGTTATTCTTGCAACAGGGAGACTCCTACCCACACACCTCAATGTGGTTCAGGCAAACACCCAGGGCAGGACAGGACACTTGGGTCCCAGTCCCTGCCATGGACTAGGCAGAGGAGGGCTGTACTTGTGGCAGTCGCCCACATCTCAGGGAAAGGGAATTTAACACTAAGTTAGGGAGCAAACAAGGGATGCAGCCACCTCATCAATTTAGAGACAGGCCCAGCGCCATGCACATCTGGACCGGGTCCAGTGAGGCTGGTGTTTCTTCCAGTGAAGGCCATTAGCCATTGGCATGCAGCACTGAACCGCAGGTTCTCATCCCTCCCTTGATGTCTTGTGCCCAGGGTGGGATGCTTTCCTGGGCGACCAGCTTCCTCCAGACAAGCAATGTTTTCAGTACATGGGTGTCTGCCTGGGTTTCCCCGGCGTGTGTCCCTTCTAGCCCTAGGCTGCGAATCCTGAGCCCCACTCCGGGGAGGTGCTATTAGTCCCTGTTATACACGCAGGGAAGCTGAGACAGTGGGAAAGAAGCTTTGCGTGCCACGGCAGGTCAAGGTGATCTCTCAACTTAAGGATCGTTGTCACCAGGTAATGAGTGCACATCCAAGGCCTTACTCTGGCCCATCCTCTGATGGGCTGGATCACAGACCGCAGGCATTGCTTGGTTTCCCAAAGAAGGGCTGAGAGGTGCCTAGTGCGATTAAGCTCCCCTGAAACCCAGGACAGATTTTGACCTGCTGTTTTCGAGTTGTCACGCTAGCCTGGAGTTTGTTCTACTGGTCTGCTGGGGGTGAAGTGCTTTCCTCTGCCCACTAATAACTGATGCTCTGGCATATTTCTGTGCTTCCTGGTCATGAGCATTAAATCACTTGTTTACACCATACAACAGGAGCTCTGGGTTTGCAAAGGCAGCTGGGTAGGGCTCTCCCAGCTGTGCGTGCTGGAAGTCAGGCCAGGAGCAGATTTAATCTACTGAATGGGCATTTCTACACGTGCATTTACTGCGCAATAATTTACTGCTCAGTAAATTACTGCACAGTGAGCGGTTTTTAGGCCAGCCTCTACACATGCAAGCGTTACAGCTCAGTAATGCTGTGTGTGGACTGACTTGGGACAAAAGTTAGCAAATTTATACTCAAGTCAGCATAAGTCACCATAGTTACTGCACAACACCTGCATGCACGTGTAGACACGTGCCTGTACTGTGCAGTAAATTCGGTTACTGTGCAGTAACCTAAATTACTTTGCAGTAATGGCGCACATGTAGATGTACCCAATGTGTCTGGATGATGTACACTCCCCCACCACCCCGTGCAACAGACCCAACGGGACAGACTTACCAGAGTTCTCCACACAGACGTGGTTCTTCTCTCCTGCAAGACAAACAGCCGGCGTTAAACACCTGTCAGGTGCTAGGGGTGTAGGTTGTAGCCGTGTTGGTCTAGGGACACAGGCAGACAAGGTTCTTTGGGTAAATCCAATCTCTTTTATTAGGCCAACTGAAAGCCCTGGCCATTTTCAAGGGGCCTAGATCAAGCTGCAGATGTGCGGGTCCAGCAGAAGCCCCCAAAGCCTGTTTCTGAGTGGCCATCGTGTGAACCTTTGAAGATGTGACAACCAGCTTGGGCAGCAAAGGAGAGCAAGCCACGACCATGTCTGACTAAACCAGCCATGAGCTCCATTTACACGAAGCACAAGGCCTGAAAGAAGACATCATAAGGGAAGATCCATACATTAAATAATCCAAATATACTGTAGCATAGCTGTAGTTTGTAGTCATGGATGGAACCAAATGTCTTAGAGTCTATTTTGCTCTAACAGATATATTTTTGTGAAGGTTTTTAGCTAAGCTGTAGGTAAGTTTAAAAATAAGTAGATCAGTTTAAAAATGAAACGGCCTTATCAGAGAAGACCATGAACGAAGGGAAAGAAACAGGCCAGGGTTGAACCGTATTCCACAGTGGGGAAGGAAAGGAGAGAAGAAACCTTCCCTTTTACTTTCCCAGGGATGTAAATCCCAACTAATCGACACCTTCCAAGTCCACAAGAGCCCCGGTTCAGTCCAGTTCCCAAAGTTTCAGGGAAACAAAGACACTTAAATAAAACCAAGCAGTGAATATCATTAGAATATTTCAAATGAACCATCTCTAAATAGGGGGGATAAGGTGATGGGAAATTTGGGGGGGAACTCAGCATATTCAAGAAGTCCTGATGCCAGTCTCCCCCATCCTGAGTGTCCCCAGCCTGGGGTAATCTCAGGGATACGGATAAACTTTGGGATAAATGTTTGCCTTTTGTATTTTGAACTGCAAGCGGCTAAAAGGTCAGGCCGGGGGTGTTGTATCTGCATCTTTTATCTATAGGCAACCTGCAAAGTGACCTGTCATCTGGAAACAACCTTCACTGTCACCGAACCCTGAGGACTTGTAAACCAGTTGCAGTCTCACCTGCCAGCGTCCACCCCGTTCTGCAGGGGTCTGGGGCTAAAGCTACGGGGAAGCATTGCTAAAGGCTGAAAGGAAACAGAATGAGCATGGAGATCCCATTTTCCTCTATGTCCTCCCTCACCAGTGTCCCCTGCTCCCCCCTCCCCGAGGCAGCCCGGGCGCGGGTCCCAGCCCGCCAGGCACTCACCGCCCAGGTAGGCGCAGTTGAAGTGGCTGCAGGTGCGGTTGGTGCTGTGCAGCACAATGACACTGCTGTTTCCCTGCCGGGTGACGTTGGACACGGCGAACACCTCGCCGGGGGGGATCAGCACCTCCTTCTCGAAGCCCAAGAAGGAGAAGTTCTCGATGTGGGCCCCGAAGCAGGAGCGCAGCATGAAGAACGTGGCGCTCTTGTAGCCCTGCGAGATGGAGGCCTCCAGGGACGAGGAGGTGAACTGTCCGAACCGGACCGGGCCTTTCCCCTGGACCTCGACGCGCCGGGAGCCACCTCCGCGGTAGAGCTGGTTGCGGTACATGCGCCCGCAGTCCTCCCGCAGCAGCTGCAAGGCTCTGCTCAGGTAATAGTGCAGGGCCTTGAAGGGGAAGGTGCGCAGGTAGGTGTCTCGGGACACCCCCGCCTCTCGCACCGCTGTATTCAGATCCCGGTAAAGCGGCTGGACGGAGTCCGTGTAGACCAGGAGGGCAATGCCGTGCACGTCCCGAAACCCCGCAGGCAGATGCAGCCCTTTTTTCTTCTCGGCCCAGACAGCCGACAGGTTCGTCCACATCCCGTCCAGCAGCGGATGTCTGGCTCTTTCCTCCTGCAGCAGCCGCGGAGCCACGGACGCCTCCATTTCCTCCGTGCACCCGATGTACTGGTCATCGAAGGAGTCGGGTGCCATCCCCAGCTGCCTGGGCACCTGGCACCACACCTGGAGGTGGGGGAAGGAACAGAGACCCCATCGCACCAGCTCCGCCTGGCACCAGTGACACCTGTGCAAACCTGGCCAAGTCCCAGATCCCCAGGAACGGTGCAAGAGCTGGACGTGGCTCCCAGGCCTGCCTGGATTTGCAACCCCTAAGCTGCTGCATCATTTGTGGGTGGCTGCATTGCTCGTGCGCACCAGGATGGGGGTCCATACCATGCCGATGGGTAGAGCACTTGCCCTGCAAGCAGGACCCCAGGCTCTAGGCCCACTTCACCCTAAGGGATTACAAACCCACTAGGCCAGAGGACAGCCCAGAGGAGCCAGGATGCAGCACCTCCAGGGGCTTGGGCCCCTGGAAAAAGCAAGAGACGTGACCCTGTGAGGGGAGCAGGCAGCAGGATCATGAGTGAGCCAGGACTAGGTTTCACCTAAGCACAGGCTCCATCTCCTTGCCCCGGGGAACTGCCAGCCGGTGCAGGATAGTCCCTGATTGATAGGGCAAGACACCCCGATCCCGGGGAGGGCTGGGGCTGGGAGCTTGCCAGGGCTGGGAATGGCTTTTGTGCTTCGTTTGCATGGAGTCAGCTACCTGGGGGGTGCTCAGCCAGGTCTGCACCCACAGGTAAGTCACGGCGAGGGCCAGGGGCCTCATCTCCATCACCCGGCGCACCTGCAGGAGGAAGGGAAATGCAGCAAGCAGGTTAGTGGGAACAGGTCCAGTTTCTATGGGTGCGATATCATCTCCCGAGAGCAAACAGCTAGTGACCCAGGACAACAAACTGTGCTCCTGCAGAGCCTTTGCCGCCTCTGCCAAGGAGGAAGCTCTGAGTTCGGAGTGTGCAACCGTCCCGGGCTTTAGGACTGAGACGATCTCCACCCCCACCGTGACCCCTTCACAGAGAGCGGGGGCTTGGCCAGAGGGCTGAGCGGGGCAAAAATACAGGAATAATGTCTAGTGCAAATCTCCATTTTCCAGGACGTTTGCTGATTCTTTCTTTTTTTTTTTTTAATTATTTTTAAATGAATACAAACTGAAAATTAATCCAGCATCATAGAAACGTTGGATTCATTTTCAGTTTGCATTCACTTAAATAATAATTGCACACACATCCACCCTTATGCACACACAAACACACGCAGGTACATAGACACACAAATGTGTCCAGCTACATATCTATACAACTAGATGCACGTGCACGCACAACCTGCCCCCCATAAGCACACACACACAAGCCCCAAGCTCTCCTCTTGGTTATACTCAGAGAGGCGTAGTTAGCCGTTGTAGTCAGAGCTCAAGCAGAAAGTAGCCTTTCCAGGAGGCGTGACAGCTTGTGCAAAATATCCCTGGCTTGTGCAAAATCCCTGGCTGGGATACAGAGACCGGGAAGTCCAGGCAGGTCCCGAGGGGCTCTCCAGCCAGCACCAGCACCCAGCTCTAGGACATCAGCTGCCGACGAGCCAGGGCTCATAGCAGCGTAGTAACCCATTTCAGAGGCCCCAAATCTACTGGCTTACATTTCAGCACTTCAATTTTACAGCAGAAAACGCCCCAAATGGTCCATGTTGTCCTACACGGACACAACCAGCAGCGCAAACCCCAGTCTCAAGGGAGGTAACGGCACCTTTCCCAGGTCAGCGCAGCTCCTAGAAGGCCCTGCAAAGAGGTGACACGGGCAGCTCTGAAGCTAGGCAAGCCCAAGCTTTGGGGAGCACAGCCGTGCACACAGCAGTGCCACGTCCCCAGCCCTGCGGTGAGTTTTTCGCCTTCGCTGCACCTGACAGATCTTCCCAGGGAGCACCGTGTGCACCCTCTGCTCCCCCGGAGCAGCAGGGAAGAGGAACCCACCTTCGGTTTGTTTTGCACCGATCTTCTCTTGCAGCAGCTGCTGGGAGGCCCCGGGGTTGTGTCCCGCTCGTCTGAAGGCGGCCCCTGCTCTTAGAGCCTTATCGCAGCCCGCCAGCCTCCTTTCGTCAGACCTCAGGGAAGGAGCTGAACGGGCGGCACCTTTCAGCACCTGCTTTGCACAGTGGGTGGAGGCCAGTGTGATTTCATCGGCAGCCGACTGCCCTGTCCAGCCTGTCTGGGACCTGCCCCGTGGGAGCCCTGTGAGTCAGGGCTGAGGAAGAAGAGTAGATCATGAGCCTAAACTTTCCCTCAAGGTGCAGCAAGGGAAGTTGAGATGAGATATCCGGAAGAATTTAGCATTGAAACAGGATCCCCAGAGATGTGGTGGACTCTGCATCCTTGGAGGTTTTGAAGGGTAGACAAAGCCTGGGCTGGGATGATGTTGTTGGGGTTGGTCCTGCTTGGAGCAGGGGGGTGGACTAGATGTGACCTCCTGAGCGCCCTTCCAACCCTCATTTTCTATGATTTTATGATTAAGATATGTTCCCCTGAGCTAACGACCTGGCCCTGGGTAGCTGAGACGATGAAGAGCTGGTGCATGCCAGGAAGGGGCTGTGAAGCCAGCAGCACCGCAGCCACTCTGCATTACTGCCCTGGGATCACTCTTAGCCCAGCGAGCGTGAGGAGGCTCACAGCTTTCCATCCCGCACAGACGGCGTGCCAAAGCCGCACACAGGGAGCTAGGGGCGTCCATGTGAGGAGGGAACTGGAGATGCTTGCGGGGGGACCCGAGTAAGGTTCACAAAGCGGTGAAGAAAAAGTCACTAGGGATTTACGACCGACTCTCTCTCACCAGGCATGAAACGACCGGGTCATCAGTTCAAAACGAACGGCAGGAAGTTGTGTATCACCCGGTGTGCATCAAGGGGGAAGTTCATTGCCACCGGATGTGGTGGAAGCTGATCGTTTAGCCCCAAGGGCTATTTCACATGCCTGGAGGAAAGAGGCCTCCGCAGCCATTGCACCTGGGAGTGAAGGGCACGGCTTCTGCATCAGAATATCTTGGACCCTCAATGCTGGAGGCGGCAAGCATGGGCGACTGGTGCCTCCTGAGTCTGGCGGGGGGCACCAGATCACCGACAGTGCACTTCCAGCTTGACGGCTGGCGCTTCCAGGGGGTGCACGCCCGATCTCAAGGGGTGCAAGTGCACCTGTGCTAGGGTAGCTTGTCACATTTTATGCTTTAAGTTGCACCTGTTTATAGAGTGGTGAATTATAGCATCGTTTAAAGTTTTCTTTTAAATTCAGCCTACAGTTCTGTATGGCCTCATTGGTATCTGAACTTTTCGTTTTGCTGGCGTTGGCAATATCAGCTGGCCTTGTTTCTTGCAAGCAGCTTACGGCCTTGAGCTTGCCCGCATGCTGTTTCTTTCCTTTTCTTGTCACTGTGAGACTTTTTCTAACACAACATAGTAATAGTTGTGTTACTAGCTCAAATTAACCGAACTTGGCACGAACCAGTTGAATCAGAGGGAGGAAACGATTTGCTATGTTAATGAAAGGTGATAAAGGAGACCAATGGACAATGCTTAAAGTAAGGTGTGCTCGTAATGGGGATGTTGAACAAAGGACTATGTTGACAGGATAAAATAGGAACAATATGCTGACTGCAGAAAGACTAATCCAAAAGCAAGGAGTCACCAAAGCAGTCAAGTTAAAGCAAAGCATCAAAGGAGGAAGCAAGAAAGTGAAGTGTGTCATCGTCATCATCATCATTTCCATCACGAATCCAGCTTTCAACACCTGTCTGGATCATCCCAGGCAACGACGCACCCTTTGCTTCAGGAGCTGAGAGGCCGTCTCTTCTGTGAAGCAAAGGAACATGAGGGATTGGGTGAGATCATTGTACTAAGTGTTTTTCTCTCTCTGAATAGAGAAACTGCTGAGACAATACTTGTTGTACGAATAAAGTTAAACTTTGATTTTCGGGCACTGGGTGGTCTGCGTTTGTCTTTCACGTTCCATTTAAGGGTTACTTGTGCTTTAACGATCCCTAAACGTGCTCTGCTGATCAGTGGTGCAAACACCTGCATGCACCCCCATGCAAGGACTGCAAGGCAGCGAAGAGCAGGGGCAAAAGCCCCAGTCAGACCCGGATCACCCTCTTCCAGCCTGTGTTCCCTACTGCTGTGTGATGCAGGACTCTGGGCAGCATGGACCTATGGTCTGACCCGAGGCCTGATGGCCAGTAGTCAGACCATAGGTCAGTAGTGTTGGGTAGCCAGTAGTCATTAGTGGCAGGGAAATCCCAGCACCACTGTACAAGGCGCTGGTAAGGCCCTGTATGGAGGATGGCGTACGGCTCTGGTCACTCCTGGACGGAGAATCAATGCTTACTTGATGTCTGTGTCTCTCCCCTCTCCCTTTCTTTGGAGGGGTTTGGACTGGTGCCCTTACTACTCCTTGGCACCCTCTCCTGGGGTGGCTTTCCTGCAAGCACTGGGTGTGCTCCTGTTCCTGCAATCATTGCAGCAGCATTTCACCCCCCAAATTCCCAGCCCTGCAGGAGCAGGCAACTCATATCACCCCTGCTCCTTACCCCGAGGGCATCCGAGAGCGATAGGGTGCTCCATGGCTGTGGGGTTCAAGGAGTCAAGACGGGTCATGGCAAATGCAGGGGACAGAAGGCTCCTTCCAGCCCTGCCATCCTATGGGAGAGGTGACCCAGGCTCCATCCCTGACCTCAGGTAGGCAACACGGCATGGTGGGAGGAGGTCTGTCTCTTGCACGGCTGACCTGGCTCAGCCGCCCACTCCAAAGGAGGCCTGGCTGCAGTCCCTGAGCAGGGATCGGGGCCTCCTTCCAGCCTGGAGCTGGGAGCCAGGCTATGTGGCATGGTGGGGCTGTGCTCCCTGAGCGATGGCTGTACCTGGCTCCCACCTCAGCATCTGGGTTGGGAGCATCCCCACCCCGGCTCCTCCTCTGTGTGAGTTGCACCTAGGAGTTCAGGGGAAACTAGAAAGCGATGCAAGGAGCTCTTTGTTGCGTGTTGGTTTTTTGACCCGTGTCTTTCCAGCACCATCTCAGTGCCCAGCTGCCCTGACGGATGTTCCCCACATTAATAGATCGTGTAGCCTGATGCAAATAGTTTGTGCTTGAGCTCTGCAGGCTTCCTGCATGTTGCAGCGGGAAAGAGGTCATTGCAGGAAGGAGAAAGCCATGGAGCGGAAGGCAGGACAAACAAGCCAGCACCCTTTGCTTCTCACAGCCTGCTTCGAGGGAGAGATGCAGAGCAGGGGACAGTGCTTGGGGTTTCTCCAGCGAGTGGAAATGAGCCAACATCCCCATTTTGGGGTCTCCTCCCCACTGTGGCTCCGCGCCTTGTCTTGAACCTGCAGCAAACACCCTCCTCCCCTGCGCCTGCAGCTGTGCTAGCTTCACGGTTGTACGGCGATGGTGTTCCTGTCGCTGGGTGTTCGTGACTGGTGCGGTCGACACTGCTGACTACAGCTTCCCCTTACCCCTTCAAAGTCACACCCCAGGCTTCCTGGACATCTGCATGGGGCTTTTCCTTTGTTTCTCCTCTCTCCAACTTTGCTGGGCTTGTTTAGCTATTGCCTGGCTCTGACCTTCCCATGAATCGCCTGCTTTGCTGCCTTTCCTGCCACGGGTACCCTGCAAGGCCAGCCTTTGGCTTTGGGACCTTTGGTGCAGCTTGAGGAGAGGCATGCTCCTGCTTTGGGATAACTCAGTCTGGGGACCTGGTACAGTAGCCTAAAGGCTGCTCTCGGGGGGGGCAAAGCATGGCTTACGGATCAGCGGGGCACGCAAAGCCCCAGCAGCTCCCCGGAGAGGAATGATCAGTGTTTCAGAGGGTGCTCTGCTTGGGAGGCTTGGGGTTTGCAAGCAAAATGACAGCGGAAAGAGCACGATGGTAGAGGAAAGGCCACATGTGATAATGCAGCCGCGGAGCCGGAAGACCGGAGGAGAGGGAGTGATACAGAAAGAAAAAGAGAGGACAAGAGAAGCCAAGTCGAAGGGGAAGAAGGTCAAACCCATCCCTGGCTGTACTTTAGACTGGAATACGCCGAGGTCCCGTATACCTTCAGCGGTTCCTAGGGAGCATCCCCTGAACCGTGCTTGCAGACCTGGTGCGAAACAGGAGTCAAAGCCAAGTGGGGAGAGAGCAGCCGACGGCATCCTGGTCACCAAATGCCGTAAGTATTAACCAGAGGGGTGGGTTTGCTCACACGCCAAACACAGGGAGGACAGAATAGCTTGGCAAGACAGACTCGACCGTGGCAAACACTTCTCCAGAAACAAAAGGCATGTGTTGAAGCAATTGAAAAATCTCATTTGTTTCAACACCCCCGTTCTGGGGCGCCGGCTGTTTGGTCCAGGTCATTAGCTCAGAGCTCAGTGCAGCTGCTGAGCATTAAAAGCAGAAAGCTGCAGGATCCAAAGTTGTAGTAAGATGGTGTTTAACTGGGATTTGAGGTCGGCACCCAGCCCAGGGTGTTTCTGATTTGGCTGTGTCATTGCAAAGGATTTTGGGACAGGGAGATATCAAGTTGTGAGCTGGAAGCAAAGGTTAGAAATGGGTGGTTTTGTGGGGGCGGCTGGAGGCCTGGGAGCTGTGCCCACACGCCCCTGCCTGCCGTCAGCATCACACTGAACGGGCCTGATGCCAAGGTCAACTGAAACCAGAGAGGCCTCCCTGGACGGCCGTGGGGTTTGGATCGTGCCCTTTTTGTTCAACAGCCCCAGCCATCCCGAAAACGAAAGTGAGCAAAGAAGTCCTTTATGCAAACTCTGGCTGCTCCCTGCGATATGCTCTTGTATGAAATCCTCGCCGCCTTTGTTCTGCTCAGCAGCCTGCTGGGGACCTCGGGCACTGGGAAGTCAGGTCTTGCAGCCCCCATAAAGGTTTGCCCCACCCTGTCGGCATTTCTGTTGCATTTGTGCCTCGACAAGGGAACGCACAGGAGAGAAACCCTGCCCTGGGTTGCAGCTGCATTGCAGCCGACTGGTCACAAGGTCCCATGGCTGGAAACTGGTGAGTTTTCCTATTAAGAGCTGTGCCACTGGCCTGGCTCCTCGTCCCCGGTGCTGGGTTCAGCGGCTTCCCCAGGGAGCCAGCCGGCATGTGGGCATGGTTATATCCTAAGCCCATCACTGAGGAAAGGATCGTGGCCTCGGGGTCCCTTGTGAAAGGCGGCAGGAGGGTGCTATGGGAGGGGGAGAGGGGACGGGAGGGCAGGACCAAGCTAAGTAGGGACCTGCTTTGGGGGTCTCCTTATGCCTGAAGAAGGGCATTTGTACCCAAAAGCTTGCAAAGAACCATTTTCCCAACTATTTAGTTGGTCTAGTCAAAGATATCACATTTTTACCCAAAGACCCTTGTCTGTCTATTCAAACCAGGCTCCCTGCAGCCAGCGATTTGCATGAACAGTTGCACGCCCTGCCTGCAGCTCAGGGTGTGGGCAGAGAGTTGTCTCAGGTTTAAAGCCCAGGATTTAAAAGCCACAGAACAAGGCAATAGATGAGAGCCCGGGCAGACCCACGGCAGAGGCTGAGGGGCTGCAGAGCCATGGCCCCAATTCCTCCCCAAAACAGAGCGACCATCGCCGGAGAGGAGTGCCCAGGCCCTTCTCCGCACCTGCCGCACTGCGAGTTCATCCTCCTCGCCCAGAAGGGCATGCCCTGGTCCAGACGAGCTCTCCCCGGGTCATCGTACAACAGCATTCACCTGTACCTGTCTCTGCTGGAAACGCATCGCCTGGTGCATGCCGGGTTCGAATGACGTTGTTTCTGCCAAAAAAGTTGAGCAATGCCTGACTAAAATTGGAGACCCCCCCAGTTATGATTTTTTAATCCTACAGGGGGGCTCTTGTCTTTTGCGGGAGGCTCAGCCCCCCGAGCTCCTCCATAATTCGACTCCTACGTGCATGCATTAGTGGGGTTTTTGTGGCTGCGTCACGCTGGAGGCCCAGATCAACCAGAAACCCCAGGTCGGGCTTCTCTCTTGCTACCCGTTGATCCCCTTCCTCTTACAAAAGAAATTCTGGTTGCAAGTGCTAGATAGATAGTTTGTTTTTAAGGAGTACAAAGACGGTTTCCTGTCTTCAAGAGCATCTGCTTTTTCCAGGTCCCTCTCTCAACCTCCTTCGTGTCTCCCAGCTCGCTCCACCAGCCTACGCCCCACTTTCTGTGCCAAAGTATTTGATCAAATGTTGAGGAAGATTGATCCCAAGACCCGTCCTTGAGGAATTACCTCCCTCCCTCCTGATAACCTCTCATATCAGTGCCAGGCATTGTCCTCTCCTCTCTGCATAGTTCCTCATTCCTTTTACCCTGCGCTCTGTTAACATAATTTAATTAAGCAGGGCAGCAGGATCCCAGGGTATTGGCATGTGGCTCCAAGTGTTTATTCCCCTTGCTCTTTGTTTCCTGAATGAGACCAAATGGCCTGCAGTTGATAGAAAGCCCATCAACAAAGAGGGCTATCACAAGTCAAATCAAGTGCCTGGGCTGTTTCAACAGACGCCCTTTTCAAGTTAAGTATTTCCAGTAAGTCCTAAACAATGTTCTCCTGCTAAGCAGATGTGGCCAACAGCAGCATGACGTCAACCGAGGGCTGCAGGGAGGTTTCCTCCTGGAAAGTTTTGTCTCCGTCCATTGCTCAGCGAGGAAGTTGGTTCCCTCTGCAATGGCTTTTGCACGCTGAATCTCCCCACGTGTCCGAAGCTCGCTGGAACGCTGCTGTTATTTCCTTCTGTTGCAAATCTTGGGCAACCCGAAATAGCTGATTTCTTTGCTATCCATTAAGTATCAGGTGACACTTGCATTATGTTCAGAGCGGGGTTAGAAGCAGATCAGCCCTGTAAATCCCTAACCAGGACTGAGGCACAATGTAGAGCCCCGACCCAAACCAGCTGCTGCAAAACTGGCTGAGAATCACCATTTTAGCTGAAAAATATCCCAGGATGCCTGGCACTGGGCTCTTGTGCATGCTTCAGTGGGATCCACACCTAAGTTCCCACGTCTTTGGTAGCATCAGAGTGTTATAGTAGCTGTGCTGGTCCAGGACAGATGCAAGAAAAAAGGGCTTTTTTGATGATATCTATTATTGGACCAGCTGTACGGTCAGGAGAGACATTGGACAAGATTTGAGGAAGGGCTCTTTGCTATAGATGGGGGGTTGAATTGCGCTGGGGGCCGTGCAAACAGTGAGTGAGGGGAACGTGCCGAGCTTGCAGCGCTCCCAGATTAACACAAGCAGGCTGGGGAGAAGGGAAGTGGACAGACACAGACCTGTCCCCTTTTACCAATGGGGAAATGAGGCCTGGAGAAATGAAGACACTTAGGAGGCTACATTTTGTTTTGTGAACCTGAAAGAGATGTGCCTTTGATGCTAAAGACAACGGGACTAGAGAAACAGCATCTTTTGAGTAGTGTTTGCCTAGTCTGTCGTGGTTGTTTTAATATTTAACACATGCTACAGCAAAGCAATGTCCCTGCCAAGAAAAGTGATTTGTATTTGTTTGCATTTTAAACAGAATCATCTAGCCATAGGCCCCTGGCTAAACTTCCCAGTTCCTTCTTTTCTTGGAGGAAAACATGTGTTGTGTTAGATGTGACCGCATCATTTGCAAAAAATCCTAGACCCGCCCTTGTGATGCCCCTGCAATTCACTGCTTCCTTCTGCTGATGTGTGATGCCCCTTCACTCCCAAGGGAGACTTGTCATTTCAAACGCATGCAAAGACAGCAAAGGAGACAGTACTGCAGCTACATATCCCACATGCAAAGCATCGCCTCTTTCTACTGTCTGTTTGCAGATCGAACAGGAAAAGGTCGTGGCTTTATCGGCATGTAGCATTCAGAACGGTTTCCTGACGCATGTCTGTAGGCAAACAGCTGCGTTCACTGTGAGCAGAGCCAGGCAGCAATGGGGTGGGAGGGTGGCAAGGCTTTTTTGTTTCCTATTTTTCATACTTGGTTAGATTTGGTTCCTATTTTTAAATCTAAATTTGAAACTCTACCACAGTTTTAGCATGCGGGAAATCGTGGCCACGGCCCACGAGACCTAAATAACGAGGTAGCAATTTCCTGCCGGACAGTGAAGTCATGGAAAGGGCACAGGTTTTTGTCCTTCCCCAAAACCTCCACTCACATGACGGTTGGATTTTTCTACAGCTCCACAATGACAGCGGCAACGGTTTTGATGCTCCTGCCTGTTGCAATATGGCTGTATCTTCAAACCCTCCTGGAGAGCCCACAGGTAAAATGTTCTCCAAGTAGCTCTTTTCTGCAGTTTGAGCCCTGTGAGACTGACTTCTGGCTCTGGAGCAGTTGTGAGCAGTGCCCAGGCCTTCACAGGATGGAGGAAACGAATACAAACAGGAGTCCAGAAGTCACATACAGCATTTACGGGGGGGTGGAAAATCCCTTCCTGGCCTCTGCAGGGCAGGCGGCAGGATCTCTACAGCTCCCACGCTCAGGTTGAATGTCCTTTCAGCCCCATCACAGGGACATCAAACACCTGAATCCCTTCCCTAAGTCCCTGGCTTATAGCCAAAGTCCCCAGGATCGACCCCAAAAAGCACGACTGTTATCAGACTCCTGCCACGCAACAACCCCGTCCCTTCAGCTGCGGGACCCCCAGCTCCGTGTCCTCTGCAGACGCTGCCAGCGCACGGCTGGGTCTTGCAATAAGGACAGTGTTAAGGAGGAAGAGGTCCCCAGGCCAAGCCCTGCGAGACGGGCCTCGCCATTTCGGTATATATGTCGTGTCCCTTCCAGCCATCCCTACACGGGGAGCACGAGGCTGACCCGGTGGGACAGAGAGGGTGACTGGATCCCAGGAGCAAGGGGGGAGAGTCTCCCATTCAACCCCCACCTGACGCCAAGGCGGGGAAGTGGACGGCGCTGAATCTCCACCGCTCTTGTTCACTTGCAAAAGTAGCAGCGAACAACACCGTGCAACGAAACTGCTCCTTGTTTCCTTCTCGTTGTCGGGTCCCTCTCGCCCCGCTGACGTGCGACCTTCCCTGATGCAGCGCACACGCCATCCCCTTCACTTTGCCTGCGGCTGAGCTCTGTTAAGCACAGGACGCCGTCTAGCATCCATGTGAAATCAGGCAACTGGCAGGGCAGGATGGCACCTTAGAGACTAACTGGGTCAGAGAGGCATGCACTCTCATAGGCAACGATGCCCTCGTACCTACCACTCCCAACACCAGGGTCTGCCTCGATTGCCCCGGGCCGCTCCAGCCATCCTCCGCTTGCTGATCGTCTTCCCCAACCCCGCCAGCCCTGCCTCTCTATGCCGCAGCCCCCAGCAGGGATTCAGCATGGCCACGGCCCCTTCTCTTGGCCCTTCCAAGCCCACAGCCTCAATTCTGTCCCCACCTCAGCCCCCAGTATTACATGTGACCTCCTCAAGCCATTGTCTGTCTGTCTATCACCAATTGTTGTCCATGCCCCCAAGCCCTCCTCTCCACCCGCGCAACATCTTTTTTGTCCCCTTCCATCTCTCCCTGTACGCAGCCCCTTTCCCCAGCTCATTTCCACCCCAGACCTTCAACATCCCTTCTGCTCCACCATCTTCCTCTTCCCCTTCCTTTCCTGCCCATATCCATGGCTGGTGCATCAATCTGGCTCAGCCCATTTTACCAAGGGGGGCCAGGCCCAGGAGAAGTGAAGGTGGGATCCCCTACATGATTTAGGCCTTCATTATACAGCTGGAGCCAGGTCAGCCTCCCATAGACTTCCAGTATAAAGTGGGCACCAGGTCAACCTCCCATAGGCTCCCATTATACAGCTGGCACGAAGTCCACCTTCCTTAGGTTTCCATTAGAAAGTGGGTACCCAGCCAGCCTGTCTGGCACCCGATCAATGCCCACTGACCCAGGGAAGTCATGAGTTCTGTCCCCAGCTCCTCCAGGGTCCCCACTGGTGTTGGACTCCATTGAGTGTGGTGAGGGGTGGAGTAGTACTGGTTATGTCAGGCTCCCTCTGCTTGGGTGGCCTCTCAGGGAGTGTCTACACATGCACTTTAATGTGCATTAGCCTATTCTACTTTGCATTACAGCGACTAGTAAAAAACCGTGCTAATACACTAAAATGCAGTGGAACAGGCTGCTGTGCATTAAGCATCACCTAAAAAGCACGTGCTTGTGCTACTGCGCATTATTGCAGCCTAGTGCTCATTTATTTAGTACCTCATACTGGAGGTACTTAATTTATATTCCAATATGAGGCACTTATAGTGGAGGTATTTAATGCACATTAGGAAAAGTGCATTAATGCACATGTAGACATGCCCTCAGGGTACCATTGGGGATTCATAGATTCATAGATTTGTAGATGTTAGGGTCGGAAGGGACCTCAATAGATCATCGAGTCCGACCCCCTGCATAAGCAGGAAAGAGTGCTGGGTCTAGATGACCCCAGCTAGATACTCGTCTAACCTCCTCTTGAAGACCCCCAGGGTAGGGGAGAGCACCACCTCCCTTGGGAGCCTGTTCCAGACCTTGGCCACTCGAACTGTGAAGAAGTTCTTCCTAATGTTATACTACAGCTTCTCCTAATAACCTCATTAGTTGTAATACAGAGACCATGAGCTCCATTTCTTAGCAACAAGGGCTCCCTTGAGTTTGCTTGCTCACACACAAGACTAGACACTAACTTCATGTCCCTATTCAGGTCTGGCGCTACCCAGGTTTAGCTGTTGAGCGTGGTACCAGTATAAAGCAGGCCCCTAGCTCAGGGCAAAGTATTTAGGGTTCCCAGGTCCTCTTGCATGTATCCATCAGAACAACTTTCTGTTTGCAGCAAACAGCTCCTCTTTCTCACCGATCACCACGTGTGTTTAGGTGACTTCATTCACATCCAGTTTTCACCAAACATTGGGACCTTCATGCCAGATGGGGAGACCTGCTTACCAGGACACTGTGAGCTCTGTTTTGGTGTCTTCTACCCATCTTATCCTTTGCTTTCCATCCACTGGCCTTCTGATATGCCTGGATGCTAATATTCCTCACTTGCCTGTCATTTCTGCTTTGGTCCTATATAGTCTGCCTTCAAGTCACCAAGATCCAAGCTGTCAGTGAAGCCTACTTTGGTTCATGCTGCTAGTGGGCCTCTGTATGATTCCTATATGCACTGCTTAATGGTTGCACCAATCTGTGCTCCAGTGAGGCCTATAGTAGACAGGCCAAGGCCTCCCAAGGAGCCAGACTTTTCCTATTTAAACTGTGTGCTTTTGATGGAGCAGAAGCTATATTTTGCCATCTGTGGGCCCCAGAGCCTAGCTGGGCCCTCTGGGCTCTACAGCCACACACTCAGAAATAAATCTGTCTTGGCTTTATTCCCCTAGATGAAAAGCGAGTTAGTGATGGACATGATGCCCGATGCTTTTGACGACCAGTACATGGAGTGCACTGAGGAAATGGAAGAAATTGCACCAGCCCTGATGGAGAGAGAGATGAAAATATCCAAGATATTGAAAACCACCTGGGAGAAAACAGAAAGCAAATGGAAAAAAGTGAAGAGAAAGAAAAATGTGATCGCCACTCTCCCCAGTGACTTTAAGGAAGAGCATGGGAGAGCGATCATAGCCTACACGGACAATGAATTTCACAAAGAGTTTAATGAGGCCGTGAGGTCCGCCGGTGCCTCTCCCATGGCCTACAACACCGGTTTCCATTTCAAAGCCTTTCATTACTACCTGACAAGAGCTTTACAGCTCCTGAGAGAGGAGTGTGAGGTGATGTACAGCATGCCGGTGTACAGGGGCATTCGTGATGTTATATTTCAGAGCAGTGGTGCTGGTCCCATCAGGTTTGGGTACTTTGCCTCCTCCTCGTTGGAAAAAGACATAGCTGAGGCATTTGGAGACGATTCCTTCTTCACCATCCACACCTGCTTCGGGGTTAATATTGTGCGCTTCTCGCATTATAAGGAAGAGGAGGAAGTGCTCATCCCCACCCATGAGATCTTCAGTGTGGATGCAGGAGACAGGAACAACAGCTTTGTCCTCCGAAGCACCAACCGGACCTGCAGCCACTTTAACTGTGCCTACCTGGGGCGTGAGTACTGGGCCGCGCGTGCATAACGCTTGCAGGGGGTTGTGTGTCTGGTTGCATTTGAAAAAAGCAACCGCAGAGAACTTTGTTGATAGAGACAGACATAGTCACCGGGGCTGGTAGAGACACACAGGCCATGGACCAGATCCACATCGTTGGTCCGTGTGTGTGGAATAGTCCTCATGGGATGGACAGTTGCCATTCATTAAACTAAAACCCTCTGTTTCCCTTGCAGACGAGAAGAAGGCAGAATGCATTCACCGCTCTGGTAGGATCCTTTGTGTTTTCATTGCTAGGAAAAGTCCCTTTCCTCCAGGGGGAAGCGGCTTGACCAGACAAACACCATGAAACAAGGAGAGTTAACTGTTTGCTGTCTGTGTGTATCCAGGTCCTCATACGGCTCCCAGCACTGGAACATCTGGGCAACATCAGCACCAGCACTCGGATGAGGATGCTGAACATCTGGCAAGAGACTCACATAGCCCCCCTCAGGACACCAAGAGGAAAACTGTCATGTCCAGTGAGCTCTAGACCTATTTCACTTCTGCGCCATACACTTCCACGGTGGGAACTTTTCATACTCCGCCAGGGAACAAGCCAGCGCTGATCGCAGAACCAGGTGGTCACGAGCCAGGCAGGCATTCAATTCGATGCAACCTGCTGAAGTTGGCTACCAAAGAGACTTAATCATGAGTGTTGATCTCTTAACTGCCAATGGCACGGTTAATCGCCATGCCGCCTTGCGACTGAGGATGGTGAAGAACTAGCACTTCACGAAGATGACCCAGGTCCCATTGGAGAAGGGAACGTTCTTCACAAAACTGGGATGGATGCTTTTCGGAGGCCAGGCAACGCACACTAGTCGGCCCGTTTCGTCTCAGGAACTGAGCGGTGAAGCGCGGGCTCAACAGCTGCTGGAGTCAAAGATGACTCAATGTGTGGACCCAGCAGGCCTGAATATTACTTCGGATCTGGCTCTTGCCTTTAAAACACACGTTGAGAAGGTCCGAGCAAAGGTGAATGCTTGTATCCAGCTTTGCTTAAGATAACCACATTGAGGTGGTGCGTAAACCTGTCTATGCGGTAATAACTCATCAGGACTTTGCTGCTCTTCTACTGAATCAGCCTGTGCAATACAGAAACGGGGTCTACCAGCACCAGAGCTGGATCCAGAGAGAAATACTGGCTTTTTGCATGTCACTGTGTGATGAATAGGATTTCTTTTTGCCAGAGCCCGCCAAGGGTTGACATGGCAACTCGTCCAATAATTGAATAGTAACCCCTAATACTATTACACGTTTCCTCCCCATAATACAACCTGGCAAGTGGCTCTTTAGACATTGCAGTGGTAACCTTTGGGTGGTACCAGGCCTGCTCAAGCAGGGCTGCAAGCAGCGGTGTCTGTCCTCCCAGATCACTGCATGCTAACACCCTTTTTCTTTGTTTTTCATTACTTTTCTAACTTCCTCATCCCAAATTGTCCAGTCCCCTGGCACGGTGCCAAGCACATTTCTGATAAGGAGACGGTTGTGCCTTGCTCACCTAGCACACCAGTCACAGCACTCGCATCTCCCAGTGCCACAGAAGGCACTCTGTTCAGTTTTATTGCTTAGTTCCTGCAAAGCCTGGACTGTGGCTAAGAGCCTTAGCACAACTCAGTTTGCCCGCTACACTTCCCTCCTTGTTCCCTGAAATACGGTGGCATCAGACAGACGCTCGTTAATCTCTCACATGAGACTCAAGGCCCGGGGGGGGTTGCATGATTGCATTTGTCATGTACCACAGAACCTGTGTGCCTTTTCAGATGGCATATGTACGACCAAGGGGTTTTTTTTTCCCTTGTGTTGGCCAATCGATAGTAAATAAATCCTTCGATAATTCAGACTGCAACAGGCGGAGCTACCTTTCAATCTGTCACGGCTACCCAGGTAACACTACGCCATTGCCGAGCCAAATTTAGCTTTGTTTTTAACCATCTTTTAAACACAGAGGTCCAAGGTTTAGGGAACCATCAACTCTGCAGGTTCTTGTTTTTCTTTTTTTAAACAATAAGTTAATGCAGCTTTCCACACAAATCCTGGTATGTTGGTATTATAAATAGCATTTCAATATCAATGAGATTCTTTTAATAGCCTTGAAAACATTTCATCAAGTTGTTTGCTAAAAATACACACCCTACTTTTTAATAGATGCCATTTTGCTAAACAAGTGGCATCTACAACTATTCTCCAACCATTTGGGTTGGTCTAATAAAAGATATCAAATTCACCCAAGGAACCTTATCTACAACTTGAGACTTTCGTATGAATTGCTGCCCTTCGTTTCAAATATTAGGACAACTTTCCAGTCCAAGCTGGACCCAAGTGTCCTGGTCTGGGATCCACACATAAATTCAATTTTTAGAGGGGGAATTACCAACAGGTTTTATCACATCTTCATGATATTCATATGCATTTAAGCTCTTGACAACTTAAATAAACCAACCAAACCAAACAACACAAAACAGACAAGATAATTTTTTGTTGTAGTAATAAAGCTATTGCTTCGGTGAGGAAGATGCTGTTGAGTCTGTGGATGGTAACGAGGCCTCATGGTCTATCAGTCATCTTTGCTACCGACATACAAACCATTCAAGGAAAACTCCTCGCAGTGAAATATTATTCATATTTTTCATTATTCAGTGAAATATTATTCATATTTTTCATTATTCACATTATTCAGTGAAATATGATTCATACCTCAGTGCTAACATGTGCAATGGCAATGTACACATCACTGCAATTTTTGGCGGGGGGTGCTTTTTATACATATTGAACGTCAAGGATCATCCATATTTATTTTACTGTTTTCAATGGCCCATTGCACCATTTTGGCAATTGCAATTGGGACCTTTACAATTGTTTTAAATGTGGGATTGTGGAATGCCAATACCCTTCCTACAATTTTAACCACATTGCCATTTTAAAGATGAGTTTTTCCTTTAGCGGGACAATTTCTCCTTCAGAATTTCTGCCTAGAAAGCTTTTTCCCATTCTTATTGCTGGGCATTGTGAACTCTTTAGGATACTTGGATAAAACAATACTGTTGTTCCCTGAATATAAACTCAAAGTGATACCGGCACTTTTTGTGCCAAGGACGTAGCAAAAAATAAATAGAAATGACATTGGCCATTGAAAACCATTTTAGCCCTCCTGCTATAGCTAGAAATTCAGGGTACTCTGCTACAACCCTTGTTATTGCATTCAAAGCTTCAAAGCCCACTGTAGTTTCCAGGTTTTCCCGTCTGCCTTCAGAGAGACCAGATCAGGGAGTTAGTTGCACCCTTGGCATCTGTGTTGCCGCTCCCTAGCAAACCAAACTATCTGTTGTGGGTTATAATCCGATTTCATCCTCTAGTGAATGTTTACACTGCCTTGGTGGAGGAGGGCTCGGTCCCTCAAACAAGACACCCACCTGGATCTTGCCACGTTTGAACTCTTTCTCTGCCCAAACCTCAGGAAACGCCTTTGTTCACTTGTCTTGATTAACCCTATCGATTACAGCAAAAACCTTAATAGCTGCACACTTATCAACACTTTTTTTTTTTGCCTTAACAAGCTATTAACACTTTCCTTTCTAGGAAATCCACACTACTCCTAGACAGCGGGGAGAGGGAGGGTAGCAAAGACATTTCTCACCCCCGTCACCAATGAGAGTGCACACACTCCCACTTCCAACAGTCTCGCTGCCTTGCACCACAGGCACAGAGCAAACACGCACCACTGCTTCTGACACACTGTGTTGCACAAGCACATGACCAGCCCCTGCAAAGCAGCCCACTCATTAGGCTCTACTTCCGTGGCAAACATTCACAGTGTCTAGCACAATGGTTAATTCTCCCTGCTGCTGGCTTCCTATTGCACCCAGGATGGTTATTTTACTCAGCACAAACAGACCACAGCACTGCCCTTCTTTAAAGCACTGACCTCAGGCACTCTCTGAGATCAGGTTGCAACCTGGAAAGCAGTCATTCCTTAAATTCCTGAAACGCCATTCTCACTCTGTCCTCCTGGCTTCTCCTTCACAGATGTCTGGGTCGGAAGGGACCTCACTAGACATTGAGTCCAACCCCCTGCCCCGGGCAGGAAAGAGCGCTGGGGTCAGATGACCCCAGCCAGGTGCATGTCCAGCCTCCTCTTACAGACCCCCAGGTAGGGGAGAGCCACCCTTGGGAGCCCAGTCCAGATTTTGGCAACCCTACCCATGAAGTTCTTCTGGATGTCCAACCTCAATCTGCTCTCCGTCAGTGTGGCCATTGTTCCTAGTTACTCCAGGGCGTGCCCTGGTAAATAAAGCATCTCCTATTCCTTGCTGCCCCCTTGATGAATTTGTAGACAGCCACCAGATCCCCTCTCCGCCTTCTCTTGCAGAGTCTGAAGAGAGTCAGGCCCCTCAATCTCTCCTCATGGCCCCCGACCATACGAGTGGCCTTCTCTGGACCCTCTCCATGTTGTCCACATCCCTCCTGAAGTGCAGCACCCAGACCTGGACGCAGTACTCCACCTGCGGCCTGACCAGTGTCGCATAGAGGGGAAGCATCACCTCCCTGGACCTGTTCATCATGCACTTGCTAATGCATGATAAAGTGCGGTTAGCTTTACTGATCGCTTCATCACATAGATGACACATGTTCATCTAGGAGTCAGCATTGGCTCCAGGATCCCTTTCTGCTGCTGTGCTGCTGAGAAGGTCCTCCCTCATCCTACAGGTGTGTTGGTGAGTCCTTCTCCCCAGGTGCCGCACTTTGCACTTGTCTTTGTTGAGCTGCATCCTACTCTTTTTCTGCCCGCTTCTCCAACCTGTCCAGGTCTGCCTGGACTCAATCCCTTCCCAATAGCATGTTAACTTTACCCCATCATTTGGTGTCATCCACGAATTTGGACAGGGTGCTCTCCATGCCCTCATCCAAGTCGCTGATGAAAACCTTGAATAGCACCAGTCCAAGGACCGAGCCCTGCGGGACCCCACTGCCCACATCTTTCCAGCTCAATACCTACCCATCCACCATCGCTCACTGGGTGCAACCCTTAAGACAATTTGCCACCCACTTGACCATGTAATCATCTACCTCACAGCCTCTCAGTTTATTTATGAAAATAGGATGAGATACTGTATCGAAGGCCTTCCTAAAATCCAGGTAGGTGACATCTACCTCAACTCCTGCATCTAAGCATTTTGTACCTGGTTATAAAAAGAAACAAGGTCAGTCAGGCAGGATCTACCTGCTATGAGTCCGTGCTGGTTGCCCTTCAGCATTATTTTTCCTGCTGGGCTCCCACAAATGTGATCCTTGATAATTTCTTCAAAGGTTTTCCCAAGCATAGAAGTGAGAATAGCCAGCCTATAATTACCTAGATTCTCCTTCCTCTCCTTCTTGAAAATAGGGACTACTATGGCCCTTTTCCAGTCCTCGGGGACCTGACCTGAGCACCACGAGAGCTCAAACAGCCGTGCCAGCGGCTCTGCTATGACAGCCAGTTCCTTCAGCACCCTGGGACGAAGATCATCCAGGCCTGCTGACATTCAGCCCCTCCAAGTGTCCCTTTACTTGGCTGGTGTTCCTCCTGTGCCTGTCTGCAATTAGGAGATTTGTCTTGCTCCGTGTACAGGAATACAGAGGCAAAAAAACTCATTGAAGAGTTCAGACTTGTCCCTCCTATCTGTCACCAATTGCCCTAGACAGTCCTGTAAGGGTCCTATGGTACGCTGCGCCTTCTTTTTGCTCCCTATGGACCTGAAGGACTTTTGGTTGTCTTTAATTTTGGTCACCAGCCTAACTTCCATTGCTGCTTTGGCCTTTCTGACTGCCTCCCTGCAAGTGTGAGCCAGGAAGGTATACTCCTCCTTGGTAGCTACCCCTTGTTTCCACAGCCTGTATGCCTCCTTCTTTGCCTTTAGGCTTTCCTGGATTTCCCTTTTCAGCCAAGAGGGCTTCTTGGCCCCTTTGCCCCCTTTCCTTTGCAATGGGATCGTCTCCTTCTGCACCCGTAGGATCGCTCCCTTGAGGAACGACCATTTTGAAATGCAGGGACACTGAATGCACAGGATGCGGAGGCTGCTAGAGCGTGCTAATTACCACGGTCCAGCCGACTCAATTAATTGCTTCTGCAATTAGCATGCATCCGAGCAGAGGTCCATCGTGTGCATAGGTGCCCACAGACAGCAGCTTGGAGAGCGTGGGTGTGAAGCCACTGTCCCCCTCCAAGATGCTGGAGGGCTTCAGCAGTGCGAGCGTGTGCCCCTTGCACACACAGTGGCTCTCAGTCCCCAGCCCGGTGCCCCCCCCACCCCTCGCCTCGCTAGGGTCAATGCAGTGCCCAGGGGTGGGTCCATGCAGAGGTAAAGTCACACCCCGCTTTGATTCCTGCTTCACCCAAAGGTTAAAAACAACAACCTGGGAAGGGCACATCGACCTGGGCGGTGCTGACGGAGTCAACTGACTTCAGAGCTTGTTATCATTTCCCTGATTCCTGCTAATCTCTCTCTCCACGCCACCCTCTCTCCTTCTTCATGGTCTTGTTGTTTCACCAGTCATCATTTCTTCGGCAATGTTGCTATCTGTTCACCATGCCTGGGAACATCCCTCCTCTATTTCACAGCCCTGCCGTCTGTTTTTAGCTCTAGCGAAAAACCTTAACTCAGACGCAGCCATAGTAACTCAGGTGTAGACATGACTGCCGCTGAGGTATTGGAGAAGATGCTCAAGAAGGCTGGGTTTAGCTTTAGGAAAATGAATAACAGAAGTGTGTTTAACTATAATGACTACAGGACTAATGAGACAAGAGCCCTTGGCTATTTTTTGCCTTTTTTGTGGGTTTTTAGAAAGAGAGACAGACAGGCAGACAGACTCTAGTATATTAATGCGCAATCCAATAGTTATACTGGTTGTTGCTTTAATCTTGAATTGAATAATCCAGCACTTGCCCCCCTCCAGCACGTCAGTAAATCTTCTAGTTTCTCTTTAACTGGAGAAAATAGGTGTTGTGTTGCATGTGATGATGTGCTAAATCCTCTGCACCCCGCCTCCCTTTCCAAAATACTAGTTCCACCCTTGGCGGTGCCTTTTCCCCCGGGACGCTGGGCAAGGGCTGGAAGGTGCTGGCAGGTGCCGTGGGAAGCTAGAGCCGTGTCTGCAGAGAGGGAGCGCAGGCAGGACTGCCAGCGTGGGGGTGAAGGGGGTGCAGGCCCTCCAGAGCTGCAAGCCAAGCTGCCAGCGCTGCCCACGCATGGTGACAAGGAGGGGGATCCTTCAGCGATCAGCAGATCCCGGCGGTGGAGCAACGGGATAGAGAGCGGCCTCTTCTCCGCATGCAATGCGTGATCGCTCTGTCCCCTGGGAGAGGAGCATGCAGGGCTGGGTCAACGGGCTTCAAAGCCTGGCAGGCAGACCACAAAAAGAGGCATGTCCGGGCTGCCCAGCCCCACCACCAGCCCCGCAGTGAGTCAGGATGGGTCCCAAGCCTTGAAGGGAAACCTCAGCCGCCCCCTCTCCGCCCCGCCGGCTACTTCCTCGACTCTCTGCCAGCTGTTTGTGTCGAGACGCGGAGAGTCCAGAGTCCGACTGCAGCTGGGAAAGCAAGCTGCACACTGATCTGCGAAGTGGGGGGGAGAGCTGCATGTCGGAGAAGCCAGGCACCGGCAGCATTACGGGTACGTGTTTCCCGCAGCCCTGGGGAGAGATCGGGTCTGGGCTGGCTGTCCGCGTGCCAGCCGGGACGCTGAGCCGGAGAGGTCAGGGCAGGCTCGTTCACCCTGCTCTCCAGGTGGGCTCTGTCCCCTGCCCGTTGCTGGTGCCCAAATTTGCCACTGTGGCATCTCCAGAGATGCCCCCCATGCTCCTGGACGTAACAGCACCCCGGCTGTGGCCAAGAAGGGCCCATTTGCAGGGGCCCACAATGCTTGGAAAACTCAGGCTTGTTTTTTCCCGGAGGAAGGTAACAGAAGCAGGCAAAGCAGCTCCCGCGGGGGCTCAGAGTCCCCCCACCACCCCGGTACCAGACACGCAGCTCAGTCGTCAGATCCCAGCTTGCCGGGAGCATGCAGCTGTCCGGAGAAAGCCAGGCACCCCCTCCCACCTCCCTTTCCCTGCAAGCAAAGCTCAGACCACCCTGAAATGGCTGGTTTCCTGCCTGAGCTTGCAGAGGCTCTGTTAGGGGGTCAGGAAAGTCATGAACTGCTCATTGCTGGTGTCCAGTCAGCCCTGGGGGCCTGCCGCTAATCAGACGCATCTGTGCTCAGAGCAAGATGTTTGCAATCTCTTTCTTGCTATTGCTTGGCTTTGCAGATTTGCATCCGCTAATTAAATTTTTAAAAACAATAATCACTCCTCCACCTTCTGCAGATCCCAGAAAGCCCCAGCGAGGCTGTTTCCTCTGTTGCACTCGTCCACTTGCTGGCTCTGCCTCCGGCCCTTGCAGGTGGACGGGGAAATGAAGAGGGTGGCGCTGGCCGCGACGTTTCTCTGGGTGCTGAGCTGCTCACAGATGCCTCAGGTAACTGGATTTACCCAGCACTTCCCTGTGTCTGTCCCATATCCCACCCTAGCCAAGCTGAGGGAAGCTCAAACCCAGTCCCCTGCTGTGACAGACAAGGGCATCTCACCCCCCTTGCACCCGCACCTCCTCCTATTTGCACTAAGTCCATTAGTGGAAGCATTAGAGCCCAGATAAATGAGAGCCTCTGGTCGAGGTTGCTAGCGGGTGAGTCCGGTGCTTTGTGCCCCAGGGAAACCCCTCCCCCTGCAACAGCCCCGTTTCCCTTGGCCTCCGCGTCTTCAATCGTTTGCCACCTCCCCTGCTCCTGAGTCAGAGTCACAGGACTCCAGCTGCCCGGTCACTTTTTCCCATTTACAAATAGAGCAGCGGCATTTGCCGTTCACCAGTCCCCGGATTTCGCCCCTGCCTGGAGAGATGTCTTGCTGCAGGGCCTGCCGTTTCATGCACTGGTTCCTTCGGGGGCAGAGAGGTTCGCAGGTCCCCGGGCTTGAATGCATTTGCTCCACTGCAGCTCTGGTCATGTCCCCTTCCAGGTGCCCACTCCTGCTCCTCTGTCCCAGAGCCAGCTCCATTAGCCCGTGGCAAGCTGTGCGCTGCCATAATTGGGCTGCCACCAGGACCAGTGTAGTTTATTTAAAGGTTCGCCCCGGTCCCTCTCTTCCAGCCTCCGCTCTCTGCAACCGTGTGACACAGGAGACTGGGCAAGACGGACCCATGGTCTGAGCCAGTCCATAGCAGCTTTCATGCTCTTAGCTCGTGTCCCTCCACCCTCGCTTGCACTCTTAGTGCCCGGCCGGCTCAGCCGCGGGTCGAGGTCTGCGGGTTTCTGGACGTCTTGTTCCCTGCACAGAGTTTGCACGCAAGGTGACAGACACAGTCACAGCGGTTGAGGTGCCAAGGGAAAGGACGCCGGACTCTGCAGACAGCTGCCAGAGCAATAAATGGCACTAGCAGGTGCTGTGTGGGAACAGGCAAGCCCCATCCCACAAACACATGCCTGCGACCTCCTGAAACCAGAAGATTTCCAGCAAAGCACAATCTTTAAAGTCAGAGACTTGCATAAGCTGGCTGGCTGGGTTCAACACAGTTTTGAAACCCAGTCTCTGTAGCAATGCCCCCAGCAAGAGGTTTCCCTACTGTGTTAATCCAGCCAAACTCATTAGCGCTTGGGACGACATCCCTGCAAAGAGGTGGATGATTCTTTATTATTCAGAGTCGGTAATCCAACCCCCAATGCCTTTCTTAGAAGCATTTTGGTGACGAGCTGATTTTCCCAAGCCCTTTGAAACACCACGCTCTGGCTCAAATAGTCCTGGGAGCTGCTCTGTCTCCCGGCAGCCTGGCATCGGGTGAGAGACCCATGTTTTGAGCAAGTAGTTCACAACATCCTACAGTCACAGAGCATCATGTTACACCACATCGAGGGTGCCATGGGGTCCCATGCAGTGTCAGCCCTGCTGGGTGGGCAAACATGAGTCGCAAGATAAACCCGGAGACTTCAAATAGGAGTCCGGAGGGGTAAAAACATTCGGACCCCTGGTCTGAAACACTTCGGGACTGAAACTTCCCCCACAACTACCAGGACCAGTGCCTGAAACATCAAAGTGGGGCGATGGCATGGCCAACGTCCTGCCACTCCACGGACAGGAAGTCGTTTGTTAAAATAGGCTCAAGACACTTTAAGCAGTGTTTAAAGTGCTTTAAAGTCCCCGTGCCAGCTCAAGTTGGATAGTGCCTTCAGGGAAAACAGCAAGCCTCCCATAGCAGATTCTTGTCAGTCCCTTCCCATTTCAGGATAGCTCTGGCTGAGATGTGCCTTAAATGTACCCTCAGCTTCCCCCGCCCGCAGGGGTAGAGTTCAAGGTGCTGCCATGGATTTGAACTCTTTGACGCATCTACAAGTTCTTTTATGCGCACCTAAACTTAATGAGCATTAAGGCAATTTAGGCGCGTGTCTACACATGCACTCACTAAGGCTCATTAACGCAGTGTGCGAACCAACTTCGGACTCAAGTTAGTCCAACGTCAGTCAACATACACAGCGCTAATGTGCCTTAACCCACTGACACGTGCATTAAGGCACTTCAGCTACTTGCACCTAAATTTGATCTCTGCTTTTGCAGAGATCTAATTTAGGCATGAATAGTCTATAATTGCCATTTTTAAGGAACATTAAGGGCGTGCACATGTAGACCTTTGTTGTTAATGCACTTTAAAAATGGCTAATGTGTCTTAAATCAACATGTGTAGATGCACCCTTTATGTCCTGGTTTCCAGGGGTTTAGATACAAGTGAGGTTTGCAGGGTGGGAAAGCAGGGGGAGCTGTCGATCGGCCTTCACTTTGCACCAGACAAAGCTCCTGTCGGTGAATATTAAACCATTCTTGCTTCTGAAGCCACTGTCTGGCTCCTTTGTGCTTCTGGTGGGTTGTGGCCACATCTGCTCTCCAAAGAGGGGGTGGGTGGGGTGGGTGAGGGACCAAGCACAGCTCTTCCCAAGGAAAGGAGGCCTCTCGTTTTCCTGGAGGTGAAGGCGATGCTGCGGTCAACCAAAGCCAACGGCTGCTCTTGTCCCCCTCACAGGTGAGAAGCCAGAAGTCCCTGCAGATGGGGATGGCGCCCGACTCCTTCGATGACCAGTACATCGGGTGCACGGAGGAAATGGAGGCGTCCGTGGCTCCGCGGCTGCTGCAGGAGGAAAGAGCCAGACATCCGCTGCTGGACGGGATGTGGACGAACCTGTCGGCCGTCTGGACTGAAAAGAGAAAAGGGCTGCATCTGCCTGCGGGGTTTCGGGACGTGCACGGCATCGCCATCCTGGTCTACACGGACTCCGTCCAGCCGCTTTACCGGGAACTGAATACAGCGGTGCGAGAGGCGGGGGTGTCCCGAGACACCTACCTGCGCACCTTCCCCTTCAAGGCCCTGCACTATTACCTGAGCAGAGCCTTGCAGCTGCTGCGGGAGGACTGTGGGCGCACGTACCTCAACCAGCTCTACCGGGGGGTCCGCTCCATCCGCTTCAGCCCACCCGGGGCAGGCCCGGTCCGGTTCGGACAGTTCACCTCCTCGTCCCTGGACGCCGCGGTCTCTCGGGGCTACGGCAACGCCACGTTCTTCATCCTGCACTCCTGCTTCGGGGCCCACATCGAGGCACTCTCCAGCTTCCCCTTCGAGAAGGAGGTGCTGATCCCCCCCAGCGAGGTGTTCGCTGTGTCCAACGTCACCCGGCAGGGAGACGGCAACGTCTTGGTGCTGCGCAGCACCAACCGCACCTGCAGCCACTTCAACTGCGCCTACCTGGGCGGTGAGTGCCTGGCGGGCTGGGACCCGCGCCCGGGGTTGCCTCGGGGAGCGAGGAGCCGGGGACGCTGGTGAGGGAGGAGGCAGCGATTGCAGAAAGCTTTTCAGCCCCGTCCAAACCATCCCCCAGGCAAACCCATTGTCCAACCTCTGAGCAAAACTATAGGCACCCCCGGCACAGCACCAGGCATCACACCCCACCCTGCCACAGGGATCCTGCCTCGGGCAGGGGGTTGAATTAGTCCCTTCCAGCCCCACTGCTCTAGGATCCTATGATCTCCCCTCCTTCCCCCCTGTAGTCAGGCTTGAGCCCCCAGCCCCCTGCACAGGGTCAGCAGAACTGGTGCAAACTGGGAGGTGATCCTGAAAGTGGTCCAGACCAAGGAGAGAGTAATGCATTAAGCCTTGCCCTGAGCAGGAGGCTCCCACCGGGACCTGGGTCTGGTTCATCTCATTTATGGACCGAGGGTGAAATTCAGCTCTGAGCAATGGGCCAACTCCAGGTCCCCTGCCCTGCCCCCATCAAGACGAGATCATTGTGCTCATCCATCCCTGCTCATCCTGAGGCCCCAAGGTTGAAGCTGGAGCCCTGGGGTTTGCACCAGCCACTTTGCAAAGGGAAGCAGGGACTACAGAAAGGAGCAGACTCTAATCCCATTAGCCATCAGGATGGCACTGGAGCAGCTGGGCACGATTGCATACATGGGTTCAGACCAGGACATGTGTTGCACCCTCCATTACCTGTATTGCAGAACAAGCACGTGCACCTCCTGGGCTGTACAGAGCAGCAGCAGCAGGGATGCACATTTAATATACTACAAATGAAGCCGGTCATGCACCAGGTTTTGCCCTCGTGACAGCCAGGCTAGCTGGCAACGTGCTCCGGCCAGTCATGCCCACCATGTTCTGCACAAGGCACGGGGCCGGGGGTGGAAAACAGTCACACGAGCATGTGAAACGAGAATTCGTATCAGTGCTACTCCACTGATAGCAGCTTTTGACTCTCTGAAGGGTGGTTGCAAAAAGGATGGGGCTAGACTCAGTGGTGGCAGGTGACGGGACAAGGAGCAATGGGATCAAGGTGCAGCAAGGGAAGTTGAAGTTGGATATTAGGAAAAACTGTCTCACCAGGAGGGTGGTGAAGCACTGGAACAGGTTACCCAGAGAGGTGGTGGAGTCTCCATCCTTGGAGGTGTTTAAGACCTGGGTAGACAAAGCCTTGGCTGGGATGATGCAGTTGGGGCTGGTCCTGCTTTGAGCAGGGGGGTGGACACGATGTGACCGCGTGAGGTCCCTTCCAACCCTCATTTTCTGTGATTACGTGACACTCCCGTCCACACGGCCAGCGGTGCCCACACCAGGCTCCAGGCAGCAAGGCTGACCCTTCCCAGCTTCATGCTTGCCTCGTGACACGCCATCTGTATCAGGAAGCGTGCATTGCATCCATGTGGTTTCACGCACAGCAGAAGTACACTCTCCCTTCTAGGACTGGGACTCTCCCTTCTAGGACTGGCTCTTGTTTGGACGGGGCTGATCCTGCCTCAAGCAGGGGTTGCACTCGATGTGAGGTCTGCAGCTCCCTGCCAGCCCCACTTCTCTAGGATCCTCCCCATGCACTGCGGGGACCTGACATCTCAACGGGCGCTCCGACACCTGGACATGCAGGGGGTGTCTGGGAGGACTTTCAGAAGAGACTTAGGTGCCAGCAGCCAGACCCACACAGGGGATTTAGGCACCTCGTTTTTGAGGTCTCCAATGGGAGTTCAGAGCCTGATGACTTTGAGCACCAGGCCTGGCTTGCTTTTGAAGACAAGCCTGGCCCGGAGCTCAGAACAAACCAGCCAGGGCAAGGGAAGATCCGCGGGGCTGCCCCGGTCCCAGGGTGCACGGCCTAGGGCATGAAAAGGTCCCATGGGTAACCAACATCATCTTTCTTTGCCTTTCAGGAGAGAAGTCCCCATCCTGCACTGATCACTCAGGTAAGATGCTCCCCTCTCCATCCCTCTCCCTCTGCTCCGGGATGTGGTGAGCACCAGTTCCTCCTCTCTTGCTTCACACCTCATAGACAGCGAGGGTTGGAAGGGACCCCAAGAGGTCACATCTAGTGCAACCCCCTGCTTCAAGCAGGACCGGCCCCAACTCCATCATCCCAATCCTAAATGAAGAGCCCTGGGCATTGCCAGTGTCCCCTGGTCTAGCCACCACTCCATATGGCCGAGCATCGGGGTTGCCCATCTCTGTACCCTTTCCAATGCCATTGCTTCCTGGATGCAACTTGGGGGCTGGAGCTCAGGGCAAGGTGTTTGGGCCTGCTAGTGGGTTTAGGCACCACGCGTTCATCCAGGTGACAAGGGGCTCACGTGTTTCCCTTCCTTTGGGACAGGAAGCTGCTGCTGGCTGTGCGGTGAGATGCGTCCGTGGCGGCTGGGGGGCCTCGTCGTCCTGATCCACGTGGGCACCTGGACATTGACCACCCACTCCGGGCTCCTCTGGGCTCTGTAAAATAGTCTCTCTACTTTTCCAATAAAGGGTGGCACGATGGCTGGCTCGCCCTGGGGCTCAGCTGGTCTCTCTCTGCCGGGACCAGTGGCCAGGAGCTCGCAGATCTGCTTTGCTGTGCAGAGGGGGCAGCGGGCAGGAGGTGCCACCCACACCCCCATGGAGCCGTGGGCATGGAGTCCAGCTGTCACCCACTTCACGCCAGCGCAAGCCCAGCTGCAGGCAGATGTGCTGCACAGCAGGGCAGGGTGAGGCTGGGGTGCACCACGCCTCTAGCTGGATTAACACCCAAGGAGCTGGGATGAGATGGACTGGATGGCAAAGGTGGTGCCAGAAGCAATGTTTTGGCCTTTGGATGTGCTAAATTCACCCCAAAACAGCGTTTTGGAGGGACCAAAGTTGCCCGTGTGATCGGGTGGTGCTCAGCACCGAATTCGGGTGAGAGGGGTGGGAGCATGGGACAGGGAAGCATTGCCCAGACTACAGGCAAGTCCCCTGAGTTTGCAGACAACAACCTGACCTAGAAGCCCCCTCCAGCCCCCCACAGCTACACAGCCCCGAGCAGATCCCAGCCAGAGCACCCCGCAGGTGGGGAGGGTGCACCCACAGCACCAGGCATCATCCCACCCTGCCACAGGGAAAGCAGGGGGACGCGGCCACCAACGTCCTGCTGCTATAAAGTAGATGCTAGAGATCCCAGGCAGAGGCTGTGCTCCCACTGCAGAGGAAGGCAACCCCCCTACCCCCAGTCCATACCAATGTGACCAGGGGGGAAAAACCCCTCTTGACCCCAAATGCACCGTCAATCTGACCCTAAGCAGAGGGGCAAGACCCTCTAACCAGGACCCTGTGGGGTTGATCCCAGCACAAGCATTGGCACAGCCCAGTCCCCATCCCCAGCTGGGCTGCAGCCTGCACCCAGCGTCTCTGAAGGAGGCTTACAAACCCCCTGACACGTGGAGCAGAAAGAACAGGAGCAACCAGCAAAGGCCCAAAACCTGGGAAATCCCCATAGTAGCACACAGGCATCGCTGCACCTAGATCATCCCAGACCTGTGGCTCTCCTTGAACCCCTCCAGCAATGGAGACCTCGCCCCTTCCCTGGGCATCTATTCCCCGGCCACCTTGCTCTGACAGTGAAGAAGGTTTTCCTGAGATCCAACTTAAACTTGCTTTGCTGCAACTTCAAGCCACCGTGACAAAGTCTGGGAGCCAGGGGCCGTCCCTGGTTGTGGGGATGCGCAGCCCCCATTGCAGCAGGGCCCCGACTTTGCAGGTGACCGCCAGACACCACTGGGACGTGACCGCCACGGCTGGCGACGGGGTGGGCGGGCGATCCTGTTATGGATTGCATCGGGCCGTGAGCCATTGCTGGGTGGGAAACACACCTGGTTGTGCCCCTTCCCGTCTCCCATGGGAGGCACCAAGAGAAGAGACACGCTCGGTGCCCAGGGTGCATGCAGTTGAAAGAGGCTTTCCTGACATCCCCCATGGAGAGGGAGATGTGGTGCAACACATTTGCCAGAGCCCCTGCCAAAGCCAGGGTATAAATAGGCTGGAGGGAGGGGAAGTGCTCTGGCCCAGGGTGTCTAAAGCTATAAAAAGCCAAGCCGGACGCCTCTGCGCTGGCATGTCAGCTGTGCCCCTGCACCGAGCGCAGCTGCCGGAGCCGACCCACCGCAGAAGCCGCGGTCGCTGCCCCGCACCCCAGCCCCGGCTCGGGAACAAGGTAAAAACCCTCGCCGGACCCCATCCCTCTCAGATCCACCTGGTCTACCTGAAAGGCCCCCAGCCTGGTTAACGGGATGTGGGGACAGGGGCTGCTGAAGCTGGATCTGGGGTTTATCAGGCCTCTTGCTAACGATGTTGTACTGAGAGTTTCCCAGGCCGCGGCAAGACAGACAACAGCATCTGGAGCCTCCAAACCGCCGACCTGTTGCCTCCGGGGATGTGCGTGGGGTGGGGGTTGTTTATTTGGAGGATGCAACCTGATAAGGGTTTTTGCAGCTCTCTCCATGCCAGGAGCCCCGAAAGCAGCTGCTTCCCCTCCCTGCCAGGGTTTGTGACAAGCTGATGTGGGGTGTTGCTATAACACAGGCTCCTGGCAGGCTGGGATGTGGGCAGGCTCATGCAAGGAGCTGACAACCCCGTTTGCCTGTTCATGAAGGAGTCTAGCCTGCGAGGACCTGGAGTCCATCAAAGCCTTGAACACCCTCCTAAAACTGGGGCTCTCGGCCTTCGGGGGCTGGCTGGGGAATTGCACACAAGTGCAGTGGGGTGCAGCAATGCTACCGCTATCGCCCGTCGGCTCTTACTAAAACTCGTGGCGCTTGGTGCTTCCAGGAGCAGCGCTGGGGAGTTGCCAGCTCTGGGGGTCACGGCATCCCTGCGGCATGGGTTGGCATCTGAGCTACAGCTCTGGCAGGCACAGAGAGGCTTCAGGGGAGCTGAGCTTTGAAGACGGGTGTCCTGGCAGCCAGTCACATGCCTGGGCCGTGAGCTCGGCCTACAGAGCCCCCGTCAACCTGGGACCGTGGCATGTGGATGGATAGGACGCTTGTACCGAGTGCGCAACCTTTCTGTGCAGCCTGAAGGGCAGGAAAAAGGGGGAGAGACCCAGGAGGAAACCACTTGGTCATCAAACCCATTCATTTTGCTATCAACCCGCCAGACCCCGGGGCCGGCCCCAAGGTGGGGATAGCTGGGGTGGTGCCCCCAGTGCACTGGCACCAGACCCCGAGGTGGGTGGAGCACGATATGGGGGGGCTGCTCCTGGAAACTGCCCACCACTGCAGACAGCCCCAGCCAGAGCTGGTATCCCCGCTCCCACGTCACCTCCACCGGCTGATGGCAATGCCCATGCCCCAGTTATACCAGCCCCCTGCCCTGGCTAATGCAGCAGAGAACTGGGACGCCCCAGGAAGCTGGAGGGGTCCACGGGTCCCCTTCATGCTTGGCCCTGCTAAGCCCAGCTCTCCCAGCATGACTGCTTTTTTCCGCCTGGAAGATGCAGGTAATTGACTCTACTCTTGCCTAGGTTGACTTCCGGTTCTCCAGGGCAGGCACCATCCCTTGCTTTACAGACGTACAGCACCGGGCACAAGGGGAGCTGGAGCCTACAGGTACAGGGCTCCCCAGGGCTTCGGTGGTGGGTCGTGGCTTGTTACTCACCAGTCACTGGCTGATCTCTCCAGGCAGACCCTGTTTTTTCAGATGCACACGGTGAAGATGGATGTCTGTAGGCCGGTCTTTATCCTGCTGCTGGCTGGGATCCTGGCAGACCGCCCTCAGGTACTGGTGCCGGGCTCTGAACCCAGTCCCGTCACCAACAGAAGGAGCATCAACAGCAGTGCTTTGCTCTAAAATGCCTTCGGGCTTTGCCCAGCCCCGCTAGAAACGAGCAGTAGCTAAAGAGCGAATGGTGCCGTCATTAGGTTTCAGGGTCAACACTCAATGCATCCCCACCGGCTATTGACTCGGGCTGGCTGTGCATGGAAGATAAAACCCCGAGGCTGCAACAGATGCTCATCTGGGATTGTTGGTGCTGCCTGCGGTTTGTGATGTTAATTAAACTTGCTCTGGCGCCCGCGTGGCTGAGATGGCAGGAAAACCGGTGCCACGTCTCGTTCTGAGGCCGGCTCCTGTCGGCTCCGGCATCATTGCAGAGGAGCCAGAGGGTCCCTCGAGCTAGGCCTCCCACCTGCCTGCGAGGCGTTTATGGGCCCTTTGCCCTTGCTCCCAGCCTCTCCGTGCACGGGGCAGAGCAGCTATCCCAGAGCCCAGGTGGGGAGCTGAGGCACGTGCAGGCAAGGAAACTCATATGGAGGTAATGCCTCTCCGAGGCTGTGCACCAGCCTGGAGCTCCACAGAGCCAGCCTCTGACCCGCCCCTCCTGCAGGAAACACCCGCAACTTGCCCATGGGGCTCCACTATGGGCTTTCCTACACAGGTGTGCATGTGTGCGCACACACACAATATAGAGGTAAACATTATACACAAACGTACAGATAGATACGTAAGCCTAAAATGTTTGCATAAGCACACACACACACAAATAGATATAGCGTGATAGTGTGCCCATACACACACGATGCATGCACATGCTATATAGACATGCAACACACATGCACACATTCCCATATGTTTATTTTAGACTTACGTGTGTGTGCATGTATGTATACACACACACACACACACACGCGCGCACGCACACACATATATGGGGTATTTTGGACAGGTTGGACTGGATGCGAGCTCCGGAGGTCCCTTCCAGCCCTAGGACTCTATAATTTTACTTTTAAATGTATAGTATGTGTGTGCACATGCATGCCTACACATGTCGCTGCAGCTGGTCACATCACCACATCCTCGCCCTGCTCTGACTGCACCCTGCTCCCATGGAGGAAGGTCCTGTGCAGAGCCCCCGGGCCGTGTGAGCAGCCTGGGGCGGGAAGGCATGCTCTCCCAAGCTCCCTGGTTGACGTGATGTTGTGATTTGGGAACTCACCTCCAAGCCCTCGGGCTTGCTCAGCAGCCGCTTCTGCTTCCGCATTCCTGACTTCCTTCCCTCTTTTGTCTGCCTGCGGCTAGCATGAAACCAGCAGCCCTCCCACGTCTTGCCCTTGCATTCACCCCTGTTGCAGTTAATCCAGGTGTCCGACGCCTTTGCAAAAGACGGGCCTGGATTGCCGCACGTGCATCCGCGCTACCAAATCCTCATACCTGCATTGTGCTGACCGCTCAAGATGTGCCCGCAGCTCCCCTCACTGCATCCTCCCTTTGCCCTCAGGTCCTGGCCTTCCCCCTCCACAGGAGAGACCTCTTCCCCATCAAGGACGTGAGGCTGGACATGGCACCCAGCGCCTTCGATGACCAGTACAAGGGCTGCGTTGCCATGATGGAGGCCGAGCTCGGGGCGCTGAACCGCTCGGAGTTCTCCAGCAACCGGGTCTACGCCGAGGCCTGGACGGAGGCTGCCGCTAAGTGGAAGGAGAAGCAGGCGGAGACCCCGGTGCCTCCGGACCTCAAGGCAGAGCATGCCATTGCCATCATGGCCTACACCATGCAGGGACCCCTCCACAGGGACTTCAACGCGGCCGTGAGGGAGGCAGGCCGCACGCGGGAAAACTACCTGGGCAGCTTCAACTTCAAAACCTTGCATTTCCTTCTCACGCGGGGCCTGCAAGCCCTGGGGAACGCGCAGCACCCCCGGTGCCGCAAGGTGTACCGGGGCGTGAAGGGGGTGCGGTTCCTGTCCGAGCGGCGCCAGACCGTGCGGTTTGGCCACTTCACGTCGTCGTCCCTGAGGAACACTAGCGCCCTGCAGTTTGGGCAGGACACCTTCTTCTGCATCCAGACCTGCCACGGCGCCGGCATCAGGAACTTCTCCATATTCCCCACCGAGGATGAGGTGCTCATCCCGCCCTTCGAGACCTTCACGGTCAAGAACTTCACCCGGGCCGGAGACAGGACCCTGATCGAGCTCGGCTCCCTGGACAAGTCCAGCTCCTACAACTGCGAGTTCGTCAAAGGTAATGGCCCGTCACGGCACAGCTCACAGGTGGCACAGACCTGGGGGATTGCCTGGGACAGGGACCCCTTCCCAAACCTCTCTGCGTTTGGGGAACAAAGCTGCACTTCACTGGGACACGTCATAGGTTTCTCTTGCCCAGCCTCTTATGTCACACCACGATCCTAAACCAAAACCTAAGCCTAGCCTTAACCCTAAATCAAGCCTTATGGCTAAACTGAGCCTTAAACCTAATCCTAACAATAAAACTAACCCTAAACTTAAACTTAGCATTAACACTAGCCAAATCCCTAACTCTAATCCTAACCACAACACTAACCCTGGCCTTAACCCTAATCCTAGCCATATCCCTAACCCTAACCCTAAAACTAACCCTAGCTTTAACCTGAACCCTAGCTATATCCCTTACCCTAGTTCTCACCATAACACTAACCCTCACCTTAACCCTAACCCTGGTCTTAACCCTAACATTAACCCTAGCCTTAACCCTAACCCTAGCCATATCCCTAACCCTAATCCTAACCCTAACCATAAAACTAACCCTGGCCTTAACCCTAGCCATAACCCTAACCCCTAACTCTGCATCACACAGGGGTAAAAAGCAGAGGCTAGAAGCAAGACTGATGGGTCTGATCAGGGTTTTCTCCCCTGTTCCTCTCTCCTTTGCAGCCTCCTTAGCAAGGGCCAGGGAGCTTGGATGCAGAGGCCATGCCCCTCACTGCCACACTCAATAGCTCCTGATGCCCCTTTCCTCCAAGAGCGTGTCCAGTCCCTCGGTGAACCTGCTTAAGCAGCCAGCTTTTGCAACAGCTGGTGGCAACGAGTTGCACGTTTTAATTAAACGCTGTGTGCAGAAGAGCTTCCTGCTGTTCATTTTAAACTGGGGGCCTCCTAGTTTCATTTGGTGACCCCTTGTTCTTGTCTGGTGAGAGAACGTCAATCATAAATCCCGACTGACTTCCTTTTCCCCGTTTAGTGTTGTGCAAACCCTTCTCTTGCTCCCACTCAAGCATCTCTTTTCTAAACTGATCAGACTTGGCCTCATTAGTCTCTCTCTTCCTAGGAAAGCCCCTCCGTATCGCTCATCATCCTTGCTGCCCTTCTCTGCACCTTCCCTAGCTCTGCTAGCTCCTTGTGGAGGCCTGGGTGCAGCATTCAAGGCATTGATGCACCATGGGTTTTTAAAGGGGGCATCACGATACTGCTCATTGTGGTCATAGTTCCCTTCTTAGCAATCCTCAGTGATATGAAAGGAGCTGTTTTTGTATCATGAGGGTTCAGAGATGACCCAAAATAGGACCCTCATGTCTACCTCAGGGCCAAATGGCTGGGTGGTGGCAGCTCCGCTCGCAAAGGAGCCTGCCCAGAAGAGCTTAGCTACCCCCTCAGCTTTGCAATGTGGCCAAAAACAATTCAAAGCCACTGCCTGGTTGCTCCGTGCCAAACAGAAGGGCTGGATGGGGGCGTGGAAGAGGAGCCTAGGACAGCCACCTGGAAACCTCCCTTGCCCCAAGCCGGTGATCGAGGGAGGGAAGCTGCCTGTTTCTTTGCCAGGCACAGTGGGGGTGCCATGGTCCCGGCCAGGATGGGCAGGGAGGCTGCAAGGGGACAGAGGTGGTGGCTGCAGAGCCGAGTGCGAGTCCTGATGTCTTGCTGGCTCCCTGGGTCTGTCTGAGAAGCCCCCAGCACCGGGGGCACCTGGATCTGGCCTGCAGCTTTGAGCAGGGTAGAAATCACCTGCAGGCCTTACCCCAAAGGGGTGAGGAGGGAAGAGGGGGCTGCTGGCTGATGCTTAACTGCTGTGGGTTTCTTTGGCAGAGAAAAGATGCAAGACCCAGAGATGCACGTTCAGCTCAGGTAAGGAATAAGTGGTACTGCAAGCCCACCAGCGATCCACGTGGTACAAGGCTGATGTCCCTGCTGATCCTGGCCCTCACCATCCCCTCTGTCTTTGCAGCAGCAGGGGCGAGCAGTGCATCCTGGAGCCTGTTCCTCCTCTGGGGCTTCCTCGTGGCGGCCAGCACCCAGGTCGCTCTGCCGTCTTAACCAGCACCCACGAGCGAGGACGGCTGACACGACGCCGGCGACGAGGCCGCGAACGTGCAGGGCAAAACTGCTAACCCCAAAACTGCTGGCGCCTGGCATGGGGGCAGCTCCGGGGGGGGTGGGAGACTCCCACATGGAGCTGGACCCCATGGCCAGGTGCAATGTGCCCCGTGTAGATTCGTGCATGGCGCAGGACACCAACGCTGCTCCAGCTTCATGCCCACCCAGGGGGCCTGGGCTACACCTCAGCTGGAAAGAGCTGAGACCCCCGGCATTGGCTGAGCAGCGCAACAGGCTGGCAGGAAAGCCAGCTTTCTCCCCCGTTTCTGCGTGGTGCATTGCATACAGGCCTCCGCTACGAGCTCCCTGGCTGCGATATCCCCCTCCCCTCCCACGTCCAGCATCCACGATGGGGCAGGGCTTTCACACATGCTGCCTTGGACACGCGTCGGCTCTGAAATGAGCTCTCTCAGCTGGTAAAGCCGTGAGACCAGTGACACACGGGAGTCTCACTGCACCCCTAGGCAGACCAGGATCTTTGGGTAAATCCGATCTCTTTTATTAGACTAACTAAAAAAAGATAACTAAGATAGACTGGATTTACCCAAAGATCCTGGTCTGCCTATGCCCTTAGGCCAACGCGGCTACAACCTATATGCTCACATCAGCCTTGGAGGTGCCGGTGACCCCGGGGCAACTGGGTGATGGAGCAGGGGGGACCAGGGGGTGTTTCCAAGCTGGTGCAGTGCATGGGGTGGTTCGCACAGGGGTGGTCCTGCCCTAAGCAGGGGTTTGACCCTGCCAGCCCTGTTCGTCCGTGACTCAAAGGCAGCGTGCTTCCCCACCTCTGCAGCCTCAAGACCCCCATTCAGGAGCTGCCAGTGCTGAGCTTTCACTCCTTTTTCTGCCTACAAAAAAATAATAAAAATAAGACGAGCAATTCTGCTATTGCAAAGAGCCCGGCAAGCTCAGCGCAGGGCAGGAGGAATCGCACCCTCTGAAAGCTCCGGGTTCATCTGGGCAGGTTGCTCATCTGCAGACATGCTTGTGTTGCACGGTATCCCGCAGCACCCTTGAAAGGATCTCGTGGCCTCCCAGAGTGCCGTGTAACCCCGGTTGAGGACCACTTCATGACCTGGAGGACAGTGGCCTTCCCCTTGTGAAGCCCATGCTGGGGTGGGGTGGTTTGGAGCTGCCGGCCTCTGCCCCTTGTGATGCAGTAATAAGCCTGGGGGTGGGAGGACGGTCTCTGTGGCTGGTTCAGTGGGACTAGGGGCGATTGGCCAAGCTCTCCCCTTTCTAGCATCCTTAAGGGGCAGCACCAGAGCAGAGTTGGTTTCTGCAGCCAGCACAGGACAGAGGCCAAGGGTGCAGAGGGGTGTCTGGGTGGGCTGTGTCTCCCAGAAACACAGCACCAGCATGCTCAGGACACAGCCTGGGTCCGCTCTGCTCTCTGCAGGGCAGGAGTGAATGTGCCTTCATGTGGTTGTGGTATCTGCTGGGGGGAACTTATCACGAAGCCCAAAGCCTCGCTCCATCCTAACCCGGGGTCCCCTCCGTGCCAGGAGCTCTGTGCTGACCTGAACGCTGGCCAGGCATCACCCACGTGCCTGCCTCTGACCACGTGCCCTAGCAGGCCCACAGCACCATGCACCAGGGCCTGGTGGGGAAGGACAACGGGATGCAAACACAGGCAGGCGGATGTGCCCCAGGCACAGCTCACTAACCCTAACAGACCCGAGTCCACTCCAGCAAGGCTTGTGTCCTGCAAAGTTGAGCCAGCAACTGGGGATTTTATCAAAGCATCAGCTTTGTCCATGCTGGTGGGGAGAGGAACGGGCAGAGGAAAGGTGGGACACGAAGGCGTGGGATAAGAAAGGTGCTGGGGCCGGGGGATGACTCTCGGCACTGTAGGAGCCGATGCCTGGCACACGTGGGACTAGTAGCTGTGGCACGCAGCCCAGGCATGGGGCAGCAGACATGTCTCCTGGAAGGTCTCCTGGCCTAGCACAGCGAGGCAAAGCCTGGGTAATCCCTGGCTTGCAGGCCCAGGCTGCTGGACCGCAGCAAGAGCTGCATGGTTGCTCCAGATCGCTGCACGCTCCAGGTGCAAAGCGAGATATGCTGCAGCCAGACGGAGAGGTCCTGGCCGATGGGGAGAGGGTGCTGGCTCTGCAGATACATCATGAGATGCAGGGAGGTCCCCCATGGCTTCAGCTGCAAGACCCCTGCCAGCCTCCTGCCCACCCAGCACGGCAGGGTTAAGAGCTATCTGATGGGAGGGCTCTGGTCCCTCTTGAAGGAGGCACAAGAGGGAAGAGAGCTCAGCTCCTCGCCCCACAGCCAGGCTATGGGGGGCCTGGACACACAACGCACTTACCCCAGGGTAACTGATCTTTGTGCCTGCCTGAGGCAGGAGCAGATGCCCGACATGAAGCCATGAGTCGCTCGCACGCAGCATCAGCTTACCCAGGAGAAAGGAGGAGGGAGACTGCCCTGGGGTAGATGGCGCATGTCTGCAGCTTGCCCAGGGTAACTGTGTGCTCGAGGCACACAGCATTGTGTAATGTAAGACGGTACCACGGCACCTGCATGCACTTACCCCGGCAGAGCTGCGGCCTGTCCACTCTGGATGCAAGGGCCATAGAGACCGAACAGGCATAAGCAACGCCCGTGCAAACACACCCGGGCCCTTGCTCGCGGAGATGGCAAACAGCACCCTGGGGATGGGGGCACTGAGGAAGACGCAGCACTTCCCATTCAGTCTCTAAACACTTCTTAAGCCTGGAAGCATTTGCAAGATGCTTACTTGTTTCGGGTTGCAAACCCCCATGGGGCCCTGCATGGAGCTTCCAGGGGATTTATTTTGATGCCTTACTTCCCAGTAGCTGCCCCAGGTGCAGGACAACGCTGTGGGATCTCAGGCTCAGCCCTGGTACCCAAGCCAGAGCTAGGTGCTCCCCATCCAGAGGGGAATGGGGGTACCTGCGAGCAGGTACATGGCTTTGCCCTCAGGGGCTTCTGCACACACCTGGGACTTGGCCTCGCCTTGCACAGCACCTGGAGGCAGGACCTGCTGCTTGCAATCAGTCTACAGTCCTCCCAAGGATCAGTCTCCACCAGGAAAAAGGAGCGCAAGGTTTGCAAGGGGGTGGGCGGACAAGGCAGGGCAGCAGTCCTAGGTGCTGCAGGGGCCCTTCAGGCAGCTTTCGCCATGATGAGCACGCTCATGAAGAAGACCATGAGGAAGAAGACCCACATGAAGAAGCGGTCCATCACCTTCGCCACTTTTTTCCACTCCCCAGCCCGCCGCTGAGAGGCCTTCTGGTCCCGAAAGCAGTTGGCAATGTACTCCACGTTGCGCAGCAAGCTGTCCTGGTGGCACAGACACCGCGGCACGGGCCCCTCCGCCCTGCCACCCTTCTCCAAGTTCACGTACTTGCCCGTCTCCTGCCAGCCCGAGGGGCCGCCGGGCTCGGACGGCAGCGCCCTGTCCTGGCCATTCCCCACCTGCACCCTGGGCAGGGCGTCCGGCTCCCGCGAGGGGCTCTTGCATCTCTCGCCCACCTCGTAGACGAAGAAAGCGCGGGCCATGTAGTGCAGGATGAGCTTCCGAGCCCAGTGGGGCACGGGCCGGGCCCCCGGGCCGCAGTGGTGGATGTTCATGATGAAGATGGTCAGCGCGGTGGAGGCCGTGATCATGGTCATGGTGGCGATGTAATACTTCCCTGCGGGGAGAGAAGGGGAGGTCATGGGGACAGACAGAGCCTTGCAGGGCAGGGAAGGGATCCCCCCCCGCTCCAGCCTTCTGCCCTTTGGCCCTGGAGTGATGGGAGCAATTCAACCGGAGTGAAAGGCAGCCACGCCTTGGGGAGACTGGACCAGTGCTCCCATCGCAAGCTCTCTCAGTGGCACAACCAGGGTCCAAGCCTGGGGCCTCACCCTTTTGCATGGGACCGGAGCCAATTCAGCTGCAGGGGGCTTGGAAATCTTGCAGCTTCGATTGCTACCAGTCACTCGCTGCTAAATGTCTGGACCCCTGTGGCGTGGACACCCAAGAGCTGGACTGCATGGCTCCAGGGGTTGAGCTCCCCTAATCTAGAGCATCCTGGTGAGATTGCCTTTGCTCACAGCAAGGGTTCAGCCCTCAAGCTTGCTTTGGGCCACCAGAGCAAAAGAGTCACGGGTGCACGAGCCTTTGTACGCAGTGAATTCAGCCCGACTTGGCCTGAGCTGTGCTGATGTTCATGAACGCTGCATTCAAAATAAGCCCCAGAAAACACCAGGCTGGAAAAAATGGACTGTCAGTAAATGATGCTTTAAAGGCTCATCGGAAAGTTAGGCTGGAAAGGACTTTGCAAGGTCGCATCTAGTCCAGCCCCTGCTCAGGGCAAGGTCATTGCTGACTAAACCATCCCAGACACGTGTCTGTCCAACCTACTCTTGAAACTTTCCAGGGATGGAGACTCCACCATCTCTCTACGGGCCTGTTCCAGTGCTTCCCCACCCTCAGAGCCAGCAAGCTCCTCCTCATCTCCAACCTCCATTTCCCCTGCTCCTAGCCCTGTCCCTCCGGCCACAGAGAAAAGCCCATCTCCAGCCTCCCTCTCATCGCCCTTCAGGGATTTGAAGACTGTGCTCCAATCCCCCCAAGCCGATATCTTTCTCTGCTAACAGGTTGTCTAGGGCAGGGGTGCTTGGCCCTCAGCCCATGGGCCAAATCTGACCTTTGGAGCCACATTGCCCAGCCCACGGTGCTCCCCACGGCTCCGGAAATCTGGTGGTAAGGGAGCAGAGGCAGCGTTAATAGCCGCTCCCGTGCGGTCACATTTCTGGACCCGTGGTGAGCCCCTGTGGGTTGGATACCATGGTCCTGAATGCTAGATAGTAGAGGTGAGAGCCTCCGGACACTTGATACGCTGCTGCCTGGAAAGTTATAACTTCATCCAAAAGAGACGGGGATCCGTGCAAGGATGCTCCGAGAAACAAGGGACTGGCTGTAGGGGACAGGGCAGCAGGATGTCCTGGAGGAGTTATCAGGGGGAGGGAGGGGTCTTGCAGGGCAACACTCAAGCACTGGTCTTGGGACCAGCCTCATTTAAAAATAAGAGAGGGACGGGGGTACAGGCTGCTGAAATCCACTGACAAGAGTGGAGAGGCTCCATCCATCATAGAAAATGAGGGTTGAAGGGAGCTCAGGAGGTCACATCTAGTCCAACCTTTGCTCCAAGCAGGACCAGCCCCAACTGCATCATCCCAGACAAGGCTTTGTGTAGCCGGGGCTTCAACACCTCCAAGGATGGAGACCCCAGCACCTCTCAGGGGAGCCTGTCCCAGTGCTTCACCACCCTCCTCCTGAGAAAGTTTTTCTTAATATCTAACCTCAACTTCCCTTGCTGCAACTTGAGCCCATTGCTCCTTGTCCTGCCATCTGCTCCCATTGAGAACAGTCCAGCTCCATCCTCTTCGCAACCCCCTGCAGGGAGGTGAAGGCTGCTATCAAATCCCCCCTCGGTCGTCTCTTCTGCAGATTGAATCAGCCCATTTCCCTCAGTCTCTCCTCACCAGTCCTGTCCCCCAGACCCACAACCATTTTCGTTGCCCTCGACTGGACTCTCTCCAATGTGCCCACATGTTTTCTGTAGTGGGGGCCCAAAACAAGATCACGCACCAGGAGACCAGCAGCAAAAGTTCCTGCCAAGTTGGAGGAAAAGAAAGACCCGGGAGCCCGAGTCCATCCCCAAGGGCAACACGTCACCGTGCAAGCAGTCATGGATGGGACAAATGCAACTTGAGGCCACATGTTCCCAGGTGAGACGGGGCAGGACGGTATGTATGCCATCGTACCCAGCAGCGAGAAGATTCCCGTGCCCTTCTGCTCACCTGCACTGAAGAAAGATGAGCTCACGTTGAACCGGATGGATAGGCACTGCCCATGAATAAATGCATGCTGGAGAGAAGGAGCCGGCATCGAACTATTGGAGCAGGGTGGGGAGAGGGGGCTGGAGCAACCTCCCAGTAGGAGAGCAAAATCCTTGGTAGATTAAAGGCTTTATAAGGGGCTACAAAGATGAACGGTCTTGGCTGAGAGCTACATCCTGCCTACCCCATCTGGGTGAACCCTGTCTCGTCAAAACCCAGACACGCCCCGATGGTTAGGGCACATCCGAGCCTCAAGATTGAGTCCCAAGAGAAGCAAAGGGAAGGATTCATGAACGTGAGCCGGGTGGAATAGGGTTGCAATTAGCCTGCTGAGGTAGGGTGGCCAAGCACGGTACCAAGCTCCACTTAAGAGCCTCTGAAGGCAAGGGGTTTTGGAGGGTACCCAAAATCCTGCTGCGTGCACTGGGGAAAAGCCCGGAGCCGAGGCAGGGTGACTTAGCACAGGCAACTCACCGATGAGGGGCACGTTCTCGGAGGGCGGCATGCTCTCCGCCACCAGCAGCTGGAAGACGGTGAGGGCCAGCAGGACGGTCACGCCCAGGGACACCTTCTCCCCGGAGTCGGCCGGGAGGTAGAAGCCCAGCGGGGCCAGGAAGGAGATCATGATACAAGGCAGCAGCAGGTTGAAGATGTAGAAGGAGGCGCGGCGCTGGAGGATGAGCGTGTAGGTGACGTCGGGGTAGGGCTCCGAGCAGCAGCCGTAGGTGACCACGTTGCGCCGGGCCGGCATGCCCAGCACCTGCCACTCCACGTTCTCCACGAAGTCGGTGAGGTCGCCCGTGTCCATCCCGTTGCGGAGGTCGATCTGGTTCCCGTTGTAGGTCCAGGAGCCGAAAGTGAGGCGGCACTGCTGCCCGTCGAAGGGGAAGTAGGACACGTCCACCTTGCACGAGCTCTTGGTGATGGCCGGCGAGTCCCACATCACCTTGCCGTCGTGGCGGATCACCACGTTGGTCTCCATGGAGCCCGTGAACTGGTCGTCGGCACTGGACAAGGAAGGAAGGGGTCACGGGGATGAGTGGGAGCCGCTCTGGCCTCCCTCCCCAGGTCCAAGCCCAGCTCGTGGGGCAGGTAACCACAGCCGTGTGCCCCCAGCAGACCCCGTCTTCACCCCAGTTAACCAGGGCCCTGCCCAGTCGCAGCTGAAACCCAGGCCCCATCAATAGTCTTTCGCTAGGGCTTGAAGTCTCTTGCTCAAAGCCACTAAATAAGCTCTGAGCAAATTTCCTAGGGGCTAACTGGGGTCACCATGAGCCACTCCCATGCCTCGCGGCAACACGCAAACACACACAGCGCCAAAATACATGAGCAATTTAAGTTTGGTGCATCTCCCTCATGCTGCAGAGCTCCTTTGCCCGCCAGGATCGGGGCCAGCGTGAACGTCCGGCTCAGGAGCCAGCTTCTGTAGCCCTCTCAAAACCATGGAGGAGGCAGGATCAGCTCTGTCCCAACCAGCCCAGACAAACCCACCATCCAACTTCTGAGCATAACTACCGTCAACCCTGACGCAACACATCACACCTGAACCTGGGGAAGCGGGGGGGAAACGGCAGCCAACGTCCTGCTTCATTGCAATGTATTCAATAGCTCCAGAGACCCCAGGCAGAGGCCGTGCCCCTGCGACAGAGGAAGGCAAACAGCGCCCCGTCCCTACCAAACTGACCGGGGGGGGGACCCCAAATGCAGCATCGGTCTGACCCCGAGTGCAGGGGCAAGACCCCATAGCCAGGACCCTCCAGGTTTGGTCCCAGCAGGAGCATTGGCACAGCCCAGACCCCGTCCCCAGCCTGCTGCTAAGACCCTGCGTCTGGGGGAGGCTTAAACTCCCCCCAGCAGGACGGGCTCGCTGTCGTTTTGCTCAGAGGTTGGACAACGGATTTGCCTGGGGTGCTTTGGACAGGGCTGATCCTGCCTTAGGCAGAGGATGGGATTAAATGGCTTATAGAAGTCCCTTCCAGCCCCGCTTCTTTGCAACTGTTATGAGCCCGTGGAAGCCAACTCCTGCCGACAGGATCGGGGCCGAACACCAGGCCCTCCCCATCCCCAGAGCCCTGCCGGCAGGAGCCGCGTGCAGAAGCAGGGCAGGGGGGGAACGCCGCCTCCCAGCCCCCCGTACACCCACTTACAAAAGGACGATAAACCCACTTATTGTAGAGGACGATGTCGGGGCGCCACACGTAGCTGCTGGGGATGTGGAGGATGTCGATCCCGTCGTAATCGTCCTTGCTCCAGGTCAGGTAAGCGTCCACCCACACCTGCCGGATCCACAGGTAAGACGTCAGGATCTGGTTCCTCTCATCCTGTAGCCGAGGGGGAGAGAGACACGAGGAGGGAGCAAGCAGATGCATGGACCGCTGTGCAACGTTGGAGTAGCACGGAGCGCCTCACCCTTTCGCCACCATGAACTGCCCATCAAGAGGGACTCAGCCCTGATCTGGCCCCTTGGTACTCATTAGCTTGCACCATGTAGCTCGTCCCAGCAAAGTTCGGGGGGCTGCTCATCTGCCGGACAGCAGCAACAGCCAGCCCCCACGTCCCGAGGCAGCTGTCGCCCCAAAAGCATGGTGACCCAACCCAAATTTCTACAACCCTCCGGCCCCAATTAGAAGAGAAAACCCCTCCAGCCAGGACCCGCGGTTTCCTACGTGCTGGCAGGTGCAACAGGGTAGCCCTGCTGCGCCAACACCCCAGCTGGAGCAATCCCCGGCAGCCAGCTTTGCTGGGGAGACGGGCTCGGCGGGCCCCCGACTCACCATGTCGATGATCTGGGAGAGCGTGATCTGCAGGGTGACGTTCAGAGCCCGGTCCGTGTCCTCCACGGGCCGCAGGGCGCTGGAGTAGTTGGCAAACAGGTCGTTGAGCAGCTTGTAGGCCAGTCTCCCCTGGGCGCCCAGGCAGCCTGAGTCAGGAGGGAAAGGGGAGAGGAAGAGGAGGGAGAAGGCACAGCCCCCAGCTGCAACCAGCTAACCCCAACACTGACAGACTCCACGTGCAGCAGCTAAGAAAGACCCTGAGACTCGCAAGAGGGTCTTGCCCCTCCGCTCGATGCCACATTTGGGGTCAGGAAGGGTTTTTTTCCCCCACCCCGGTCAAATTGGTATGGACTGAGGAGGGTTTGCCTTCCTCTGTAGTGGGGGCACGGTCTCTGCTTGGGATCTCTTGAGCGTCTACGAACAACCTTTTATAGGAGCAGGATGTCGGCGGCCGCGGTCCCTCTGCTTTCCCTGGGGCAGGTTCAAGTGCGACGTCTGGTGCTGCGTCAGAGTCGAGGATAGTCTTGTGTAGCGCTTAGATGATGGTTTGTCTGGGCTGGTTTGGACGGGGCTGATCCAGACTCAGGCAGGGGTTGGACTAGATGTGACCTCTGCAGCTCTCTGCCAGCCCCGCTGCTCTGGGGGAGATGCTGACAGCTCATGGTCAAGGGTGGCCGGGCAGGCTGCACTGCATGCAAGTGGCCGGAGAGGTTTAGGAGCCCCGAGCCGGGTGACCACTTGGAGGGAGACGCCTTGGGCAGGTGCTGGGGCTGGCACAAGAAGGGTCACAAAGCATTTGAAGGCTGCCGCAATGTCTCCCTGCACATCCCAACTGAAGCCGGGGAAGCGCCCGGGGCAGGAGGCTCCTTTCTCTCTGCTCCCAAGACTTGTGCCAAGGGGAAAGGCAGGTTTGAAGCTGAAACGCTCAGCAGAGGCTCAGGAGAGCTGGGCCCAGCTCTGTCACCGACTGCAGACGTAGCCTCGGGCTCATGGCTCCCCACTGCCCTCCCCCCCAGTGCATACCAATCTGACCAGGGTGCAAATCCCTGTTGAATCCCAAATGCAGCATCAGTCTGACCCTGAGTGGAGGGACAAGACCCTCTAGCCAGGACCCTCTGGGGCTATGCTGAGGCTATTCCAGGAGGCTGGTAGCATTGAGCAGGGATGACAGGAAAGCCTCTCCCCTGGACCCAGCTGATCTGTGCTGCAGATCCCTGCCCTGCCGCCTGTCCCATGGTCTCTGCAGGCCAGCGTGGGACCCAGACCCTCCATGCATGGAGTCAGATGCCAACAAGAGCATCAGCAAGGTGGGTCTGGAAAGGAGGGAGCTCCCCCCCAGCACAGGCCATGGAGACAGGACCCCCATCCTGACTTCTGACTCCCATGGGTGCCACTTGGGTGCTTGAGCTTTGGGTCCCAGAGCCAGGCAGGAGATGCCAGGCCAGCTCAGCTCTGAAATGCAGGACCCAGCTTGATCTCTGCCCAACCCAACACCGCACCCCCCTGCCCGTGGGGGCCGCGGGAGGGACGGAGGGAGGCGGCTGGGAGAGAAGCGCCCCATCCTGCGCTTGAAAGTTTAATGCCAGGTGTTGTGTTTCAGGGGTGGGCATGAGACGGGCTCGTTTACAGCATGGGGCCAAGCCGGCCATGTTTCCAGGGGACCCCTGGACCCCTGCACGCTTGATTGAATTGCAGGCTGCCCGGGGTGCAGCTCCACCGGCTGGGGGTCAGATGTAACCCTGCAAAGGGGCAGGGGCGGCATGCCCCGAGGAGCTCGGTAAGTGCTGGCTGCTCAGGTCCCGGGACCTTGCTCAACGAGGGGTGCGGAGGCATCGATGGCGTCTTACCTGGTAGCAGGGGGAGTCCTGAGAAGCACAGGGAGAGCAGGAGGGAGCCGAGGCCTGCCCTGGGTTTCATGCTCATGCCCCCACGACGGACGCCCGGCCGGCGTGGGGGGAAGTTTGCAGTCCAACAAGGAGCTCCAACGCAGGTCAGGGGTGCATCTGTGCTGCCGGCAGCCTTGATGATGCTGGAGGGAGGGCACGGCCAGCCTGGTAGCACCCGTGAGCAGGAAGGCAGAGGCAGGGCATGGGTCGGCTCCTCTGGGGTCGCAGAATCACCCGGGGATTTCCTTCTCCATGGAGCAGAGTCTTCCTCTGTGAAAGAGCGCTCCGTCGCCTCCGGGCAGAGGGAAGCTTGCAGCCGTCTGGAGAGAGCAGGGGAGAGGCAGGCGGGTGAAAACTGAGCCTGGAAGAACAGGGGAAAGGGAGGGAGGAAGGGAGGGAGGGTCCCCCAGGGGACAGAGACAGCACGGAGGAGCTGCCACACTGCCAGGAGAATGAGCGTGAGGCTGCAACTGGGGCAGAGGAAAGCACCACTCCCCCCCCCGGCGACACGCCCCCACCTGGCACCTCCGGCCATGGGTGACACCACGCCACGCACAGTCAGACGATCCCAGGACTCACAGAAAACAACCCCATCTCTCAAGGCTGGCTCTCACTCATGCTTGGGATGTGCCCCAGTGCAAGGGGAAACCCAGAACTGCAGAGAAGGCACTAAATGGGGCTTTGACTCTGCCAAAGACTCCCTGCACGGCCTTGGTCGTGTCCCCCAGCCCCTCCCATGCAGCACAGCAGGGGCTCCGTGGGACGGCAGGGCCCTCAGGACAGCCCAGTGCATCCAGCCCACATCTCGGGGCAGACTCAGCCCAGCCCACCTAGAGATTTCCAAGGATGGACCCCCAGCCCATCACTGGGGAGCTTGATTTAGGACTAACCCCCCAAGCAAGCAAGTCTCTCTTCTCAGGGGAACAGCCAGGGTGTGGGGCGCAGATCTTGCCAGGCAGCACATGGCACTGATGGCAATGGCACAATGAAGAAAGAAAAGAAGGAGGAGGAGGAGGAGGCATCACTCCCTCTCTCTGCCATCCCAGTGCAGATGATCCCCAGGAGCTGCCTGGAGTCTCAGCTTTGCAACCCTCCTTTGTGGAATAAAGTGCCGACTGTCCCGAAGGACGCAGCCTCGGGAAGCCCCCTTCCCGAGCCCACTGCTGTGGATGGACCTGAGCTAGGAGACCCCCATATCTCCCAGGCTCTGGGCCTGCCCAGCAAGAGACGTCCCCCGCCCCGAGCGGCCTCCGATGCAACTGGAGAGGCAGAAAAACACCAGGCCTGAGAGATGGAGCCAGGAGTTGAATGCCCCTCAGTAGCAAGACCACCCTCTTTCCAATGAGGCATGGCGAAGCCTCAGCGCCAAGATGCTGGTCCACGGTGCAGCTGCCCCTAGCCTAGTGAGTGCGAGCAAAAGGTTTGGGGGCCTGGAGGACAAGGGGGAACAGAGCGCACTCCCTTGCCTTTGCTGCCCCAGGTGGGGGAACCCAAAGTGGGAAGAGACCAAGGGAAGCATCATTTAAAAGCTACCGTCCCACGGCCATGGTTGCAGCAGGACAGCCCCAGGCAGCGCCCAGCCAGGATGCAGGGACTCTAGGAGGTGGCTGGAGATGGGCTGGCCCTGAAGGACGGCTCCTCTAGAGACAAGCCACGACTGCTCCCCGAGCCCATTCATATGCTAATCCCCAGCTGGATGCGGTTTTACTTACAGGTTGGTGAATTATTCATCCCCGAAGCCTGAAGTCCGGGCGGCGACGTTGCACGACTCCTCCGGAGCAGCAGGTGGATTTGCATGAAGCTAATTAAAGTAATGGGGAGAGAGAGAGGATAAGTCACTGCCTGATCTAACTTCACCAGCCGCAGAGTTTGTACAGGTGACACATTTAACCACGGGTTATATAAACACAACCCTCCCCTGCAGGAAAAGAGCCGGAGGCAGGCGCTGCGGCACGGCTGCTCCTTGCCACGGGGAGGCTGAGAAGGACCCTCCCCTCTAAGCAGGCATCGTCCGGGGCAGATGCCATGCAAAAGACAAGCAAGACCCGTTTGGCCAGAGAGATGCTCCTTTGGGAGAAAAGGGCCTGGCTAAGCCACGCGCACTGCTGGGTCTGGCCATTAATCAACGACCTTGGGATCACAGAGCCTGTGACCCTTTGGAGGAGCCAGACGGTAGAAGGCGCGAGGTGAGGGTTAAAGAGACCGTAACATTTCCAGGGCACCTCTGCATACCTGTTTTTGAATAACCTGAGTTGCTTCCAGGTACACGGGGCTAACCTAGGGGCTCTAGCTAGCAAGCACGGGGCTAATCAGTAGCCTGGTAATGACCACAGGGCCCTGCTACTCATTCCCATGAAAGCTGGCTAGAAACTAGCTATAAAACAGCTACATGTTTTCAAGCACTAACTTTGTCACAGGTTGGCTCTTTTGATAGATAGCTGGAGGGACATTTTGATAGCTGCATAGCCACTTTTATGGCATGAGCATTGCTTGACCCCTGTCTTCGGTCTACATTTAATCGAGCCATTCAACAGTCAATGGTGTAACAGTGTGATGTGTGGCAGGGGCCTGAGGATCACATGGTCCGGCGCGGGCGTACAAGCCCCCGCACCGACAATTACACAACAACTCACAGGCAGGGGAAACTCTTCACCAATGCTAGGCAGTTTGTAATGTCGTGTTGCAAGTGACATGCTCCCCGTAACACGCAACGTGGGAGAGTGTAACGCCAGAAATGTGACCACCACCTGCATCCTGCTACCCCTCTGCTTCCGCATCTTGGGTCAGCGACTTCCCTGGTACATCCCTTACATTTTGGGATGCGGTGCCTTCCCCCTGGGTTATTATTAAATGGGTATTTAGAGGCACCTGCTTCCCATTTGCTATTTCCTACGCCATCACACCACCTTTCTACCAGCCTCCTCTATAAAACACCTTCATAGAGTCATAGAAATGAAGGTTGAAGGGACCTTGGGAAGTCACATCTAGTCCAACCCCTGCTCCAGGCAGGACCAGCCACAACTGCATCATCCCAGCTAAGGCTTTGCCTACTTGGGTCTTAAAAGCCTCTGAAGATGGAGACTCCACCACCTCTCTGGGTAACCTGTGCCAGCGCTTCACCACCCTTCTCTTGAGAATATAATATGCAACCTCAATTTCCCTTGCTGCAACTTGAGCCCATTGCTCCTTATCCTGTCATCTGCCCCCACTGAGACCAGCCCAGCTCCATCCTCTTTGCAAGCCCCTTGCAGGGAGTTGAAGGCTGCTATCAAATCCCCCCTTGGTCTTCTCTTCTGCAGATTAAATCAGCCCATTTCCCTCCTCTCCTCACCAGTCCTGTCCCCCAGCCCCCCAACTACTGCCATTGCCCTCCACTGGACTCTCACCACTGTGTCCGCATCTTTTCTGTAATGGGGGCCCACAACTGGACACAGGACTCCAGACGTGGCTTCGCCTGTGCTGAATAGAGGGGAAGAGTCACATCCCTTGATCTGCTGGCAACACTCCTACCAACGCAGCCCAGGATGCCAGTATCCTTCTTGGCACCAAAGGCACACTGCTGGCTCCTGTTCAGCTTCTTGTCCCATCACCCCTAGGTCCTTTCTGCAGAGCTGCTGCTCAGCCTGTCACCCCCAGCCTCTACCGGTGCGTGGGATTGCTCCATCCTCGGTGCAGGACTTTGCACTTCTCCTTACTGAACCTCATGAGATTCATTTGGGTCCAATCCTCCAATTTGTCCAGGTCTCTTTGCTGCCACCTTTGTCTCTTGCTGCTACTTTTCTCCAGGGGTGTCTCTTCCCTCGCAATCCTCTCCTTTCTGCTGTACTCTGAAGGGGTGAGGGGCTGGACAATGGACACTGCACATGGCTCAAGGGGTGAGTGCTATGGGCTTTAGGCTGCTATAAAACTTTGCAACCTCCATCGTGAAGAGAAATAATACAACAAGGAAGGCAAGAGCAGCAGCTCCAGAGAAGCCTTTACCCCATAAGGGAACTGAGGAAACAGCTGGGGTGGGGCCCACTGAGGACACGAATCCAGCTAATCAAGAACATCAGAAAAATTAAAGTGTGTGTTGCTACTGGAGGGGTGCGTGTGAACTTCACTGGGGAAAACAGCTTTGATCGCTGGCTTCAACGCAGAAGATCCCACCGTTGGCACCGCCGCCAGGAGTTCACTCCGAGGTTGTCCAGGTAAGCAATGTTTCCCCGCTCGCTCTGTACAAAGGCAAAGAGAGGGCAAGAGCATTGAATTCCTCGTCACATTATCCAGGGTATTAATTAAAAAGAAGCCACTGACCCCAGCCCCAATCAGCAAGGACGGGGTCTCCATTTACAGAACACCTGCTACTGAGCTGGGGCCTGTTCCAGCTTCGGGCGCTGGCTTCCTCCCTCCCTCCCTTAGCTCATGTTTGTTGCAGACATCCGCAGGGGAGGTGGCAGTACCAGTGCTCCCACGCAGCCGGAAGGGAGACGGGTGTGGGTGGTGCATTGCTTATGGCAGTACTGGTGATGGAGACAGCTCAGCATCCGACCTCTCCCGTGACCCTCGCTGTGCCATAGCCACAGTAAGATGCCTTTGGCAGTGACTGCACCCTGCAACCTCCCTCCCCCAGGCAGAGGCCGGCGGCGCAGCCAGACTCCTCCACGCAGGACTTACCTTGGAGCAGAGATGCTGCTTGAACCATGTTGCCTCTTCTGACCAGAGCTCACTGGGAAGGTGGGTGAGGAGCCCCATGAGCAGCAGGTGTTGCTGAGCTGCACAGGGCAGCTCCTGCTTCTCCGCAGGGTCTCGGGCTCTCTGCGGACTCGGGCAGAGGTCACAGCACAGGCGACACCCAGGCCAGCTTCTGAAGCATTTCTAGGCACCACAAGAGCCAGGGCCTGCCGAACGGAAAAGGCAAGGGTGCGATTCCAGGAGCTGCCCATCTCCCTGTGCTGTTTACATGGAGAGGGCGGACGCTTCCCTGCCACTGAGGAAGCAAGCAGTGCCGTCTTCATGCTCCCAGGAGCAGCAGGGATCTGTGGGATTTGGGCAGGTTTCCCTCAGCACCCCTCCACATTGGCTGCCCAATTCATGGATGAAGGATGTGGTTCTGGCTGCTCCTGGCCAGACTATGGGAGTCCTCCCCCAAAGCAGGACAGTCAGCTACATGTGCCTGGCTCGGGATCTAATTAGCGCTGATAGTGGCTATGTCGGCATTTGTCATCTCCGTGCTTGGGGTTGTCGCAGGCAGATACAGCAGTGCTCTCTGCTGTGGGGCAGCCCCACGCTCCCTGCCCGCCGGTTAAACCAACCTCCCCCAAATGGCAGACTCCTCCTGGGCTTTGCAGGAGACCGCAGGCAGGTCAGAGCTCGGAGCCCCACACCCCTCAGGCGTACGACACAGCTGCGTGTCTAACTGCGGGCGCCCCTCTGAGACCTCTGCCTGCCAAGAGGATCCACGGTTAAGAAGCAAAGAAAACCTTAGCAATACTATAAACTTTTTATTTATTTATTTTTAAGAAAGTATTTTCAGAAAGACAGGAAAATAATCTAGATCATTTATTTATACTTTTAATAAAAACCTTTACATAATTCTCATGCATAAAGGACCCTCAAAGAGCCAATCCACAGCAGCACCTAACAGGTCACAGGCCCTGTCGGCTGCCGGATTTGTCAGCGATTGCCGGTGGGCAGGTGGCACCGTGACTGTGACCCCGAAATCAGAGTAGGCCAATAGACAAGCTTTATGTTTCCAAAAATAGTCAGCTTCTAGACACAGTAAAAGTAAAGCCTGTACAACCTATAGTAAATCGGATGCTACCAGCTGTTCACTTGCAGAAAGTTCTTGTGCTCGATGACGACGATGTGATCCAGCTACACAGCAAACACAGACACGGCAGCATGTTCTAGGCTAAAAACACAGGCGTGAACGGACTGAGCGAGCAGGCGCCTCCCTTCAATGCAGCCCAGGGTGCTGGCACGCGCCGGGGCCCTGAACCATGCAGTGTTTAAAACGACATGGGAGCCAGCTTACACTGCCGAAGCCTCTGGAGCGCAGGCTGCTGGCTCCCATCAAGGACCTCCCCTGCTTTGGCCGGGTGGTTTCGGTACGGAGTTACAGGCTCCGAGCCTGGATTCACGAAGATGCTTTGTTTTACCAAAGGGTAGCAACACACTGCACACACAACGATGGGGAACCCATGGACATCTTCCCTCCAGAGGCCTGGACAGTGCAGCACAGACCTTAAGGCACATGCACTCCAGCGCCAACCCCCTCTGGCCTGAGGCAAAGGAAGAGCTTGGCTTCTTGCCTTTCAGAAGGAGGGCGTTACACACTTGCGGGTTTCCAACCGCACGATTGGACACAGGCTGGAAAAGATGCTTTGCTATAGAGAAGTTACAGTCCCTTACCGTCCCTCCCCCCCCACCTTCCCACCCAGCAACTCCTTTCAATGAAGCTTGATTCATCTTCAATTAATTCAGATGCCAAGAGTTCATCTAACTGGTGCAGTCCTGCCAGACTGAACGTGCCTACTGCCAAAGAGCTGTCCCAAAACTGCTTTGCTGTCTTCTGTGCTGCAAGTCAGTAGCAAATACCCGCTGAGAGACCCAGTGCGCCCCCGCCACGCTCCCTCCACAGATATGAGCCAGCTTGCGGAGGGGGTCTACAAGAGGTGTTTATTAACGGTAGAAAAGCGTGTGGAGTTGAGGGTGCCGGCCAGCGGGGTCCGAGTCTTCGGCTGCTCCCCCAGCCCACTTAGCCCAGCGCACCCTTGTGGAAAAGCTGTGTGGCTGGAGAGGGTGCTGCCCAGGGAGATGTTAACCTTGACCCTCGCTGGCAGGGTCCACAAATGGTAAAAACGAGTCTACTCGCAGAAGCGGGCCTGTCTCACTGCGTCACCACCGTCAGTTCCCGTAGGTAGGACTGGGTGAGGCCGCGCAGCTCCTCCAGGGCATAGTCCTCCGGCATGGGGAGCCGGCCAATGTGGGGCGCGAGCAGGCGGAGGGGGACTCGCTGCACGTCGGGCGTGGAGTCGGAGGCAGGCTCTGGAGAGTGCTGCAGGCTCAGCACCACCCGCAGCAGGTTAGCGATGCGCTTGGCCATGTCTGGAAGCAAGAGGAGAACTTGAGTTTCAGTGTCTGGTTTGTAGGTAGTAGAGGGTTTCCCCTCTTGACTGAGGAGCAAGTTTACAAATAAAGCAGGCAGCTGTCCTGACCCAACCCCACCCTGCCTTTAGCCCTGCGCTGCTCCAATCAGCTCATCCCTTCACAAGGCTCTCTCCCACCGATATGCCAAATGTCTGGGCCCCATCTTCAGACTTAGGGGGCTTTATGCAAGGAACTAGCTTTAATGAAGCTGGTAGGGAGTGCATTTAAAACTAACAAAAGGAAGTTTTCTCACACCGCATGTCATTAAAGTGTGCAACTCACTGCCATCAGATGCGGTGAGAGCTGACAGGTTAGCCAAATTCAAAGAGGGACTGGATGCGTTACTGGAGGGAAGAGGCATCAGTAGTTATTGAGCAGGGGAGTGAGGGGCACAGCCTCTCAGTCACACCTTCCTACACCTTTAATGCTGGAGGCTGCAAGTGAAAAGAACAGCGGGGGGAAAAAGCAAACCTTGGTCATACCAAGTTCACTCTCCCTTTAAGCATCTGCTCTGCCCATGTGACACAGGACACTGGGCAACATGGACCTATGGTCTGATCCAGTAAATGGCAGTTTTTGTGTTCTTAAATATGGTGCTTCTATTGGAAACTATTCAGCAGCGGCAAGGTGCTTGTGCTGGTCACCACGAGGTAGCTTAAAGAGCTCAGCACAATGCCCTCATCTTTCCAGTTAAAATAACATGCCTCCTCAACCCTGCTTCTACAGCGAGACAGCCGAGATGTACTGGCCCCCGCAGGGTAAGACCACCCCACCCCCTGTATCAGCAGTAGCTAGCTTCCGGTTGTTATGCAGTGTCTAAAGCACTTTCAGAGCCATTATCTTTGAACAATAAGTACTTGTAGAGCACCCTCGCCCCTCCCACAAGTTGAATACCACTGAAGTCCTCCCAGAATCAATCAAGTCCCTGTTCCAGGGAGCTGCCTGACCTGGGCCTAACAAGGGCACACTGTCCCAGCTGGTTCCACCCGCCCTGGACAGCTCCTGGTTGACAGCCCTAGCAAACACCAAGCAGGCAGACCCCTGAAGACGAAGCTGCAGCTGCAATGTCAGATGACATGGTAAGCACTGCAATGACTCCGTGACCACAGCTGCAGTCCCAAAAAAGAAGGTAATTTACTGCAGTCTGCCTTTCTACGGTCATGTTCTCAATGCTACAATGGCAAAAATTTGGCACGGGCCGGGCAAGGTGTTTCTGCACCTTGTAGACCTAGAGCAAGAATGTGCATCATCTCTACCAGCATCTACCTGCCCTGTAGTACAGAACATGAGCCAAAGCCAAAGATACAGCCAAGAAGTAGCTTTTTTGGAGAAAGCCAGCCTCAGCTCGGCGAGGTTGTAGGACCTCAGCCTCGCAAAGCCTAACCCCCTCAGTTCACGCTGTTAGCCGCACTCTCCACCCTCTACAAATAACCGTACCTGACTGAGCCAACCGGTCCTTGGCGCTGTGGCATTGTATCTGTTCTATCCTATTGCATAGCGACGTCACTTTGGTATGTAATCTCTCCAACTCATACGTGGAACAATCCAGCTGAAAGCAAATACAAGAGCTGGTTACACGGGAGGAAGGCAACTATCTACAGGTTGTTTGGGACCCCTTTGCGCCCACCCTACCCTACCACAGACAAACAAACAAAAACGTCTAAGCATCTTAAGCAAAAAATATGACATCAAAAGCTCTTTGCTGTGACAGGACAAGCCAAAATCAGTTAATTTAGGAGTTTAAGTTTTCAACACATATAACAATGGCTATTAACTGAAGAAAGTAACATTTGCTGCATCATGTGCAATAAACAGAGAGAGAAAAGGCAAATTACCACATCCTTGAAAATAAACAGATGCTTCACTGAGCAAGCACTGACCCCTGCGCTCACCCCGGCCCTCACAGCTGTGCTGACTTTAGACTGCCTGCTCCCCTAGGCAGACTGTGCCTTATTTTGTAAAATACCTCGGACATTTGTGTTTTAAAGTATACAAGAGACTTTTTACACGATCGTATCTGCAAAAGATATCAACCCTCAAGTATAATGCTAAATAGCAAATGTACTAATAAAATTGAGACTTCCATAAACGGGAGATTAACCCTTTGATACCTGCTGAATCCTGTCGAGCATCTCAATGACCCGGATATAGTCCAAATAAACCAGCCCTGCCGTGTCCCAGTCCTGGATGAGCGTACTCCGTTCTGGGGGGGACAAATCTTCCAGGAAGCCTTTCAGGTACTTGTAGTTCTCGTTGATAATGGCATCTGAAGAAAACAGCCAAGACACAGAGACACCTTTTGCTGTGAACGTTGCATAGCACAGATCACACAATACAGGAAGACTCAGGTTTCAGAAAGCCAAGGGTGCGGCTCAAGGACTAGAAATGGCAAATTTAACCACCCGAGTGGATCTGAACTCGAAACTCCCATGACCAGAAACTGTCACTGGATTTGTGGTCTTGTTTGCTGTGCCAATTTTGGTCCTAAAAAAGGGACATCCAGAGATCCCATGAGCTCAAATGAAACAGAGACCACTGCTTACTTTGCCCTTGGAAGCAGACACTGCATATCAGGGTAAGTGCCAAGGGCTGGGCTTGTACTTTCTGCTTGGTAGAGACCACCACTGTATCAGGGTACCCAGGTATTGATGGCCATGCCCTGGCACACCACTGCTGCCTACACACCCAGGAGAAGAGTCTCACCTGAGGCTAAGTGCCTGATGACCAGCTTGTGGCACTGGTTCCAGTGCCCAGCTCTGAATAAGTAGAGAGCCTCTTTATGCTTATCTCCCTCCATCCTTGCCCGAATGGCCTTTGCCTCGTGAATCCACTCTGGGGGAACACAGAGCTTTTGCGTCAGGAAGGCTTCTTTTGTCCAGGATTCTGGCGTCTCGGGCAGCACGCAGTGGCGGGTTAAGAGCTCACGCACTGCCTTTTCACGCATGCTAGTGGGAAACAGCATAGGCAGCTATTTAGGCAGGTAACAATTTCAAAGGAACACGACTAGGAAAGGTCTCCTGGTTTATTGGGAGTCCAGTCCTCTCCAGTTGCAAGCAATCATCAACCAATCACAGTTTCATGCTAGCTCTGGAGAAACTGGAGCTCTGGGAAGAGGCATGATCTGGGATATGAAACTTAGGACCCCAGTTAAGAGGTCCACAAAGGTGATGTGAAGTGGAGTGGAGCACCACGTCTCCCAATTTCACACAAACAACTGTTAGCCACAGCTACTGCTCACTGCACATCAACTCTTAACACAGACATCTTTGGGGGGAACGAAGCTGCTCTGTGGACAGCTAAGTATGCCAATCACAAAGCATGAGTAAGTAGGTGTCACTGTCTGGAACAGCTCTGGAAAAGTGAAGCTATCCCAGATGCTTTTTTTTAAAAAGCTTCATGTATTCCTGGTTACTGTTAAGATGACTATAATCTTGAATGTCATAACTGGAGCTGATCACACGGTTTGGTCACCGTCAATTTTCAAGTTGGCAGTGTCCGTTTAGACCTCATCCTGCTCTATTTCATACTGAAATCAGATCTCCTCTTCCTTGTCATGTGAGGGGAAAAATAGTACCACCTCGTTTGGGCACAATAAAAACTAAACGTAGGCTTAGTCATTTTAATCAAGTTATCTGCTTGCTGTAAGCTGCCTTCCCATTGTACTTACTGTGCATTAGAGGTATGCAACAGCACAAAGATGGCCCATTCCCAGAGCCCTTTGCTTTCCAGCTGGGCAGCATAGCTGGCATTCAGCACTCCCTGACACTGTCCCGATAAATGTGTGTAATTCAGGGCTCTGAGCACTTCCCACAGGTGCCAACTGAGACGGTAGTCCAAGGGGTCAGACGTTATACTCCTGGGGTCCAGCAGCTGATGGAGATCGTAATGTCTGTAGGGAGAAGCATTTAGACCATAAGCAACTGGTTGTGCTCACATAATAAAAAATGAATTCCTCAAGTGCCCTTTGCTGAATGCCAGTGGAAACGTACAGCTGGAGTACTGCGTCCAGTTCTGGGCACCACACTTCAACAAGGATGTGGACAAGCTCGAAAGGTGCAGAGAAGGGCCACCTGCATGATCAAGGGGCTGGGGGAGAGACTTTGGGATCTGAGACTGTTCAGCATGAGCAAAAGGCTGCGAGGTGACTTGATAGCCACCTACAAATATGTCAAGGGAGACCACCAGGACCTAGGTGAACAACTTTTCAGAAAAGCCCCGGGGAAGACGCAGACCAATGGGCTAAGCTAGTTGGGGAAAAGTTCTGGCTGGACACAAGGAAAAACTGTATTTTCTGTATGCGTAATGAGAATCTGGACACACTCCCAGCAGAGGTGTGCAGTCACCATCTCTGGCAGTCTTTAAGGGGAGGCTGGACAAATACCCCACTGAGCTCATTTGAGCCCCTGCCCATGGCAGGGGACTGGACTTGATGATCTTGTAGGTCCCTTCCACTCTTTCTTTCTCTGATTTGTATAATATACAGGTGTAAGCATTGGTTCAATAGTTGACCTTCTCCCACGGTTAGGAGGTCACACCCAGAGGGACCATGTTTCCTCTTTGTGAGATATGCACCTGCTAAGACTTCATTAGCCCCTTGAAAAGCTTCAGGTGAAATCGCCTTATCCTTTTCTCATGCCCTTTCAGGACATAACTCCTCTGCCCTAGCTGGGCCTTAGCTGGAGTACTGCGTCCAGTTTTGGGCACCTTTTGAAGGATGTAGGGGAAAAAATGGAGAGGATGCACAGGCAAGCAAAGACGATAAGGAATTGGAAATGCAAGCCATGTGAGGAAAGGTTCAATGAACTAGACATGTTCAAAGTTTGGAGAAAAGGAGATTAAAAAGCAATTCAATGCCCTTCAAATATACGAAAGGCTGACACAGAAGTGGGAGATACTGTTCCTCCTTGTCAGAGGGTAGGACACGTGGCAACAGGCTGAAACTTCAGCAAAACAGATCCAGGTGAAAGCACAGGAAAGAAAAGATTGCTAACTGTAAGAGCAATAGGAGAACAAAGCCGCTCAAGGAAGATGTAGCATCTCCTTTTTTGAAGAGCCTGGGGCAGTTTGGGAACAGAGCTAAGGTGGTAGCGCCGAGCCTCTTGTTTCTTTTACGAAACAGGAAAACCAACGCGTGGAAAGAAGCTGATTTCCCAGAGACCTCTAAGCAAGTTAAATTCTACTTGTGTTTGCCCAATTGTCTGGCATGCAAGGAGAGATCATGCACGAAGAGACAACAAGGGCCATATTGTTCCTTGCAGCAACAAGTTACTGACTCCACAAACCCTTCCCCAAAATGTCACGTACCTGTCACTGTAGAGCTTTAACAGATGAAAGCAGACATCTCGCAGCGGCCTGTTTGCGCTGTCATCTTCCTCAAGTGCGCAGCCTGAGCCCTCTAGATACGGAGGAAGGGGACAGCAGGCATACTTCTCGGACTCCAGCGTGTTCTGCAGAGAAAGCATCAGACCCCTGGCTCAGCTTAATGACATCACACAAAAGACCACACCACCACAAACACCTGCACACATCCCGATGGGGCATGCTCGTTTTGTTTAAAAAGCTGGACTCTGGAGATGTAAAATCCTTTGTGCGCTTTGTGTATAGAAGCAACGAACTCATCAGTTAAATATTATGAGACCTTTCAGCCCCATACCCTAATGAAGCCGACCTTGCTCCAAGCCACCCCTGGCTCAGTTCCATTCATCCACCAACTCGCTGGTCTCTGATTTGTCTCCCTACTTATCAGCCCTAAGACTTGCCCCTCGCCCATCCACATCTGATGGCTTCTACCTCCTCACTATCTCAGAGCCAGCAGGTAGGACAGAGGCAGATTTGTGTGTTTTCTCCTCAAACTTATTCTGCAAAACTACTGCTCCCTTTCCTGAGGTTTTCAAGCCTTTCAACCAAAAGCACAAGCGAGCATGAAACATTTCAGCTTAAAGAGTTAAAGCCTAGCCGAATTACAAACAGGGACTGGGAAACAGCAGCTTCATAGAAAACCGTGGGCAATTTTAACTATACAAGTTGGCATCTGGACAGGATATATTTTCAACATCTCAGGACAAATGGTATGTCACGAGTTTGAAAGTCTGCGTACAAGTCTGTAACCTACGTATGTGTTCAGATCATAAATCTTGCAGGGTGATTTGTTATTTAATCCAAGCAAAAGCCTTTGTAAGAACAATGATGCAATTTTCTGGGGTTCTTACTTGGGCGTAACTGCTAGTGTGCTTTAACTCAAAATAGATGACTGAACCATGGCACACTAGCTGATGACATCTGAATCAAACCTCACAAAAAAAAGAGGCTTGTCCCTTTCAGCCAGTATGCAAAAGCAGCCAAAAGCTTAACTCACTGGACATCCATTTCTCTGCACTGCCTGGCAATGAACTTAAATGGTACAAATGCTTTTGAGAAAAAGGTGTAGATAACGTACCTGGAACGCTGCCTCATACATGCCAAGTGCCTTGGAAATGGAAGCTGTAGGTGGAAGCAGGTACCAGAGATGGATAGCTATACAGCGCTTCCAGTCCAGCTGTGAGCAAACATTAATGCTTTTCCTCTCAGATAACTGCCACACCTGAACAAAACAAAATCGCCAAACTTAGACCAGATTCATAGCAAATGTTGCAATAATTAGCAGAGCCTAGGTTTTGTAGGCACACATTTACACAAGAGTGATGATCACCACTGAAAGGCTGCATTAGTAAGAGTACATTAAGTATTTCTGTCTAGTCTCCGTATATTAAATTATGCACTGTAATCTTACTAGTATAAACACCCACCTGAACAGCGGCAGCCATACTTCTATACAAAGCGTACTAGTTAAGTCTTTACTCTAGCACAGGGTAAACTGCCAGTGGTACAAACAGAAGACGTGAACAGGACATACCGGCTTTCCAGCAAGCAGAGCAAAGATGCGTAACCTCTCTTCCTGGATGAAGCAGTCTGCCTGGAGCCTGTGCCAGTCCACTAACTGCATGGTGAGGAGCTCCCGAACCTCCTGGCTGCCCACCAGCTGGGAGAGGAGTAGAGCGAGCCTGTAATCACCTACAGGAAACAGGATGACACGTCAGCCAAGTCATCTGGAAGGCCACCAGACGTAACTCCACAACAAACAGCCTCTAAACCTGAAACCCCATGAGGCTGGCTTGTAAAAAAAAGCTACGTCCTTTCCTTGTTGCTTGCAAAATGCCTTTTTTGCAACCATTTAGTTAAAGATTCAGGGAAAACAACCTCGGTTATGAGCAAAGAGAATTTAAGAGCGAGACAACGTGAGAAAGACATTGAGTCAAAAGGAAACTGAAGTCACTGGACTTCCAGCAGTGACCTAAGCAACCAGTTAAGAAGGCTGTTCCCCCAAACAAGGAGAAAGACAAGAAAAACCTCGGTCTGATCAAAGTGCATGGCTCCAAAAAACATCCCCTTATCTGAACCAAACCACCATGGATTTGAAAGGCTCTTCGATGCAAGTCTAGAAGCTTAAAATACTGCAAGTGAGAAACACTAACCCGTGCCACTAGTGCCCACTGCTATTTGCACTACGCAGGAACAGAGCACGTCTTACAGGGCCCTTCACACAGAAGGCACTAGAGTGTTGTAAGAAGGGAAGGGTAAAAATCAGTGGATTGCAGCAGAGTCCTTGCTTCCTTACCTACACCGATCTGGAACAGAAGCAGAGCTAGCAACTGGCCTAATAGCAACAGCTTTGCTATTCCACCATTCAAAGCAGATCCTACAACACTAAGATAACGCAAGCTAAGAGCACAACACTTATATCGTGGCACCGAAGGAACACGTAGCCAACTAGGAATTTCTCCAGACAGACATTCAGCCCAAAGCAAGCAGGCCGCTTCAGGTCAAGTCACCTCAGTCACTCCCTCACATGGGATTATACCCTGACAGCACAACATCCCCTTTCTGCTTCCCAAGAGTCTTGCAGAGAAGGATCCAGTACGCTGCTTATGCACGTGCCTCCCCTCTCAGCAAGCACACGTGGATTCCTGCAGCAAAGCACGCCCTAACGCGCGTCTTGGTGTGCGGACAAACAAGTCATACTGAGGAAAGGGAAAGACTTAGTGAGCAGTGGCTGACGATTTCATGGGATCACTGTTAGATAAAAATAAAACTGCACCTCTGTCCTGTTTCACTCAGGGGTAAGCTACCCCGCTGAGTTTAGCTCCCACTTGCGGCAGTGTACAAGCAGACATACGAAATGGTACAGAGACAGTGATGCAAAGCAACCCCCCACCTTTTGACTTCATATAAGATGTTCCTCTGTCCGTGCCTTGCAAATAGCAAGACAACACTGTAGTCCTTGTGTAGCCAGCCCGCCCCCTCGGTCAGCTGGTACGGGTAAGCTTCTTACCTGACTGTTGTGCCAACCTACAAGCCTCGCTGATCCGCTTCCCAGTGAGGTAGCTAAACACAGCCTCAATGTGGTTATCGTGCCGCGAGAGCGAGACCTCCTCCTCGATCCTCCCGGCTGCGGTCTGCGATAGCCAGCGCGAGAAGGCTTTCCTGCGCTCCAGGGTCAGGATGTACTCACTGGGATCCTCCAAACTGGCTTCCAACTCTTTCAGGTTGCCCCAGATTGCCTCGCACAGAGTCCACGTCAGACCCCAGTGCTTCACCACGTCTGGCAAGACAGGAATTTCAAGTAGTCATAAAGGAGAACCATTTATACATACAAGGACATTCAGGAGAACACCACAGAAGGAGAGGCACCAATACATTTATAGGTTGTCCAACTGTTTATGCTGGTGATAAATTGCTTAGCTCCCCCTGACCCCGTTAAGTGCACCTGTCTAACATGCACCTCTGGCCATACCATTTGCAGCCAGTAAGCCAAAGGAGCTGCAGCTGGAGCAAGCAACAGACTTAGGTGTCCGTCGGTGCATCATTTGTCCACTCCCATCACGTGAAATAAGCGTTCTGTAGTGGAGAACCACTTTTCAGAACAGCTGGTAACTGTACTTTGGCATTGCCAACAGCCCTTGTACTCTGATTTTGCTGTGCTGGTGCAATACACAGTGAATTTCTACCAACTCATTTTACAGACCAAATGTTACATTCCTTTTGGAACGTATAATTTTATACTCGCTTTCAATTTGATACTCACTTTCAATTTCTGCAAGGTCTCCAGAGACCTCTCTAACCCAGTCAGCATAGTCGTGAATGGCAGCCACTCCTGGGTTGGGGGCGATGAAAGGACAATAATCATCCAAATGGACAGTGCTGTGTTTCAGTTTTATCTCCAGAGGTAGGAGGTATAATTGCTTGTCACCCTCCGTCTCCTTCTGTTCCAAGTTCAGCTTCTCTATGTGAACCTTGAAGGACGATTCTGAAAGCCTGGGGAAAACAAGATTGGTATTGGAAAAACAGGACGGAGCCTTCTCAGTTATCTTCCCTGCAGCTGTTAGCCTGTTCTAGGTATAAAGACAGGTCCCCCACTCCTGATTGCTGGTGGAATAATAAACCAGAATAATAAACCCATCCATCTACGTGGCTGAGATGTCTACTTCTTTAACAGGGACCTGAGCTGAATGTCACGTAAGGGGAAATTGTGGGCACAGTGATTAAAGAACGGTTTGCATTACAAAAAGGGCAGCGTGCCTCAAACTTGGGACACGAAGAAACAATGAAAGATTGGAACCGATACAGGACTTTAAAGGCACCTGCCCCCACGACCCATACAATGCAATCCAAAACCCGATATTATGTCCTTAGGCTTCCTGAACAGCAAACGGGGAGAGACATGCTCCTCAAAGGCTATCCCAAACACTCCCCTTTTGGACACCCACTGACGCTGCGCAGGAAATGAATCCAACAGTCATGAAAACAGAAAGAAGGGAAGAGAAGAGACAGCATAAATCCAGACCTAGCAGGTGTAGCATTTACCACACAGGGGGAGTCTAGGATTCAAGCCATTGTCCTCTGGACCGCTCCTGTATTTCGCTTGAAGCCAGAGGTATCCAGCTCATGGACGACACAGCACAGCTCTACTCCAGGAAATACTCTAGTCTGGAGGTTAAGATACTCTCCTGCAAGAGGCGAGTTTCAAGCTCTCAAGCTGAGGAGGGAAGATAACCTAGGTCTCCCTTTCCTGGAGTAGCACAGGACCATGTCATCTGGCCGGGGGGTGGAGGGGTGCCAAAGGGGCCAGAAATTTGGCAGTGATACAAACAGCAACAGCGTTCACTGCTGTGGCTCCCAGAGTCTGAACAACCACTGCTTGCCTCCCTGACAAATTTCTGGCCCTGCAGACAGCTTTGTGGCCAGATGACATGGCTCTGTGCTCTGGATCTGGCCTGTGTAGCTGCCCACGGGCCGGAAACCTGGCTGTGAAGTGGCGTAAGCTGCACCTCCCAGATGCACAACAATTAACACCGCTACCACTTGCCCTGCTGCCAAACTTCTGACCCTCAAGGCAGCCCAGCAGTCCAGATACCACGGTCCTGTGCTACCCCAGGAAACGGAGACATATATTACCTTCCCTCCACCCAGCTGCATCTAGCCGACAGGCTGTCATGCCTACATTAAAAAAAAAAAAATCCCAACCCTTCCCGCCCCCCACAAAACAAAAACAAAACAAAACTGTGGCAGGGTGTCAGGCTAGATGATCTGCGCAGGTCCCTCCTGACCCTAGCTACTATGAAAACAAAACACCTTACTGCTTAAGACAGTCCCAGGAGCAGGAATAAGAACTTCAACCAACCCCTTTCCTGGCAAGTGCTCCAACTTTGGTTAAGTCAGGCTGCCTCATTCTCTCTTCCCTATTACACAGGTTCAACAGGACGGGTGGAAAGTGTCCCTTCCTATATCAGACTATAGTCCAGTGGTTACAGTTCTCTCCTGAGACTTGAGTTTCAACCCCTCAGCATGATCAAGGAAGGCACCCTTGGTGTCCATTCCTGGTCAACAGCTCTAACCACCACACTAGCGTATACACAGCAAGCATCGCTGCCTGTGTTTTAAAAGGAAGTGGGCATAACTGTGCTCAGTGTGTGACTCAAGCTTGTCAGAGTGTTAGGCCCACTACAAGAATGTCTAATGGATCAGGCCCTTCAGGGGACTTAGGTTCACATGGAGGAGCACCAAGTTTTTGATTCACATGCCTGCATAAGCAGACGTGCTCAGATGCTCAGACCGGTGCAGCCCTGGGCATGTGCAGAAACAGTATTTTAGATACCTATGGACCGTAGAAGTCATGCAAGGCACTGGACTGTTAGTTGGCTCCAGGGCTAGGCAGCAGCTGAGTGTACTTTGGGCACAGACACCTTGCTCCTTTATTGAATACAGCTGTTAATCTCCCACCTGAAACAACTATTCAAACTATGGAGTGGAAAGGAGTCAGTGCCTAGAGAAACACACACATCGATATACATGGGTGTGTCAAGAAAGCAATAGCCCAAAATCAAGTCCCCATGTATTCTGTGGCAAGGCTGAAGTGCACCCTGCAGGAAATTATCTGATCATTTAAAAGGAACTGGAGCCATCCCGGTGTTCCCCCTTGTAAGCATCAACCTGTACCCTTGGCACGCAACAGAGAAGCGAGATTGGCAAGAACAGACAAATACAGTCCCTTATTTTACAAGATTCTCTTTAAAACAGGTGAGGACATATGTCTTGACTTTAACCTGTCTGCAAGGGAAAACTTGGTATAAAGCCACCACTCACGATTTGGGAGCGACAGGAGCTGGCAAGAACCCGTATTCCATAGATGTGTTGCGAAGATGCTTTGCCTCGCTCACTTGGTCTCCACAATTGATAAGAGTCCAACTGGGTCCCCAGCCGACCCGAAACGAGCGTCCCATGAAGAGTGCCATGTCTATCAAGAGTTTTCCTTTTCCATAGGTAATGGATTTCTCCAGAGGCACCAGCCCCTGCTGCCTGCGGGTACCCACTGTCTTCATCTGTGGCTCTGGGGCTGCAGCAGGGATGGTGAACACAGAGGCAAGCGGGGAAAACACAGACCAAGGTGCTGGAGGAGGGGCTTTGCCAAAAGAGGAAGTTCTTGGTCCACGAGAATCTTGTAAAGAGGCACTTGGAAGGAGAGAGACACTGGCAAATTTTGATTGCAGCAATCCACCAACTGAGAGGGGGAAAAAAAACGGATTAAACTGCATGAAACACAGCAGATAGGAATGAGATTGTTTGCAGAAATTTCAGAACCGTTCAAAGCAGTGTTTGCAGTTAAGTATATCAGTTTTCACAAGGCTGACTGCACCAAGATGCAACAGCAAAGTTTGACCGTAGCAGGATGACCAGAACTTAGCATCTGAGACCATGACAACAAGGACTGGCAAGTCCCTCAATAAAGACAGATGCTAACTCATTGCTAGACAAGTGCATATCCCCAGGGCTAGACACTTAAAAATCTTTAGCTACTGTTAAAGACTCCTGGGCAAACACTGCTCAGAACTAGCATGCAGAAGTCCAGGGTACTTCACGAGATAAGCTGCCCCAACAAAACCTTAATGTTAATTGGGGAAAAGCCATTTAGAGTATACCCCCACTCAAGATCCTGTGGTGCATGTACTCCGTACGCATAGGGCCTTGGGGTACCTGAGGAGCGCTTCTTCTGTCCTTGCAAAGCTGAAATTGGAAGTCTGGGAGAGCAGATTTCTTGAGAAGTATCCATTTTCGTAGACTGTTTGCCAAAATGACGATCTAGGATCAAGTCTAAATCCTCTTCATCAGCCAGCAAGGAAGCCTTCATGATCTAAAATGTAATACTTTATTAGTGGCAGCTACAAGATCTAACTAGCAATGCTCCCCCTCCCATCGACCAAAACACCCTGGAAGGGTTACGTACGGATAACTCCTCATTTCATGGCAGTATGGGTGCATAGTGGCAAGAGAACTAAAAACAATCAGCAAGGCATCTGCAGAATCAGAGTGGTGGTATCCTAGCTAGTAAGACTGCAGCACCAGGCTTTCCTCTTACCAAGTACTAAGACCCTATTTTGTGTTGTGTTCTTTCACCCAAGAAGAGAAGCTGAGGTCTTGCAGATTTTCACAAAGCAGAGTACTAAACCCCCTCCTGACTGGATACCAGTCCATTCGGTGACAGGACTATTTTTTCCTGGTTTAAACAGGAAAGATGGCATTTCCTGCCTCCCAACAAAATGCTTTAGTGACAGTATGTAATGTTCACCCCTCCTGGAATGAATTCATAGAGTCTGGGACACTCCTGGTTTCTTGATGCACTAAGCATGCTGGACTATACATACGCTCAATTCTGGAAGCAGGTTGAGAGATCTGACAGAAGCTGAGCAGAGAGTGAGAGCATGTCCTCCCACCTAGATGGACAGACTGAGGAATTCACCTGCAACACGTGGGGGTTTATGCCCAGTGAGGATGCAATGTGTGTTGATGCAGGCACGGGTTCCTGATCTTCGGTCACAACATCTTCTAGCATGGAGTCCTGGGCAGGTTCCTGGGTGATGTCGGTCATATCGCTGTCCAGTTCGACCACCCTCCCCAGCTGTTCCACTTCTGGGCTCTGCAGAAGAGGGGAGCACTATATTAGGTGACACCAGACTGAGGCAGTTCACAGGAAAAGCAAAATTATTCAATGGCCTCAATAATGACCTGCAAAAAAATAAAAGTGGAGCATTCCCCACTTGTTTGGGTGCAATTAAGAGACTTTTCAGGGATTGTCTTCAGGTCTCACTTCTTTGGCAAAATGGAGCAGTGACCAACTATTTTCAACATGGGTTAGAATACAAGCTAAGCACATATCACCTTTCACATCAACAGTAAAAGGCTTTATTTGGGTTGCTCTAAAGTCTGCAAAAACTCCCCTGCCCCAAATCAGGACTCCTTTTCATTTTCAAATGTGACCAGCTAAAGGGGAGACGGAAAGTTTGTGTGCCCAGTTTTCTTCTTAAGAAACACTTTATGTGGAAAAGTTGGACATTATTTATCCTGTTTCCTTCCAGATACAAGGGGACTGGGGTTTATAAAAAAAACTACTTCTTAAACTGTGATCTATTGGACCAACGATCAGTCCTGCGCTGACTATTAATTACTTAATACCAGTTCCATTTCTGCAGCTGCTGAAGTGGCAAAGAATAAAAAATATTTCGTTACTGGCCTGCATAAAAAAAAAAAAAAAAATGCACTGTCACATGGACACTGTACAATCCCAAAAAATCCACGTGGTTGCTGAACTCTCAAAATGACCTGTCAAGATGGCTTAATAGGTAGTCTGGTCTAAAAAGAAACTGTACAATTTCACCTGAGAGGAAGCAATTTCTGTCTGCTGTCTCTCAATGTCTAAGCAGCTACAATAAAGACTATATACAACAGAGCCAAGCCCTGTTCAATCCAGAATTAATAGTTTGCCAGCCTCCTGGCAGCAACCAGCTAGAGAAATACGATTAGAGGGAACATTCCTGATTTTTCCTAGGTAAAAACCCACTAAACCACCAAGACAGCAACAAGCCTCATTTTTTCTCCAGTGCCAGTCACCTTTTAAGATCGTTTGACCCTTTGACATGGGTCTCAAGTGCCAGAAACATCTGTAACAGCTGCTTAGGCCATCTGGACTAGAACCCAGATTCAGGGTCTCCAAATAGTCCTGCAACAACAACTAGGCATTTTAAGTTAGCCCTACAAGCTGCCACTGTTTGCTGGGAGAATAAATTGCAGTTTAAACTCCTTTGTGGAAGATAAAAACATTCCAGGGTCAGCAGGACAGCAAGGGACCAGATCGTGATTTCTATCCCACGCTACAGCACACAGGAGAGAACACGCTGTTCACAGGAGGCCTTGACAGCTAGTCCAGCATTAGCAGGTAGCCAAGAATGAGCAAGTTGCACATAGCGTGCAATCTTGTTGCCAGGAGACCATTTTCGGGCAACGGCAGCCTATTTCTTTCCATTTTAGGGTTTGTAGTCAGCGAGCACGAGCATCTGTACACAGCTAAATAGATGGCCAAACTGTGCAGGGCTATTCACCACCCAGAAGTGATTGGCGTGCATCATGCTATAAGCACACTTCAGGTAACTGATTTTTTCTTTAGAGCTCCAAGACGGGGGCTATTGCCTTTAGCAGCTAGACGTGGCCTGCAGACTGCAAGTCATGTCTGAAGCTATCCTTGCTGGCTGCCATCAGCTTATATTAAAAGGTGACAAAATCAAATAAGAAAAGCAAGGTCCTGCCAAGTTCATGCAACTCGCTGTTTTTAAGACCCTCAGCAATTAAACTTGTGGCAGTGGTTTTTGTTGCAATACAGCAGCTACAATTATGGAAGGCAATGCTATCTGAGGACAGGACTAAGAGCAATGGCCTCAAACTACAGCAGGGGAAGTTAAAGCTGGAGATTAGGAGGAAAGGTATGACTAGGAAGGGGGTCAAGCATTAAAACAGGTTGCTTTGAGAAGCTGTGAAACATCAATCCCTGGGTATTTTCAAAAGCATGTTAGACAGACCCAAGTAGGATGGTTTAGTCAGGGATGACCCTGTCCTGAGCAGGGGGTTAAACTAGATGCCTGACCTCGTGAAGTCCTCTTCCAGCCCTATTTTCACATGATCCTATGCAAGCTACTGGGAAACAAAGGGGCTGGACTTTTGTTCAATTCCACACACCTGTTTGATGGTATATCAGGATCAGACGGGGGCAAAGTGTTAAAATGATGAAAAAGGTCACAGGTTGAACTGACAGAATTCACTTAGAGATTCCTCTTCCGAGCAAAGGATTGAGAGGTCAGCAGCGCAGGTATTTTAGTGATAAGTTTCCCAGCAATAATGAGGAAGAAGAGTTTACAGTGTGCAAATAAGATCTGCAAAAACCAAATGCTGGTATTGCTGCTCGATCTGCAGGTTGAGGGATTTTTTTTATTTTTTTTTTGGTGTTTATAGAAAACGTACCTGCAGACCTTAAAAGCGTTTTACAATAATTAGAAGAGTTACTAGCACTAGCATATCTGTATTCTAGATCTACTTCTGTACTTTTCAAGTCACAGCTGTCTAATTCACTAATGCAGCTTTACTCCTTTGCTGCTGCTAGCCCAGTTGAATTAACACCATACTGGAAGGAAAAACAAAAGTTGGATCTTCCTAGTTTGCAGACAGATTAAGCTGCAAATTTGGGGTACAGAAGGCAATAGCTGAGATGAAGTCACAAGACAGAAAGAAAGAACTACCTGGTTTTCAAATCCCAGTTTTGCAGCAGTTAAAGCACCATGTTTGTGACCGAGCAAAGGTGACCTAAAATTTAAACTGAACCCACATCCTCTTCCAATATCCCCCCCTTGGAGTCGAGAGCTGAGTTTCCAGGCTCTCCGCTGCAATGTTCTGCATGGCTCCAAAGCTGCACTACACAATTTCCATGGACTACCTGCATTAAAAAAGACAAAAACTTCAGGGGCATTTATACAGCTCCAGTTTCAAATTATAGTGAAACACAAATTTCAATTACTAGTCGAAGAGTCGCTGCTACTGAGCAGGGTGGGCAAGTTTTTGCCACTTACATTTGAATTGATAGGAACAGCTAGATACAAATGAGCAACTCAACCTGGCTGTGCACTGGGTTGGTTTGGGCCTCTTGCAGATGAACTGCTTTCATTGTCTTTATCTTTGACTTTTTTGGGGGAAAAAAACAAAAGCAGGGGACAGCCAATAAGACTGCACCCTTCCCACTGTCTCCTTATCCAGCATCTGCATCCTTGGGAGCAATGCATCAGGATCAGAGGGGAAAAATGGTACTGACATGAGCAGCGAGCCACACCGGCTGCATTTTCCCAAACACCCAGTATCAATGCTTGTTACACCAAGGGGTACAGATAGGGAAGTGACATGCTGGGCCACTGGCTAAATATGGCTCTCTTCCACTGATCTGCTTGTCCAAGCAAAAGCTCACTGCACTCTAATGCCTCAGGAAACTGCAAGCTTACAGATCCGCTTTCACTGCAGATTACTGAAGGGTAGAAAAACAAGTTTGCTTATGCCTTGAAACAAAAGCCTTTCCCCTTTAGCAAAGGCAATCCAGCTGCTGAAAGCAGACATCCTTTTGTTCCAGCCTCCTGCACATACAGATATGATCTTCTCTAGAAAAGCACAGAGAAGCAGAACTGGACACTGAGGACTAGATTTCAAGACTGGGCACTGCAAACCCTGGTTTTGGAAAGTCTTCAACATTTTGTATTCAAGTCAGTCAAGCCCTATCTTATGACAAGGTCACTTTGTAGAAATAAGGCAATCACCACCTGAAAGAAGCATCTGACTGCCTAACTACCATGAACATGTCTTTGCAAGAGAGCTGCTCTACATTAGTGTCCAAACTACTTGTGTGACTTTTTTTTTTTTTTTATGGAAAAGCTATATCCAAGTTTAAACAGTGTTCACATTGTAGTCACGCGTAGATACTTTGTTTAAAGTTATGTCCGAATATGGGACAAGACTTTGAACCTATGTGAAAAAAATTACAAATATTCCTTTACAACGCAGTTATCTTATTTGAGTATGACAGTTCAGTATTTTATTACTGCTTTCTTAGGCTGTTGCCAGGAAATAGCTGCACCTTCATTTTCTCTCCAAGATGTATACAATGATCCATTAACACTTGCATCCCATTCTGAAGCTTTTTGTACATTCATACCCCACCCCGCCCCAAACACTTATACCCAACGTTTGGGGGGGAAAAAAAAACATACACTTTTTTAATACACAAAAAATTCATTAAAATATTAGTATACAAGTCTGCATACAGAGCGAGGTTTGAAGATACAGGCGAAATAATGCACAAGCTGTTTTTCAGATGCTTAAACCAGCATAAGTGACCAGCATCATACCACACATTTGAGAAAAAAACAAACGAACAAAAAAACCAAGACTTTTCTTCAACAGGTAAAAAATTACCACATCCTATGAGCCCAGGATCTAGACGGAAAGTTAATTTTTGGTTTTAAGCCCTTTTCAACAAAAGCCCAAGTTTTGGAATAAAAGTACACGGGGTGGGGGGGAGTGGAGAAAGCGTACCAAGATCTTTCAGACATATAACCATCAGGCAGTCAGCTGTATCTGCCAATTTATACAAGTTTAGTTCGAAAGATTCTGCATTTTTCTAAGCCATTTGTTATAGTGACAACACTGCCTCCAGGACAGCCAGCTACCCTCCGGCTTGATGGAAATTCACAAAAAACGAAGTTTCTATCCTTTTTCTACCTGAGACGGTGGGGCTGGTTTCCCATTCAGGGCCATCTGCTGGGGCACTGGCTGCCCCTGGGGTGGCACTGGAGCAGTTTTTAACTTCTTTGTGTCCGCTTTTGCAGAATGCTCTTCCTCTTCCTCCTCGTCAGAGTCTTGCAGGCCATATTTAGAGAAATGAGCCACCTACACAAAGATCAAAAGCAAGACTGTTACTAACAGGCCACAGATTTTGGGGAAGGATTGTCAAAGGGATGAATGACAGCTGGTGACACAAGCTGCCCTTGACTTGATATGGGAACTGGATGCCAACCACTGGTTCATTTAAAAGCCTAAGTCTAAACCCTCTAAATCTACGTAATTAACAGCTGCATACCCAAGTTATCATATGCCAAATTCAGATCAATCCTTGTATGGATTACATGCATAACCATACACATTAAAAAACTAAAAGCACAAGTTTTAAGGACCAAATAAATGCTTCTGACCAGGTTTGGAAAGTCTGTACTAATTTATGATCTTTGTTGTCAATGAATGTAGTGCTACAATTCCTAAATGACACCAATTACTCCAAAGGGAAGAAACAGTGCTATGATGCTGGCATAAATCACTGGTTTATTAAGGGATTCTAATTTCAGTTGCATCCAGATGTTTATGACCCATCAGGTATAAGTAAGCATTACCTTAAACACCCAAGAACCAGTCTCTGGACGGTACTCCTTGAACTGAGCTCCCTGTTTCCGAGATACAGCCTCCAGTCTGCCTTCATAATTCATATCCGTTAGCCGTTCAGGGCTCTTTATCAAGCAACGAGATGTCTTATCTGTTGGCCAAACTCCATCTAACGTAACCTCTGCTCGCCTGTTAAAAACAATTTAGTCAGAGAAAGGCATGAGACCACCAGACTTTGAAAAAAAGCCACAGATGAAATTAAGAACTATTAGAATATGATTAAACATTAAATAAAATAATGTACTAAGTTTAGTTACTAAATTATGCAAGTGCCATATAGTCAAGCAAAAGTAACAAATTGAAGGCATACGTGGACTGTTTGGTGGAACCACAAAAAAAAAGGGTAAGTTTTGTAAATAGATATACAAAAAGCCATATGCTAGCCCTGACCCACTTTCACACATGTAAAGTTTAAAATTACCTATTTAAACCTTCACCAACAGGTGGTTTCCTTTCATCATCAGGGTAGACAATAACTTCTTTCCGACGGATGTGCACAATCTCATCCAGATTTAAATTAGTTAGGTTCACTTCTCCTTCAAAGTAAATTGATCCATAACCTGAAAAGCAGACCAAATAATAGTATAAACCCAACCTGTACTTTCCAATGGTGTAATTAAAAAAAAAAAAAAAAAAAAAAAGATATAGACGGACAGTGGGGAAGTTTCCAAAGTAAAATGTCCACTGTTTACTCAAGTTGTTATTCAAACTTATTGTTCTACACTCCACAGCTCAGCTGCTTGCTATAGGAGGATTAGCATCTACCTTGGTTTGCCTAAAGGGAATAGTGTGAAAAAAAACAAAAACCTCACAGCATGATGAATGCTCCTCATAAATAAATTGGGGCTTTTATGTATTTTCCTGGACTGTCACACTTTCCAAGTAGTCATCGCTGGGATTATTAAGGGCTGAAGGAATTAGTTTCTCCCCTTCCTGAACTAGAATGCCATGCAATATTTTAGGTGCAGTTAAAACAGCAAAATAAATCTCAGGCAGTTACATTCCCAATGTAGATTTACATTCAGCTCCTTCAGCTATAAGTGTTTTACAACAGTACAGCTTGGATTCTCATGCTTCTTATATGGTTGCATCCAAGTTTCAAATAGTTTCATAACATTTTGAAGGGGACCAGGTGTAAAGTGGGGGGGGGGGGAAGTCTGGTTTCAGTAACATTTTACTATTAAGTTTTAATAAGTCTAGTTGGGAATGCAAAAGGTAAACTAGTAAAGAAAAGCACTCAAGCTTAGACAAAAAAAAAAAAAAAAGCTAGCTTACTTGCAAATTTGGTTCTTAAACAGTACTACGTTTGAGTTGGGAACAGCACAAATGACTGCTGTGTCTCCAAACTGCACACGTGTGCATAAATAACAAGTCCAAGTTTTAAATCTAAACAGCTAAGTGTCATAAAAGCTTGTGTGTGGGGGTGTGGATGGATTTATGTAGGTCTAGGATACGTTTATACTGAAGATAAAAATAGCCTGGGTCCAGGAGCAGGACAGCATGTTACTAGAAACACCGTCTCCACTCACCTTTACGACCTATGGTGAAATCTGTCAAGATGCACTCTCCTCTGTCATTGGTAAGCTTGGCCAGCTCCTCCATAGACGGGATGGTATAGTAGCCTACTTTTGTGAGAACAATTCCTGCAACAGAAAATACGAGAATTATGGTTGAGGGCAAGCATCACACCGGCATTTAATTCTTGAATTTTGTTTCCATGACAAGATGATTAAGACAATTTCAGACCCCAAGTGGAAGCTCAGAATCAGTTCAGAGAAAGCAGACAAGGAAATAAAGTAACTCAAATATTGTCATGCTTATTTCCTACGAAGATCCAGAGATCTCAGTAGTGAGCATCAAGCTTCCCCTGGAGCAAGCATCTTAAAACTAGAACACATGTTAGGTGAAAGAAATCAGAAGTTTGGGTTCTGAATAGTGCCATTTGGTGGAAGGAAAACAGACCATTCAGAGCTCTGGGGCAATCTGAAATAAGCCCAAAACAAGAGGATCAGGAGCAGAAAGAGTTCAGAAAAAAAATCAAGACCAAAAGAGCTGGAGCTGCCCCAGCACAGAGCAGTGCTAATCTGACCTGCTGGGTGCAGATGATGCATGTTCTCAGTCTCATCTTCACGGTCATCCTGCAGAGACTCTTCATGATACGAGGCATCTTCACTGCTGCCTTCCAGTCCATTTCGCAAGGCAACCCGCATATTCAGAGCCACAATGGTATCATCCACACTGTTCTGGTGTTTGTGCACAGCGTTCTCTGGGGTCTGTGGGATGGGTTTGGCAATGGGGTTTGTGTAAAACCTAGTCACTTCGTGATGATCGTCCTCTTCCTCTGGCTCACCATCCTGTCTGTGGTTCTCATCAATAGAGCGGGACAGAAAGTTGAACCTAGAAGACGAAAAGTCTAACATCACTCACTGTCAAACATCCTGCATGTCCGTGTCATAACTCAAGCTTCTCATCCCATAACAGCACATAGATTTCCATCACAAAGATGCAAGCACATAACTGTAGACACTAGTGCCCAAAATATACTTCACGTTTGCTTCCCGAAACAACAACAAAAAAAATCATAGGAGATTAGGCCTCACAGCCCACACAATCAAACTAAATCTGGGAACACTATGGGATGCTTAATCCACAATTAGTAGCCTCAGAATAGGCTGTCAAGATTCAGTGGGTGAAGCCACTTAATTCTTCTTAGAGTGAAAAGTTTAGGTTAGGCTTAAGACTTAAGCTGGTCAGGAATATTTTTTCCCTTTGATAAAAACTCTTGCAGCCTAAAAATGCCAATTCACCAACATATAGTTTTTTGCAAGAAGAGGTAAGTTTTGATAGTTTTTCATTTTAAAAAGATTGGAAAAGGTATGTAAGTACTTTGTTTGACATGCTTTTTTTTTCTCTCAATTTTTTGGTTCAAAGAGACTAGGCTTTGAAGAAGTTCAAGATAACACAAAACTTAAACAAAAAAAATTCTAGCTCAAAACTGATCCACACTGAAGTTGGAGGTTTTATTGGTTCTTTGTTTTGGGGATTTTTTTTTCCTGGATCACTGGTCAGATTTAAAGAGACTCACCCAACTTGAAAGACAAATTGTAATCTCAGAATAATAGTGTTCTGCACAACTAACAGAATCACTGGTGAGAAAGCTTGCAACACAGACTGTACTATTGTTAAAGGACTTCTGCCTCTAGACAACTAACACAAACCTGCTTATACAGTTTAGAGCAGGGATAGGCAACCCTTGGCATGGGTCCCAGTGTGGCGCACAAAAGCATTTTGCTTGGCATGCGTGCCTAGGGGAGGACAGTGGGTAAGAGGCCAGGTCTACGCTGTCACAAAGATCAGACCCCTTGGGGCTCCCATGCCATCCACCCCTAGCACACCACCATCGTGCGAGTGGAGGTTGCAGGTGTTTTTGGCACTCTGACCAAAAACGTTGCCTACTTCTACTTTGGAGTTTTAGTAGCTGAAAAAACAAAAAAAACAAAAATCAAGTAGAAACCCATTTTAAAGCAGCAGCACTCTCAGCACCATTATTCGTATATAAGAAAACAGGAAAGACTGTTCCAGTGTTTTGAAAAAAATAAGAGCAGGGAAACTTAAGCTGCCTGATGCATCCTCGTAAGCTCTTTCGGAAAAAAAAGACTTCAATTATCAGATTATATAATTTTGATACTTAGAAGCACCTGGCATTGCCAAAATATCAAAATAACTCCTACAGAAGTCCTAAACCACTGGACTTAATGGAAAATACAGACATCTGAACTTATTTCCAAGCAATGAGTTTATGAATTTAAAAGCTTTAGTTCTTGGGGAGTCTGTGGACAGTATATTACCGTATTTACTCAATTCTAAAGACAAGGGCCCTCCGTCCCCCACCCCAAATTTAACATGGAGGGGGAAGCCCCTTGTCTTGCAATGAGGTGGTGGTGGGACAGGCAACTGCTGCAGCTCCATCCCAACAGGGGTTGGGACCAGCGCCGCAGCTGCTGCCTGACACCACCCCCACCACCCTTGCTCCAGCGCCGCAGGCTCCATCCCCACTCCAGCCTGGGGCAAAGAGGAGGTGTCGGCTCCAGCCCCAGCCCAGGATGGTAGCAGCAGTGGTGCCTTAGCAGCTTGGGCCAGAGGCAACAGGGGGGCAAGGGGCAGAGTTAAGCCCCCTGCCTCTGTTTTTCCTGATGCAGCAGGTGGAGGGGGCGGGGGTGGCAAGTAGGAAATGAGGGGGGGTAAATTTAAGACGACTCCCCAGTAATTAGATAAAATTTTCCATGTATAGCATCTAGTTACTAGAAAGTCACATAAAAAAGTTCAGGGCTGTCTTCAAGTCAAGCAAATACAGTAAATCTGAACCTAACTAAATTTGTGTTTCCCAGAGGCATATTCAGCTCCTTTATGCATGAACATACCGCTCTCCGTTCTCTGGATACTCTGATGGAGAGGCCAAGTCTTCAGCTTCGCGACTGACAGGAGAAAACAGGTTACTGCTGCTGAGGTTTTTCAAAACCAGCTTCTTGATGCTCTTCCTAAAAGACAATAAAAGCAACAATCCAGTGATCTGCCCTACATTTTCATCCCATAGGTCAAAGAACTAGAGAACACCTAAGCTATTTTTCCACTTGGATAATGCAAGTAGTCTGCTATATCTAAAAATTACAGCCTTAGCCTAATATTGAGAGCTGGTTTTGATTTCCACCTATACAGCAGAGGTCAAGACTTGTACAAATGATCATAAGGCTTCCATTTTTAAAGCACTTTAAAAACTTTACATCTGTGCCAACACATAAGAAGCGGAATAAGACATACATTTCAACTCCCTTAAGTCCTTCGGGTGGAATTTTCTTTCCGAATGAACAAATCAACACACCGTTGCAGAAGAGGGCATTTTCAGGACATATACAAGATAATTTTCACACCAAAAGGAAACTTAATTTCTTATGCTTCATCATTGAAAGTTTTAGCACAACCATTTCAAAAGCCTCGATCCAAAGCTTTTATTACTATATGCATTTTTGTATATTCAAGCCAATTAGTAAATTACTAGTATCCTGGAGAGGCTTACATGAATGGAAGACAGAAGAGGCTGTACATTTCTACCACCACAGTTTCAGGTCATTTGTGAATGGCTCTGTATTAGTTTTTAGATGCATTAAAGAAGTCAAGACACAAGTAATGACATTCAGTAAAAAACACATTAGGTGTGCTAGTACAAGCCAAGGGAGATTGCTATTTTCATTGCTGACAAAGTGCTGCACGGACAAGTCAACAATTTTGTTTTTAATTTCACCGGATGTTTTTTAAAACTCGGTTTGTTTGTTTTTAATTTAATTGTATTTTTTTTGTTAAGATGCTGTAAAAAATAAACCTATATGAAGATAGCTTTAATTTAAGATATGTTAAAACTCAAAGATATCATCATGGAATAGGGATTATAACTTCTAATTTCATACTATTTGAGACAATATATTCATGTAATAATAAGGGGAGCTTGGATGCCAAGGAAAATATTCTTATTTTTGACAAGAAGCTTCATGTGAAATAGAAAACACAACCTTTACCAACATAGTAACTGCACTAGATTAAAATAGAAGAGTGAAAGCGGTTGAGCTAACCACTTGAGCATAATGGAAGAGATGACAAAGCGATCTGAAGGGACATCAGAAGACTCACTTGGGCATGAAAGCACCGTTGGATAGGGAGGGCTCATCATCATCCAGACCATCAAAGAGGTGAGATTTGGCCGAGCCCGAAGTCTGCAGAGCTTTGGGTCTCACTCGAGTTGCAGGACGAGGGGTCAGTTTGTAGTGAGTGGGTGTAGTCAAAGCCTTCTGTGCCGCTGGGTTGGTTGGTTTCAATCTCTGAGAAAAAGCAGCATAGAACTCAAAAGGGCCGAAGGAATAGATTCCAAAGCCAACCAGTTACAGAGAATTAAGTTTTCTACATTTTCACATAAACTGAATCAACATAGTTAGGACAAAAATTCTCTGCTGCAGCAGTAAAGGTTTCAGAACTGGATGTTAAAACAGCACAGATAGCTGCCCAATTTTATTCTCAATTTATCAGCAAAACATAGCTCTTTTAGCCCCTGTTACTGCTTTCCATGGGTGTGTTGCAAAATTTCATTTTTGTTTCTTATTTTCAACTACTGAACAAAATTAATAGTGCAGCTTCCATGGCGTTTAAGTCAAATGAAATATTTCCCCCAAGCTAACAGGTGTCAGAATCCTTTCCCCCTGAAACAAGGCTGCAACGAGATGATACACAAATTGTTTATAAGTATAAGCTAACCATAAATTACTAAGGGCCTGATCCTTAAAGATTCTGAGCACCCAGGTTATTGGCACCTCCAAAGGCCAGGCTCCAGAAGTCGGAAACAATCCTAACAGCAATCTGGGCATAGCGCACAATAATTTATTCCATCTTTATTTTCCACGTGTGCGTGTCGCTCATTTCGTTTTTTACTCTGCGTTAACAACCGAGGCATCACAGCAAAGCCCGCATTATAATATGGATTATCGTATAATTCATTACATTAAACATGCACATCTTAAAACATAACAGTAAGTGTTCAAAACCTCACCTCTTCTTTCTTTTTCGGGTCTGACATGGGGTTTCTGAAGAGAGGAGAATCTCCGAAGGGTGAATAGGTCAAGCTGTTGAGGTGCTGCTGAAGGACAGCTTGCTGGGCCGCTGAAGCATTGGGGTCAGTCAGTGCTACATAAAGTAAGAAATGTTAAATTCTATTCCATACACACTGCATGTACACAAACAATTCTTGGGGCAAGTCTATTTTCAAAAGCAACACCTCCATACTCCAGCCTTTTCAGGGCCATTTTTAGTATTATCTGCAGACTTCAATTACAGGCTTTTTTCAGCCTGGGTACTGCCAACTCTATACAACCAATACTTATATGGAAAGCAAGACAGATACTAGTCAGTCCAGAATGAGTTACCCAATTCTAATCAATCGCCAAGCTAAAGGAAATGCAAGTTAGACAGAGACTGAGGCTCTACTTTGGCCTGCCAACCAATCTACTCATAATTTGCACTTACTTAAGACTCAGTTTCCTATCCTTGTAAAGACTACTGCAGGCAACAGTCTTCAAGCTTGTAGTCTTGAATTTTACATCCTGTTTCTCCAGGCCACCTCTAGCTCTGACTGGGAAGTCCTCCCCTTCGCATATACATTTAGCTTCTCACCTCAGCTAGCATTTAAATGTTAGTACTGTAACTTAATTAGTTTTCTGAAATTTAAAGAACCTTTCATAAAGCTAATCCGTTTCTCTAACAGCAAAATTTTTTTAAGACCAGATACTTGTGCAGAAAAAGCTAAAAATCCATCAAAAGCAATACCATGTTTGTCAGAAGAAACTTAAACAGGAGTTCTTATGAACCAGCATCTAAATCAAATGATGCACGCTAGATCAAGCACTTATTCAACTGAATAGGTGCTTGAACCTGTGAAGTCTTTTGTACGCTTCCTAAATTCATATGAGGCCCAAGCTACTACCTACTACAACTTGCACTGGGTTAAAGGAGTCAAAGGCTTTTAAAAAAAAAACAAAACAGAGTGCAAAAAACAAGGTACAGCAGTCAAACAAAACTCTGCTCACGCATTCTAGAATTTGATCTGTCTTAATCTTTGCTATGGGAACACTTTCCTAATCCTAAAGCTTTATTTTGTCACTAGTATTACTGACAAACTTTTGAATATATCAAACTCCTTCACAAGCACTCCAGTTTTTAAATCTTAAAGAGTCTTCCTGGAACTCAGCCTCCACAATCTAGAGATATGGCTTATTAGATCTAGTTAATCTGCCTTGAAATGTCCAATTCTGCAAAGCAGAATAAAGACAGGTACAAGACAACAGAAAAAGCGTATCCCAACTCATAATTCCTAGTGGGTGTCCAAACTGCAGTCCATTTGTTGACCCAAGATACAGACTACACACCACTCAGATGTTGCTAGTTTCCCTTGTTCTGAAATACTGAGTTACAAGGGGCGGACGGGGGACAGGACATGATGACATACACGCCTTTCCAATTAACTTTTTTAGGTAAACAACTGCTACTGGCCTTGGCTTATAATTATAGCAACATATGAGAGAAATGACCTGTGACCTCTAAGATGCAATCTACTGCAAGACAATATTCAGTGTACTCAACATACAAACACTACTGTTAACATCATTAATTGGATGTACACTAATATTTCACAACCACCTCCCAATCATTGCTGTAAACAGCTTCAAGCACTTTGTTCTTCCCATCACTGGATGAGTGGACTCTCTTGAACTTGGTTCAAGCAGGTTAGATGCTAATCCCTCCTTCCCTTAGATTCAAGTAAACATGGTGAGCTGCATGCACCTACCCACAGCAGGCTGAGGAGCTCCAAAGCCCAGAGTAGCCGTTGACGTGTTGAATCCCGGTGCTCCAAATGCTCCGGTTCCCAGGGTCCCACCTAGTTTAGGCTGGGTGTTCCCAAATAATGAAGTCTGACCTGCACCAAGAGCTACAGAGAGAAAAGCAGCAGCTTACAACAAGATGCTCCTTCAGGAGTTTGCAAACCAGTTCATCCCGTAAGTTATCAGAACTGTTTTAGACAGCAAGATATAGTACCAATCTGTGCTACAGACTCTTACGAGTCAAGAAAATAATGACCTGTTTTGATAACACTATTGGAGAAAGCCTTTAAAAATTACACATAAAACACATTATAAAAATCTAATCCTGTGCATTTTATCAACCAAAGCTTGTTCTTAACTCTTGGTACAACTATTCAGAGCCTGTGACTCAACACTCTTTACATGAGGAAGGCCTAACCCCACTAGGCATGGTTTAAAAATTAAAAAAATAAGTAAAAAACTTTATTAACCAGAGGAATGCTGAAGGACCAAGTTTAGCACAACGTGTCTGGTCATTTCCCTAACAAACTCGTAGCTAACTAAATAGCTTATAGTATTCCATGTAGAGACAGAAATTATGTACAACTCAAGTTTCATTCTGCTCTGAGCCAGGATTTCCAAATCTGTCCCTTCAGACTGTGAGGTATTAGAATTGGCAAGCAATCCCAGTACAGAGGCCTGTCTTTTTGCAAACACTCAGGTCCACACTACCCCGGTAGCATTGTTACCTGTCCCAAATCCAGTTCCGAGTCCAGTTCCCAGAGACCCAGTTGTAGGCTTATTCCCAAACAGACTAGTGCCAGCAGTGTTTGTACCAAAACCTAGGAATACAGAAGAATTAGTACACTATTTCAGAAGTAACATTTAACTTCTATAGAGGATTCTGACTAGGTGATGTCTGTCTGGCTAAGGACAAATTTGCTAATGGTGATAAAATTAAAATTTCACATGTTGTTTTCAGTAATTCAGCTGGAATCTAAGAGCTATGAGGGATTTCAATGATATACAATACATGTTTGTAAACTCAAGTGAAAGCACCAGTGCAGAAAATACTGTTCCAAGTTAAAATGTGTTGAAAATACAAGGACTTAAGGTTTTACTAAATACAATAGGGGACTTCATAGCCCTCAGCCTGGCAGCAGAATAAGATGTATGAAAGCTTCTTAAACCCGATTGGAAGGAATAAGTCCATTTTACACTGTTTATACCACACACACTCCTCTGATGCTTACTGGCAAAGCAGTTCACAACTCCATTTCATAGGTATGCGCAGTTCAAATGCCAACTCTAATTGAAGTCAAATACAATCAAATCTAATGTTACACAAATTAGTGATTAAATTGAAGATTGTGAAATCATCCAATTAAAAGGGGGTGGTTAGTACACACAACTACAGAATAAGACTAGAAAACTACAGTTAGGGACCAACACTAGAAGTATCACCATACCGAACTATAATTTTCCTACAAGTTACACCAATGCAAGTACCACAAACAAGGTAACAAAACATGCTACAGCCAACACTAAAGAGCATACTTTCAGTAGAAGAGCATGAAAGTGCTTCTTCAACACCAACTGCAACAGCCCAGAAACAGAGAGCTGGTTACTTTTCTACAAAAACTAGAACGCAGTACATAGAGCGACTTTATCAAAGGAAGCTCGGCCAGAGAGCCCTCATTTGTGACTGACCACCATAAACCTCTTTTGTGCTCCCTAGACTGCTCATCTGACTGCGCTTCGATAGTATGAGCAGGAGAGGGATTATATTTTCAGCCCAAGAAGAAAAAAAACTCAGCATTGACGATTCTAAAAACAGCCTTTTGCTCTATTTTGGCATGCAACCTCTTTGGTCTCAACTCTGCTAAAATCCCCCAAATAGCAGTTCTCTCTGAATCTGTAAAAAGTGACATCTGTGATTAGAGACTTGTGTACACAATGCCCCAATTTGATCACTTATTCACTTACTGACTGCTGCTGAGTCCAGCATTAGTTAAGTGCTCAATTCTTTTTAAAGTCTGGCAGCTGTAATCTGCTAATCCAAAGCAAGATACTAGTTCAGGTAAAAGAGTCCTTAGTTTGTCACAGTAGTTAAATTCTACCATTACGCTAAATCTCAGATTACCATGTACTTTGCCAATCAGTTGTACTGACAGCAGTATCATTTTGTCACTAGTACTTCTTTTCAGTTGCTACACACTTACAACTTTATAGTAAATTATACCCTGTCTTTTCTTTCTGCAAGCTTTATATTGTTTAAATAAATGTGTTCAACATTGTATTTGCTCTGGTAGTAAACACTAGTACTCAATAGATTCAGAGTACTACTAGCAACAGAGGTAAAAAAAAAAAAAAAAAAGCAGCATCCAAGACTTTAAGCCTTCCCCTTCAGCAACATGCATCAAGCATGGCTTACCTGACAATTTTATAATTCACAATCATTAAATATAAGAGTTTCAGCAGCCTGGTGTGTGGTATACGCAGTGTAACTTTAAGAGATTGAATCCCATTTTATATGTACCAAAATTGGAAGTGTTTGTATTGGTTCCTAAAGTCAGGGTTGGTTTGTTACCAAAGAGCCCGCCGCCAGTGGTTGTACCAAACGAAGGAGCACTGGTCGTGGTGGTTCCAAACGTGGCAGGCTTGTTACCGAACAGGGTCTGAAAGAAGAGAAAGATACTTTTAAAGCCTCCAAACACATTAGGGTTACAATGAAATACCAAGACAAGGCCTATATGCCCAAGAGGCCAGAGCTAAGGCTAAGGGAACCTTAAAAATCAGTCACTTAATAAACAGCTGTAAATTAAGTACGAGATTGGAGGGGGGGCTGGTTCATAAGGTGGTCAGCACCCCAGGAACAAAACAGTTGTGCTGCTGAATCAAGTTAAAACGATCACAGTCGGCAAGGTACAAGACTCCACACACTAGGAGTATCCAGGCTGAAGTATTTGTCCACTTTGAGTATTCCTCCCTGTACTGACAGCCTAAATTTTTTTAACCACTTAAGAAACACTTGGCATTCAGTAACCCAATGTTTTGTATCACTCCTGCTGCACTTTGGATCATTTAAAAACCAAATAAAAAAATAAAAAGGCTGGAAGTCTGCACATACTATGTGAGCAAGCTGTTTAGGAAACATCACACGTCCGTTTCACACAAGTAGGCATGTGATGCAAAAGGACATATAAAAATTTGATCTTAGCAGACCCACACTCTAGGCCCTGACAGAACTGAAAGTTACCTAGCCATATCAGTGCTTCACACTATAATTAAGCATCTCTAGAACAGCCATAAAAACATGCAACGAGTATTTCCAGCTAACTGGAATTTAGTTCTTAAAACTCCACACACTAGCCCCAATTCATGACGATTGTCCTAAAGATTCAAATCACAACATTATTTTAAAAGAGCACAGTTCGTAACAGCTACAGTTTCAAAGAAATGACAATAAAAATCTGACTAACATCAGAAGCTTTCTAAGGTACAGACATACCGAACCCCCAACACCGAATCCTGTGTTGGCTTGTCCAAAGAGACCAGTTCCAGTTCCAAATCCAGTACCAGCATTTGTGTTGGCAGTTGTTCCAAAAAGGCCTCCTGATTGCGTGGGTTGGGTTGCCCCGAATAAACCCTGCAATATAAACCCTTGTCTGAAGAACACTGCAACAGCTACTCTGCTGAAGAACAATTCTAGCGTTTTGTCAGACCATTACAAGAGGACACACCACTGAAAGTTCAAGTTAGTAATAAGATACCAAAGCAAACCCATTAGTACCAGGGTGGAAAATAGATTCCAGTTCTGGCGAGCAGAAAACACAAGCAAGGCACACAGCTCGTTCGAGGATCAATGCTACGCTACGTCATGACTGAAGAAACTTAATTCCTCAAATTGAAAAAAAGGTAAAGCCTGGGACAAGAATTCTTACGCAAGAGACTTAAATTCTTCCTCAAGAAGGTTTTAGGGGAAAAACAGAACATTTTCCTTCATTCTCTAAGTGTACAGACACCAGGATTTGCATAATGAAAATAAGGACTGTATAGTGTACTGACTCAGAAGCCAGAAACCACATTATCGGTTGCAGTTGTGTAGCTTGAACAAGCCAAACCCAACAGACAAGTACACCATTTGTACAGCCAAAGGAATTACACGGTACCACCAGAAAGCATGGCACCCTTTCCAAGAATTCAGACTTCATTTGTCAATGCGATGCCACATAAAGGAAAAGCAACAATACCAATCCAATCCAGCAACACAAATATTCCTGAACATCTTCAAAAGGAGGCTGACCTCTCCCTAAGAGGGAGTGGGAGAAAACATTTTATAACGGACAGAATAGTGATGCTTTTGACAGGAAAAATAATTGTCAATTCAAAACATGGGGAGGCACCAGCATTCAAAGCTGAACATCCTAGTTCTACAACACCCTACAATATAGTTTTTCCACCAACTAGTTGACGAATCCCTGAACTAGTAAGCCTGATGTTCTTTAAGAACCAGAAGTCAACACTTACATTACAAAACAATCTACCCCTCCAAGTTTTAGGACAAGTTACCACTGTCTTACCATTGTGTTTGTGTTTGGCTGCCCAAGAGTGCTGGTGTTCCCAAAAGAGAAACCGGTGTTCTGTGTTGTCGTGGCCTGGCCAAACGGTTTATTGAACAGACTAGTTGTCTGAGGCTGCTGACCAAAGAGACCCCCAGTTGTTCCCGTGCCAAAGCCAGTTGTACCTGATGAGCAAAGAAATGGGAGGTCAAAATTAGAGTATTTATGCAGGCACTGAAAAGATCCCCAGGAATACACAGACAAACTAATCTTAAAAAAAGATGCCTGCAATGAAAAGTGACATATCAAGGCATGTATAGCTGCATAACCAGGAAAATTCTTGTAGTAGGATGCAGCAGCTTACAGTCAATACTAAAGTAGTATCTAACCGCATCCATCAATTTTTTACATTCTCAGACTGTGGTGCATCATTTGGGCACGATCAGGTAGCTGAAGGGGGAGTTATGGTAGGTACAAAATAGAATTTATCAGGCTAAAAACAGTTTTGTACTTAGTTCAGAGATCAGTGAAGTTCACAATCACTTATAAAAGGATACATTTCCATTCTCTAGGACCAATGAAAATGTCTTGTACTCATGATAGTCTCCCGCTGACCATTCCATTACTCTGCCTGGAACATAACTCCCATGCGAGTTCATGTTCGCAAAAAAAGGAAAGTATTAGCTTGCCTAAAGAAGATGTACTCCTGAGGTTACAGTCATTCCTGGATGCTCCTACAGAGCCTTGTGCTGTAGGTTTCCTCCACTAGCTCATGGTCACCAATGCTGTAGGTTGTATACACATCTGCACTAGGTCTGTGCACTCTAATATAGGAAGTGCTGTGCAAGAAGGTATTCTACCCTTGACCTGTTCTTCTAAGGGACTCATTTGTTTTTCACTGCTGAGCAGACACACACACGCATGTGCAAACGGGTGTTCCCATTTAACAGAATGAGCTAAAATTACTTTACAAGCACCACAAGAAGGTTGTGCACTGTTAAAACTCTGCTTAAATGCAAGGACTATTAAGCTTCCTTTTAACAAGGCAGATCCTCCCCACGCAGACTGGTTGAAACAAGTTACATTAGCACAAGAGAAGACAGTCAACAGACTTTTGCAGTATAGCTAGCAAACAGCTGAAGTCTGATAACCCATAACTAATGTCATCGAGTTGTAAATTCACATTATTTGAATAATAAGATAGGAAGAGCCAATACAACGTTTTGTTGTAAGAATGAACAAAGTTCAGCAACAGTAATATCAGCAATGACCGCACTTACTGGTTCCAAAGCCAGTTTTATTCTGTCCGTAGGAAAAGCCCGTGTTGGTGGTGGTGGAGCCAAACAGTCCAGTAGCAGCACTTGATGTGGCTGCAGAGGATCCAAATAAACTTGCAGTTGCTCCTGCTCCCACTGGGTTCGAGGGCCCTTTCCTGTTTGCTTGGTAATCTTCCAAACGGAGTTCCTAGTTAAGAAAAAAAATCTTGTCTCTTTACCCAGTCATTCCATGGGAGAGAATTAATCCAGCTTGAATAACTGCTATAAGTAAACTGCTGAAACGCAGGATCAGAAACATTTACACATTCGAAGGCACATTCGAAGTTTACTGCAGCTTTAAGAGCTACAGACTATCACTTCCCCCACCTGGCCTAGCTGTAAGCAGGTACCTGATCTGGCCCCCCGCAACAGGGTGCTAGCAACAACACTGTTGCATGCTTTTGGGTACGGAAATGGGCATGTTAACTCTACTAGTCCAGAAGGGTTTTGGATGCAAGAATACCTTCAACTTTGATCTCAACTTTCTAGTGCTGGAATCTAAGAGCACTTTTACACGTGCTCTGGGGGTGGGAGGGGAGGCACAAATTAGAGCAGCTCCAAGAGCTGCTGTAATTAAAGCTCTGCCATGTCTTGTTTCAGCATTTCCATGCTTAAAAATGGTGGCAGGGTGCTTGAACTAAAGCTTGTCAAACAAACTTTAGTTCAAGCACCCCCCCGACCACGTTTAAGCATGGGAATGCTGTAACATGAGATGTAGGAGGCTGCTAAAAGTATGGTAAATGGCCATGCTCCAGACTCGATTAATCTCTGTCTCGAATTCCAGTGCATCACAGCAGCCTCCACGCTCGTGTACAGGCGCCCGAAGTGCACCCATATAGTTCACATTAAAACTTCAAGAAGTCTTGTAGGTTTTCTAAGAGACTTGTTTTTTCAACTTGAACAAGATGCTTTTCAAGCAAAGAAATTTCTAAGTTAGACCCTTGGAGAGATGGGCTTAAAATCTGAAAGTTTAGATCCTTGTATATCCTGTCACAAGGGGCACACAAGAGAAGTAACCAAACACTTAGCGTGCAAGACAAAAACAAAAAACAAAGTAAGTTTAAATGTCTGATTTGACCCACCTCTAAGGATTTGCTTTCATACTCCTTCATAGCAGTAATACATTGGTGCTTGGTGCTGATGTTAGTACTAACTCCAGATTTTACCATAGTATCTGTGCCAGTTGGTGGCTGCAAGAAAAAAGGTCAAGATGCTGAGGTTTGCATCCACCTGTACTCCTTTAAACTATGTGAATTTCTACTTTTCAGATATATGCTGCAAAACCATGAACTTGATATGCAAACTAAAGTGAAGCAGCCTGGCTTATGCACAGCCAAGGTCTTACTCAGTGACAGAACGTGTACAATAGCAAACAGTACAGCGAGTACCTGATTGTAATGCTCAGAGAAGTGCAATACGTGATCTTCTCAATGCAACTAGGAGACATTTCCTTTCAAACAAATTCTAACATTAGTTCAAGGTCTCAAACGGTTTAGTTATCCCCACTACTGCTTCCCTTTGAGCGACGAATGCCACACCATTGCTTGCGGCAATATTAGTCTTCACCGTTCAGCCCAATCCTGTAAAGCTCAATCCACTCCAGTGATAGGCCTCCAGTCATTAGGATAGTGCACAGAGCCCTAACCCAGAGCTCCCGTCCTCAGCTGCCCTCCGCAGCAGGCACTGCAGGTGAAACTTTTCATTACCCCATATACGTGGCCTCTCCCCTTTCGGATCATTTTTCCATTTCAACTGCCACAGAACCTTTAGCATTAGCGATTCCATCCATTTCTTAAAGGGGACTCATCCAAAAATGTTCTTCCTAGTATTTCAATAAATCCTTTTACAGCCATACTGACTCGCAAGCGGACTGCGCTCACTTCATCGTTTATTTCAATACACCTCTTGTCCCCACAGTTATCGCTAATAATTTAGTCTCATTTATATAAAAGGAATTATAGTAGAACTTTGTAACATTTGTCAGCCCTCTGAAAATTCCATTTTATTTAAAGGCTCGCAACAGATCCTCCTACCATGAGTTCAAATATTGCTGTGGCCCTAACCTTTTGACATGTCCAGGATGAACTTCACCTGTACTTCCTATAAAATTCAAGACTTTCCCCATATCAATTGTTTCTGGACAATTAAATGCACAATGTGCTTCAACTTCAACAGTTCTTGTTAAGAGTGCATGATTAAACCAATGCAGTACATTCCACAACAGCATATAAACCAGTTATTTTACTTAAGCAGCCTAACCAAGCTAGTATTTGATGTCAAGAACAGCAAAAAAGAATTCTCTCTGGTAAAACAGATTAAGCCAAGAAAACAAAACTTACATTAAATTTAATAGTTGTGCCAGTTGGAGCAGCGGTAAAGCTAGTTGGGCCAAAGAGAGAGCCAGATGTACTCCCAAAAGGATTGGAGGTAGTGTTAGTGGTTCCAAAGAGACCTCCACTGCTGGTACTTGTCCCAAAGTCTAAGAGAAAGAAAGAACACCAAGTTGAAATTCAGGAAATTCATCATTCAAAAAGTACAATTTAATAACCCACAGTTACTTTGTTCTCACTACATGGTAGGAAGAAGGAAGTTAGATATCTACAAACAAGCATTTAAATTTCAGTTCTCCGAGTCCTTTTCCTCTCTGCAGGAGCTGCCTACAAGTCTGAAACAGACAATTTTACTTTCCAAGAGCCAAGTCTGAATGGGTTTCATGAATTAGGTGGAACTATGAATCAGGGTTAACAAAGTGAAGAAAGGCAAAAGTCTAGTCTAAATTTATTTTGATTACACTCTCTCCTAATTGGTGTCGTGTTACTTGTTCAAGTTAGGTCTAGCCTTAGGTTAAACTTTTGGGGCCAGAAAACACTGTGAAGCAGAATGCTCACTGAATGATCAATTAGCAATAGTTTTAAAAGATTTATGGACAGAGAAATTACTAGTATATACAGTTTTCAAAAGGCTGCACATTTCTTACTGTGGTAAATTGAATACAAACACAATCAAGCACCTGTCACAACCTAACCTATGGTACAGCAGTATTCCTCAGTGTTATAATATAGGCTTCAAGTTTAATCTGGTCTAGTAGAAGTGTCATTTTGTGCCTTTAATGACCATCACCTGTTTAGGAAGTTCTTCACATCTTCAAAGTTTCTAATCTCTCACGACAGTTCCAAAAGGTTCTTTAAAATATTGAGGCACCAGTGTCGTAAGACTGTTGCTCTAAATTACTGCACCAATGCAACAACCCAATATCAACCTCAAATGGTAGCTGCATTGGTAGAGAAAGCCTGTGCCACGAGCGCAACAGCAGAACATAATGGACTGAGAATCCCAAACAGTTTCACCCAGCTTGCAGGGTGGCAGGAATACAAGTAACCAGAATTGTACGAAATGGTGTAGTTTCTACTCACTTCCAAACCCAGCTGGTTTATTCTGTGCAAAGGCATTATTCTGGGATGAAAAGAGACCTCCACCAGTGCTGGTTGTCCCAAATAAGCTGTTTGAAGTTCCAGTTGAGGTCCCAAACCCAAAACCAGTGCTTGTGGAGGAGGTGGCTGGTTGATTAAATGTTGTCGAACCAAACAATCCCCCTGAAGCAAGAAATATGCAACAGGATTAAGACTAAAACAGTTATTTAAAACCACCTTGTTAGAATGATGTAGTCTAACTACCGAGAATGTAAGTGCACAAAAACTATAATAGCCATACCTGGTTTGGTCTGTGTGCTCCCAAAGAGGCCTCCTGTATTATTGTTTGACCCAAAGGCTGATGCTCCAAATGCTCCTCCACTGGTAGTACCAAAGCCGGCATCTGACAGATAAATAACTTGGATGAGACTGCATACTCTAGGCATACTTCCGTAGACCAAGCTCTATTACTGGACTCCCAACTTAATACATAAAATGAACAAATCTCAGGCCCTGTTTTGCTACCTAGATTGAATACTTGTACAGAGTTTTGGGGAAAAAATCTGAGACTATCCTGTGTCAACCTTCTGTATCAGAAAGCAAAAAATTTCCACTGTTCGTTTGAATGTGAAGTTGTTTATATTCCACAACTGAATACCAGAGTTTAATGACAGGAAACAATACAGGAAGCCTAACTGTACATGTTTAAAAACACCAGTAAATTACATTAGCCATTAGACTAATACACAAGTATTAGAAGTCCTCAAGGGATGTATGACCTGTTTATAATAGTTGTATTTTACAGCCTTCTTGGAGGTCTCAAAAATTCTGAAAACATCTGTGCGTCAGAAAGCAGTATACCCTAGTTCACTGTCCTTCGACCCTGACAAACTGAGCCCCTCTGAGGCAGACTCATCTGAGCATTAAAATCACTACAACTACTAGGTGAACCCCTTAGTAAAGGCTGTATACATTAAGTAAATTAAACTGAACCAGACTCAAAATTCCATTTTCCAGCATTGGCAGAGAAGTCAGCTGGATCCAATGGTTCTCCAAACTCTAAAATTTCACCACATCCAGGTAATCTCTGTCCACATTCAATTCTTTAATCAGCAACTGACATTTCCAATGTGCAAATATACTTTCAACTGCCATCTCCATTAATTCTATAACAGTGGGAGTTGCATTACTTACTTTGTCCAAAGGTTGAAGTAGTCCCAAAGCCAGCAGTGCCTCCAAATGGAGTTCCAAATGATTTGTTAAACATTTTCAAGACGTATCAGGTTTTCTGCAAAGAGGAAGAGTTCAGTGATTCGGACAAAGCAAGCTTTGAGAAGTTATTTCTAAGTTTTCTTAGATGTTCGGACAATTTGCGCCAACGCTGAATTTTGCACTGGGAGTGCCCAAAATGAAAACCTATGTTACCATCAGGAAACATGAGGGTATAGCTAGACATCTCACTAAGACAATAAAAGAAAGACACCCCACGCATATTCTACAGAAAATAGCCTCTATAAACAAAACAAAACAAAACATACAATCCAAAAAAAAAAAAAATCAGTAAAGAGACTACAGGTACTCCTCACTTAATGAATCAGCGTTAACCGGGACAACGTTATTACGTCGCTGATCTATTAGAAAACATACTCGTTTAACGTCAGGCAATGTTCAGTTATAACTTTGTTCGGCCGCCGCCTGCTGGTAGGTAATTACGGTGACGCAACTGGATTTCCTTAACGCTGTTTCACTTAAAGCTGCATTTTTCAAGAACATAACTATGACATTAAGCAAGGAGTAGCTGTATTTACTCAAATACGAGTCGTTGTCCCGTTCCCCCCCACCCCCATGAGCACAGGGAAAAAAGCCCCTTGTCTTACATACACATACGAGGAAATCTCACTAAATACATTATCTATCTTTGAACTGCTGCTAAAAGCAGCATGCACTCAGCAACAGAAAGCAACTATGAAGCTGATTCAATGCAGCCAACACTTAACATGACTATAAGACACATGGCACATACTGGGCAAACATGCCCTAACTTATCCTTGTGGTAGGTTCCCATTGGCAGCGTTTTTCAACCCATGGGTCACGACCCAAAATGTGGGTCATAAGAATATATGAAAAGTCACGAACGAACTTTAAAAATAAATTCTCTTTTACAGGAGAAAACCATGAGAAGCCATGCTTTTCCCTTGCAGGCTGGCAGACTTCCGCGGGGCGGGGCAGTGGAGGGAGTAATTAACACGAGGACGCTTTATGGCGAGCTGCCGGGAGTACACATATATACTAAGCACTGCCGAGCTGCGGGGTCACCACGGTTTCAAACGCTGTTGACTCTGCTGGGGCCCAGCCCAAAGAACTCTATAGTAAATCAGAAGTCTTTTGGCTTTAGACTAATATCACATATAGTTTGCATGATGTGTAAATAGGTGACAGAAATGCTCTTTTAAAAGTGTTTATGGAGTGCCTGTGTTAAAGTTTGTAGCAGTTCCAGAATTGGTGCATTTGACCTCTTTTGAATGAACTATGGGTAGTATATGCAAATTACTACAGCTATATTTATTTCAAGGTAATTTTTTTTTTTTTTCAGATTTGCTCCTCATTTCCATATGCTCAGGGACAGCAGGGTCTGATGGTAAGGAGGGAGGGAAGAAACTGCAGGGGGGAAGAAGCTGAGGAGTCAGAGGGCAAAAGAGCTACCTCATCCCCCATTTATTTCCCTTGTTATGGCAGTGGGAAAAGGGAAAAATTCAGGACAAAACCTCTAATAATCAGATTCTGTATCTGGAAAATTATATCAAACTTGTAAATTTTCCGGATACAGAATCAGATTACAGGGCAGTCATCTTATAAGCAGGGCCATTTTATATTTGAGTAAATATGGTAAACTGGAAAGTACATGAGCTGATCCTGTTAGTGCAGTGAACAGGACTATTTCAAAGCTGCTAAATATTGGTCCTGTCCATCCTTGTGTGTACAGCTTCCAGTGAGCCAAGAAGCTTAAACCCAGGAGTTCAGACCAGCTGATGAATTCTAATCAAGTTTCTAGTTTATCATTGCCGATAACCTTACACGTGCAAAACAAGCGTAACTAATGCAGTGTTTTTCTTGGTTTAGAGACAAAAACCTGCTGCCTTAGCTGCTCTTCAAAGCGTTGTGAAAACAATGATAATAAGACTCTGAACAGTTTTGACAAGTCATCTAATTTAGTTCCCTCTGGGCATGAGAAAACTCAAATTATGTCAATGCCACAAGCTTCAGCAGTCGCAGTTTGCAGGACAAGACAACTCAAAAAGTGAAGGCTAAGAAAGGACAAGAGTAACAGAGCTTTGGGGGTAGAAGGACCTCACTCTCTTTCAAGCAACCAAAAGAGAAGCTCCTCAGCTTCCAGCCACTGCTCAGAAACTGATACCAAAAGATCAATGCTCCCCCTACCACCACCACCAGCAGGCAACACCTCCTTTCCCTATATCTAAGGGGAGCTACAACTAAAACTTTATCAGGACATTACTCTTGGCCTTGACCAAGACCTTACTCCAGCTTTAACCCAGTAACATTCTGCTATTTATTTACCTCACCTGCATTCAGTCCTTCAAAGTTCGTGTCCACTACTAACATCCAACACTAACCACCCACCCCAACCTAGTTGTATAAGTACAAGATCCAGACGTGGCAATATCCAGCATGCTTATTTGCAGCTATCCACATACCACGAGAGAAGACCCCCCCAAATACAAAACAATATGCATTTGTGTTAGTCATATTACCAATCCTTGCAACACCCCAGCTTCATTCTAGAGAAAGTCCAGACTCTTCCATTTCTAAACATTCAATTTGCTGAATATTTTAAGATACAAAAAAAAAAAAAACGGGAAGGCAGCGTGCAGAGGTGACATGTGAGACCTGATACTCCTGAGAGTTTTGGTTTTTACTATTCACCCCACTTTACAAAGTTCACTTCATTAAAATTGAGGTGCTAGGAAAAAGAAACTATGGAAAGCTTCATGAGAAACATGGTTGTGTTCACCACTGAACAGAAAGAGCCCTGGCTTAGCATTGCCACCCCTACCTTTTACTTACTGATACATTTGGTTAAGTTATCCCAAGCACCAAAATAACCCTAGATTATTTTCATTTTCTCAGCGTTATTATGCTGCTGCAAGTTCATCAAGCCCCATCTTATCCACAGCAGAATTACTAGTAATTTTCTTCTGCATCAGCAGTACCAACTGCAAACAAGGTGCAAGGGTTTTGATCTATGTTACCAAGAGCCTGAATATAGTCTAGATCAGTGACTTTCAACCCAGGGCCCGCACGTGACCCAATCAGCACACTGCTGAGGCTCATGTGACATCTAAAAATATTTTTAAATGGATAGACAGGAACTAAGTTGTGTGGGTGCAGCCCACTATGGCAGACAGGTTGAGAACCACTGGTCTAGATCATTGGGGGGCAGCTTTTTTTTTGGCTGGCATGCCACAATTTAGCCCTAAACCCTCCTGGAGTGACACTCTTCCCCTTCCTCGACTGATCAGCTGCTCTGCTTTTTGCTCCCTGCACAATCTGCCACCCTGCTCCCTGTCCTCTCCCTAGTCTGCTGTGTGCCCAACACGGAAGGTGCCTGTACCACTTGTGGCACACAGGACACAGGTCGGCCACCCTGGTCTAAATTACAGTCACCACAGTAATGCTAACTGAGCTATAATGATGCAGTGTCTCTGCTTTGTTTTCCCTACAGAAACCCCTCAAATTTGTGCATTATCTCTAGTATTTACAGTTTCATCCATCACTCTATCAAGATGCTGATTAGGTATGCCTTGAGAAACTATGTGTTGGAGACTCAGCAGCCTTTCCTTCCTTAATTCTCTCAAACTTCCACGGGCAATTAGCATCCAAGCCAGCAATAAATTGCCAAGACAAGTTCTCAAGCTGTTGCACAATACTTTAAATAAACTCCGAAGGTCTCACCTTTGCCTATCCCCAGGTTATTCTTTGCAGATAACATCCTTTTACCTCAAGCCTCCTATTATCCTGTGTGATGAAGGCATACAAAGTATTAGCTTCTCTGTAGTCTTCTTAGCCCTCCTAATAAAAGGTTGCATAACCGCTTTAGAGAATTGAGCTCTTCCAGCAAAAGCTCCTTCAGTTAAGTACAGCAGGACATGTGAGCTCATGACTTGGACATGTTTTGACCCCTTCCAAATGTGTCCCCTTTAGTTAGTATTTCCATGCTAAACTGCTTCAGCTACAGCCCCTTGTGAAGCACACCAATCCCAGAGTCCCCAGAAGTCATAAATTCTGGATTTCTAACAGCCAACCAGAGGACTACACAACAAGCTGTGCCCCAGTTATCTGAAACTGGTGTTGGTTGAGGCAGCTCAGACTAAACCAGTATTCAGCAGTGCTATAAGAAGCATAATCCGAAAGGTATTTGGAATGCCAATAAGCGCTTGCAAAACAAACGGTATCTGCAGAAGTAAAGAAATGCGTTCTGCAAAAGAACTTATTACCTTAGCGCACACAACCCTTCCCAATTCACTGACTTCTTTAGGCTTTCTGGGCTTGTGCAATAAGGCTGGATGAGTTTAAAGCAGAATAACTACTGCAAAGTAACTCCTTACATGTTTATTTTAGAAAGACAATTTTTCTAGGTTTCCCTTAATCTGCTACCACCGTGAATCCAGCTGATATGGATTCTCCTATCCGAAAAGGAAACTCTCAGAAATAAGAAAGGTCCTCAAGTCAGAGTCCAGCCCCTTGCTATCGCAGACCACAACATTATACAATGCCTTCCACTGACTGATCAAAATCCACCTCAAAACTAGTTAGGATTGTTGCCTGTCCTGCACTAGCCTGGCCGTGCTGCGGTCTTATTCGTCCGATGACTAAAAATCACATTTTCTGCACCAGTTCCAGCGGTATTTCTTCTTTCTTGAACAGAAGTGACCCAAGTTGTGGGCAGTGTTTCACATGAGATCTCAGAGCCTTTGTATCATGTCATTGAAACCTCTCTTCCCACCCACCCCCAAACTCCTCAACTGATGCAAATGTGACCCTAGGATGCCTTTTTCATGACTGCATCACAGAGACGGGTCATAATCATCCAAGGATTGACTAACACCACTCAGCTCTGTCTTATCTTGTTTAGTCATTTTAGTATTAAATTTCATCCAATTTCTATTACTCATCCTCCAGGTCAGCCAATTCTTCCTCTGTAACATCCCGATCCATTCTCTGTTACCAGTGCCTCCCAACTTTGCATCAAAATTCATCTGCACTTTTATTGCATGTGTTGAGATCATTAACAAGCATAACTAACAAGACTGCTCCCAAGATCCAACCTTGACAAGCGTGCCACTAACATCCCAGTAAAACAACTCCCCTTTCAGCACAACCCACTGTTGTCTCCTCTTCAGCCAGTTCCTTACCCACCTTCCATTTTTATACTCTTCTCCAGCTTAACCAATAATTTCCCCATGTGACACTGTATCAAAGGCTCTAGGCAAAATCCAGAAGGATGAGATCACATCTATTTTGACAATAGCTTATCTTATCAAAGATGAAAGCAAGTCAACCCGGTACTCTCTACACTTGTAAGTCCATGTTGCATTTTATCCCATTTTGTTTACTGCTGCATCTTTATTCTTTTCTTCAAAAGCCGTTTTCAAAACCTGCAGACTAGTGATATCAGTCTAACAGGTATGCAGTGTTCCAGAACTTTTTTCCATCTTAAAATATAGGCAATACATTTGCCATTATCCAGTCATATGATCTTTTCCTTCACGTGACAGATTTGTTGGACATCACTGCTCTCAGAGCTGTGATTTCATGCGCCTGTTCTTTCATAGTTGTGAGGAAGAACTTATCCAGTCCCCACGTTACAAGTGCAAGACTCCTAAACTTTGACATCCACTTTCAAACTGTAGTTTCCATCTCTGCACCCTCATTCTCAACATTACAGGGGCAACGGTAGAATGAGTAAACTTCGTCCTTATTGGAAACAGAGGCCAAGTACTCTGGGCCATATCTAAATTATCTTTAATCTCTACCACATTCTTAATGCACAGTAACTCCACTGCTTGCATTGCTGTCACTCTATGTATATGGCTGAAAAACTTGACTATTGAATAACCTTTGTCAGTTCTAACTCAGCTCGACTTTGGGCCATTCTTGCTATCACTACACTTACTGGCTACTAAGCCTTTGCTTTCTTTGCTGTTTAGTCCTTATTCCTTGCAAACTTTTTCCTTCCTCTTAATATACTTTTGGAGACAGTCGATCATTAAGTTTGGTCTGGGGTTCCTTCCAACAAATTTTCTCCCTGTACTTTAGATAGACAAGCTCAAGCTCTTACTTCTGAACATGCAAAAATTATTCTTTTCAGTCCTGAGAAACTTCATTCTAGTTGATTCAAGTTGTCTAGTTATGCTGTCCTGAATTATCCCAACATATTTAGCTTCAAAGTATTTTTCATTAGACTAGATACCTGAATCTGCCTTCACATCCTACCTCAAAAAATTTCAGAAACCCTTCAACTAAGAAATTCTTCTAAAAAAAACAAAACAAAAAACTGGCATGTAGGATTGTTCATTTTCTAACTTTAAGCATCAGAGCTTGTGACTTCCTAATTTACCTTAAGAGGGCAGGGCAAGGTAGCACCTTAGAAACTAACTGGTTTAGAGGCAAGAGCTTCCATAGGCAACAACCTACTTCATCAGATGTTGTGACAGTAGCATCTGACAAAGTTGACTCTTGCTACAAAAACTCATGCCTAAACCACTTAATCTCCATGGTGCTGCCTTGCCCTACCTTCTCCTTGATTTCAGACTAACATGGCTAGCTACTCTGTAACTTTTCTGAAGTTTACAATGTCAGGAGAATTGCTTAGTACAACACAACAAGAAGCTTGACAGATTTATTTAGGGTCATTAATGGGAGATTTCCTATACATTGCTAACTTGTGTCAGCAACATTGGGACCACCAGCATGAACAGCTCGCAAGCTCCTGCTGCTATTTCAAGTGCTAGGCTGATCAAGACGCACTCCAACAGAACATACAATAAGTATTCTCCAGGGAATTAAGTACTGAAAAATTCAAAATTAATTACAATTTTTACAAACAAATTAAACTACATATAACACTATTTGAACCGTCTTTAGAAATATATGCAGGCATTTTGTATTTATACAACTGTATAACACATTTTATAGCAACAGTTTGTAGGTGGGGTGGGGTGGGGGGTGTTGTGGGTAGGTGTGGCCTCTCCCACCTACACCCACCCCACCTCCCCCTCGCATGGGGCACAGGGCTCAGCAGCAGCAGGCAGTGAGCCTTGGGACCCTCCCGGCACAGCAGGCAGAGCCCCTGATGGCACGCACCTCCAGCTGAATCCTGGGATCTGCACATGCTGGCACAGAGCCAGCCCAGCCTGCCCGCACACACCCTGGGACCAGGCTGGGCTGGCTCTGTGCCACCACGTGGGGCTCGCAGCGTTGACACATGGCTCCCACCTATATCTTCCTGGGCTGGTTCCATGCCTCCACGTGCAGCTTCTCGCTGGAGTGCTAGAAGCCCCGCAGGGAGGCATGGAGCTGTCTGGTCTGGCCCGATGGCGTGTGGACTTGGGAGTCGTGCACCACAGGGATGGGCAGGAACTCTAATGAGAAGCCACATGTGGAAGCCAGTCGCGTGCCATTGAGCCAGGTGGGCTCCTAACCTCCACATGCAGCTTCCCGCTGAAGTGCTGGAAGCCCCAGCCCATTCGGCCCAAAGCCCATGCCCACCCACACACACCCACACCTACCCACCTCCAGCAGGCAGGAGCTCCCCTCCCCATTTACCCAGTCTTATGAGTCTGTGCCTCCACATGGGGCTCCCAGTTGGAGTCCCAGCAGCCCCGCAGAGGTGGAGGCACAGAGCCTGCCAGGGTTAAATTAGGCAATTATGCATGGTCATGCCTTTTATGCGCAGAACTGCACAGGTGCGTAATTCTCCAGGGTGTAAATGTAATACCTGGAACGATGGCTAGAGCCAATGCCTTATCTATATTAAGATACTTACGATGTTTTTAACAGTATCTACCGGAACTGCTGTTTGCAAGGAGAGCAATTTTTCAGAAAGTCTCCTTGTGTTGCCAGGACTCAAATTCAAGTTTTCTCCGAAACTATTTGCTCCAGGTACGTCTTTTATAGTAAAAAAAGCCAAAACAAAAAAACCCACTTCTTGCTTCAGGCTATATTACAAAAGTATGCCCTCAAAAGTTCCAATAAATTAAACAAATATCATTAACAGATTTGTGGTATTATTCTAAAATATTCATCGTGGTTCCTAGATCCAAAGGCTACTACTACCCTCACAGTGCAGTACATCCACGTGATAAAGGTATATTTGTGTTCTGATATGCAGAAGTTTAATAGTTCCTATGGCCAAGGTATTTTCCTAGAAGTAGTTATAGCGCAATTAACTCCGTAACCTTATTCATCTTTCCTGTGCTACTGAAGGGTGCAAGTAACCCACTGACTTTTGAGGTCTCTTTTGACAGCTGGCTTACAAGCCATTTCCCATCCCCCTCACTCCAATCCAATTAGAGGAGCTTCTTCTATTACTGTAGACTGCAAATTCAGATGGGGAATCTCAAACAGCATTCAACCCTTGAGGATTTCCTCTAGCAACTGGCTTTACACTCAGGTAACTACTGAAGGCTTTCTCCCCTGAAAGTAAGCTTGAGCTGGACAAGAGTTCTCTTTCCTGTGAAAAATTAGCTCGAGGCAGCGCAATAGTACGTGCCCATTTCTGGACTCAAATTTGAGCACGGTGACAGGACGTCAGAGGAAGACGACTCCACTGCCACCCCTTAGGAAAAATAAAGACAACTCCTCACCCCATGTAATAGGAATAATTGGTGTTTATTGCTTTCCCTGTTTCTCCCCTCTCTCTTCTTACCTAACCCTTGCTTCTCTAGCAATCTGCTCTAGAACCATTGCTACTAGATAGGAGACAGCTCCACCTTGGCTGTCGCCACAAAGGAAAGCGACCTGTGACAGTTCACTAAGAACATGAGCTCAGCAGCCATCAAGCAAAACCATTAGAGATTACGAAGAAAGGAATTGTAAACAAAACTGGAAGTATCATGATGCTCCCTTAAAAATCCCTGGGGCATTCGCACCTTGAATACTGCGCCCATTTCTGGTCTCCCTATCTCAAACAAGATACCAAAAAACCGGAGGAGGTCTAGAGCAGCGTTTCCCAACATTTTCCAGCCCAAGGCACACTTACTTTAATAAAAATTTTCTGCGACACACCTGTTAAGACATTCCCCCATCCTCACGCCTATTGTAACTCATTGCCGTGGCAAAGTTCGGCGGCACACCTGTTTGTTTCTGATGGCACACTTTTGTGCCACACGCAGTTGGGAAACACTGGTCTAGAGAAGGGCAAGAAAGATAAGTGGTAGGGAGGAGATACTAAAGAGGCCAGGCCTCTTCAGTTTAGGAAGAGACACCCGAGGGGTGACAGGACAAAGGTTTACAAAATATTAAGTGGTAAAGAGAAAGTCAAGAGGGGTTCATTATTGACGGCCTCTCACCATACAGGCAGCCCTCGACTTATGACGTTTCGAGTTGCAACGAACGGCACTTAACGACGTTTATAAACCGACACCCCGTTTCGACTTTACGATGCCCGATCCGACACCACGCCAGCAAACAAGGTCGCTGCGTCGCCCACCTCCCTGGAAAACATCTGTCCAAACTTCCTCGGACGCTTTAAGAAAGCGGATAAGACTCGAGAAAACCCTGCAGCCGGGGGAGACTCTGGCCAAGAGCCCTTCAACAAGTCTAAAGTCACCTCAAAAAAGTCCTTCCAAAACAACAGGATCGCTGTTTACGATATAAATACATCAATGTAGCTATACTACTCATCTATAATCGTAAGTGATTTCATGGATTCACACGTGTGTGTATACATGGCTATATGTCTCTCTCTATATATATTATACACACACACACACATATATGCACATTTGTGTGCGCATTAATAATAATAATAGTAATAATAATAATGATGATGATAATGATGAAAAGAAATAAACGGGGATAGGGACAGGAGTCAATGGCTCACAACGCGGGCACGCGGAGTGGACGTTGAAAATGTCCAGCACACCTACAGCCTAGGGAATGACCTGCTGGGTGGCACGGAAGTGGAAAGGGATCTCGGAGTCCTAGTGGACTCCAAGATGAACATGAGCCGGCAGTGTGACGAAGCCATCAGAAAAGCCAATGGCACTTTATCGTGCATCAGCAGATGCATGACAAATAGGTCCAGGGAGGTGATACTTCCCCTCTATCGGGCGCTGGTCAGACCGCAGTTGGAGTACTGTGTGCAATTCTGGGCGCCACACTTCAAGAAGGATGTGGATAACCTGGAGAGGGTCCAGAGAAGGGCAACTCGTATGGTCAAGGGCCTGCAGACCAAGCCCTACGAGGAGAGACTAGAGAAACTGGACCTTTTCAGCCTCCGCAAGAGAAGGTTGAGAGGCGACCTTGTGGCTGCCTATAAGTTCATCACGGGGGCACAGAAGGCAATTGGTGAGGATTTATTCACCAAGGCGCCCCCGGGGGTTACAAGAAACAATGGCCACAAGCTAGCAGAGAGCAGATTTAGATTGGACATTAGGAAGAACTTCTTCCCAGTTCGAGTGGCCAAGGTCTGGAACGGGCTCCCAAGGGAGGTGGTGCTCTCCCCTACCCTGGGGGTCTTCAAGAGGAGGTTAGATGAGTATCTAGCTGGGGTCATCTAGACCCAGCACTCTTTCCTGCCTATGCAGGGGGTCGGACTCGATGATCTATTGAGGTCCCTTCCGACCCTAACATCTATGAATCTATGAGGGCAAGACCTAAAAATAAATAAAGGAAAATAAGATAGGATAACAAGGAGAGGAGGGCGGTGGGGAGAGGAGTCAGAGGGCGGGCGGGGGAGGGGGTTGCTATGGAGCCCAGGAAGCAGGATGCGGCCTGTCCGCCCGGAAGGCCTGGGCCGTCGGCGGGGCGGGCGGGCGGCCGGAGCCGGGGGAAAGCCCGCAGGTCGCTCGCGCTCAGCCCCTCGTGCCCGCGGGGGGACACCCCGGCGCGGCCTCCACCCCGCGGCCCGGCCCCGCTTACCGAAGCCTGGGCCGCGCCTGGGCCCAGCGCCGCCGCCACGACGCTCGCTGCCGCCGCTACCGCCGCCTCGCAGGAGAGGGAAACTGCGTCACACTCCCCTCACGCCCCGCCCCGGCCCCATTGGCCCGCCCTGCAGCCGCGGCCCCATTGGCCGCCGCGGTTCGAAACCGAAGTTGCCCGGCTCTCATTGGGCAAGAGCGCCTTCCCCCGCGCTGATTGGGCCGCGGGGTCGCGTTCTGATTGGCCGAGGGGGGGAAGGCCCAGCAATCCCCTCGCGCCCAGCCGACATCCGGGGCTTTTCGAACCGCTGCCCGAAAGGCGGGGCGGGGCCAATCAGAGGGGCGGCCTGCGGTTCCCATAGTGAGGGGGGGGGGAGCCGCCAAACACGTCCGCACGCCGGCACAGGGTTGATGTGCGCATGCGCGGCTCCCCGCACCCCGCCACGGGAAGTCTCCCCCCGCAGCCGTTTTGCGGGAGGGATGCGCAGCTGCATCCAGAGGGGCGGGCCGGCTCCGCCCGCTGGGCTGACTGCGCCGCCGGCTCCGCCCCGCCGCCCGGCCCGGCCGCCGCGCGCCGTGAGTCCCCCCCCCCGCGCCCGCCTCCCTCAGGGGTCCCGGGGGGGGGGGCGCTGACGACAACTGGGGGCATGTGGGGGGCACTGGGAGGGGTGCTGGGGCCCGTGGGGGGGTCCCCAGGGGCAGGGGGGGTGCGGGAGATCTTGTGACCTCACGTTTGCAGTGTGGGGGGGGGGGATTAAAGCGGTGCAAATGGGAGCAGACTTCAGGTTATTGGTGCCAGGCGCGTGTGAGGGGTGAGGGGAGACGGGCACGGGGGTGCTTTGAGGCGCGGCGTGTCCGCGTTGCAACCGGGGCAAGGCCGGCTCCGAGCAAAGTCCGCCGGGAGAGCGCGCGGTTGTCATTTGCCGACGGGGGGGGGGGAGCTGGGATTCGGCGCGATTCGGTGTTACGACGGGGCGTGCGAATCACGATGCCCGCTGAGTCGTCATCCCCCCCCCCCCCCCCCCCGTGCAAGCCCGCGCGTGTTCAATGCGTGATGCACACCTGCCCGTGCTGCTTCACGTGACCGCCTCTGACCCCGAGGGATTTGCGGGAGCGCTCTCGGCAAATCCAGCTCGAAGAGGAGGACGCGGCCCCCCCGCGGCAGCAAACTCGGTTTCGGTCGGATCTCGCGGCAGCGTGTTCGTTGTTGGAGCGGGATAGACGGGCGCCTCTCCGGAAAGCTGTGGGCTCCGTCGCAAGGAGAGGTTCGATAAAACGTAGTAGGCGTAGCGATGCCTGCGCTCGGCTATGGGGATTTCCCAGGTTTCTGGGCCGTGCTGGTTGCCTCCCCTGCTTCTGTTGTGTATGTCAGGGGATTTGTAAGCCTGCAATGATATATAATTGGGGCTGGTCCTGCTTGGAGCAAGGGGTTGGACCGGAGGTCCCTTCCCCCCCTCGTTTTCTGTGATAATGTCCGTTTTCGTGGGATCGCCCCGAGTGTATTTTAACTATCTTTTATAGAAGCAGGACACTGACTGTTGTGGTCGCCCTGCTTCGCTCGTGGCAGGTGCGTGGTGTGCAGACTTGTGCCGTGCCGGGGTTGATGGTAGTTTTACTAGGAGGTTAGATTATGGCTTGGATTGGGATGATCCTGCCTCAGGCCGAGGGTTAGACTACATACTCTTTGGAGGTGCCTTCCAGCCCCACTTCTCTATGATTTCTATGAGTCTATATTAGTCTGCAGGCTGGAAAAGGGGGCCACGAGGCTCGAGCGAGAGGCAAGGCACCCTGGTTAATAAAGAGGGGTCTAGACACAACCCGGCAAATTTTTTTGTAGCTCAAATTGTGCTGGGATAACGTTGTCCTCTGATGTATTTCAGCGTCTGATGGTGATAAAAGCTGAGGATCTGAACTTGCCCGGATCCGTGCTGTGAAACGTCTGCTGCGCTGTTTTCCCCAGACGGTCCGGAGGGTCGGGCGAGCCTTGCTGGTTCAGGGTCCCAGCTCTGCAGCCTCCGGACCTGATCCGGAGAGTTGCTCTCAGGATTGTCTGTGATGGAAGCGACTGACGTGCAGCACCGTTTCGGATTAGTCCGTGCGGGACTCTCTTTCTCGCTCCGTTCTTGACCCTGCCCCTAGATTAGGGGGTCTGTCTGAATCAACGCTGCTGTAGCTTCCCCCCCTCAACCCCCACAGAAGCTAAACTGCAACCTGCCTGAAGATCTGAGCCGTTACTCACGTTGCTTGTATTTAGTCCGGCGATGCAGAGTTTGAACCTGGGGTTTCGGATGTGAAAGGTCATGCGCCGACTTGCTGCACACCTTGGCCTTTTGCATCGCTTGGATCTGCTGTGGCCATCGGCGCTGGGAAGTCCTCCTGTGGGAGAAGGGGCACCCGTCAAACACTGGCTTTTTGCTTCTAGGTCCAGCAACATGTTTCAGTTACCGCTGCCTCTGGATCGAGATGGGATCCTGTTTCGACTTCGCTTTACCACCCTGGCGGTTGGGACCGTGTGTTGCCCGCTGTTTGGGTTTCTTTTCTGCGTGATCTGGTCTCTGCTGTTCCATTTCCAGGAGACGACGGCTACACACTGTGGCGTAAGTTACAGACCCTCTAATCCCTCATAGAGGGAAGTGTGTTAAAGGTATGGCTGCTAGGATTGGTGGTGTGGTCTACTGGTTTGAGTAGGTGGCTGGACATCTGGTGTCATGCCTCCCCTGCTGATTTGCCGTGTAATCTCAGACAAATCACTCTCTGCTTCTATCAGTTTCCTCGTCAGTGAAACAGGAATAATTATGTCCTCTGTGCTATGCATTTTTCATTCTCATTAGTAAGCCAAGGAAATACAGTAGTTTAACCTAGACTGGAAGGTGGATACATAAGTGGTTGGATCATCATGCTCCAAAGAGCAGCCCCTGATGACTCACTTTAATTGGGAGGTGGTTTTGAGGGGGGTTTCCCAGGGGTCTGTGCTTGCCTGGTATTACTCGATATCTCCATTCATGCCTTGGACCTGACACCAAGTCAGGTGGAGCTGCATAACTTTGGAGGGATTTAGGATCCAGAATGACCTGGATAGACTGGAGCAATGGTCTGAAAGTAATCGAGTGAAATCCATTAAGGACAAGTGCAAAGTCCCACACGTAGGAGGGAAGGCTCTCATGTACAGATATAGCCTGGGGAGTGACTGGCTAGGCTACAGATTGCAGACAAAGATTTGGGGTTCACTGTGGACTGGAATCTGAATGTGAGCCAGCAGTGTGCTCTGGGTGCAAAAGAAAAAAAACAGTCAATAGCACACTGGCCCATATTAATGGAATAGTTTCTTGCAAGTCCAGGGAAGTGATACTTCTCATCTGTTCAGCGTTGGTGCGGCCTCCCTTGGAGTATTGTGTCCGGTTTTGGGCACCGCATTTCAAAAAAGATGGGTACAAATCAGAAAGCATCCAGTGGAGAGCAGCACGAGCGATTAGAGGCCTGGGAAACACAGTATGAAAAATTGGAAACACTGGGATTATTTAGTCTGGAGAAAACAGATGTGATAAGCCTTCAGATACTCAAAGGGTGATTTTACAGAGCATTGGGATGGACTATTCTTTGTGGCTGCAGGGGATAGGACAAGGAGCAATGGTCTCACATTACAGCAGGGGAAATTTAGGTTAGAGATTAGAAAGAGCTTTCTCACTACGAGGGTGGCAAAGCATTGTATAAGATACCTAGAGAGGCTGTGGAGTCTCTATCCCTGGTCGTTTTCCACAGCAGGTTAGACTGACATTTGGCTGCACTGGTTTAGCAGGGGGTCGGACTAGAAGACCTGGGGGTCTTTCTCTATGATTATAAAAGGTAGGGACTCATCCTCTTCCACCTGTTATGTGCTTATGTGCACAATCCTCATTCACCTGAAAAAAAACCTTTAATGCACCCAAGTTTGTAACACGACTTCCTCTTCCCCTCAAGACCAAGTCACACAAAACAGCAAGCAGGAGGACAAGCCAACTTTTGTATAATAGCTTTTCAGGGATTTGAGCAGTGGCACAGCATCACACTTAGGCACCTAAGTCCATCTGGACACCTAATAGGTAGGACAGGATCTGGCCTGTAAAAGTTTAGAGAGCAGTAAATGAGACCTTCTAATACAGAGTCCTGATGTCTGATCCACAAACTGTTGTTTCTTCCCTAGGTCTCAAATTACCTGCCCTCCATCAGTGCAGCTATCGGAGGTGAGACCCCTCAGCGTTATGTGTGGCGTTTGTGTATCGGCCTGCACTCGGCTCCACGCATCTTGGTGGCCATCGCGTACTGGAACCACTACCAGAGTTGCCACTGCACGCACCCTCGCTACCTTCGGCTCTGCCGCTTCAACTTCGGGCTCAACCTGCTTGAAAACATTGCTCTCCTCCTTCTGACATATGTGTCCTCAACCGAAAATTACGGTAGGTTTCTCCCTTCCCACAGCAAACGTGCACGCACACACGCACGTTCCCTTAAAATCAGCGGTTCATGTCACCATAATAAGAGTATCTGGATCTTGTATAGAAGGCAGCTGTCACCAAGGGATTTTGCAAGCATGAATTAGTCAAGCCTCATAGTAGGACACTGGTGTCAGAGATGGGGTTTGAATTTGATGCTTCTTAGCTCCTGTCCCTGCATCTAGACCATATCTTATCCCTTTGGGGATGCACTTCTGAAAATGAAAATTCCCCGCTCCTGCTGCTGGTAAGGTGGGGTCTTCTCTTCTAGCTGCCGTTCTAACATACGTTTTAACTTTTGCTTGACTAGTTTCCTTTTGGGATGAAATTTCCCACGTTAGTCTTCAGGTGGAGTTAAAATGAGCTTTGTTAAGACACTTTGTGCAGTCTTCAAGCATGTTGAGCCTGAGGATGTGTTTCTGCCTTTTCTCATCACAAGTGTTTAGAAGTGGTAACTATGCTGACACAGTTAATTCTCTGATCTAGGCCCAGCAGTTACGTGCATATCTAGACTAAATACTGACTGTCCAGGGATAGTGCAGTGGGCTCCTTAGTTCTGGGAGAAAGAATGTTTTTTCCGCATTACTCAGGCCGAGTCTAAGAATTGAATCTAGACTCCTAGAAATGAGGGTGGGAGGGACCTCAGGAGGGCACATCTAGTCCAACCCCCTGCTCCGAGCAGGACCAGCCCCAGCTCCATCATCCCAGCCAAGCTGGGTTGAGCTGAGTTCTTTCCCATTTGCACATCCTCACCAGTTAGACAGATGGTGTCAGTCAAATTCACAGCCCCAGCTACCTACTGCAAACCCACTGAGCCCAGTTCATCCCCCTGGGATCCCACCAGGGATGAAACCAGTCGTTGTTGTCAGCTGGGTTGAACAGGCGTGCTTGGCCTGATGGTTGGGAGGTGTTTGTGAAGGCCCTGAGTGGGAATGGAAGGACGTGCCCTCTCCCACAGCTGTCTTTGCTCAGCATTGAAAGCCGGAGGGCGGTCAGAGGGTTAGAGAAGGCACCTTTTTTTGCATAGATACCTTTGCAGAGTACAAGGCAGCTACACGCAGCTCAACCTGGTTGCTAGCCTGATGCTGTCTCCTCTGACAAGGATGAGGGAAGCGGGGAGAAGCACATTGCCTTTACGCTTTTCTGGTGAGGGAAGCAGCCGGTGAGGGCTGGTGATATTCCTGCAGCTGGCCAGGGAACCAGGCTTTTGGCATCCAGCATAGTGGGGAAGAATATATGATGTAAGCAGTGAGTTAGCTTCTCCACCCTAAGTGAAAGCTTGGCCCTGCTGAACTCAGTGGAAGGCCTGGAGTTGACTTCGTTGGGGGCAGGATTTCGTGCCAGGTACGAGCAGTGCAGCCCATGTCTTCATTTGCTATCGAGTGGGCATGTGAAAAGACTGCACCTTGCGTGTCAAAGGGGAGGGGTCAGCAGGAAAAATGACTTGGGAAGGGTGTGAATAACACACCCTAGAAGCTCTTACTATTTCCCAAGCCTTTCCCTTCCCCACCTGTGCTTCTACAGTGCACAGAGCATGCCAGTGAGTCATGTTTTGCTCACGCATCAGTTGCTGAGTAGGTGCTATGTACACCCCCTCCCTGCTTCAGCCTCACGCTGCTGCTTACCTCAGTGCTGGGTCAGGCAGAGGCATGTCGATTGTGGGCTCGTGTTTATAACAGCTCCGGGTTGGGCTTGGGTCACTGCAGGGGAGTGTGGGATCACAATCCACAGTCTCATGGGCCTTTAGGGCTGTGGAGTCTGAACAGAGTTGGCAACAACCCCTGGTGTGGGCTCTCGACTTGCCCTCCAGATGGAGATGCTTCTGGGAGCTTCAGTCCATGGTCCCGCTGAGGGTTTTGCATGAGGGTTGTGAAGCCACCATTGCCCTCCATTCCTCGTGCAGTTGAGTACACAGGGCTAGACAAAAATAATGCCCTTTCAGGTGTTTCCCAGCTTGAGTTTCCTCACTGCTCGGGATTGGTGTCCAGGCCCGGGCAGGTGTCCTGGGGAGGCTCACAGTCTTCCTGAATAGCTCCTAACTTGCTTTCTGCACAGGGGAGTATTTCCAGTCCAGCTTGCCTTCTCTGATCATGCCTGGTCCTACAGCTAACCGCAGCAGGAGTGCAAGTCTCTTGCCCAGCACTGCCTGTGCACCCCTGTGACGCTTCCCCTTTTGTCCTTATGAGTCCTTTTACGTCTCCCCATCAGCACTGGGGGTGTATTATGCTGTTTAGTCAGTTCTCTCCTCTCCTTGTAGACAGGCCAGGGACATGGCTTCCCTGCTTAGCTTGCCCATTATCCAGCTGGGGTACAGGGGTAGGTAGATTCGACTCCATTGTGCCACCTCTGGAAGAATTGTGACACCTCCCATAGGCAGCCAGACTGGAGGCACCTCCCGAATTGCTGCAATCATGCAACCGCTCCCTAGCTCTGCAAATCCACCAGAACTCGCATGCTGTACGTATTCAGGTTCCCCAGCTCATGCCAAGATGCCCTGAAAAGCTGGTGCCCACTTGTAGTGTCCCCTCCCCGTGGCCATCTGATACTTGTTAGGAGGCCTTTGTGAATGAGGTGGTTGGGTCTCATTCCTGCGGGTTTTGGACAAGTTGCCATGTAACAAAAGACGCTGCCTAAATAGGGCATGAGTTGGCCCTGTTGCTAGCAGCTTTGGCAGAGGACCAGGGACTGCTTGGGCCATCAAGACTGAATTCTCCCAGAAACGCCTTCCAGGTCAGGTGTGAGGCTCACAGAGGAAACTGCTGTTCCTGGTCCCCAGAGAAAGGGCTGGAGGCTCTGGGGCTTGCGGTCCACCGCTCTGCTCTCTTTAGGAGGGGAAGGAAGTTTATATAGGTGTCAGCTGTCAATAGGAAGTGGGTGATTTTCCAAGCCTGGAGGGAGAAAGGGTTGAGAAAGGTGAGAAGGAATGGACACGCCTCACTCTTACCACGCTCAGGGGAACAGGGGAGCAGAACTCGCTAGCTCCTCCCCGAAATAGCTGTGTGCTGATCTGAGGTGCCCTCCTCAACTCACTGAGGCACTTACTTCAGAGGCATCAGGACGGTGTATGCCCCAAAACAGTGACTGTTGCACAGAAGCTCTCCAGGGGTGGGGCTGGCACTGGAAGTGCATTGATATACTTGCTTCCCTGAAGTACCCGAAGTCTTGGAACAGGCCAGTACTAACTTTCCCATCACACCAAATGACCCCATCGCTGCTACAGTCTGTTCCTGTTCTGTCACACCTGCCACCCAAATCTGACCTTCCCTGCAGCTGCATCTTCAGGCTGGTCCCCGAGTGCACTGAGAGCATAGAGCTAGTGGGGTATCGCAGGCCCATGCATGCAAAGTTAAGGGGACACGCCGGAGCACTCATCGGTTCTCCCAGCCCCATTCTTTACGAGCTGATTTTTTGGCCTTGATCAGCTTCCTTGTTCCCAATGCAGGGTCCAGTGCCAAAGGGACCGCTCCAGGATCTAATTGGAGCATGAAACGAAAAAAAGCTTCATTTAATTGCCTCTGGCAAGTTGTCTCTGCTGTTTTCACAAGGGATTATTTCCTTGTTATCGTTCCTTGTCAAGAAGATTTGCAAGCTTCTCCTTCCGTGAAACAAGTGTACTTTGGTGGCACTGCTTATAGAGCTGCTGATGAGCGCCGGGTTTCTGGTGGGTGAGTTTGTGAGGGAGGTTTAAGATTGAAATATGGCACCCTCAAAATTGCAGGGGCTTCGCTACTAGGCATGACAATACCTTTAGTTCCTGGGTTCTAGCATAGGACCACCCGGCTGCATCTCTCTGGCCTAGCTTGGAAACCGCATGCCATCAGGAGCCCAGAGAGCCTGGCTCTTGTTTGCAAGGCTAGCACAGCAAGGTCTAGGGATTGGGTGAGGTGCCTAATTATCAGCAGTTTTCCATTTTTAACTTTCTTGAGAGTTATTTTGCCTGCCCTGTTGAGATGTGACAAACAGTGATGTTAGACATTTATCATGAAGAAAAAAGCCATATATTACAACCATACCAAGTGCTAAATGTCAACGTTGGGCATTGCGGTGAGAACAATACGATTATACAGATAATCATGTGCTGGTTCTCGTTATAGAGCAGTTTGACTGGGGCTCTGAAGGGCATGGGTCAGGACTTTCTCAGCTGACTAATTAGGCGCAAATTGCATTGTGTTTTAGCACGTGTGCACGTATGGAAACAGCTAATTATGCTTTAACAGATGATGAATTTTCCAAAGCTTTTTGTGCACAGATCAGTGGAATTCAGTGTGCTGACCAGCGAGACCATAGTGATGATGATTTGTCCCGGTGACTAGTTAACCAGATTTCACTCTTCTCACCTGTTGTCTGATAGTTAAAGCAAAGGACTGGGAGCAGAGACTCTGTGGGTTTCTACCACCGGCCATCTGTGCAGGCCACCCTTCAGACCTCTGTTTTCCCAGTTGCGGTATTGAGATAATGACCCTGACCTGAGACTTATACAGCAGTCAGATGGGTTTAGGAGGCAAAATCTGCTGATAACTCTTTGCCCCCTCCTAACTAAGGCATCCGGAGCATACCATAGACACAAAGGCATTCGACCTCCCATTCCCAGTGTCCCCATTTCATCCAAGGACACTGCCTAGCAGCCTTGTTTTAACCCCCCCAGCCTAGGAGTTGGTCCCACTAAGCTGTGCTGTTACCGACGGCTCCCCAAAGAGGGAGGCTCTCAGACCCGTGCCCCTTATCCTGCTCCAAGCGCCGAGTCTCCCTTCTGCTCGGTTGTCACCGGAGGCACCCAGCCTTGAGGGGCAGGGGAGTCCTCCCAGCTCCCAGACTCTCGGTTCCCAGCTCGCCGCCGGGCTACACTGCGGACGTTCAGAAGCGTGTCCGACTCAGCTGCCAGACGGCCCCGCCAGGCCAGCGCTCCTCAGGGAGCTCGCCTGGGCTGCTGGCCTCTCCCCATGCTCAGAGCTAACAGGAAATCTGATGTCTCCCCGATGCAGCAGTCCACGAAAACGCCTTCATCCTCTTTATTGCTTCGGCCTTGGGTCATATGCTCCTGACGTGCATACTGTGGCGAATGACTAAGAAACACACAGTAAGTCCCGAGGTACAGTAACCTTTCTCTTCTCTACTTCCATCGCTGCTGCTTCTGCGGGGTGACGGGCGCTTGCCTGGTGGAGGGAAGGGTTTGTGGCTCTGTCTCTGTCTCTCTGTGGGTGTGAAAGGGCCGGGGCAGGCTGGCAAAACAGCAGGAACTACAGAGAATGAAAATCGTGCATCCGCCCACTTGACAAACGTCAACGGGGCAGGGCTGAAGGCTTTCAGGGCCTGTCTTCTCCTAAACTCTGGGCCACAGACCAGAGCCGGTGTTTAAGACGGCACCTGGTTAAGGTCTCCTGTGTCCAACTGTTTTCCCTCCCCTACTGCACTCGGTCTGGGGGGGTCTGCCTGCCTCTGACGGGGGAGTCTGGTGGCTTTGCTGACAGGGATCTGGTGTCTGGAGAAAGGGTGAAGCCTCCTGGTTTTGTATGGGGAAGCGGGGAAGGAACTCGCCACCTGAGGGCAGTGTTGGCCAAGCGACAACCTGTGCCCGGTCCTGCCGTAAACCCGTTCCTAAGGATCTTGGAGCTGTTCCCCACTATCCGTACTCACTTTGCAGAGGACTCTTCAAAGGGGAAGAGCTGAGCTCATTTTCCAGCTGGTAAATGGAGGCACCGAGGGGACACGACTTGTCTGTGGTTTCTGTCCAGTCAGAAATAGAGCCCAGAACTTCCTTCTCACCCTCACCCCCGGATGTGCTTCTGCCCTGTTGTGCCGTCTGCAGCCAGTGGGATGGTTGATTTGGATATGCAGGGAGCTCGGGGTGGGCAGCGGCAGTGGTCCTTGAGACAGAAGTCCCCCCATGAGGTTCCCTGCTCCCATTCTCAAGAGCTGGGTGGACAGGGAGACCTGTAGATATGTCCAGTAATGCAGCCACATCCTCCAGGCTGCGGTTGAGGCACGTGGATAGCAAGAAGCTTGTTCTGCAGTTGCAGAATAGAGGGCACTGTGCCGGGCGCCTTCCACCTGCAGGGGAATTTCGGGAGGTGTAAACAGCAGGGCTTGCCTGTGTTGCAGGGTGCTCAGAGCCCTGCGGGGTGGGGGTATAGACAGGGGTGACTGAATGGCCCCTTCTCGGGACTGATCCCTTCCCTGGCTCGTTCACATTTCACCCGGCCCATTGGGATGCATGCGCAGTGTAGGGCGTGCCGTGCTTGGTGCTGTTGGCTGGGGTCGGTACCCAATTTCCCGGTACCCAAGACCCTTGGGGTGTCTCCATAGGAGACACAAGGCGGGTCCCAAAGGGCCTTGCTCCCTGGGCTGGGCTCAACCTGGCCAAGCAGCCAGCAGCACCCCAGAGGGCCTTGCTGCAGTGGGCATTGGGGTGCTGCCGGCTGCTTGGCCAGGCTGAGCCCAGAGCCCTTGTAGATGCCTAGACATGGAGAGAGGCCAGAGCTGCCCTGGGCTATGGCTGGGCTCAGGTACATGAAGGGCTGCTTCTCCTCAGGGTTGGCACGGTGTCCAGCCCATGTTGCAGTGGCTCCCATCGCCTCTGCAGTGTGCTGGTTGTGCCTGGCTGGCTGGCTGTGCAAGTCCCACCAGTTTAAATAGCTCGGAGCCTGGCTCTGGTCCTCCAGTTCAAGGCAGGGGCTGCTGTCATCCTGTGCCTGAGCAGCTGCAGCGTCGATTCAGGCCTTGCACTTAGCCATGCCGATTCAAGCGCTCATCAGCCAGGCTGGAGCATCCTTTGGCCTCCCCAAGTTCCCACTCCAGGGGTCCTGGGGATGCCACGGGTTGGCTTGGGCTGAGCCTGCTGCTGTCACGGCTGCCGCTTCCTCCTCCTGCCTTGGAAACCATCCTGCTGACTAGCTCTGCACATCAGGGCCTGGATGAGGCGTGCCAGGGATGGACCCAGCCTCTGCTGAGCCCTCTGCTCCCTTCCAGCACAGGGCGGGAAAGCACTGAGAGTCGTCTTTGGAGCAGAGGAGCAGCACCGGCTTTGCCTGAGAGCTGGGGGGACTGATGCTCCGGGTGGTTACGTGGCTTGGCCACGGTCTATGGAGCTAGCACAAGGACCTGGGCAGCCTGGCGCTGGTCTCCTGTACCTGCCAGCACCTGCGGTCCATCTTCTCTACTGTCCCCGTATTTCTCTGGACCGCGTTGAGGGTTGCGAGCTGCTGGCTGCAGGCAGGTGGTGCTGTCGCTTTCCTGATAGAAGTCTCTTGGGACCCACGTGCTTCTCTGCCCAATGCCGTTGATCTGGGGCAAAGGGGAGCGGGGCTGCGGTGGAGTCTCCTGCCCTCGCCGATCAGTCGTGCCTCCAGCCCTGCTGCAAACGGGTCCCTCACGGCAAAACCTCATGGGGGGTTTTTGCCCCTCCCTTATTGTTTGGATATCTCAAGGCAGCCTGATTTGTGCAGGGACAGACCCCCCGCCTGCACGCCAGCCTAGCAGGCCCCACCAGTGACATCCAGGGCTCTTGGCTCTGCCCAGCACCCTGCTGATGCCCTGGAGAAGGGCCACGTGCCCCCAGCTGTGCTGGGTGAAGTATGGGGGGGTGGGCTCAGGCATCCAGTGCAGCAGGGTTTCTGGACAATGGGCTGAGGCCGGAGGTTGCGAACCCCCAGGTGAGAGGAGCCGGGAGGGAGACTGAGCACCCAGCATGGCTCCAGGCTGCTCGGCGCCCTGCATGTTCCCCGCTGCATCTGCACCCAGGGCTCGGGCCCATCTCTTACAGCATCAAGAGCATTTTGCGGCGGAGGGGGAGGGGAGGGGAACTCTGCCTGTCTGCAGCAAGCGGTGGCCTTGCCGCCGCCTCCTCTTCCTCCCTCCTCCTTGCAGAGCCGAGCTGCAGAGCGTCGAGGCTGGGCTGCCCGTCTCAGCAGTGATTAGAGACGCTGGGGCAGCAGTTGCTGACCCGGTGGGAAATTCTCAGCGTGGGAGTTGGGGGGGTGGGGGGGATTATTTCGGGGCAGAGGCAAATGAAGTGTCGTGGGGGGTGATGTCAGCACACCGCTCGCCCCTATCTCCTTTCCCGCCCCTGGGCTGGGCGCTTTGCTGGCCGCCTTCCTGCCACCTCCCTGCAGCCGGGCGGGGGAGTCCAGCAGAGGAGGCGGAAGGCAGTTCCCAGCAGGAAGGAAGCAGGGTAGCAAGCCCATTTGGGGCCCCAGGGAAGGGTTCCAGTTTAGCCCTACCCCCAACATGCAGCCCCACTGGTGGAAATCTTAATTACTAGCCAGTGTTATGCACCGGGAACGAGCCTGGTTTCATCCTGGCCTCCGTGATCGAGTGCTGAGCCCAGGGCCTGCAACCTGCGCCTTTGCTAAGTTTGCAGAGCCGAGTCCAGGGGGCTCCCAAGAAGGTGTTTGTTCCCGTAGATGATGGGCCGTGTGTCTCATTGATGGCTGCTGTCTGCTGTGTGTAGAGACCATCGGGAAGGGGCTCCAGGGAGGCTGGCATACGGGCCACGAGGGATTCTCCCCGGGTCTGGTTTCCAGGCCAATGCAGTGCTGGTTCGAGGGGGGGTGCAGCGCGTCGGCTGTCCCCGCGTTTGCACCACACGTGTGCCTGCGTGTGTGACAGGAATCTGTCGTCTTGCAAAAGTGTTGCACTCTGCACGGCGTGTGTTGCAACCGCCTTTGAGCAAGGGCAGGAAGGCGCTGGGGAGTCTGCTCGCAATGGGGAAGTAGAAGTGCCAGCCACTGGCGTTCAGCACCCAGCTGCGCTGCAGCAAAGCGGGGTGGGGGGTGGGAGGAAGTGGGCAGTGGCCAAAGAGGCAGAACGGGGCAGGAGAGAGCCGGGCGGAGGAGCAGGGGCACGGCCAGCAGCTTGGCCTCCATTGTGGGGGCGGGCAGGGCCCCTCTGACCCCAGGTGCTTGGGGGTGGCTGTGCAGAAGCCCCCCCTCTTCTATCGTTTCCCTGTTCCCAGGCTCAGCCTTGAGGGGAGTTGAAGCCAACACCAGGAAGGGCACTGGGTTTGTGTCTCATCAACCTGCCTGTGCACACACCAGTCTCACTCTCGTGGCAGCTGGCATCGCTGGGCTCCGCGCTTTCCACCATCCGATCCCCGGGCAGCTCCGGGCGCACGGTTATCTCGGGTCAGTTCCCTCAGCAGACCCATTTCACTGTCCCCCGTGCTGCGGCCTGGGCTCTCGGACGAAGCAGGTCGGGGTGGTGTGAACAGGAGACTCCAGAGCAGCAGGCGGGTGGAGGTGCTGCCTCTCATGTACAGGGTGCACGGCCTTTCCCAAGGGTTTGGGTCCCCTGCTGTGAGGTCAGCATAGCTGAGCTTCCCCCTGCTTTTGCATTTGGGGGTTGCGTTGACTTGCTCATTTCTACGCTGCTTTTAAGCATTTAACCATGTCCATCCCCAGAGGTGGCGGGCAGAGCAGGTCCTAGCATTCGTGTTTGCATTGGTGCCTTGGACCAGCAGCACGTAAGATAATCATTCGCCTCAAAGCTGCATTGCGAGGGGTCCTGGGTGACCCTTTTCCACATTTGATCAGGCCCTCGGCTCACCTGGCGCTTGCAGGGAGCACGGTCCATGCAGTCTGTGTGTGGCTGTTGCCCCCCACCCCTGGGCTCGCCGTCAGCAAGCGGGTTTGCACCATTCGCACTAGCGAGGCTGAAGCTGTTAGCTGGTTTCGGAGCCAGGAGAGGCTGCCCCAAATCACGAGCATGCTCACACCCTCCCCCAGATTAACCTCCCTCGTGCCTCCAGCATGCACAGAGCTCTGCGAGTGCAGAGCACAGCTCTGCTGCTGCTGCTGCTGCTGGTCACTCGGACGAGCCAGCTATAAATATCCACAAACTTTGTTCTCAGCCCAGGGGCTGTGCTTGTCCCCGCGTGGGAACCTCAGATGTGGCTCTGAAGCAGAGCACGCACATGCTGAGCTGGGGACACAGCCCTGTGCAGTGTGGAGGTCTCAGATACAGTCCCAGGATGCTGCAATTCCTGGTAGCAGCACGTTTCTGGGGGGAAAGCCTCTGAAGGAAAAGGTCCTTGAAAAGTCTGGGGGAAAAGGGTTAATAGCTTCCCTCTGCAGGGCTCTGAGGGCTCCTTCCTGCTCTGGGGCTGGCGTGGGGGGGAAAGCAATCGCTGCTGCCCACTCAGAGATACTACGTGCTTTGCAAATGCTCTCTGAGTTTCCCATCCCCGGCAAAGTGGGGACTGTGCCCACTCCACAGACCAGTTCACTGAGGCAGGGAGGAGCTGGATGACCAGCTCAGGGTCTCACGAGTCCCAGCCGGGCTGTCGGGTCCTTCCCTGGTCCTGGGGGAGTACGAGCCAAGCCTTGCTGGGGAGAACTGGATGGCTGAGTGGATGGTAGAAGATACCTGGAGAGGCTTAAGAGTCTGCAGGGGCTGGCTGTGGAGGGTGGGGGTGTTGTGGAGGAAGCTCTGGCTGCCGCCTGAATCCCGAGTGCACAGGTCATGCATCGCCTCGAGGCTGGCAACTGTCTGCCTGACTAAATAGAGGGGCTGGGGCTTCCCAGGCCAGACACCCCTGATGTGCCCCATGCAGCTCGCCGGAGACAGCCAGGCCCAGCTGGGCTTCTCAGCAGGCCGTGCTCCACACTGAGCCCGAGGCGTCGGGCTGCGCTAGTCCCAGCACCGGCTTCAGGGCTGGAGTCCCCTCTGTAGGCATGCCCTTGACCTTGGGGACGGGGCTGGAGGCAGGGGTCTTTGCAGCTCAGGCTGTCTCGGGGGTTAGAGCTTTCCCTGACACTTGTTGCAGCCGGAGCCAGAGCAGGTCTCGGAGGCCGTGACAGGCTCCTGCATCCTCCCAGAGACCTCCGTACCTGCTGCAGGGATGTGGGGAGCAACCGGCGCCCCTGGCAGAGCAGCCGGCGGGCGCCGGGATCAAAGGGGCGCGGGCTGCAGCTCGTCTCCTCGGCACGGGAGTGCAGCGCTGCTGTTTGCTCTCGCGCGCTCTTCCACCTGCATGAAAACAAGGTGGTTGGTGATCTGCTTTTTCCTGTGCGAGAGCTGACATAACAGCCTCTCCCGCCCAGGCTCGTTTCCCACGCAGGCCCAGGCACCAGGGCAGGTTTGCCATGACACGGCATCCTCCCGCCGGCTTTGGCGGGGCCAGGCTGAAGCCAGCAAGCGTTTCCTCCGCTTGCTGGAGAGCAGCAGTGGTGCCATCTGGCCCGCTCACCGCACAACAGCTGGAGAGGAGGCCCAATGGGTGTCCCCCGGCCAGGTGTGGGCAGAGGCTGGCCTTGGGTAGGGCAGGGGTTAAGAGCTGGGTTTCCTAAGCTGCTTGCTCCTCTCTTTCGTGGCGGGGAAACGGAGCGTCAGGGGCCTTGGCTGAGCTCCGCCACGGTGCCCCAGCTGGTCCAGCCCCTCTCTCAGGCCGGGCAGGCTGTGTCCATTGCAGGCCCGTATCAGACCGTCCCCGCTGGGAAGCGCTCCTCACCTCCACCTGCAGGAGGAGGCAGGGTGCAGGAGGGTGATGTGTCTTGCCCAAGGCCATGTGGGGAGGCAGTGGCAGGGCTGGGGGTCGAGCCTCAGCTGCCTGCATCCCCAGCTGGGGTGTGAGCCATGGTGCTGGCCCTCCCCTCCGGGTTTTCCTCCAGCGACAGCCTGTTCCCATGCTGCTTTTGGCGCCTACCCAGTCGCGCTTTCGCTGGGGTGATGGAAACTGCTGGGGCGGCTGGCAGCTTCCTCCTTCTCATCGGCCCCGGGGGAGCAAAGTTTCTGCAGCGTCAGACTGGGGGAAACCCCCCTCCCACTGCCCAGGAGCAGGAGTAAGAAGGAGCCTTTCCCCTCTGGCCTCTGCCCTTGTCATCCTGCCCGGGACGCAGGCTCCTTGCCTAGCCCCAGCGTTGCTGCCCACACAGAGGGCAGGGGTGTAGCTCCAAAACCAGCTCCAGCCTGGGGCCTGTGGCTCCCATCCCTTCTCCCAGCCGATGCCATGGGGAAGTGACTGCCCAAGTGTTTGCCTAGGGCTTTGCGCCTGTGGGCAGCTTTTGGGGGGAGGGGGAAGGGGGGGATCCGATGCAGGAGCATTGGGGGCAGGAGGTGCACACTTGCTCCCATACAGGGGTGGAGGGAGCACTGGATGGACCCCAGGATGCCTCTGCTTGGTGGCTCTGGGACCCTTTCTGTTGGCAGAAAAGCAGGAGAGCCTGGTCCAGGAGCCACCGATGGCCTGTGGCATAGGACAGGCAGGATCCTGAGAACGGGCAGGTCCCGAACTGCCTTGGGCTTCCCTGAAGCCAGGAGCAGCCCCATAGACAGCAGCTGCCTGGCACGGGCCATCCTTGCCAGGGGGTCTGTGCAGCTATTGAGGGCCCGACAGGTTCTGCGCTGGGTGATTTGAGCTGGGGCAAACCCTGTGGTTTCCTCCTGGGCTGAGCATGTCCGTGTGTGCAGGTCGCAGAAGGCCTGCAGCACGTGGCGGGCATGTGTGTACGTGGGCAAGGTAGCAGAAGGCCTAGGGCACATGGCCGAGCAGATCTGACAGAGCATGTGTCACGGTGCCAGCCTGTGCATTTCATCCCTGTTTTGCAGGGTAGAATAAGTGACTTGTCAAAGGTCACCTGGTGAGCAGGTGTCGGGGCAGGGTTGAACCCGGGCAGCCCCGTCTCTGAGCCCACTGCAGCCAGCGGGGAGACAGACAACCCTGCATTTTGGCCTGGTGGGGCAATAGCTGCTGGGAAGGCACATTGGTTGCAGGGGGGATCTGCCAGCTGTCTGGCACGGAGGAGCTGCCTTTGAGCGTGGGGCTTTCCCTGCCGTGCCGTGTCAGCAGCCGGCGGGGCCTGTTCCCCCGATGTTGGAGGCTCACAGGCTGGGGTTATGGGTTGCAATGTGGCTGCTGTGGCATGGACCGCTCTCAGGGGCTGGGCCTCCAGGCTTGCAAGTGACCCTGTTCCCTCGCTCTCTTCCAGGAGCGCAAGTCCTACAGGTGGAAGCTGCTGTTGTTCGTCTTCAACCTCTTCACTTTCACCCTGGCCGTGTGCGTCTACTTCCACCACAACTGGTACTGCCAGCCCGGAGGTAATGGCCCTGACCCTGGCCTTGTGCCTGCAGCGCTTGGCTTACTCGGTCACCCTGTTGGCCTGCCCTGCTGGCATCCGGCCCCCAGCCTGGAGCCCTGCTCGCAGGGCCTGGCCTCGGTGAAAGTTGCCAGGTGAGAGGCAGGTGCTGGTGGAAGCAATGAGCAGAGACTCCCGATTCATTTCGGGTAGGCCTCCTGCCGGGCCCTGGAAGGAGGCAGTTACAGCTCCCTTCCCAGCACGGCCCGGGTTTGAAATAGGCCCTCTGGAAAGGAGTGTCTTGCTACCCTCTTCAGGCTCCTCGGTGAGAGGGTCTTACTTGCCTTGTGACCCTGAGGAGGGAGTCCTCCTGCGACGAGGCTGTCTCCCCAGCCGACATTGCACTGACATCCCCTTCATCCCCTTGTCTTTCCTTCCTCCCCCAGCCTACACCATCTTTGCCTTCCTGGAGTACCTGGTGGTCCTCTCCAACATGGCCTTCCACATGACGGCCTTCTGGGACTTCGGCAACAAGGAGCTGGTGGTCAGCTCGGTGCCGGAGGACAAGCGCTTCTAGCTGACGCTTCCCGCCCAACAACCGCACTGTCCGCGCCCACGATGACCATGGGACTCCTACTGCCGTGCTGAGCAGCGGGCGTCTGGGGAGAGCCCTGGCGTGACAGGAGAACAAAGAGGGCATTCAGGCTGAGTCTCTGGCAGGCTTGCGGCACCGCTGTGTTTGCAATGGTGAATGGTGCCTCCAAACAGCCGGCTGGGGCAGGGGGTTGTGCCTGCCCAAAAGACGCTGCTCAGACCCGTCGCTGCATCTGAGCCTCTGCAACAACATTGCAAGCGTGGAACAATCGCGGCCCCAATTGAAGGGCAGAGCCAGTGGCCGGCTGGGAATCCTCCGTGAGCATGGTTTGCTGCTTGGAGCTGCCTGCCTACCAGCTCTCAGCCTGTCCAAGGTCCCCAATCTGGGCCATGGCGGGGAAGAAAGCTGGAGGAAACCCCCTGCAAGGAAGGACTATCTGCTTGTGGGGTCTGAAGGCCCTGGCCGGCACCACCGGAAAGGGCCTGACCTTGGCATCAGCCTGGTCTCGCCGACATCCTCATCCGCATGCCCCTCGCTGCTCTCCTGAGCTTCCAGGCCAAGTTACGGGCAGCCGGGGGCTGGATCCCCCGTGCACCCTGGGTTCGCTCTGCCGGGCTGAGTGAAGCAGCTCTTGCCCCAGGTTGGAGCCCAGTTGGTAGGGGAGGAGCAGCTGGACTATTTAGAGGGGAATCAGCTACAGCACCACCGACGCTCCTCCTCCTGACCACCTCCCTCGCCCCTGCTCCTGTGAATTCAGCACAGGTGGGAAGTGCCGGGCACGAGCCCCAGTGCCGACCCCTCCGGCTACCCCACCACCGTGCCTTGTGGGGCCACGTCTGGCTGACACCCAGCAGCGAGGCGGGGGCTTGGCGATGGCTCCTGAGGTCTGCGTACACTGTACCAATGCACTGCTGAATTTCGACAGCTTCTGGCCCCACCTGCGTGGCCACCCTCTCCCAGCCTCCCTCCAGCAGCTGTATCACCTGGAGCTGAACGCCCCAGGTACATCACCCCTCGGATGTTTTCCACCAGGGCCCTGCTGATCAGGACAAAGTGACCCTACGGCAGGGCACTGAAGGGCCGGAGCTAGCCCCAGCAGCTCAGCAAAGCAGAGGGCTGGGAGCCAAGCCGGTTACTGCCCACGGGCTCTGGGTGCCAGGTTTCCAGGGACTTCCAGGCACGAGGAGGAGAGCACGGAAAGGATGGGTCAGAGGGCCAGAGCGGTGGGTGCATAGCTGAGGGACCAAACATGCTGGTTTAGGCCTCGTGCCAGCAGCAGGCCTGCAGTGGGGTGGCGAGGCATGAGTCCAGACACCTGTGGAGCCCACGTTGGCCAACCATGGCATAGGTAAACCCCTGGTTTGCTGCATCCAGCTGGCTAGGAGCTAGCAGGGGGTTCCCCTCATGCACCCTTCTCTTGACCCACACTGCCAGACCCCCTGGCCAGACCCCAGCGGGCAGCCCCTGGGTGAGGGCACGGGCTGTCAGGAGAAGCTCAAGCTAGAGAAGCTTCCTTCAGCACAGCAGCCAGGGGATAGGAGGGGTCTGGCCGGGGCAGCAGCAGATGGAGCAGGGACCCCGGGTACATGTAGGGGCAGACACAGGACCCGTTTCGGAGGACCCAGGGCTGATTGAGGTGGCCCAAGCACTGACTGCAGCACAGACAGGACACGATCCCCTTCTCCGGCAGGTCGATGGGTGCCTGCCCCCTGCCCCGTCTGACTCCGGGGAGCCTCTGAGACCACTCGGAGAGAGGGGAGACTCCCACCGGGCCGGGCCGCTCCCGAGCCCAGCAAGCACAAGGCCACCCCAGCTGTCTGCCCAGCACTGATTGCAGCCGGGGCTCCCAGCAGCTCGCTGGACCGCGGCGCGCACCCTGCATGCACAGCCCTGTCGGCGCTCTGCTTTCCCTGCCTGGTTGATGTGTGTGTGCGTGCGCGCGTGTGTGTGTGTGTGCGTGTGCCTGGCCCGCGTGCCCCTTGTACAGCCAGATGTATATTTTGCAAGGATGCAATAAAGCACTGAGTATTTTTGTGAGCTCCTTTGCAGGCTGCTTGGGCTGGCGGTGGTGACTCCCTGCCCCAGGGTCCGTGAGGTCCCACGTGGGGCTCCCATCAACGATGGTGCGCACCCTCAGTGGCTCAGCCATCCCCCCACCCATGCCGTGGGGCAGAGGAAGGGGTTAATCGCGGCTGGGTGCCAGCGCCCTGCTCTCCCCTGCCTGGGTCTCCCTCCCCTCCAGGCTGCCACACTGGCCCCATTGTGGCTCCCACCCGCTGCCCCGGGGCACAACCTTCCCGGCACTTGGCCTGGCCCGGGGCTGGAGGGCAGCATGGCTCAGGGTGGGGGGGGGGACCTTTGGCCCCATGCCACCGCCTCGCACACAGGCGCCTTGTTGGGGAGCCGCCTCTGTCCCACCCTCCGCAGACACCCATTGTGCAGGCTCCCTTGGCTGGCGCCTTGATGGGGGCCTCGCTGCCCCCCACGGGGCAGACTGGGGGTACGGGGCAGGGAAGAGGAGGAGAAGGAGGGTGCGAAGGGCAGGGGGAAGCACGTGCCCAGGACATGGGGTCCCCAGGGCGAGCGCTTCCCACCTGGGCCTGTGTCCTGCCAGGGACCCAAGCACCCCGGCCCCATACCCAGATGGGGATGGGCGCTGGGGTCCGTCGTGGCCTGACTCCAGGATGGGACATCAGGGGCGGCTCTCCTGGCTGCCCGGATGGGATCCAGCCCCCGGCAGCCAGGACTCCTGGGTTGCAATGGCCGCACCGGCTGGCCAGCGCTGTGCCTCAGTTTCCCTTCCTGCTAGCGTGTGCCTGCAGGGCTTGGCCTGAGCCGGCTGGGAGGCATTGAAGCCCCCCACCCCGCAGCTGGCCATGACCTCATCTCTGGATGCTGGAAATGGGCAAACCCAGTGAGGTCATGGGAGCCGCTCCCCGCCGGCCCCCCTCACCCTCCCTTGCCAGCATCCCAGCCCTGCCGCTTCCGGGCAGGTGTGGCAGGGCCCAGAGGCCATGGTGATGGGCAGCAGCATGGCAGTAGCTTCCTTGAGGCTTTCCTCCCTCCTCCTGCGCTGACAGGGGTTCAGAGCTGGGACATCCACGAGGAGCCCTGTCTCAGCCGCCCCACCCCTCGCCTGAGAGCCTAGCACCGAGGTACAACTGGGGAAACTGAGGCACAAGGCATCCCGGAGGGAGTCAAGGCCGGGCAGAGATGGATCCAGGTCTTCAGACCCTGCAGTAGCCCTGCTGCCGGGAGCGAGGGGTGGCACGTGGTGCTGCCAGCCCTGCCCTGGGCTGGAAGGGAGCGCCAGTCCGCTCTGCACACAGATCCAGCGCTCTCCCGCCCCGGCTCAGCCCCACTTCCCCGGGCCGATTTGCTAGTGAAATCCCTCGGCCCCGGGAACAATGAGGTTCTGTTGCCCGGAGCCACCGGACAAAGGGCTCTTTGCATTGCCGAGCAGGGGCGGGACGGAGCCAGGCCCCTGCAATGCAAGGCCCAGCTGGCTCGGGGCCAGGCCAAGCCAGCACGCGCCTCCTGCCCACGGGCAGGAGACGGCTCCTGCCCGCGGCGCTGGGTGGCTGGAGTCCAGCCCCCAGCATGGGGAAGGAGGGCAAAGTGATGCACCCAGGGGCATCTGCCGGGTCAGTGGCAGAGCTGGGGGAGTGTGACATGCCACACTCCTGTCTCCCCTCTTGGTCCTGCCCACAGCTCCCTGCTTAGCAAAGCTGAGCTCGGCCTCAGGGGAGATGCAAGCCCAGGGACCCCCAGCTGGGTCTCCACAGCTCGCCATCTTCTGCCAGGCTGGGGTGAGATCCCTCCACGCCTGGCGGAGGGGCCGTGGGCGGGCAGGGCACGGCGCCAAGCCCCAGGCAGATTAAATTCCTGTGTGTGGAAACCCAGCCGGTCAAGGCTGCTGCCTCCTCAGCAGATCTGGGGAAGGGGTGTCCAGCCCCGGCCTCCGGGCTCCTCCAGCACCAGTTAACCCCCCACTCCCAGGGCTGCAGCGGGAAGGGCAGCCTGCAGGCAAAGGGAGCTGGCCAGGGCTGCTCAGCCAGGCAGTAGCAGAGGCCACGTGGGTGCGGGGTGTCTTGACACCCACCGGGTTCTCCTGGAGCCGAGGCTGTCCCATCTGGCCGAGGCACGGGTAGGCACTGAGGGGGATTTGCTCAGCGCCGCACAGGACCAGGCCCCAGGCTCGTACCCAGGGCTGGGTTTGCTGATGCTCCGCGGTCAGGGGAGAGGAACAAGGAGCCGCCAGGCACGGAGACACCGGGCAAATCCATTTATTAAGGACAAGCAAAGTGGAAGGCACCGATCTCGCCCCACTCGCGAGCTCCTCCCGGCGCAGCACCGGCGAGGAGATCGGGAGCCGCACGCATCGCTCCTGCCCGAGCGACTGCTCCAGCCACGTCCTTGGCACGGGGACAGGGAGCTCCTGGTCATCACCCCTGCTGCCCCGCGCCGGGGCTGACCCACGGGCATTGTGCATGGCTTCTCAGCGCCCCAGCACCCTGCTGCCCCCTCCGCCCCACCTGGAGCGGGCATCACAGGGAAGGCAGCCTCCTCCATCACCACACCAGGATGGACGTGAAGGGCCTGGGGCTGGAGCCACGACCTCTTCCCTCCTCCTGCTGCCAACCCCAAGGCAGACAACAGCTTCCCCTCTCCCTGTCATCCGAGAGGACGAAGCCGAGGACGCCCCACCAGGCCTTTCCCTTCTGTATCGGGGGGGCTGATAACGCTCCAGGAGCCTGATCCTGCTTCGTGCTGAGCCTGGCAGCGGGGATCCAAGGGCGCAGCGAGACGGGGATCTGGCTAGTACCGTGGGAGCCTCGAGGCTGGCGGCCGCCCCGAGACGCAGCCGGAGGCAGCGGGGCCGCGCTGGTCCCCGGACGTCAGGATGCACAGCCGCTTTGCTGGGCAACAGTGGCCTCTTAAATCAGGAGCAGGACCACAGCATGGAGCAGGGAAGCCGGCAGCTTGCGACAGTCATTGGGTCCCAGGAGGAGGGTCCGCGGCGGGAGCTCGTCCAGGGTCTCTGCATGCGAGCCCAGAAGCGCCGGGGTACAGCAAGGAACCGGTCGCTGGCCAGACTCCAGCCCTCGTGTCTCGGGAAGGGGCCGCTTCAGTGCCGTCAGAAGAAGCCACGCGTGTGTAAAAAGCCCCAGAGACGGCGCTCGGAGAAAGCCTTTCCGACGCGGCGAGAACGGAGGTGCCCGAGAGCCGTCGCTCTCCAACCAGTGCTGCCGCAGCACCGAACCCGCACCCGTTAGCCGGCGGCAGGGCAGGGCTTCTCCAGGTGTCGGGCCCGAACTCGGATCCTGCTTTCCTGCGGTCCCGATAAGGCGTGGGACGAGACGAGGGACGCGGGGCAGCTGGTCTCAGGTGGCTCGAGGGCTGCCTTCGCGGGGCAGTGGGGTCGTAAGGCGCTGGTTTCCTTCCGGCCGGGCTGAGCTGCAAGGCTCGGGCATGGAGGGGCTGTCCTGGGCTTCACCCCAGAGGAGAGGGGGGGAGCCAGGGGACGGGACCCCCCCGAGAAACGGGACCTGAGACAACTTCGGCATCAGTGCAAACGTGGGCTTTATTATTATCGCTAACAGCCGTGGGTTCGTGGTACCCGGGCGGGGAGCTGCTCCTGAACGGGAAGGCCGCGCGGCGGGGGGCGGACGGGAAAGGGGGAGGCGGGCAGTCCTGGCCGCACCCTGCGCTCGGGGCTGTACATTCTGGCGTCGCGAGAGGCAGCGGGGCCAAGACGAGGTTTCTCAGGTGTCTCTCCGATCCCCCCCCACCCCCCCAAGTCTCCCCCTTCACAAGAGGACGCAGGACTTTTTGGGCTTGGCCGGGGCGGGGTTGAGGACGGCCCGCACGGCCTCCGTGAAGACGTCCTTGATGCCTTCCTGGTTGAGAGCGGAGCACTCCAGGTACTTGACGGCGTGGATCTGCTTGGAGAGGGTGATGCCTTGCTGGGTGGTGACGGGCGCCTGGTTCTGCTCCTTCAGCTTCTTCATGGTCTCGGGGTTGTTCCTCAGATCCTTCTTGGTGCCCACGAGGAGGATGGGCACGTTGGGGCAGTGGTGGCACACCTCCGGGTACCACTTGTGCTTCACGTTCTCGTAGGAGGGCGGGCTGGCGATGGAGAAGCAGATGATGAAGACGTTGGTCTGGGGGTAGGACAGCGTCCGGAGGCGGTCGTACTCCTCCTGGCCGGCCGTGTCCCACAGGTTGAGGTTAATAGTCCTGCCGTCCACCGTGTTCTGGGCGCTGTAGTTGTCGAACACGGTGGGGATGTACTCCTTGGGGAAGGCGTTGGTCGTGTAGCAGATCAGCAGGCAGGTCTTGCCCACCGCTCCGTCGCCCACCACCACGCACTTGATGCTCTGCATCCCGGCGGCTCGGCGTCCCTCGCTTCAGTCTCAGCGGCCTGCGGACAAGACGGACAAGGGTTTATACCAGATCTCAGCAAAAACTTCTGCCCCATTAGAGGGGTGAGGAATGGACGCCCAGGGCAGCGGTGGGCTCTCCATCACCGCGGAGGCTGGACAACCACGGGTCGGGGATGATCTAGGGGCAGCGATGCCTGTGCTCTGCTACGGGGATTTTCCAGACTTCTGGGCTTTGCTAGTTGTCCCTTCCCTGTTTCTGCTCCAGGTGTCAGGCAGGGTTTAAGCCTGAGGAAGCATCTCACCACTAAGATGATGCTGTTTTACTTCCGCCTCCTCTGCCCCCTGCCCTCTCCCCAGCTTTGCCGTGCAGAGCCGGGAGGGTCTCAGGAGGCATCGCTGCCCGGCATCGTCACGTCTCCTCTGAGCCCAGGGGATCCAAGGGTGCATTTGTGGAGATAAATGTGCATAACAATTACAACAATACAGGGCAGGTTAACTGCCAGGCAGGAAGCTGAGCCCCCAGGGGCCTCAGCACATCTGCACCGGGGCCAGACTGGAAAGCGTAGGTGCCAAGACACCCCTGGGACAGGAGCCCACGGGGGGAAAGTCTCAGCCTGGGCGGGGGATGGCGATGGTACCCGATCCCTGGATGCTGGGCAGACAGACAGGCGCTGTGCTTGCAGGGGACAAGAGCTGAAGTTGCATCTGTGGAGGAGCAAGGCCCATTCTCATCCCTAAGTGACTTATCCCCATCCAACATCACAAAAATCCTAGAGCAACGGTACCCATCCCCAGCGTCTCTGAGGGCGGCTTAAAACCACCCTGACACGTACAGCAGAAACAGGGAAAGGACAGCCAGCAAGGCCCAGCAACCTGGGAAGCCCGCACCGCGGCGTGCAGGCACGGCTGCTCCCGCGCCTCGCGGAAAGCCCCCGGGACGAGGCAGCGGCCGCATCGCCCGGCTCCGCATTACACCCGGGAAACGCAGCGTTATCAGGAGAGCCCGTGCTCGCTGGTGCTGATAAGGCTTATCGTGCTGGCTGGGGCGGGGGATCTCGCCCTCCGTCACATGCCTCTCGCTGGGGCGATACGGAGGGCAGAAGCAAAACTCCCCCGGGAGCTGCCGGGACGGGCAACGGGCCTCTTATCAGGCTGACACAACCCGGCCCCCACCTCCGGCCCGGGAGAAGATGGAGATGATTCGGCCGCGTGCATTGGGCACTGCCGATCCGTGTCGTGGGACCTGCACGCGAAGTGGGTCCGGCTGGAGACCCGGGAGGGAGCCGCACCAAGCCTGGCACCTCTGGGAGTACCCAGGTGTCCTGGCCTCCTTTTGCCTCCCTTGACCCTCTTTTTTGCCTCCCCGGGCACTGCCAACAACCTGCCGCTGCCCACGCCCGTGGGGAAATCCATCTTCCTGTCCCCGCAGCGACATCCACCTTGCCCGGGTCACCCTGCCCCTCCTTGCATGCAGGGACAAACAGCCCCACCCCGGCGGGGCATCTGGGGGGTTTTGTGCCACTGCTCCAGGTGCCAGGCAAGGACATCCCTGCGCTCGGCGCTGTATGAACACAGAAGACGGGGAGGGCCCAGCAGCTCCCTGCCCTGCTCCAACGACCCGCCAGCACAGGGGAAGCTTCCTCCTAAGCTCTGCAAGTTCAAATAGGGTCTTTTTGCTTGGGGTGACCCGTCCGCAGGCATACCCGGTGGATAAACAGGGATCAGGGGTTGGCGGGGTACACAGCTAGCAGGAACCCTCCCGCAATCGCCCACCCAGCACGTCACCAGGTCCCTTGCACCGAGCCGGGGGACGTGCTGTCCAGGCACGCAGCCTGGGCACGCAGGGTGCCAAGCGTGCTCGGTGGCCTGCAGCATCGGCCCTGCAGTTTCCCACGGGCCCGGGAGCTGGGTGCATGCGGCGGCTCCTGGAAATCCCATGGGGGGGATCTGATCGTGTCCGCTCCAGGCCCCCAGTGCCACCCAGCCTATCTTCTAGGCAAGGAAACTGAGGCACAGAGCCCTCCAAACTGGACCAGCAGGGACACGGGGCCTCACCCCTCCGCCCGTGCAGACAGCGCTGGACCTCCGGGCGACTGTATGTGGCGGGCATGGGGCAGCGCCACCCCCACCAGCCCCTGCACGATGCCGTGCACGAAGGCCTCTCTCCCTCCCCGCCCCGCCGCGCCGAGCTCACGAGATCCATTGCGGTGACAGATGTGGCTGGGAAGGGCCCCACCCCACGTGGCCAGGAAACACGTTCGCATCCGCTCCGGCGCTGCCTCCGGGAGGACGTGGTCACGTCCTCTGCTGCCCGGCCCTGTTTCTCCGGAGGACCCCTGGCGTGTCCCGGGGAAGCTGGGGGCCCCGGTGCCCCCGATGCACTCGCCACCCTTTCCCCCATGTCTTCCCGCCCCGGGACCACCAGCTCACGTCCCAGCCTGGCTGCGTGGCCGACGGTCAGAGTCCTACTCACAGCCGCTGAGAGCCTGGGCGGGCGCGAACTGGGGGCCTTTTTTCTGATTATCTTCTCTTGTTGTCTGCGTTCTGCATCCCAGGGTAGCACCCCAGGGTGCCAGGTGCTGGACGAAAGCAGGGCCAAAAGACCAAAGGGTACGACGTAGGCTCGTTTCTCACCCTCCTGCCCTCGCCAGGTCCGAGCAAACTCCTTCTCCTGGCACGTCGAGACCAGGAATTCCCCTGTGCAAGCCAGCGCTTGCAACACTTCTGCCTCATGCCACTTTGGGGAAGAGCTCCCAGGAGGGAAGTTCCCACACGAACCGGTGTCGGGGTCTGCCCGCGGTGCCCTTGGATGCGGGCTCACGCAAGCCTAACGTTTGGAGGAAGGAGAAGGAGGACTTGCCCGACTGCGATCCGCCCTCCCTCCGTCCCGTCGCCCACAGGGGCCGAGGCCAGGAACATGCGTGAAGCCTGCGGGCAGAGGTGTGAGATCGTGGGAAATTTCCTCCTAATCGCCAACCAATAATCGGCTTATGCCTGAACCAGGAGGACCAATTCCTCCTGGGTAAGGACCCGAGCGATTCTCAGCCAGGTTGCCCCGCAATGTTAGGTTTGCAAACGTGATTCGCTACCCAGAGATTTCGGGTCTCCCCGAGCTCTTTGCAGCGCAAAACCTGCTCTACTGTTCCTCTGGAGCCAACCCGAGAGTGAAAACAAAGAGTCGGCATCTTCCAAGGGCGGCCGTGAGCCCACCCAGGGGTTCCCCGAGTCTAAGGAGGTTGAAAACCACCGCCCGATATGAAGCTCTTGGCTCCAGCTGATCTGCCCTGTTCGCTCCGGACGTCTTTGACGGACACGTAAAGCGATCAGACGTCGAAATCCTGCTAAGCGCTAAGCCCAGGTCGTTTCCTGCGGCAGTGAGTTCCCCAGGTCCAAATCGATGTAGATCGATTTGATCAGAGTTGGCTTTTCCCCCCGTTTGAGCAGCTCCTTGTCCCTTCTGTTGAGAGACAGAGTGAAGAAGTGACCCCGATCAACCTGCCTTGCGCTTTCCTCCTTCGTATTCATCTATTCTGGCTCGAAAGACGACTGTCTAAAAATACTTTTTTGCTTCCATTGACTTTTCCATCGAAACGGCGATTGCTAGCTATCGAAAGCTCTTTTCTCCCTAGCTTTGCAGCACTTTTCATCTGTACGGCCGCAATTAGAAGACGTCCCAGGCAGGGAGCGGGGCCCCACGGTGCCAGGCGCTGTACCGACACGGAGCGCAAAGACCTGGTCCCTGCTCTCCTGGATCAGGGCGCTTGTTTGGAGGCTCACTGGATGCATGCTTGATCTGGCCTCCCCTCCCCGCTGTGCCGTGCCTCAGTTTCCCCACCTGTAGACCAGGAGCGATGCTGGCTCGCATCAACTTTGGGGGTTCATACAGGGCTACGAACAAGCCCCAGGGAGTTACAGGTGCATGGGAAAGGCCAAGGCAATGCTGGGACAGGCTGACCACGCAGGCCTCAAGGCAACGGGGGCTTGGATGCGGGGCAGCAGAGAAGGGACAACCTTGGGCTTCCAACCGGATGCTTATTTTTTCACGCTAAAAGCGGCATCCCTTCGAGGGGGAAACTATGTCGGAGGGAGAGCGTGGCATTTCCTGTCCATTTAGGGCTGCCTCTGAGGACGTCCCCTTTGGTCCGTCTCCTCTCCGAGAAGAAGAGCCCCCGAACCTTTCTGGCTCTGGCTGCGGACGTCTCCCACGACCTCTGCTCGGGCGCCTTGCCGGTCCGGGGCCACCCGGGCGGCGCGGGGGGCAAGGCTGCAACCCAGCTGGGAGCAAGGGGCCGAATGCAGGGGCCAAGCACATCTGCAGCTGTGCCTGCGGAGGGTTTACCCGGGATTTCGTCCTGCCGGGCGTGGTGGGACAAGCGGGCAGGGCGCGGGGGCCTGCAAGGCCCTGCAGTGAAAGCTGCCGGAGGAGAAGCCGCGGCCCCAGCCCGCCTGCGTGATTCGAGGCAGGAAGCAGAGGGCGGGAGCCCGCTCCGAGGGAGGCAGACGCTGCTGGGGCTGCGGTGGGAAGGGGGCCTGAGCACGCAGGAGGTGCAGCGAGCTCGTGGGGCTCAGCAACGCGAGGGGGAAGGGCGGAGGGGAGCGCCGGTTTCCTTTGCAAGCAACGCGCGTTTAAAAATACTCTCCCGCCAAACGCCTCGTTCGTGACTGCCACCAGACCGCCGCGGCGCCCTGCAGAGAGGGGGGCCCGGCGTCCCAGGGCCACCAGGAAGCTGTGGGCGGGGGGTGGCCCTGTCACCTGGACTCTGGGCTATGAGGCTCCGCCACTAACCCCCCCGAGTGACCATGGGCAAGTCCCCTCGCCTCAGCTCTCCTCAGGAGACGGGAGCAAGGCATCCAGGGGAAGGCAGGAAGCAGAAAGGCGCCAGGGACGGAGACAAGGGGCCAGGGCAAAGACCCAGATGGTAGAGATCTCGGGGTGGAGGGAAGCATCCCCCTGGGCGGGCACCAAGGGGCAACGGTACGGCGCAGGTGTGACGGGGCTCCCCTCCACTCCCCCCAAGGCCAGCGGGAGTCTGTCACCGGTGCGAACGGGACCAGACGTGGCCCAACGAGCTGCCCCGAATGGATGGGAGATGCAGCTCGGTGCTGGCGCAAGGCGCTGCATGTTGTGCAACGCGCAGCCTCTCATAAATGTCCCCCTCATTTGCATAACCCTCATTTGCATAAGGTTTGGCATTTGCCTACTGGTAAATCACCCCCCCACCCTCCCTGCACCCTCCCTCTTCACGCCCGCATTGCAAAATCCCAGATCTGCTGCAGTCGGCGCTGTCTGGGGGCCTCTCGTGAGCCCAACCCCTGGGCTGCCCTCCCTGCGTGGGGGCTGCAGATTTCCTGGGCCACGTTTCTCCGGGGCGTCCCCTCTGACCTGGCTCTTCCCAGCCCCTCTCTCTGCTCCAGACAGACCCCAGCTCCCCTTGGCATGGATAATCTGCAACGCCTTAGCTGGACGAGGGTGCCAGAGGGGAAAGGCAGCACAAAGCAAGGGACAGCAGGTCCGGGGGCTGCCCCTCCAGGACCCAGCAGCACTTGCCAGCGGCTCCTGTCCATAACTTAGGGCGTCCTACCCCGGATGTCTGCCAAGAGCTAGAGGCTCATCAGCTGGGAACCAGAGTATGGGGGAAAGACCTCGCCGTAACAGCTGATCCCAAGGTGACTGGCGGCCAAAAAGAGGATGCATCTTCCAAAAAGGCAGAAGCTGTCTTCGGAGGCAAAGTATTTCCAGTGTCAAAGCATCCGTGCCAGTGTGCCAGGCCCTAGCGAGGCCTTAAGTAAAGCAGCGTGTCCAGGCCTGGCTGCCTGTATTGGAGCGAGGGTGAATTTGACTTGAGCAGGTGCAAACAAGGGCTGCCGGGATGGCCGGGGGACGGCGGAGAGGAGACAGGAAGCCGGGCTTGTTTCGCCTGGGAAAAGGAAGCCTGCGAGGGGGTCCGAGGCTGCCTATAAATACATGGAGGCCGTGCTCCCTGGGGAGGAGAGGAGCTGTTTCAGCTGCAAGACAAGCTGAGCATGAGAACAAATGGGGCTAAACCCGCCTGGAAATGAGAGGAAAGTGTCTGCACCCCCAGAGCCACGCGGTACGGGAGAAGCTGCCCCTGGAAGCAACCAGGACCGGTTTTCAATGGGGCGCGACCGGTGCGCGAGGGGGCTTTTTGGACGAGGTGCCTGGGGGTAGCAGGCGACGGGAATCAGCGAGCCAGGAAGCCCTGTTTCTATATCGGGGCGCGTAACGTGACGGCTCCCATGTTTGAAGGCAGATAGGATCTGGTGAGGAAGTCCTACCGCTTGCTTCAAGAAAAACACACGCTCGATCGCTCTGCCACGACAAGATGCAACAGAGCTTGTTTACGAAGGACCTACCCGGACACGTGTTACCAGGCCCTGTGCCATCTCGGGCGCCCGCAGCTCCATGGGAAGCCCCTGGCAGCCCTCCCACCCCGCAAATGCTCCACTCCTCTGAATCAGGGCCCTTGTTTGGGGGCTCACTGGATGCACGCTTGATCTGGCCTCCCCTCCTCCGCTTTGCCGTGCCTCAGTTTCCCCACCTGTAGAACAAGAGCGATGCTGGCTCACGTCAACTTTGGGGGTGCCCTGCACCGGGGGTTTGTACAGTGCTACGAACATGCCAAACCCTACATGAATGCCGGGGCAAACTCCTGGATAACTGGGGGTTCGTGGCACCCAGCGCCACAGGGTGCCAGTGTCTGCCAGCCCATAAGCTCTTTGCCTTCCCAGCTTGCAGGAGACATAGCTTGGGGCACGGGGGGATGCACAGGAGAGAGATGGTGTTTGGGTGTGAGAAAGAAGGGTCTATTATGGGACCCTCTTGATCCAAAAGCAGGCCCCAACCACCGAAGCTGAAGGGGAATCTAGCAGCAGCAGAGGGGCCATGGCCTGTGGCTGAGCGGGCCTGCTCCCACCCAGCACAGGGGAGCGGTGCACACTATATATAGCAAGTGCACTACTGAGTCACACCCAATCATAGACTCACAGACAATGAGGGTGGAAGGGAGCTCAGGAGGTCACATCTAGTCCAACCCCCTGCTCCAAGCAGGACCAGCCCCAACTACATCATCCCAGCCAAGGCTTTGTCTACCTGGGTCTTCAAAACCTCCAAGGATGGAGACTGCACCACCTCTCTGGGTGACCTGTTCCAGCGTTTCACCACCCTCCTGGTGAGAAAGTTTTTCCCAATATCCAACCTCGACTTCCCTTGCTGCAGCTTGAGCCCATTGCTCCTTGTCCCGTCATCTGCCCCCATTGAGACCAGTCCAGCTCCATCCTCTTTGCAGCCCCCCTGCGGGGAGTTGAAGGCTGCTATCAAATCCCCCCCTCGGTCTTCTTTTCTGCAGTCTAAATCAGCCCATTTCCCTCTCCTCACAAGTCATGCCCCACAACCATTTGTATGGCCCTCCACTAGCCTCTCTCCAATGTGCCCACATCCTTTCTGTGGACACAACTGGACACAGGTGGGGAAAAGGGTGGCTCGGGGCCACACAACGCGGCTTCAGGAGGAGTTTCTCTGCCACGGGCCAGGCTGTCCATGGGGTAAGTGCAGGGCAGGCTCCTGCACCCTGGCTGCACCGAGAGGGCCGGGCGCAGGGCAGGGAAGAGGAAGTCCCTTCCCCTGTCACAAGCAACTTCCAGCTTCCGCTACAGCGTTTCCTGTTTCTCAGCAGGGTGGGGGGCCTCTCCCTCTCCCGGGGCACTGCCGGGCTTCTTGTGGTCCCTGAAGGCCGGTCCGGTGGGCTGGGTCCATCCCATCGGGTCACGCTGGCAGTGTGTGGCCAGTGCTGATGGAGCAGGTAGGAAGGGAGCCCAGCCCTTCTGTAGCTGCCGTCAAACCCCTCCTCTGCAGGGGCTGGTTATACCCAGCTCTGCAAGACTGATCCCCTCCATGCCTGGGGTGATGGGTCTCCTGCTTGGGGAGCGTTTGGGTCACGCTCCTGGGTCACAGATTGAACCTACTCCCCCCCTTGGGGTGCAGGTGGACTTGGAAGGGGCGCTACCTGGCCTGTCTACAGAGCCCCACCTCCCCCCAGGATCTCACGGGCACCGATCTGCATTTCGCCAACAGAACGAAGAGCAAGACAGAGCAAGGAGCAATGCTCTCAAGTTGCAACAAAGGAGGTTTAGGTTGGATATTAGGAAAAATGTCCTCACTAGGAGGGTAGTGAAACACTGAACAGGTTACCCAAGGAGGTGGGGGAGTCTCCATCCTCGGAGGTTTTTAAGACAAAGTCTTGTCTGGGATGATGTAGTTGGGGCTGGTCCTGCTTGCAGCAGGAGGTTGAGCTAGATGTGACCTCCTGAGGTCCCCTCCACTTCTAGTCCCATCTGCAAGGTTGAATTCACACTCCATCAGCTTCCACAATAGCATCCACCAAGTTTCACCCACAGCTCCTAGGCTGGAGCCTACAACCCCAAGGGGGGTTCCCATCCAAGTACCAGCCAAGTCTATGCCTGTTTAGCATTGCACACACGTCCACACTGGCCACGCAGCAAACGGAGCAGGCCAAGCGCAGCCCTGCTGCGTGCTGCCAACTTGCCTGGCCCTTGGGAGCAGCACTGAGGGTCTCTGCTGCAGGCTGCAGCACTGGAGGAGTAACGAAGAGGGGTAACAGAGAGGAGGGAACGAGGCCAAGCTGCCATTAGTGCCCCTGGTTTTTAAGGTAGCAAGAATGAACCTTTCCGGCAGAAATGGCAGCAGCGTGGCAGCTCCAAGCCCTGGAGGTCTCCAACACGGAGCTCAGAGATGCTGCTTCTCCCCCAAAAACGGTGGGAGAGCTCTTGGCAACATCCCCTCGAGGTCCCTGACCAAAGACATCCCCCAGGAAATCCACTGAGCCGGTGCCAAGCCAGGACTTTTGGGAGCCCCCCCAATACCCCAACAGAGCAGACTGACCTTTGCATGCTGACCAAGGTCAGCACCAGTCCTTTCCAGTGCAATGCTTTTATGATTATCTAGGGGCTCATTCCCCACTTGCGTCCACACCATCGGTGGATCGAGCTTATGTGGCACCTGGGCAGAAGCGGTGGAGTCCAGTGACAGTATCCCCGTGGCGTGGGCTCCCTGAGAGCTGCCCCTGGCATGCCATTTGCTCTTCCTCAACCTGGACACATTACTGGGCTGAGGCTACTGTGATAAAAACCTGAGTGAGACCAGGAGCATCATTGCACTTGCCCACCCGCCTGCACTGCAGATACCCCACTAGGTGCACGGCTGTGCTGCCTGGCTCCTATACCTGCCCCTGCCATGGTGAAGACTTCTTGAATCCCCTCATAGTCAATGCCCAGGGCTGGTGTCCCACTTCCCCCCACCGCTTCCCAGTTATGCTACTGGTCCACATCACAGTGATGCACCAGCGCAGTTCTGCAGACACTTAGACCACCTTCAGACCTACGCCTGCTTTAAAGTCCTGGCTTGCACCTTTTATCTTGACCAAGCCCAAGCTAAAGAGCAATAAGTCAGGTTTCAGTGGAGTTCGACAGGTTCGGGTCTAAAGCCACCCCTCTCGGGGCAGTGCCCAGGCCGGCGGAGAGCTCGCTCTCCCGTCTCCCGCGCCGGCACACATGCAGGAAGCCAACCCTCTGCAGTAAACAAGAGCTTGCTTCAGTTTCTGCCTTGGCCCCTCCTGCTTCCCGAAAGCCCAGTGCATGACCGGCCCAGCGGAGGAAGCCCTGACGCTGCGGCGCTGGGGAGGGCACCGGGCCAGCGCGAAGCAGAGCGAGCCCCGAGAGCGACACTCTCCTTCCCGTCTGCCAGCAGGCTGAGACCAGGGCCCGGGTCCAAAGGCAGGCCATCCAAACTGGCAGGCTCCGCAAGGCAGTGGCGGAGAGAAGGACATGCCAGAGGACAGACGGAGCGCAGGGGCTATTTGCAAACCCCAAGGCAACCAGCCCAGAGCCACAAGCGCTGCTCCGGGGAGAGCAGCGTCTCCCCTGCCAGAAGGCAGATGCTGGCTAAGATATCACATTGGGTAAATGTGATATCTTGCCTTAGACCGACTAAATATTTGGGGAAAAAATGTTCTTTGCAAGCTTTTGGGCACAAACGCCCTTCTTCAGGCATAGGGAGAGTGCCAGGGTGTGTCCTGAAGCCATCCCTAAGAGCGACAGGGGCACGGCTTGCAGCTGTTGAGGGGTTTTGCTCACTGATACCTCTCAGGTGCTTGGAGAGACTCAGGATGAAGGGACTTGTGACATGCTGGTCTGTTATCTCAGCTTCCTCCTGCAGCGCCCACCACCAGTGCCTGGGCAGCCCTGAGGGTACTGCCAAGGGAGGAAGATCAGCGTTATCACCCTCGTTAAGGAGGGGTGGGTGAAGGGAACTACACCCTGGCCCAGAAGAGGTTAACGGCCTTAATCCCAAACCCATGAAACTGCGCAGCACCCCTGTAACTTCACCAGGCTCTGGATCAAGAGCTGGGAACTGAACTCCCGAGTCGGGATTCGACTCCCTCGCAGCGGTATTGGCCCTTTAACGTGCATCTCAAAGAAGGCGCCGGCCAGGGTATCAAGCCGGAGCGATGTCGGAGGGGCAGGGAAGCCGAGCTGTCCTCGTGCAGCGCTGCCTGGGTCGGCCTGTCTGGAACGGCAGCAGGAGCACGCTCCAGGCAGGGATGACAGAGCCAGCGGTCGGGGAAACCCACGTCGGAAAACATGAGGCTATCAGCCAGGGTGGCCAGAGGAGGAACCTTGGAGAGCTGACACACATGCACAGGCACACACACACACGCGCGCGTGCAGACACAATTCCCAGGGAGGGGGGAAGCTGACACACTTTGGCAAGTCACCCAACACCGATTTCCTCCTGCCCACAACTGGGAAAGCAGCCGCTGCAGCCTCTCCAAGCCGCCCGAACACGGCCTGGCAGGGGCTTTTGGGATGCTGGGACAACAGGAATTCATCCAGGACCCAGCCCAGGCTGCTTTGCCCAAATCCACCCTTCTGATGGGGAAGGCGAGTCGCTTATTTGCACTCTGGGAGTGGAGCATTGCTTGTTGACTTGCATTGTCCTTGTCATCTCCCTGCACCGGGGGCTGATAAAGGGTCCAGACAGCCTTGCAAGCATCCATGCCCACCCTCAAGTGATAACACCTTGTAGTGATTGCTCCAGGTACTCGCCCAGGGCTGTCACTGAGGCTGCACCCGGGACTCTCTGCAGAATTAGGGGCTAGGACTTTAAAGGGATGATCTCGGGGTCATTATCCTCAACAAACAAATGGAGAAACTGAGCCCCCCGGGGTGAGGGGACTTAGCCAGCATGAGACAACAAGTTCCCTAGCAGAGCTGACCTATAGTTTTGCTGACTTCCTGCTCGAAATGAGAGCACAGCAGCTGGTCCCTGGGCTTGCCTTCTGGCGTGAGGTCTGGCTATTGTGGTTCATATCCTACCTCCATCAGAGACCTAAGTTATAAAAGCATTATGCAAAAACTTTCGAGGTAGAAACAAGTCTGTTTCTATCGGCTGTATTGTCCAAGGACTGTCTCTTCCTACTGAGGATATTTGCATTTAGATCTTGGTTTCTGATTGGCTTCAGCATACACTCCCCATCAGAAGTCATAAGCCGTTGTTTAGTACTGTTGACTGACCAGCCCCTAAATGAGGAGCAATGCAAATTGCAGGCAGTATTCATCCTGGCTTGACTAAGCTCTGATAAGTTAATTCTGCCTAAGCCATACCAGCCATAAGCCAAGACAAAGAAAAATGGAAACAATTTCCAGCAGAAAATATCGGTCCAAGGCCAGGCTCCTTCCTCATCGGGTGGAAATCTGTGGCAATCTGCAGACAACCTGGTGATTAGATATGCTTTGTTCTGCTAACTCCCTCCAGTTGTTAAAGGGGTACTCATGCCCAGGTCCCTGGCACAGGGGTTAAACCCTACCCTTATACCTCAAATAGGTGTTGCTATGAACTGGAAACACTGGAGAGCAAATGGAGAAGGGCAGACAGTTGCAAACGCTGGCTACGTTGCACCCTGGGGTTGGACGTCTCAGCCTGGAGAGTGGTCAGAGCACAGCGGAAAGTCACTTAATCTCTCTGTTCTTCACTTCCCTGTCTGCAAAACTGAGATGAAGACACTCTCCTCCCAGGGAAGGGTGCTGGGAGGGTAAATCCACGGCAGGTTGGGAGGCACTGGGAGACCACAGTAATGGGAGACCTCTGTGTACACTGTATGCACACTGGTATGGGGTATATAGGTGGCAATCCTGGAGAAGTCCAGATGGGAGGGACCTTTGGAGGTCTAGCCCATCTAACCCTGCCTGAGATGGGACCATCTCTGTCCAAACCATCCCAGAGTCTGGCCACTGGGCAAAACTCCTTCCTGACCCCAAATCTGGCGATCGGTCTGACCCTGAGCGGCGGGGCAAGACCCTGTAGGTTTGAGTCCCAGCAGGATCATTGGCACAGCCCAGAGCATGCAGGGGACCAGAAGCAAGGCTGCTAAGAGCCAACTTTGGGATCGCAAGGATTTCTTTGCCCCGTAACCGAGCCGCCCACCGTCCTGGTCTCCGAGCCCAGCTGCAGAGGCGGTTGCTTGCCCAGGAGGGACTTGCAGAGGGGCCCTGGCAGCAGCACGAGGAGCAGGTGTGGGAGGCAGGGCAGGTCTCTCTTCTTCTAGGCAGGATGGGAGAAACCCTTCTCAGTTCTGCTCAAGGCCTCCTGAGGCTGGCTGCTCTGACAAGGGCCTGTGGGTTTTCAAGGGCCTCGTTGCAGCGATGACCAGGGAGAGCTGTTGCAACCGAGCTCAGAACCAGTGGCTGCCCACGATGAGCATGCCCAGATGCTCCCGTTACTGGAAATGCTACAGACAGGGGTGGGGGGCTGCCTGCCACCCCCTAAACCATGTGGGTGGTGCTAGGGGAGGTCTTGGGCAGAGAGCCATCTGTCTAGGAATAGGCAGGGATGCAGCAATGAGCCCCCGGGAACCCACCCAAGACCGTGAGCTCCTTGCCCACTCGGTAGCAAAGAAAGAAATGTTTTTTATTTAGCTGGTCTAATAAAAGATAGTGCCTAGGCTCACTTAGCCTCCTTGGTGCTATCCCTGAGCAGAGAGAGGTAGTCAGTCCTGTTGGTCTCTCTTTCCCCTCCTCCCTTGCCTTTCATATTCTAACTTCTCTCTCACACTCAGCTTTTTGCACATCCTTGCACAGCGCTGAAGTGAACTTGGCTTCATAGAAGCTTGTGCTATCTCTTTCTCTCTTTATCTGTATACCTTTAGTTAGTCTACAAAGGTGCACATCTCCCTCGTGTTGGCCAGTCTGGCCTAAAGCAGACCTGCCCCACGCTCATGCACACCACAGTGCAAGGGGACGGAGGCAGTCAGATGCCCTGGATATGAATAGAGATCCCTTGCATCACAAGAGCCCTTTCTTCCCTGCCTGACCCTGGAAAGAGCTGACGGGCTGTTTTCCAGACCCTGCCTCTTCCCCTCAGAGGTAAAGACCTCTTGACCCAGCCGGAGGGAATAGGGGCAGGTGGGTGCTTTAGGGAATGCAAACAAGCCTCTCCAGGGTCCCGGTGTATTCTGCATGCGCCAAGCCATGCCCCTCCTGCAATCACGTCTCGCCCTCCAAGTCAATCCTCCAGGATTTGTGGAGTCCGCCCCGAACAACTGCTCCAGCAGCAAAGTTTCTAGCCTGTCCCCTGGGAAGCGAGACCACAGCTCAACGGATGTCCGCACCAGGAAACGCTTCCTGAAGTTACTTTTGCACGCTCGCATCCCCAGGTCCCCCATTGAGACTCTTCAGGCCGCTCTATACAGCTCCGTGCCCAGTTTGGGGCACCCTATATACTCCCTGCTCTTGTTGGCACTGACACTACAGAGGGGCAGGGATGGGATGGGCCCGCTCGCCTCTCTTCAGGATAGGCATAGCGGGGTTTGTTTGTGAAGAGAAGCAAAAGTGGGCTTCACCACGGCCAGTGGCAATCTCACAACCAGGTGGAAAGTGCAACCCCTTCATGTTGCCTGTTGGGTGAGATTCACCAGCCTGATGGGAAAGGGCAGGAGTGGAAGTGGCTCACAGGGAGATATACCTCGTGTTGCAAAAGGTCAAACCGGTGCTTGGGCTTGGGAGACCTTGGGCCACATTGGGCGAATACCTCAAGCTCTCGGTCTCAGCTCCCATCTATGCTACGGAGATGACAACAGAGCCCTGCATCCTGGATAGAGGGAGGGAAAGGATGCTGCCGGCTGTGGTGCTGCTATGCTACAGCATCAGGGACGATATGAGAAGTGCTACAGCTAGCCAGATGCATATCGTTTGGTTTACCGAATGACTGTATTCATCTGCATATCTGTAGTTAGGGACACAGCCTTGATTTTATTATTTTAGTGAACTTCCCATAAAAAATGGAATACTTCAGACACGGTCTAAGACTCAGGTTGTATTTAAAGAGAGCTAAATTTGGGGTTGCAGTTTCTTATCTATGGGATTCTTGTCATTTATTGGGAGCTACTCGGAGCCTTTCTGCATAGGGCAGGATATAGATGCAGATATAAGAATAGTAATGCTACTGCTAATAATAATAATGTTATGCCTGTATGGTATAACCTAGTGGCATGTAGAGAAACTTGAGCTAGCTCAGGTATTGGAAATTGTATGCCCACCTGCATGCTGGCTGAGCTAATTGACCCTGCTTCTCCGAACGAGCTAAGGCGTTCCCAGGCTGATGCTGCAAAGCACGCTAAAGACCTGTGACTTGGTGGGATTAGTTGGGCAGGAGCGTGATGGTGATGAGAAACTTTTTAGACCCCCCTGGTTTGTTCACAATAAACTTCTCTAAATGAAGGACGTGTCAAGCACTCGGGATTCCCGTGCACTTCATCTGAAAATCAGAGGGGTTTTGCTTTGCTTTGCTTTGCTTCTGCCCTGATCGCCTCTGCCCCTCGCCGGCCCATTTCCCAAGGCGAAGGGAGTGGGGGACTGCTAGCCACTGGCTCCACAGTGTTTTGAGGAAGATCCTTCCGGCCTAAGTCCCTCAAAGGAAAGAGGCCGCCAGACCCGCAGAGATCAGGAAGGGCTGCGTCGTACGGGCCTTGGGGGAAATGGCATCTGCAAGGCCTGAGACAGCGACAGGAAGCCAACAAACCGAGCCCCAGGGATGCATCCTGCCCCTCCTTCCCTGCACTCGCCGGCCCCATGCAGCTCCCTGCACCACCACGCTGGCTGCCCCACCTCGCACGGCCTTCCCCTCGCACACACACATATACACACACATGCACGCATGCCCACACCCACTTTTCTCGGACAACACACACTGCCGCCATCACTCACAGCCATCCACACTGTGCACTGCCTTCCCCTCGCACACACACACACATGCACACATGCACACACCCACTTTTCTCTGACAACGCACACTGCCGCCATCACTCACAGCCATCCACACTGTGCACTGCCTTCCCCTCGCACACACATGCACATGCACGCATGCACACACCCACTTTTCTCTGACAACACACTGCCGCCATCACTCACAGCCATCCACACTGTGCACTGCCTTCCCCTCGCACACACACGCACATGCACAAATAGCACCCACCCCGCACAACACACACTGCCTTTGTCACCGACAGCCATCCCTTGACACACACACGCAGCCCCTTTCCTCACAACACACCCTGCTCCTGACACCCCCAGAGCCCCACACAACCCCCTGCCACATGCAGCCCAGGCCCAGCTCCCAGCACCCTGCCCTCCACACACACACACACACAACACCCACGCTGCGCCCCTCCTCACCCCCAGCCCCATGGCTATCCCCTCTCCCAGCCCCTTCCCACAAAACCCACCACCTGCTCCAGCATCCCGTCACAAGCACCCTGCTAACTCCCTGTGCGCTGCGCTACCCCACATCTAGCACGCACCCCTTGCACAAATGCATGCACGCCCACACAATTGTGCTGGGCCAAACAGAGGCCTTGCACACAAGAGTCGCTGGGCCAGGTATCCACCTTGGGACAGGGCACCCCCCCCACTCTACATCCCTGACCGGCGCACACGGGGACCCTCCCTGGGTCCGTGCAACAGCGGTTCTCACCCGGCGCTGCTGCTTCAGCAAGAGGAAGCTTGAGTGGGACATCACGGGCCTGGCTGGCAGATGATTCATAATTGCCCCTCACCCCCGGAGAAGGGACAACGATTCATCTCCCCGTCACCCGAAAAGGGAAGCAAAACCTTCTCTCTGTTTCTCACGCATAGAAAATTCCTCCCCCTCCCCCCCCCCAAAACACCCCTTTCCAGCAGGGTTTTTCCACTGGGGAGACGGGGAAAGTTAGATACCAGCTGTTCAGCGCTGGCACGTCACCAGCAAACAACAGACCGGCAACAACCGAGCACCTGTTGGGGCTGCCAGGGGTTGGATATGGGCGCAGCGCTCGGCCTGAAAACCCCGAAAGGTCTCACCTCCGAGGGAGCATGAAATCCTAGCCAGACCCCTGGGAGGCAACAGCGCTGCCAGCTGCAGAGCAAGTCGCTCTTCCTCCATCCCTCTGTGTCAAAGCCAGGACTAAAACCCACCCCATGTCGCTGACAAGACCGGGCAAAAGCCCTCATTGCAGGTCACCTGCCTGGAGGGCACAGAAAGCGTCTTCAAAGGACACCAGGAATGCTAACAGCTGCTCGAATGGAAACCCATCAGACCAGGACGAGAGGTGTCAGACCTCCTCCCCTGCATCCTCAACAGTCATATTATCATGACTACTACTATTTATATAATATTAATGCTAATAATACTACACTTGAGCTGACTCTTCAAGAGGCCGAGAAGCAATAATAATAAATAATAATAACGATAATAATATTAATACTCCATCATCATCATTCCTATGATCAGGACTACTCTTTGTCTAATAATAATATTAATAGTACTAATAATACTCATACGAATAACAATAACGATATTAATACTAATACTACTAATAATACTATTGCAACTGCAGCAGCATTGCAATGCCCTGCTTTGAAGATCAGGATCTCTGTGCCGGGTGCCTCACGTCTGCTGCATACAGGACAGTTGCAGCCTGTGATGGCTAGAAGCCGATTCTTTCTCCATGTGGGATGTCTCCTGGCTCGAAAGGGGAACTGGTAGTTAGGACTAGTAAATCCTGTGATAGGCACTGGGAGGGAGCGTGTTGCAGGCGGAAAAGTGGATGGGGAACCCGAGCTTCTTCCCAGCTCTGGAAGAAGGATGCTCGCGCAGGCCCAGAGCATTGCTGTCTCCAACCCAGTACAACCAGCAAGTGCAAAACCCAGTAAGGAACACCTTCCAGTGCACGCCTCCTTGAAAAACACAATACCAACACCCACCCCTGAAGCCCAGCCTGCCTCTGGCCCCCCATTTACAGCAATTAAAGAAAGGCGCAACCACCCAAGCCCTGCAATGCGATGTCAGCCAGGCTCCTGCCGTCAGGGGTGGGATCTGGGTGCAGCACAGAGGCTGGTCTGGCAGTGCTAAGAGGCAGCCTACCTAGGACCATCAGGATTGCTGTGTTTATACACCAGATATCTCTGCTGCCTTTTACAGTAGCCCACAGGTCCTGCGAAGCTGCCTGCATGGCACAGAGGAATAGATGGACTGGTGCTGCAATGCCTTGAAGTGCTTCATGCCGGCATAGCTCAGATTAGTGAAGGGTACTTGGTCCTCTGCTCCAAAACCCCTCACCTGAGGGGTCCCACGGGCATCTGGACTATCCCTGTTTCTCCACAATATCTGCCTGAGATCGTGGGGGGTGGAAGGGGGACGCAGCCTGCTGCTAACACTGCCCTGTCCATCTCCTTCTCCAGCAGATGCCAGCCCTGCTACATGTCGGGATGGCTCAGGTCTTTGGTTGGCAAGCAGCTGGCTCATGCTTTACCCAGGTGCTGGTCAGAAGCAAGGAAAGCTTGCACATTGCCTGCACTGAAGGCAAACAGCCTGTCGTCTTGTTCGGGGTCCTTTAGGATTCCTCGTTAAGCAGCACTGGTTCCTCCAAATCCCAGCTCAGGATGAACCTCTTGCTGGACTCAGACTCGGCCCCCGTGAACGGCTGGATTGCCAGGGCTTGCTGCATCTAGAGCCGAATGGGAACGTGCTGCGTGCCCACCCCAGCTGGCCCAAAATAGACCTGCCTGTCTTCCCTGTGACGCAAGCTGCTGGGAGTCCCTCAGGCCTTTGCTCTCGTCCCAGCCCAGCTTCTGAAACTCGGTCCCAACTTTCAAACCAAGCAAGCCGCAGCTATAAAGACCCCCGTTTTGGTCTAGGAGCCCTGTGACTGCGGCGCTCCTCTGGGACAAGGTGCACGGGGCAAAGCAGACGAGCCCCGCGGACACGGCGTCCACGGACAAGGAGCGAACTTCAGAGACTGCCCCCCGCTAGGAAACGTTTCAAAGCTTTCCTTCTCTTTGAGAAGGCCTTTTTAGCCAGGGAACCAGGCTCGCAACGCTGACGCTCCTTCAGCTCCTACCCACCAAAGAATGAAAGGGCGGAAAGTAACACAATCTAAGGACGCACAAAAAGAAAACCCCACGTGCAGCTGTTTTAACCACTAACAAGAGGGATAGTCTCTGTGATCGGCTCCACGGCTGTTGGTTTTGCGTGGACGGCAGACACACAGATACCATCCAGCCGCGCCGGCGATTACCCCCGGCAGGCTCACTGTTTTTCTCACGTGCTTCCTGCTTCTGACTAATTCAAAAAATGCCTGGAGATCTATTTCTGCCTCTTGCGCTCTTTTCCTCTTATCCCACCTCACATGTCATATGTCCCAGCTTTTGCTCCCGCCCTCCCGGGTCCCATGGAAAGGATCTCCATTTTCTGAAGGATGCCGCAGCCGTTTTAGTAGCTTCTCCGAACATTTCGTTAAGCCACCTGGGCTCCTGTTCTTGCCCCACTGCTTCCTTTCATGCTCTGGGGCATGCAGGCCCCCTGGGATGCTGTCCTCGCTGCTAAAATAACTTCTGCACCGAGCCTTGGGATTTCAATTTTCCTCAGTTTCAACGGCAGCGGCTTTGTGACTAACTTCCTCGTTTTATTTTTGTCACCTCTCCCCACACAGAGGATGTTGAATTCAATTCTGTTGTGGTCTCTATTACTTAACGGCTTTGCTAGAGGTCCTTCGCAAGCATCTCCCGGGTGGTACTGAGGCCCAGGTCTGCCGGGCGCTTCGAAGACGCAGGCAGTTCTGCAAACCTCGTCGTCTTGTGACACTGGATTGCTTTCTATGGGAGCCGTCGGACCGCTGTGCTAGGCTGGGTTGGGTTTAATCTGTGCCCCTGCTATCTGTGTCCTGATCTGGCGTCTGGTGGAATAACCCTCCTGGATATCTGCACTGCTGCTAGACCAGTCTCCTCTCCCACTGCTGGGATTCATGTCTCATCTTAAGCTTCTCACTTAAGGAACGAGACAGCTGCAGAAGCAGGGCGATCTGGTAATTTGGGAAACCAGACCAGGACTTAGGACAGGCAGCTTCTCTTCCTGGTCCTGCCACTGACTGAGTGCACCGCCATGGGCAAGTCACTCTCCCTCATTGTGCCTCTGTTTCTCCTCCCGTCATTTGTCTCTTTAGCTAGACTACAGACTCTCAGTGCTCACCGGCTCTGACCTCTGCCGAGGCTGTCAGCTGCCCACGTAAAGAAATGCCATAATAACAACAATAATACAAATAGTAGTAATCATACTAGCAATAATAATAATAATAGTAATAACAGTAATAATGACGATGATATTATTGTTGTTAACAACAACAATAATAATGATGATATTACTGTTGTTAACAACAACAACAATAATAATGATGATGATGATGATGATACATCCTGAGTTGGGCAACAACAATAACAATGATGATGATGATGATACATCCTGAGTTGGGTTCTCTATTGCTGCCCTGGAAATCACCCCACTCTCAGCCTGCTATCTCTCCTATCTCCACTGGGTATAGATAGATGCAGATAGATATAGGTATAGATATAGATATAGATGCAGATAGATATCTCTCCTATCTCCACTGGATATAGATAGATGCAGATAGATATAGGTATAGATACAGATGCAGATAGATATAGATATAGATGCAGATAGATATCTCTCCTATCTCCACTGGACAGCTATAGATAAATGCAGATAGATTTCTCTCCTATCTTCACTGGATAGATACAGAAGCACCTTTCTTCCACTGGTATCACTACCAGACACCTGCTGGCTCCTCTCTTCTCCCATTGCCAGACCCACCTGAGCTAAGGTGCTTTTCAGTGCTGGCAGCCTAGATCTGCTGCGGTTCAAGTGGAGCCTCTCCCTTCTGCACAAACCCTCTGTTCCTCAAAATGCATGCGCTCCCCTGCTCCTCCCCACCCCACAATTTGTTTTATCCAGGCATTGAGCCCCGTCATTTCTCCCCATCCAGACGGTGCTGCACAAGGGGCTCTGTAGCCGAGCCGGCCGCCCTGCCTGCACTGCACCTGACATCCAACCCGGTGACCTACATGGCACTTCCAGGAACTCTCACTTATGCCTCCTCCACATCACTGCCATCAACGATGGCACCGAGTGCAGGCTTCTCCCCAGTGCTTACTAAACGTCAGACAAGATCTGCTACTCGCGGGGGGGTCCCAGAAGCCAGTCACCACCTACTCACACAGTCCCCGTGTTCCCAGCCACGTTACAAACACGCTTGGAAAAGGGCAGGCAAAAGGTTAAAAGCAGACCAAAGCCACAGTGAGGTTAAGCGATAGGTGAGACACATCACTTCCAATATCTGTGGGTAAGACTAGATTCAAGATCTCCAGTTTAAGTTTAGAAGAGCTCTTCAGACTGCCAAGCCTGACTCTCCCCATAGCTGCTCCCGCCGTTAAGCACCATTGCTCAGGGTAGATTCAAGCATTTCAGGCCTTTGGAGACTGAAAGGTGGTGACACAAAGGTGAAGAAAACAAATGCAAAGGCTCAGCCATGCCAAGGCATCGATTAGGGGAGAGATGGATCACACCCTAGTATCCATCCTAGGAGAAGCCAACATTTCTAATCTTTCAGAGAAAAGCAAAAGAAAACCCAAAATGCATCAATCTGGCCAACTGTGCATCGGTAGGAAAAAACCGTCCTTCCTGACCCCTGCAGGGGACAGGCTGAAGCCCTGAAGGATGAGAGCCATTGCCTTAATGCAGTGCTGCAAGTGTCCTGAGCATGCTGTGGCCCACGACTGAACAGGGGGATTGAAAGGGGCACAGACCCCAAGGCCAGATGAGACGACCCCAAGTAGCTTGCCTGACACCTGGCGCTCCCCACAGGCTATAGGACTCCTCCCAGAAGATGGATAAAAGCCTGTTCTCTGGAAAGTAATGTAATCATCTGCCTTAATGTCTATAAGCTATGGTGAGTTTGCCATTTCCCCTGCTCTGCTGTTCTTCCATTGCCCTCAGTGCTAGGAAATGAAGTGATCGGCATCCTGGGCTGCATTGGTAGGAGCGATGCCAGCAAATGAAGGGAAGTGATTCTTCCCCTCTATTCAGCACTGGGGAGGCCACATCTGGAGTCGTGTGTCCAGCTGTGGGCCCCCCACTACAGAACAGATGTAGACACATTGCAGAGAGCCCAGTGGAGGGCAATGAAAATGGCTGTGGGGCTGGGGGACAGGACTGGTGAGGAGAGGCTGAGGGAACGGGGCTGATTTAGTTTGGAGAAGAGAAGACCGAATAGCAGCCTTCAAGTCCCTGTAGGGGGGTTGCAAAGAGCATGGGGCTGGGCTGCTCTCAGTGGGTGCAGAGTCATAGATTCATAGATATTAGGGGCTAGAAGGGACCTTGCCAGATCATGGAGTCCAGCCCCCATGCCATAGGCAGGAAGTCTGCTGGGGCAATGGGCTCAAGTTGCAGCAAGAGAAGTTGAGGTTGGATATTAGGACAAACTTTCTCACCAGAAGGGTGGTGAAACACTGGAACAGGTTATGCAGAGAGGTGGTGCAGTCTCCATCCTTGGAGGTTTTGAAGACCCTGGTAGACAAAGCCTTGGCTGGGATGGTGCAGTTGGGGCTGGTCCCGCTTTGAGCAGGGGGTTGGACTAGATGTGACCTCCTGAGGTCCCTGCCAGCCTTCGATGTCTGTGATTCTATGAAACTGCATCTTATTAGCCAGCCTGAATCAGCCTCACTTCATCTTCCAACCACTGGATCTCACTATGTCTCTGCCAGCAAGACTGAAAGCCCTCGCCCACTCTCCACGTCAGCAGATCTCTTCCACGTGTGCCAGGACAGAGACAAAACAATTAAAACACCTCTCGGTCCTCTCATCAATAAGCCAGTCTGGTGGGGTCAAGTTCCTCGCGCAGAATGCCTTGTTTCCCAAGCCCTGGCCAGCTTTTGTGACCTGACTTTGATGTCTCTCCAGTGTTTCCACATTGCCCTTTTCATAAAAGCATAACAATGCTAGAGTGCGACCCCAATCTGGGGCCAGACGACGAGCACTTGGGTGAAAAAGCTCAGGAAGAAAACATTACAAAGGGCACATCTACATGTTCATTGATGTGCCCTAGACACTGAACATTTAGATTAGTACTTCCTTAATAAAGTACTAACTCAATGCGCAGTACCTAGAGTTATTGTGCAGTAGCACTGGTGCACGGTTATTTAGTGACATTTACTGTGCATTAGCCTAATAACACTGTGCAGTCGGCTAGGAGCACGGCTTTTGCCATGACATGCTACTGCTCGGTGTTAGAGAACGGATGTAGTTAAAAGGAAGTGAGTTTGGAGACGACCGAGCTGAAACACAACAGCCTAAGGATAAAAACCAGAAAATTTTGGAGTGAATGATGTTCAAATCTCTATTTCATCCCTACTCAAGGACCTGAACGTGGCTTTTCCCTACCAGCAGGCACTGGGGGAGGTTTCTCACAATCCCTCCAGCTGGAGGTTGTCCACTGTGCATGACAAATTCTCCATTCCTGGGGCCAGGGAACGAGGTTGCTGGTTATGGCGCTCACCTGGGTTGCAGGGCCAGCCTCAAACAACATTTATATACATGCAAAGTGGGAGACTTGACAGCAGGGGAGATGGAGGGAAACCCACTGCAGAGCACTATCCCAGCATCCCCTACCCCCGGAAAGTGCCTCAACGACTAGCTGTGGAGGGGGCACTGCTTCTTCAGTCCTATGAACGATGCCCAAGCCTTCTTGTGAAGCTACTGCTCTTTCACTTTCAGGCCATCACGGCATTTCCACATTTCTGGGTGTTTTTTGCCCTGGGATTTTTTTTTTTTTCCAGCTGAAACAATTCACTAGATTCCACCTTTTTTTTACCCGTCACAATTTTAACCCCTGCAAGCTTGGAAAGGATGATCTACGATTCTAGGAAAGGTAGACGGCAGGTGAGAGGCCCGGTGCAACCGGAGAGAAGCGGCTATGATTGATTTCCTGAGCTCAGGATGTGTATGCACAGCTTTGAGCACAGATGTGTGACGTCTCATTAGCTGTATCAGGAGTTTGTTTCTGACTGTTTAGACATTGCACATGGTCTGATTATGACACACCGAGTCCTTGCTCCCCGCGGGAAAGGGAGGGAAAGGACAGAGGCAGGACTGGCCCCCGCACCAAACAGAGACATGACATGATCCAATGGTGGGAACCGTCTCATCGCTGTCTACCCCACTGACACCTTCCTGTGACCACCGTCTTTAACAACCAAACAGGCTCAGCAACAAAACAGCCCAGCTGTTTGTGGGATAGGATGGGGGCTTGGGAGGTGAGAAAGGGGTTGGCCTCATTTTTTTTCCCCTTCAGCTGCATTCACCACATTTTCAGCTGACAGAAAGGCGCTCTCCTCCCTCTGGCCTGCCTCCAGCGCTCTTCTGATCACCCCTAACCCTGCACACCCATCCCTGCTGGATGTAAACCAGGGAGGAAAGGCTTGCAAAGCCAGTTACTCACCCAGACCCGTGAGAATTGGTCTGGCTTCCTTTCTTGCTTTTTTTTTCTTTTTTTCCCACATTAAAAACTTAACTTCAACTGCTAAAAAATGCACTTGATGGGGTTCAATGTGCCTGAAAAAAACCCGCACCGGGTCTTAAATAGCTTGTGATGCCACACGCATGGGTAGATACACATGCATAAATCATATCGCGGTGCATCTAAGTCCTCCGTGCACGCGTGCACACGCACAGAGACGTGTGACACACACCCCACTGCCCTCTGATGGAGAGAATCAGAACCTCTAAACTGTGTCATATGCCCTGTACTGCACCAGGAGACGGTCAGTTCTCTTTTAGCTCAGGAGGAAGAGGCTTAAGGCCTCCCTGATGGGTAGAGCTGCCCCGCTGTCCCTGCAGTGAGCTCAGCTCCTGGGCTGTTCGATTCCCTGCTGCTGGGACCCTCCTGCCCCGGGACAGCAACCCAGTGCGGTTTGGGGCTCAAGAGCGACACAGGCTGAAAACCTCCTTTCCGAAGAAATCCCCTGCTCTGAAATAAGGCAGAAGGGCTGGGGTGGGGACCACACTGAGAAATGCAACCGCAGCCAGAGAGAGCAGCTTCCCTTCCCTCCTCCCTCCACACCCAGAGCAAAGCCAGGCCTGGGGCCAGCCTGACATGGTCTTTCTGGACGCAGAGGAGCAGCCCCAGTAACCAAAACAGAGGAAGCCTGTGCCCCAGCTCTCGAGGCCGGACACGGAGGGCTCCCCAAGGTCAGGAGGGCTCCCTGCCGCCTGTCACTGACCCAGCCGGCCCAGCCACTCTCAGCCCAGCTCGGGTCAAGCAGGCTCAGCTGAACCCAGGACAGTGTGGGGTAGGTTAGCCTGGCCTGGTTCAGCCCAGCACAGTTCCCACCAGGCAAATCCCAACACCACTGGACCAGGGGAGAGGCAACGAGCTGAGCCCGAGGGAGGGAACCCGTGCTAAGGGCTAGGGGCAGAACAAGGAGCTCCCATCCCAGGACCCCCAGAAGCAGACGCATCCCAAGTATCTCTGCAAGGCCCAGCCCAGCCTGGCTCCTTCCCTAGGCCCAGCCATGGGTGCCCCAGGTAAAAAGTTCTCCTCTCCTTCCCGTCCAAGCATCCCCCAAGCCCTCCCTGGCTTTTCCTGGGGAGCGGGGTGGGGTCCTGAGCCCCTTTCCACCACTGCACCCATCCTGCTGAATGGGACCCCACCACTCCAGGATGCACTGCACATACCCAGCTCCCAGTAGATCCCCTCTCCAAGGTGTGCTACACACCCAGCTCCCCTCTCCAGGGTGCATTGCACACCCAGCTCCCAGCACATCCCCTCTCCAAGGTGCACTACACACCCAGATCTGCTCTCCAGAGTGCACTGCACACCCAGCTCCCAGCTCCGGGGTGCACTACACACACCCAGCTCCCAGCAGATCCCTTTCCGGGGTGCATTGCACACACCCAGCTCCCAGCAGACCCCCTTCCAGGGTGCATTGCACACCCAGCTCCCAGCTGAACCCCTTCCAGGGTGCATTGCACACCCAGCTCCCAGCTGAACCCCTTCCAGGGTGCATTGCACACCCAGCTCCCAGCTGAACCCCTTCCAGGGTGCATTACACACCCAGCTCCCAGCAGACCCCCTTCCAGGGTACACTGCACACCCAGCTCCCAGCAGAACCCCTTCCAGGATGCATTGCACACCCAGCTCCCAGCAGACCCCCTTCCAGGGTGCATTGCACACCCAGCTCCCAGCAGAACCCCTTCCAGGGTGCACTGCATACCCCGCTCCCAGCAGACCCCCTTCCAGGGTGCATTGCACACCCAGCTAGCTCCCAGCTGAACCCCTTCCAGGATGCACTGCACACCCAGCTCCCAGCTGAACCCCTTCCAGGGTGCATTGCACACCCAGCTCCCAGCAGACCCCTTTCCAGGGTGCATTGCACACCCAGCTCCCAGCTGAACCCCTTCCAGGATGCACTGCACACCCAGCTCCCAGCAGAACCCCTTCCAGGGTGCATTGCACACCCAGCTCCCAGCAGACCCCCTTCCAGGGTGCATTGCACACCCAGCTCCCAGCAGACCCCCTTCCAGGATGCATTGCACACCCAGCTCGCAGCAGCCCCCCTTCCAGGGTGCATTGCACACCCAGGTCCGGGCACTCACCTGGGCTCATATCTCGGGGGCTGGAGGCGCTGCGGGCGGGCTGCAGGAGGGAGCGAGGCGGCTGCGAGCGGGCGAGGCAGCTTCTGCGCCGACTTCCCCCGCAGCCTCCTCCGAGACACGAAGTTTTCCCCCCTCCACTTCCTCTGCGTGCTGCAAGCCCAGCCCTGCCCCGCCTCGACGGCCCGCCCGCCCCGTCCCTCCCCCGGCCGCCGCTCCCGGTCCCTGCCCGCGGGCACATGCCTGCTTGTGTCTGAGCTGTGCAAGGGGGTGATGACATTGGTCTGGATGCGAGATCCCTTCCACCCCACTCTTCTGTGATTCAAAGCGGGGCTGGAAGGGACCCCCGGAGGTCACATCTAGACACAGCCATAGAGAAGGAGGGTTGGGAAGGAGCTCACATCTCCAAGCAGAACCAGCCCCAACTACATCAGCCCAGCCAAGGCTTTAACACCTCCAAGGATGGAGATGCCACCACCTCTCCGGGCAGCCTGTCAGCCTCTTCAGAGAAAGTTTTCCCTAATATCCAACCTCAACTTCCCTTGCTGCAGCTGGAGCCCATTGCTCCTTGTCTTGTGCCCCCACTGAGACCAGCCCAGCTCCATCCTCTTTGCAACCCTCTGCAGGGAGTTCTTCTCTCCTATACTTCATTTCCCCCTTTACACATCATTCATGTGGTGGAGCCACACAACTGCTTTATCCTTGATGCTTGCCAGGTGTTCATCACCGGACCAGGTGGTCAGCAGTCTGGTGCATCGCCACACACACATATGGCACTGTCCTTTAAAGCCAGTTTTATAATGTGTGGCATTAAAGCGTCCAGCTCTGGAGCAAATCCTGTTTAGTTTTAATCCGTAAGTAGCAGGGGAGCTACCCAGGTGGAGAGGGTGTTGGGTAGATAGTTGAAGGCTGCTATCAAATCCCAGTCTCAGTCTTCTCCAGACTAAATAAACCCGGTTCCCTCTGCTTTGCCTCAAAAATCACGTTCTCCAGGTCTCTAGCCCAACTCCCTGCCTGAGGTGTGGTTAGGGATGATTTTTTGGGCTGATTCTGCTGCAGGCAGACAGTTGGACTAGCCGTGACCTCCAGAGGTCCCTGCCAGCCCCACTTCTCTAGGACTCGATCCCTATCCAACCATCCTATACAAATCCATAATCTAAACTCTGCATAAAACTACCATCAACCCTGGCACAATGCGGACCTCGCACCCCAACCTGCCCCAGGGGGACCATGGCAGCCAATATCCTGCTGCTATAAAAGGTTGTTAGTAGACTCTCAAGAGACCCCCCCCTTGCAGACGCTGTGCCCCCACTACAGAGGGAGGCAACCCCCCCAATCCATACTGATCTGACTGGGGGGGAAATCTCTTCCTGCCTCCGAATGCAACATCAGTCTGACCCTGGGCGGAGGAGCAAGACCCTCTATCCAGGACCCTGTGGGGTTGGTGCCAGCAGGAGCATTGGCATAGCCTGGTCCCCATCTGCAACCAGCACCCAGCATCTCTGGAGGAGGCTTAAACCCCCCTGACACACAGATACCCAGCAAGGCCCAGATACCTGGAAACTCCCCATAGGAAAACAGGCATCACTGCACAGGTGAGGGGTGCCTAAGAAGCTGGTACGTGAGCCAGGGGCACGGCTGACACATCCTGCCTCACCTTGTGATGTCACCCCCTTGTAACCCAACGCCAGTGACATCACAAGGGTGGAGCAGAATGGGATGCCAAGCCAAGAGTGAGCCGCTGGTCCTTGCAACCCGAGGTCCCGAGCGGCTGCCATCTGCCTCTCTCCAGAGGCATTCCCCACCATGCACCTTTTCAGGGGGTGGAGGGCCTGAATGTCTTATCCCCGGGTTGTAGGCACAACCTGGCCATACTTTTTTGCCCTGCAGACAGCCCAGGGACAAATACATCCCTGATGCAAGGCCACAGGGTCCCTGGGAGGACTGGAGCTGGCCCAGGGTGCTTCAGGCAGGGTGCCCCATCTGAGTGTAGGGAGCTGGCGCCACCCAGAGGTGAGCTGGTGTCATGGCAAAGCCGAGCAAGAGTGTGCCCCTGGGGTAGTTTGCTACGCTGGGTGCCTATTGCTGGGGCAGTTCAGGTCAGTTGGGAGGCAAAGAGGGGAGCTGGGGGTAGGTGTGGACAGTGCTATAGCCCATTGCAAGGGGCTTGGAGCTACACAGGATAGGGCCCAGGAGGTTGTCACTGCCACCCCTTCCCCATGACCCACAGGAGGACTGATAAATCCAGTGCCCTTCCACTCCCTAGTCCCCAGCACCCTGCTCCATGGGGGAGCTGCTCCATGGACCCAGCTATTCCCCCGAGGCATGAAACATCCCCTTGGCATGGCGGGGTGGGAATCTGTGCAGCTGTTTCTCCATCCAAGGGACCTTTGTGTGGATCTGTGGTGGCTCCAGGCTCTTGTCCCTGAAGTCCTACCCTGTGCAACACTGCAGGCTGCTCTGTGCTCTGGGACCCTCCGCAGCCCTTCCCTTTGGGCTGGATGCTGCCCTGCCTGATTCATCCCTGATAGGTCCGATTTGAGGGCAGCCTTCACCCTCCTTCTGCATGGGCGATGCACCATCCTCAGCTGCTTTGATAGCCTCCGGGAGAAAATCACCTCTGCGGTTGCCTCCAAGAGAAGTGGGGTTGGAAGCGAGCCGTAGAGGTCGCTTCTAGTCTAAGCTCTGCCTGAGGCAGGATCAGCCCTGTCCAAACCAGCTCTGACACATCCATCCTCTAAACTCAACGTAAGACTGCCCTCAACCCTGACACGACACAGACTTCACACCCAAACCTGCTGCAGGCAAAGCAGGGGACCCATAGCAGCCAATGTCTTGCCTCTGGAAAATGTCCATATACGCTCAAGAGGTCCCGGGTAGAGGGCCATAGCCCCTGCTACAGATGAAGGCTACCCTCTTCCCCCCCAAATCCATACCAATCTGACCAGGGGGTAAAATTTCTTCCTGACCCCAAATGCAGCATTGGACTGACCCTGAGTGGAGGGGCAAGACCCTCTAGCTAGTAATGGCTTTGCTCCTAATAGGAGAATAGTCACACCCCAGTTTAAATCCCCAGGCTTAGCTGCAGCCAACACCCAATGCCTTTGGGGAGGCTTAAAATCCCTCTGACATGTATAGCAGAAAAAAAGATGCGGGGAAGCAACCAGCAAAGTCCAGAAGCCTGGGAAATCCCCATGGAAGAAAATAGGCATCACTACACCTAAATCATCCCCAACCAGTGGTTGTCCAGCCTCTTCTTGATCACCTCCAGCGATGGAGAGCCCACTGCTCCCCGGGGCACCTGTCCCCCTGCTTCCCTGCTCTGACAGCGAGGATTTTTTTTTCAGGGGAGCCAATTTAAATTGACTTTGCTGCAGATTCACACCATTGCTCTGTGCCCTCCTCTATGCAGCAAGAGAGAAAAGGTGCTTTCCCCCTTCTTTATGAGCCCTTCAGGTATTTCACTCCTGCTTGCTGCTTCCAGTGGCAGCCAGGATGTGTGTCAGTCCGATGCCAGCCTGGTGGCAGGGAGCATGGTGGGCTATGCCTGGCTTACCGGTGGCACCCCTAGAGTTGGCCCTTTGATTACTTGTGTTTAGGTAGCCTCTCTCAACTACCTCTTGGATTATTCTCCCTTCATTTTAGGACTATCTGTAATTCTCCCTTATGCTCATGGAGGGGAAGGCATGGAGACCGGGCACTTTCTGCTCAGCAAAGACCTTGCTTGCAAGACTTCAGGACTGCTGGCTGAGCCTGGAGCGTGTCTGCACCAAGAGCTCTCATCTTTGCTGAGCAAGTGAGGCCGCTGGAAGGGGATGCCTGCACACATGCCTGTGCAACCTGTTGTGGTCCCACCAGCAGCCAGTGCTGCCCTGGGGATGGCTGTAGTGTGGGGCTGTGTGGAGGGCCCAGCGATGCTGGGATGTGGCTGGGAGCAGCGTGCAGCTGGATGCAGCATGATGGGGTACCAATTTCCCCCAAGGGATTGGGCATGGAGGAAAGGGGCATTGGTCACTATTGCACACAGGCCTTTGCATCTGAGCTTCCTGCCCCTTCAATGCTGGAGGCTGCAAGTGGAACAAGGGAGAAGAAACCTGGTCCGATCCAGTTCCCTCTCCCTTCCAGCACCCATGCTCTGCTGCTGTGTGACACAGCCCTATTGGTTGCCTTAACAAATTGTGGGGCAGTGCCCACCAAGTAAACTATTAGCCCCCCTTAAACAGGGAGGCTACTGGAAAGGCAGCATCTGATTACTGGGGGCAATGAAAAACATCACCAGAATGAGAGTGAAGGTCAAAGGTTAATAACTAGTGTGCCAAGGGGGGACACCAAGCAAGGCACACTGGACAGTGGCCCTCAAACGTGTCCAAGGAGCCCATGGGCACTGCCCAGTGATGGTCTGGCTGGAGACGGGATTGCCCCACAGTCCCCTGGGCACCCTCTCAGCCAGAGCCTCCTTCCTGGTGAGATATATCACAAGCTTAGCCAGGGCCAGGAGGACACTGAGCAGGAGGTCCTGTGTCTTAGTGGGGCCATGGACAGGGAGTGCATAAATAAAGAGGTGAGGAGAGAAATGCAGCCAGGACCTCAGCAAGAAGCTCTGGAGAAGGCAGTGCAGGGGATGCAGCCTGGAACTGCAGGTGGGAACTGCCCTTGCATAGGACCTGGGTGATGCAGGGCGGTCTTCACCTCCTGGAGCAGGTGGCAGGGCACATGCAGTGTGGGCAGCTCCATGCACTGGGCCAGCACAGCGGATCTGCCCGCTCCTGCCTGGCATAGTCCAGCAGGTCCACAGGAGACCGGGTGAGATGGACCTATTGTGGGACCCAGTGAGCAGCAATTCTTACGTTCCTATATGTTCCTATGCTCTGAACCGAGGGAGGTGAGTGCAGGCAAGGCCGGAGATGTCTGGGGTCTTTCTTCTACAGCTTCTACCCCTCCAGGGTGCAGGGGCCATGCTCGTCCTCCTTCCCCGAGCCCCTCCTTGGTCTCTTTCTTCCACCTCTCTCAGGTCTTGCCCAGGCCCCGCAGAGCTCAGCTGCTGCTGCAGCTGGTCGGTGCCCGTCTCTGGGGGACAGCCGTCCCCTTGGGCCTGGCTAAAGTCTGATGGGGCCAGTGGGGTGAAGGGGGACACGGACAAGGGGGAGCAAGCTCCTGACCCTTCCCTCTCTGCCCCGTGCCAGACAGACCTGGGTGGGGGATAGAGGAGCAGCTCCTGCCAAGGGGCATTTGCCTTTGGGGGAGACCCCCTGGCTGGGGACTGAGGTTCCCCCTTCTCCCCAGAGTTTGGAGCTGCTCTCAGGCATGGAGGGTGCCAGCTGGGGATTATTGCTGCCAATCCGGTTTAGATTCATTTTGAGACTCTGAGAGAGTCACAGCCCCGCCGTGAGGCAGGGCAGTGCAGCTATTCCCCATGCATTGATGGGAAACTGAGGCACAGACAGTTTGCAAGCCTGGATGTGGTGTATTGGCACTGGTGTAACTCACATGGGTTTCCAACACAGGTGTCAACAATCTGTGTCCAGGGAGGACAGGTGGCCAGCTGTCAGGTGCTAGTACGGTGTCTTGCCACGGGGTGGCAGGACAGCCTGAAAGATCTGGGTTTGGGTCCAGGTTGAGGCACATCCATCCCTTGCAGCTCTGACACCCGGGGCGCTCTGCTGCTGGTGTTTCTGAGGATAACTCCACCCCGTCGTCTAGTCAGTGAAACCAATGTAGAGCAACACCATGTGCATCTGCTCCTGGTACAGCCCGGCTGCACCAGTGTCAGACTGTTGGGTATTCGGGACATGGAGGACTTGCCCAAGGCCATGCAGGGAGTCTGTGGCAGAGGAGGGCCAGCCTAAGGGAGCAGACACACTGTCTCAGACCCAGTGCCCCTCCAGGCAGCTTTCTCTGCTGTACCCTATTCCCTGCCAGGGTTCCCATGTGCCCTGCACATAGCTGGGGAAGCTCCCCTTGCTGCTGCCAGCAGGTAGCTGCAAGGTGGTAATTAAGAACAGCCTGAATGGAAAGACTCTGCTGCCGAAAAGGACTCGGGCTTTCATAAATTCACATCCCACGGTGGGGAGCTAGGCCCAGAGCCAGCTGCAGAAGCACTTCTGGATGCTGGGAACACCTGCATTGCTAGCAGCTGGAGGCCTCTGCCGCAGGCTTCCTGTATGCGTGCCCGTTCCCAGGCCCTTCGTGCTGCAGGTAAATGCAGAGCGTTGAACATGCTGCATGGGGGAAACTCACCTCCATGGCTCTCGGGGCTCAGCAGCTTGGACTCCGTCCAGCTCAGCACCGTTTTCGGGGTGTTTTTTGCCCCTGGTGCACCCCGGAGCTGTGCGGGGCTCCCCGCGTTACACTCAGCTGCTCTTTGCTGCTCGCAGTAGACACACAAACCCTGATCTGCAACTCGATCCCCGAGAAAGCTGGCTAAAAAACGATGGCTGCTCATTCCCAGAGAGCTCTCAGCAACAGGCAGCAGCAAAGCCAGGGTCTCCAGAGACACCGGGGCTAAACCGCAGGCTTCCTCCCTCGTTACCCATCAGCCTTTGGCCTGGAGGCGAGAAGAGGGGAGCGTGGGACCTGCACGGTCATCATCCCTGGCACGGGGATGGAGTGGGACAGAAGTCACTGTGGGATGTCCCTTGAGGCCCAGGCCTGGAGTGGAGGTGCAGGGAGCTGTCATGGGGTAAATCTGGCCTCTTCCAGGTGGCCCAGCACAAGGAGGAGGGGTACCATCCCCAAATCACCCGGGCAGGTCTGGCATTGGCCCCTCATGCCGTCCCCCCAGGAGTTGGGGGTGTTCAGGACATTTGTACTTGTCACTACACACACCAGTGGAGTTTCAGCCGGTGTCTATGCCAGCATACAAGTGTATATGAATTGCCAGGTACTGGGTCAGACCATTTTGCCCAGTCTCCCGTTTCAAACCACCTGCCGCCGCCAGCTCTACACGCTTGTGCTCCGCACTATTCACCATCCTGTCCTTGCATCCCGCCCTGACAACATGGCCAGATAACCTAGGCAAGGGTGAAAGACCCTCATGGATAAGTCTGTATTCCTCGCAAGCCACCAGGGATCTCATTAGTGACCAAAGGGGCTTCTGGTTAACTTGGTGGGCTAGGCACACTTTTCCCTTTGACATGTTAAAAGATCTGGGTCACACAGGGGTAGACAGCAGACAGATGGGGAGTGTAAACCGGGTCTGACCAGGCTTTGCCCCTGTTCCTTTCGTCCTTGCAGCCTCTGGTATTAAGCTCTGTATCAGAGCCTGTGACTCGAGCTCCCATGACCCAAAGGACACCCCCCCGCCACATAGGTCAGGCTTCTGCATGGCTCTGATGGAGCAACAGGATTGTCCTTGCATTTGAAGGCTGGATTTGGGCCCAAACACCCCATAGATGGGATCGCTGGGGCACATGTGGCGAGGGGAGAGCAGCAGGTTGCTGTCAGGGACCCAGCACCCCTGCAGGGATCCAACCCCCAGGCTCCCAGCATGTGGCCTTAGTGTTCAAGGCTAATTTCTAGTCCCATGCAGCCATCTTTCCCCATGCAGTGCCACTGGAGCATGGGCCATGAGTTTTCCCAGGGAGGGACTCCAGGCCAAGAGATGGGGTACACAGATATGCAGAGCGGATGCTGAGTTTAAACTCTTTAAAAGTGCACTTTAGAAATACCAGGAGAAGAAATCCCCACAGTCCTTCCCTTCTCATGTACACCATCTGTAAGCAAGAAGGGGTACTTCTCCTGGTGCCAGGGCTGCCAGAAGTCCATGAAGTGGCAGCTCAGGCTCTAGGTCCCAGGTTTTTGGTTCCCCAGATATCTCCTCCCCCCGGGAGAACTACCTGGAGCCTCTCCCACTTCCCCACCCTGCCCCGGTTCTCAGCCTCCACCTTGCACTGCCCATTCGCATCCCACCAGGCTTGCAGGTTGAGCTCTGTCTGTCTCGTCTATGGGCCCATACCCAGCATGCATGGCCCTGACTTGCTCATCACAGCCCGGACAGCATCCTTATGGGCGTAACCCTTCTTATGGTCTATATATTTGGTTAAAACTGTGCCCTACCGAGGTAACGGTGTGTATTCTCCCTCGGCATCTCTTCTTCAGGATGCATATTTGGAGGTTTGGGGGCTATCCCTGCCTTTCTTCATGGTTTGTGGGAGGATCTAGGATTTTGAAAGGGGGGTGCAGGTGGTGTGGTACATTATTGCATATAACACACCACCGATTTTTATCCAGCTAAACAGCAACTGGAAGCTTTAATATAGGCTATTGGCCTAGGATCATACCATTTAGTTTAAGATAGAAGCAAACACAAGTATAAATGTATTGGAATGTACAATAATTTGCTATATCATCTATTCTGTATAAATTCCACCCCCAGCAAAAAATAAAAGACGTTGCTATATCATCTATTATGTATAACCCCCCCCTCACACAAACAAGGCAAAAAATGAAAGATGTTGCTTCATTAGTTCTGCAGTCATTAGAATTAAATGGACATCCCTGTTTTAGATTCATAAAACAAATCTAGTCTTCCTGAGCATCTAGCGCTGCACTGAAAGTTATTTCCCTACCTGAGTGAATGGTTTCAGGTAGAGTTAAAGCCAGCCTGCCAGGAGTAGGTAACAAACAGAAATGCAGAAGAAAGGCTAGTCTGATTAGCAGAACAAGACCATTTTAAAGGAGAGAGGGGCATTAACATCTGCAGAATAAAGAGTTTAGCAGGAATCAGGTTAGTTTATAATGGGCCTCTACATGTTAATTAAGGTGCTTTAGTTAATGCACATTTAATCTAGTACCTCTGGGGACTTCTCCATGCCTCAGGGCACTTTTACACATGCTTTGGTGGTTGGTGCAGGGGGCGGCATTTTAATTAGAGTATCTTCAAGAGCTTTAGCTCAAGCGCCGCCCTGCCATTTTTCAGCGCAGGGACACTGATACACAAGGTGTGAAGGGCTGCTGGACCACGGTAATTGCCGTGCTCCAGCAGACTTAATCAAGACTGGATCAAGTCTGCTCTGATTCACTGGAATTTCAGCAATTAATCAAGTCTCTTCCTCTTCGCTACCTGGTGCTTACCACTGGATAAGCCTTAGGACCCTGGAAAATGAGGGCTGGAAGGGACCACAGGAGGTCACATCTAGTCCAGCCTCCTGCTCAAAGAAGGACCAGCTCCAACTACATCATTACAGCCTTGGGCGAGTCTCCCTTCCCCACTGCATAGGCTAGGTTGTGGCTGTCCCATCCTGGTTTGCTTGTGCCTGAGTATGAACTGGCACTGGTGACCCCATGGCCACAGAGCCATGCCCCATTTCATAGATTTCATAGACATTAGGGCTGGAAGGGACCTCGGAAGATCATCGAGTCCAGCCCCCTGCCCAAAGGGCAGGAAGTCAGCTGGGGTCATAGGATCCCAGCAAGATAAGCATCCAGTTTCATTTTGAAGGTGTTCAATGAAGGCGCTTGAACCACCTCCGGCGGCAGGCTGTTCCAGACCTTGGGGGCTCGGACAGTAAAGAAATTCTTCCTTATGTCCAGCCTGAAACGATCTTGTAGTAGTTTGTGACCATTTGACCTCGTCAGCCCTTGGGGCGCTCTGGTGAACAAACGTTCCCCCAGATACTGGTGGTCACCCCTGATAAACTTGTAGGTGGCCATCAGATCACCCCTGAGCCTGCACTTTTCCAGGCTAAAGAGCCCCAGGGCTCTCAGCCTGTCATCGTAGGGTCTGCTTCCCTGACCTCTGATCATGCACGTGGCTCTTCTCTGGACTCTCTCAAGCTTCTCCACATCCTTTTTGAATTGTGGAGCCCAAAACTGGACACAGTACTCCAGCTGCGGCCTCACTAAGGCCGAGTACAGGGGGAGAATGACGTCCCGGGATTTGCTTGAGAAGCATCTATGGATGCAAGCCAGCGTTTTGGTCGTTTTACTAGCCGCAGCATCGCATTGCAGGCTCATGTTCATCTTGTGGTCAATGATGACCCCCAAGTCTCTTTCTTCCATAGTGCTAGCCAACATAGCACTGCCGAGCCTATAAGGATGCTGCGGGTTTTTCTTCCCAAGGTGGAGAACCTTGCATTTCTCGGCGTTGAACACCATCAGATTCTCATCCGCCCACTTGCTGAGCCTGTCCAGGTCAGCCTCGATCTCCCGCCTGTCTTCTGGTGTGGATGCTTTGCCCCAAAGTTTGGTGTCATCTGCGAACTTGGCCAGTCTGCTTCTGACTCCAGTGTCCACATCATTAATGAAGATGTTGAACAGTATGGGTCCAAGGACAGAGCCCTGGGGGACCCCACTGGTCACAGGACACCACGATGAGTGACTTCCATCAATTACTACCCTCTGGGTCCGACCCCGGAGCCAATTTTCCAGCCAGCGGATCGTGGAGGACCCAAGGCGACAATTGGCCAGTTTCTCCAAGAGACGATCATGGGACACCAGATCAAAGGCTTTTTTGAAGTCAAGATATATGACATCAATCTCATCTCCCTTGTCCAGGTGATAGGTCACCCCATGCTGGGGTGAAGACCCCTCCAGCCACATGCAGCAAAGCTAGCAGCTTGTCCTTAGGTCTCCCCATCCAGTCTCCCATCCAAGCCCCAACCCACCTAAAGCCTGCTGAGTTTGCAGGCTGTGCTCAAGCCTTGCTGCCTGAAGCTGCTCTAGGGCAGCAGGGGCTCTGCCAGACCCAAGGTGCTGGATCCCAGTTCTCCAGGTAGCCCCATTGAGGTTAGGCTGGGAAGTTTAGTTACAGACCCCCAAACAAAAACATATGCTGTCAGCCGAGGTAAAAAAAAGGAAAATCCTCAAGAAAACCCCAACAAAACCAAAAACCCAGGAAATAAAAATAAAATCAAATACTCTCTCTCTTAGCTCCCAAAGTGCTGTCCTGCCCTCGGAGAGGGCTGATCTTGCTGGCTCCCCCCTTTCGGGACCTCATTGCTTCAGGCTCCTGCCACAGGACCTCCACTGACAAAGGTCCTCCGACCCCCTTTGCTCCAACACTTTTCTCCGGCTCTGGTTGCTGCAGACATGCATGGAGAGGGGAGTTCCCCAGCACCTCTGCTTCCATGATTTGGCTCTCCCCGGGGCTGCACCTTACCAGCCCGAAGTACGTAGCACAGCTCGTCCTGGACCAACCTAATTGTATTTAATAGAAAATTGGAATGGCTTCAGGTCTGAGGCACGTGTCACAATGCAGAAATTGTCTGCTTTAGCTGATTGGAGCCACTTCAGTGGGGCATGATCCATAATTAATTGAAATTCTCTAGGCAGCAGGTAATACCTGAAATATTTGATGCCCGAATTAACAGCCAAACATTTGTGTTCGATGGTAGTGTACCTTTTTTATGGTCATTCAACTTTCTACTCACATAAGCCACTGGTCTTTTGAGCCCATCTATTGCCTGCGAGAGGACTGCCCCAATAGCCTTTCCTGATGCATCTGCCTGTAGAATGAAAGGCTGTTAAAAACTAGATGTTTGCAACACATCCCAACACAAAGCCGCCTTTACTGTCAAAGGTTTCTTCATGCTTTGTGTCCATTGTTATGGAGCCATTCCCTCTTCTCTGCATGGTATCAATGAGGGATTTTGTGATCTCTGCAAGATGTGGAATATGTGGCAGAAATGCCACCGTCGGTGCCCCTCTGCAGAGATCTGTCTCAGCCAGCCTGAGAGGCTGGTGTTGAATCCCTCAGGGTGGGGATCTCCCACCTTGTCTGCATGACAAAAGCCTGGTGCCTGGGAGGCGATGCTCTAGTCACCTGGGCGGGGGGGGGGGGGGGAAGGCCCGGCCCTGCGCGCGGGCCCAGGTAGTCAGGGATGCTTGGGAGATTGGTCGGCTTGTGGCCAGTATTGGCGGCTTCGATTGGACCGGGCTGCTGAGGTCAGAGAGGTTATTTAAGGGTCCGGGCCAAGAAGAAGGCAGCCATTTAGCCATGCGGTCATCCAGGTGAATCTGAACCTGGGAGAGGAGCTTCACCATCTGAACCTGGCTCTCTCCTCATCACCGCATGCTCCAAGAGTGCCCTGCCTCCAGAGGAAACAACAACCACCTCTGGGTGATGTGTGTGAGCAAGATACTCGAGATCCGATTAGATATTTAGTTTCAGTAACTCAGATGCGTGTTTAAACGGCTACCTCAGCCACCCTGGTTTGCATTATGGGATTCCTTGATATTCCTGTAATATTTCTATGATACTGCTCTACCTTTTACCCTGTTTCCGCCCTACCCCCTGTCATCAATAAAGTTCTCCTTGTGACTGGTGTGGGAGACTTATTGAGGGGTGGGTCAAAATTATGCCAAGGAGGCCCCTTAGGTCTGTGGACTAAGGGAGACTTTCCTATTAAGCCCCTGACTTGGGGAAGTGCCCCAAGTGCCTGTATTGGGTCTAGTACCCATCGGACGATCAGGCCTGTGTTCTCCAAGGCACGCAGAGCCAGAAGGGAGTCCAGAGCCGTGGATGGTGGCAGCGGGACCCCAGGCTAGCGGGTGTGCTCCAGGGAAGGGGTCGGCCGGACGGGAGGCACCCCAGGGAGGCACTCGGAGCCTGGAAGGTGGTCGGGCGCAGGGTGGTGGGCGGCTTCACACAGGAGCGCCCCCTACTGGCCCGCCACAGAATAAACCGACAGTAATAACTGGCCAGTCCCAGGAATGCTCTCATTTTGTTGCTTACTTTGCAGAGGAAGGTAGTTCCTTATAACCTCTACTTTATCTGCAAGTGGTTTTATCCAGCCCTGTCCCACCACGAATCCTAAATATTGTTTTGGCCTGGCCCAGAGCACATTTCTTGGGGTTAGCTGTTAATCCTGACTGCTGTAGCTCCTGCAGTACAGCTCTTATTGACCGTACGTGTTCTTCCCATCCCTCTGTATAAACCATGATATTGTCAATATATGTTGCAGCATAATCCTGGTGAGGGGCCAATACCCAATCCATAAGCTTTTGCAAAGTGGCTGCCGCTCCACTCAGCCCAAAGGGCATCCTTTTAAATTCATACCAGCGCCAAGGGGTTCCAAAGGCTGACTTTGCTTGATCCTTTGCCCTCAACGAAATTTGCCAATAACCTTTGGCCAGATTAAACATGGAGATAAACTTGGCCCTTCCTATTCATTCTAGGAGACACCCCCCTGGGGCTCAGGGAAAGCATTGAATCGTGTAATAAGGTTTAACTTCCTAAAGTCCACAAACGGATTGTCTCACCAGGTTTAGGAGCTGCTACAAGAGGCCTTTGCCATAGACTGCGAGATGTAGTAATGACTCCCTGCTGCAACATCTTATGCAATTCCTCCTCAATGGGCTGATACTTATGGTACCGCATCCAATATCATTTTTCCTTACGTTCCCTTCTGGAGTCAGGATCTTATGTATTACTCCCCGAGCTCTCCCTGGAGCTTCGCTAAAGACATCAGAAAACTCTCTGTAATAAGGCCTTTCAGCTGTCCACGTTGCCCTTCTAAGAGCCATCTTCCTTAGGTTACCCTGTTTTCCACTAGTATAATCCCAACATCCCTCTCTATGTCGTGACCAAAGACCTCTTTCTCAGATAACGAGGTAATTCATAAATCTTCTCTTTCCATGCATAACTTTAACAAACAGACACAGTAAATTTTTTTCTCTTCTTCATATCCAGGTCTAAGGACTTTATACTCTACAGAGCCCGCTTGCCACACAATTACGAAAGGGTCCTGCCAGCAATTAAGGAATGTACTGGTGGAACCGGGCAGCGGCATTAAGACTCGCCGCCCTACCTGCAACTCATGCTCCGTAGCCCGCTTATTGTATTGTTCCTTCTCCAGATGCCGCGCACTCTGCAAGTTCATACCAGTAACCTATAAGACTGAAGTCTCTCTCTCAAAGCAGTTATTCCCCTCCTCTCTGGCCCTTCCTAATCTGGCATAGTAGCTCATTCTTCACCTCACATCGAGGCAGCCTCCCACACAACTCTGGTCTCATTACCTGTTGTGTCTTTTTTGCAGTTTCAGTCTCCCACATTACTTGGAAAGTCGGTTCTTGCCTTTGTGCCTCCCTAAATTGGGCACCACTGGTTAATTCCTCCAGGTTGAAAAGGGCTTCATCCTCCTCATTGACTGTCTCGGTATTTTCTTCTCCTAATAACCCAGCCTGATATTTTTCTCAGGCACGCATGGTTTTTAGAATATCATATGTGTCAGGGCATTCCCTCCCCAACACCATGGGATATGGCAACTCTGGTGCCACTCCTACGGGTATCTCTCACGTCACATAGTTACTGTGACCTTCCCACATTCATATGTAGAGGCCCTGCCATACATACAAATCATTCTAACAAGGGAGGTCTTCCCTCCTTTTCCGCATGGAAAAAGATTAGCCTTAATCAGGGTCTGAGCAAAACCCTAATTAGGATTTGAGCCCTAATCAGGGTCTGAGCATGCCCCTAATCACCCGTTTCCCTGCCACTCTCACCCATACTGTGGGCTTCTCCAACTTGAGGTCCCTCTAGCTTCACCCAAACTACAGCCCATCATTTCTATCTGAGATTGCTCCTGCCCTCAACTTCTATTCCCCTTGTCTTTTTGACTGACAGGGAACCTCCCGAGCTGGTAAAACTATCCCTGACCACATGGCAATCTTCTCATCAAGGGCTATTTGGCAGGTGGCTTGCTGCTGTTGCAGTATTTGCACCATTAGGCTTAATGTTTGCTGTAGCGCCTCCGCTTCGTCCACTGTAGGTCCATCCGATGGACTTAGGCCGCTGTCAGAGTTCCCAGGGAATGCACCAAGATGTCGCGGATAGGTGCTATAGGGCAAACAGGAAATAAAGAGAGAAAAAAAATCAACCCCCTAACAAAAAACATTAAAAAAAAGGAAAATACTAAAAAAAACAGGAAATAAAGAAGAAAAACAACCCCTCTAACAAAAAACACAAAAAACCTCAAAAACCAGGAAATAAATAATTTTTAAAAATCACGCCCCCTAAGAAAAAACATTAAAAAAAATGGAAAATCCTCAAAAAAACTAACCCCCTACCCCAGGAAATAAAGAAGAAAAAAAAAGCAAGGCCTCTAAGAAAAAAACATTTAAAAAATGGAAAGTTCTAAAAAACAAAAAAAACAGGAAATAAAGAAGAAAAAAGCAACCCCCCCTAATAAAAAAAATGAAAAGGAAAATACTGAAAAAAAACAGGAAAAATAAAGAAAAAAACCCAACCCTCCTAACAAAAAAAAAAAAAAAAAAAAAAAAAAAAAAAAAAAAATGGAAAAACCTCAAAAAACCCCCAGGAAATAAATAATTGAAAAAAAATCACGCCCCCTAACAAAAAACATTAAAAAAAATGGAAAATCCTCAAAAAAAGCCAACCTCCTGTCCCAGGTTTTTTTATAAAAAAAAAAAAAGCAAAGAAAAAAACATTTTAAAAATGGGAAGTTCTAAAAAACAAATGAAGAAATAAAGAAGAAGAAAAAAGCAAACCCCCTAATGAAAAACCATTAAAAAATAAAAGGAAAATACTAAAAAACCCAGGAAATAAAAAGAAAAAAAAAATCAACCCCCCCTAAAAAAAAAAAAAAGGAAAAAACAAAAAAAGGAAAAACCTCACCCCCCCCCCCCAGGAATTTTTGCTGCAGGGGTGATTTTTTAAAAACATTTAAAAAAATGGAAAATCCTCAAAAACAAAACAAAAAAACAAGAAATAACGGTGGGGGGGGGGGGGCGGGAATCAACCCCCCCAACAAAAAATTTAAGAAAACGGAAACACCTCAATAAACCCAGGAAATAATTAAACAAAAATCACACCCCTAACAAAAAAAAATTAACAAAAATGGAAAATCCTCAAAAAAAAAAAAAACGGAAAAAAAATCAACCCCGTTAACAAAAAACAATTGTGAAAATGGAAAAAAAAAAACCCTCAAAACCCCAGGGAATAAATAATTTAAAAAATCACCCCCCTCTCCCCAACAAAAAACGTAAAAAAAAAAAATTAAAGTGCTAGGGGAGGGGAGGAGAGAGATATTAAAAAACAGAACCTCCCCCACCTCCTATTAAACCCGCGCAGGAAGTGCCGGGCACGCGAGGGCGAGCGCCTGGCAGCACAGAGCGGCGTGCCCACGCCGCCAATGGGAGGAGCGCTGGGGCCGGAAGTGCGGCGCTCTACCTCCCACCCGCCGCCGCCTCGCTGCTCCGTTGCGCTGAGGTAAGCGGTGCGGCGGCGCTGGCAGTCTGGCCGCGGCCGCGGTCGAGGCGGGTCGGGCCGGGCAGCGCCGCGCCACGCCACACCTGCCCCGTTTGGAGCCTCACTTTCCCCTCAGCCCACCTGACAGTTGACTCCCTGCCCGCTTTTCCCTTCCTGTCTCCTGCGGCGCCCGCCCGCCGGCTCCATCCAGCGCCACCCTCAGCTGCACCGCAGCCCTCATAGGGGGGGGAGCGCCTCTGTCCGTCCGTCCGTGCTGCGCGTGTGGCCGTGCCCGGGGTAGACGGCGCTCGGACATCGGGGCGCGGATGCCGAGGAGGAGCTGACAGGACGCCTGCGAGCGCCTCCAGCCATGGAGCCGCCGTCCGGAGCCGCCGTCTGGGTGCTGTGCTGCGTCCTGCTGCACCACGGCCGGGCCGACAGGCCCCCCGGCTCCCACCTGGACGAGACCGCCATCGCAGGTAAGCAACCGCCTCTCTCCCCTACCTGGCAGGCATGAAGGCATCCACGGTCTTAAACAGCCCCCCCCAAAAAATGAATGGTCAATGGTAAATAGCACAGCGTTTAAAAACAAAAAAAAAAAATGCTTTTTGGAAATCCACAGCTTCTTCTCGGGAACGACGGAGACACGGCAACGAGAGGATCCTTTTCTTTTCCCGCACGCTTTCGGGCTCGGGGAAAGTTTGAAAGGGCGTCCGAAGTCCCCGTCTGTCGGAAATTTTAAACTTCGTTTTTATTTGTTGCGCTTTAGTCTGGTAAAAGTCTTCGGGGACACGTTGCAGGATCATCCTGTTATAGAGCGAGGTTGAAATAGCCCCCCAAAACCTGTGCGTTTCGAAGGGGCTGGCAGGTTATTGCTGCCTGGAGGTTTATTATTATTATTATTATTTGTTTTTTTTCATGAGTTTGTTTTAATTTTGGATACGAGCTTCTTTGGAAAGCTTCAAATTTGCATTTTTGCACGGCGAGGTGGGGCTGGTAAAAAATATCGTGGGGAATCAGCATGGGACACGTTGCGGGATCCTATAGCTTATAGCGCAAGGTTTAAATAGCCCCCAAAATGTGTGCGTGTCCAAGCGGTTGCCGGGTTATCGTCGTCTGGAGATTTAATTCCCCCCCCCCCCCCCGGTTCGTTTTTAATTTTGGATGCAAACTTGTTTGGAAAATTTCACGTTTTTGCTTTTAAAACAAACCCAGATACTTTTTCAAAGGCAGAATTGTCCTGTTCCATGGGTTTAATTTGCACCATAGTTTCTGTAATGATTGTACTTTGAGAAGGGAGTGCTTGATTGTGTGTTGGCAGGGACTGGGGAGGGAGCGGGGGCTGCAGAAAGCTGGATGTCTTGTGCTCGAGTTCACCATCCGAAACCCCCAAACCTGCCTCCCAAAAGGCAAACATTGACGTTACATTGGCACTCGGTGAGGAGGACAAGGGTTGAATGGGCTGCCGCAGGCACAGATCTCCCTCTGTGCCTTGTTAAAAGTCTTTTTGTCACGGTTGGTTGGAGGCATCGTTCTTGTTGGTTCCTGTACTGTTAAAGGCTGGGATGAGGAAAAGCTGTGAGGACTGGGAGTCCTGGCACCTTTCACAACCACATGCCCAAGGAAAATTGGAAGGTATCCTTGCAGCCCAGGAGACCAGGAATGCAGTTGATTTACATATTGGGGTGGGGGGAAGTCTATGCAAAAATGCTGTCTGGGAAGGGCGGCATTTAACCCTGAGCTTTCCAGCCATCCAGTGTCCTGCTGCATCTCATTCCTGGAAATAGGTGGGTTGGTTGCACTCAGGGCTTCTTTATACCTGAACAGGCAGACCTTCTTGAATACAGGTTTTATCTGCTGTGGGGTGAAGACAGCAGGCAGCCACCCTAACGGCTATAAAGACAGCCCTGTGTTAGACACAGCCTTCCTATACCTGCCTGCAGTGTCTTTAGAAGAGCTTGTACCGCCCTTGATGTGCAATAGCAAGGGCCCCTGGAATATAATTAGCAAACAGTTCACTCCTTAGCATCGACAAATTTGCATATTAGCTTTTACACCCATGTGGTAGCTCTCATTTGCATTAGTAAACAGTCATTTCACTCTGTCCTCACCAGCGAGTAATAACGACACATCTCTTGAATCTTAAGCTTTGACAGAGATCAGGAACCTGTTGCTTGCTTTTTGAGCTGTGATGCTGTTCCTTTTTGACAGTGTGGTGATTTCTTTCTTTCTTTCTTTTTTTTTTTTTTTTTCTTAAACAATTTTTTTTAGGACTTGCCATAAATTAGTTTATGTTGTAATTGGTTGATCTAGTCCAAACCTCTGCAGGTTGCTAGCTCTGATTCTTATAGTCTGCATGTGAGATTCCTTGTGATGTTAGCCCCTGAAGCCAGGTAGCAGCCAGTCCTTTTGAGCTAGGGTTCATTCTTTCAGGGGATATTTAAATGAGTTGTCTGGGAGGCCCTGCAGAAATGTGACAGTGGTGGTTCTGCTGTTTTTCCACTCTTACCTTGAAATGGGATGTAATCTAGACCAGCAGAGGCGAACAGCCTGAGATGCTTAGGCTTTGTAGGGCGTCCACATCTGAAAGTTTCCTTTTCCCTTTGGGTTCCCCTGTCTCAACAGGCAGATCCCTGCTGTGCATGGAGTTTAAAAAAGCCTCCACACGTGGCATCCAGAAAGGGTAGAACAACAGTTTGTTGCATGTCTGTGATTCTGAACTATATATGAGGTCTGACTGTGCTGCATTGACACATGTTGATGCATAATAGATTTATTCACCCAGGAGGCCAATAATTTATGGCACTTAAGTACTCTGTATAGGTTTCCTTGTTGGATAATTTTTGGAAGGTTTTGTTGTGCATGCCACACTGTTCATGTGGCCAACGGCAAACAGGGTTTCTAAGATTTGATTTGATTTTTTTTTTTTGATTTGGCATTTGCTCTTTAGCTGCCTAGTCTTGAAGTTCAGAAAATGGCTTGTATACAGTGCATATACCTTTGGCTTCATGGGAACAGAGTATGGGATCCTGTTAGCTGGATGCTCGAATGTTCATTTCTGTGATCATTAAATAGACACAAATCAGTGTAAGATTCTAGATTTTAAAATGAAGCACAGATGATTTTTCTTAGATTTGGTCTAATTTTAGTGTCAGAAGGGATGGATGGCAGTGGTGCATTGCAAGAATTGCATTACCCTTTTCATTTACATGGGGTAGTGCACAACAAAACCTTCAACAATTATCTAGCAAAGAAACCTACACAGAGTACTTAAGTGCCATAAATTATTGACCTTCTGGGTGAATCAATCTATTATGCATCAACATGTGTTGATTCAGAAAGCAGAGATGTGCGAGTTTGAACACATTTTTCCCAATGGAGTCATTTGGCCCCTGGAGCTCCAGATGCCTATGTATGCTCAGGAAAAATGATGATTCATACGGAATATCAATGTGATTTCATGGCTTCTAAGCTGGTCATGCCAAGCTTATAACTAGTAGTTTTGTATCTGCATGGGAGAGAATTGTATTTGGTCAGTAGGCTCTGGGGAGAGCCCTGCTTTACGCTGCATGCAGCTTTTCATTGGTCATCTTCATGACCATCTGTCGTTTCGAATTGTGTGTTCACGCCTAGGTGTCTGTCTGAAGTTTAGCAAATCATAGTAGTGGCGGAAAAATTAGTCTGATCACATATGTGAAATGAGTTGGCACCCCCATAGGTTTTACTTAAAGCCAAAAGGAAACGAGCTTCTACTCTAAGTTCTTGCTTAACACAGGCCGAAGAACCCCACCCAATAATTTCCATGTCAAGGCTCTTGCATAAGCTAGAGCAGATCTTCTAGATATGCATCCAGTCTCTGACTTAAATATTTGAGACAACAGAGAATCTACTGTGTCCCTTGATAAATTGTTTTAATACATAATTTTTCACCTTATTTTTAGTCTGAATGTTTCTAGCTTCAGCTTGCAGCCACTGGGTCTCATTAGGCTTTTTTCTGCTAGATCTAAGAGTGGTCTGCTATCTGAAGCTTTTTCTTGTGTGGGTCATCCTGGGTGACTTCTTTCATTGGATAAATTAAATAGATTGAGCTACAGGATTGAGCTTTATGACATGTATTCTTAACTTCAAATCATTCTCCTACTGCTCTTTTAAGTACCCCTACCCCCCAATTTCTGAACACCCTTTTTGTAGTGTGGCCATCAGAAGTGTTCACTGTGTCCCTGTAATGGTCCTGCTACTGCTATATGTGGAGTTGGTTCATGTCCCTACCCCTACTTCGTATTTATAGATTTCATAGATTTTAGGGTCGGAAGGGGCTTGTTAGATTCATAGATTCATAGATGTTAGGGTCGGAAGGGACCTCAATAGATCATCAAGTCCGACCCCCTGCATAAGCAGGAAAGAGTGCTGGGTCTAAATGACCCCAGCTAGATACTCGTCTAACCTCCTCTTGAAGACCCCCAGGGTAGGGGAGAGCACCACCTCCCTTGGGAGCCCGTTCCAGACCTTGGCCACTCGAACTGTGAAGAAGTTCTTCCTAAGGTCCAGTCTAAATCTGCTCTCTGCTAGCTTGTGGCCATTGTTTCTTGTAACCCCCGGGGGCGCCTTGGTGAATAAATCCTCACCAATTCCCTTCTGTGCCCCCGTGATGAACTTATAGGCAGCCACAAGGTCGCCTCTCAACCTTCTCTTGCGGAGGCTGAAAAGGTCCAGTTTCTCTAGTCTCTCCTCGTAGGGCTTGGTCTGCAGGCCCTTGACCATACGAGTTGCCCTTCGCTGTATCCTCTCCAGGTTATCCGCATCCTTCTTGAAGTGCGGCGCCCAGAATTGCACACAGTACTCCAACTGCGGTCTGACCAGCGCCCGATAGAGGGGAAGTATCACCTCCCTGGACCTATTTGTCATGCATCTGCTGATGCACGATAAAGTGCCATTGGCTTTTCTGATGGCTTCGTCACACTGCCGGCTCATGTTCATCTTGGAGTCCACTAGGACTCCAAGATCCCTTTCCACCTCTGTGCCACCCAGCAGGTCATTCCCTAGGCTGTAGGTGTGCTGGACATTTTTCCTCCCTAGGTGCAGCACTTTGCATTTCTCCTTGTTGATAGACTGACTCATTCTGATCATACCAACTCATCTGGATTGCTTGGCAAAACTGTGCTCAATTGAACAACATGCACCAAATACAACTAAAAGGAGGACTGACATCTGAGAACAAGGGCACTGATAAGGTGTGGGACTGTATCCTGAAACAGACACTGAAAAGGATTTTGGGGTAGCAAACCAGTTAAATAAGCTCCTGCTGCAGTACTGGATGCTAAGGGCTAAGGCTGTGCGCAGCTGGAGTACTGCATCCAGTTTTGGGCACCACACTTCAAGAAGGATGTAGATAACCTGGAAAGGCGTTCAGAGGAGGGCCACCCATCTGGTTAAAGGTCTACAGGAAAAACCCTATGAGGACAGATTGAGGGACCTGAATCTCTTCAGCCTCCGCAAGAGAAGGCTGAGAGGTGATCTTGTGGCTGACTACATACTCATCGGGGGGGGCGGGGGGACAGCAGGAAATAGAGGATATGATATTTACCAGGGCGCCCGTTGGGGTCACTAGAAACAACGGCCACAAACTGAAGGAGAGCAAATTTAGATTGGACATCAGGAAAAAAAATTCTTTAGTGAGGGTTGCCAAAATATGGAATATGTATCCAAGGGAGGTGGTGCTATCCCCTTCCTTGGAGGTATTTAAGAGGAGATTGGACAAATACCTGGCTGGGGTCATCTGAGCCCAGCACTCTTTCCTGCCCAGGGCAGGGGGTTGGACTCAATGACCTAACAAGGAGAAATGCAAAGTGCTGCACCTAGGGAGGAAAAATGTCCAGCACACCTACAGCCTAGGGAATGACCTGCTGGGTGGCACGGAGGTGGAAAGGGATCTTGGAGTCCTAGTGGACTCCAAGTTGAACATGAGCCAGCAGTGTGACAAAGCCATCAGAAAAGCCAATGGCACTTTATCGTGCATCAGCAGATGCATGACAAATAGGTCCAGGGAGGTGATACTTCCCCTCTATCGGGCGCTGGTCAGACCGCAGTTGGAGTACTGCGTGCAATTCTGGGCGCCACACTTCAAGAAGGATGCGGATAACCTGGAGAGGGTACAGCGAAGGGCAACTCATATGGTCAAGGGCCTGCAGACCAAGCCCTACGAGGAGAGACTAGAGAAACTGGACCTTTTCAGCCTCCGCAAGAGCAGGTTGAAAGGCGACCTTGTAGCTGCCTATAAGTTCATCACGGGGGCACAGAAGGGAATTGGTGAGGATTTATTCACCAAGGCGCCCCCGGGGGTTACAAGAAACAATGGCCACAAGCTAGCAGAGAGCAGATTTAGACTGGACCTTAGGAAGAACTTCTTCACAGTTCGAGTGGCCAAGGTCTGGAACGGGCTCCCAAGGGAGGTGGTGCTCTCCCCTACCCTGGGGGTCTTCAAGAGGAGGTTAGACGAGTATCTAGCTGGGGTCATCTAGACCCAGCACTCTTTCCTGCTTATGCAGGGGGTCGGACTTGATGATCTATTGAGGTCCCTTCCGACCCTAACATCTATGAATCTATGAATCATGCACCGTTCCTCTAGTTTTTCAATCATCTGCAAATGTGATTATCAATTACTGCCTTTGTTTCAGTCATCAGTAAAGATATTGAACTGAACTGGGTCCAGATCAGGTCTTTACAGGACACCCCTGGAAACTTTCCCACTAGATGATGTGTTGCTTTTTGTAGTGTGTCAGTTAACCCAGTTTTTAATCCATTTAGTCTGGGCTACATTTGATTGCTGTATAGTGCTATTATCCTCTCTGACTGTTGTGCAGAGCTGAGACAACAGCACCCTTGCCAGAGTCTCAAGTCTATTATGTCAGTACAATTACTGTCGTTAACTATGCTTGTGATACTGTCAAAAGCCGTATCGAGTTTGTCTGACAAGATGTGTTTTCCACAGAACCTTGTTGTTTGGTATTACTTATTCTGCTTTCCCCTAATTCTCCACTGACTGCATCTTGTCAGTCTTTCTGCACTTGTATTTGGTTCCTAGTGCAGTGCTGAATGTATGTGGGTGCTGTAGAGAGGAGGCCTTGATGCCTATTGCTGGGGGAAAGGTTGAGAAGCTGGCCCTGTTCTCCTGTCCTGCAGTTGCAACATCTTTCAACTGCACTCTAGGATGTAAAAGGAAAAAATAAGTGGCCTGGCCACCCATCCCTGGCTTCTCTCCTCATAAGATTACATCCCTGTCCTTTATGTTGACTTGTATCCATACAGTGCATGAGGAAATGCTTCTGATGCCCTGCTCCTGCTCAAAGAGATCTCAGATTTTGGTGGGATGTCTTGTAGGAATAGAATTGGTTTTGCTCCTTGTTGTGGCATGGTCCAAATGAAGTAGCAATCCTTCCTCCTGTCTGTACTGCTCTTATTACTTCTGGGATACCCCTTGTTAACAGTTGTCATAAAGCCTAGACTGCTTGAGAAAGTGCAGTCAACCCCTGGGAGAAATTTGGCAGCCACTATGAGCAGGGGGATTGGATTAGAGGACAGTGGTGGTCCTTTTTAGCATTGGGATCCTTAAATCTGAGTCAGTTCATTCTCTTTCTTCTTGACCCCTGGGGACCTGGATTACCTGCATCGCCCTCAATATATTCAGAGCACCTGCATTAAGGCTGTGTCTGTAATCGAATCTCATGCTTCAGGGCTTCAACCAGTCATTGCAGGGGGCAGGAAGGATTTCCCCTGCACCTTCACCCCCCATGTATGATTGGCCACAGATGGGGAGGATCTGCTTTGTGAAGTAGCAGGCAAGATCCTCTTCAATGCCTAGCTGGTATGTCTTGCTCATGTGTAGTGTTTTGGGAATTTTTCAGGGTTTATCTTCCGAACATAAAAACTAGGTTGAAATTGGGATAAAAGGAAGAAAAGAAAAAACATCGGTTTAAATCAGGGAAAATAATACGTTCCCGTGGCAGTGAGGGAGGGACTGGAGTAAGGCTGGGACTAATGAAGGGGCGTGGTGCAGCCCATCGGCCACTCCTGGGGCTGAAGCAGGGAGCAAAGTGGGGGGAGCTGTCGGTGGGTGTGAGGTGGGCGGGGGGGCATGGCTCTTGCTGCTACGTGTCCCCCAGGAGGGCTGCAGGCTGGATCTGTACGTGGGACAAGAGCAGGCTACTGCCTGCTCCAAGCACTAGGAAGAGCCCGGTTGTGCCACCATCGGCCCCAGCCAGCAGCAACAGCCTGCTCTCATCCCGCACGCAGATCTGGGGGTATTTGTCCCTTGGGAAGAGCCTGGTGCAGCCCCACAGCCCTCGCGGGGGGCGCATAGCAGCAAAAGCTGCACCCTCTGCACCTCACACCCACTGATGGCTTCCCCTGCTTTGCTCCCTGCTGCAGCCTTGGGTGCAGCCGATGGACTGCACTGCACCCATCCCCCCAGTTGCAGCAGCCTGCTGCCGGGCTGCCCTGGCACTGGGGGAAGGGGAGAGTGGTGTGTGGCTGGATGCAGAGGGTTTGACCCAGGCAGCGGCTCCAGTCCTGTGGGCCCATGCAGAGCCGTCGGGTGCAGTGCCCACCTCAGGGAGTGGGGCTAGGCTTTCCTGCCTGCCCCCCTGGCGGGGCAGCAGCTCCCAGCACCTGGGGCAGGGCTGCAGCCAGAGCCACTGGGTGCAGCTGGGACCTGCCCACCCTGGGAGCGATTTCCACAGCCCCTCCCGCTCTGCCCAGGGTCAGAGCTGGGAGCCCCTTGCCCCCAGGTAGCAGCTCCAGCCACCCTCCCCCGGGCTCCTTGTGGCCACCCTCACCCCCCACTCTATGTGCAGCTGCTACTCCCACCCCTCCCCCCACAATCATTTTTTACTGATTTACACTGAAAAATGGGTGTAAACCAGTAAAAACTGAATAATTTCAATTAAAAAAAAAAAAAAAAGCTAATTTATTAGTGAAATTCAGTAAAAGCTGAATGCGGAACACTACTCACATGCTTAGTGTTACACACATTCTCATATCTGGGGCTGGGGAGAAATGTCACTCCCAGTCAAATCAGCAAGGACCCATAGGGGTTTATAGCTCGGCATGTTGTTTGCTGGCTGGATGATATGGACATATCTCATCCATTAATCAGAAAATGAGGTTTGGAAGAGACCTCAGGACAGACTTCTGGTCCAACCCGAGACAACTGGTCCAACCCCTACTCAAAGCAGGACCAGCCCCAACTAGATCACCCCAGCCAAGGCCGGGGTGATTATCTAGCTGGGTCTTCAAAACCTCCATGGACGGAGACTCTGCCATCTGTCATTAAATTCCCTGCCATTGCCAAGGCCTTGGGCACTGGGGGCACCTTTTGGTTTCTCCTGTTCTCTGGCTGTGGTGCACAATGATTTACATCCCTGAGAATCGAAATGTTTTAGTTTAGCAAAAGTCTGTGGGATTATGTATGCTGTACAGGTGAAATGTAGCGGCCTGTGACAGACAGAAGGTCAGGCCAGATGATATCACAATCCTTTCTGACCTTAAAGCCGACCAGACGGTGTTCAGAGCGTTCCTACCTGCTGCTGAGGCTATCGCTCTCCGAGTAGCTGCTGACTTGCAGTTTATGCTCCCTCCTTTTCACTTTAATCTTCCTGAAAAGTATTAGGAAATCATTTGACACCAGCTCAGAAGTACTCTTCCTCCACGAGGTGTGCGCCGAAGGGGGAGAGCACAGGGTTGGACCACAGAGTCAGGCTTTTTGTGGTAGGTGGTGAATGTTGCCGCGGGGTTTCTTCCACACAATAGCAGTTATGATGTTTCATTCCCTTGAGTCATGATCTGTTGTCTTTTTTTTCACTGACCACTTGATAAGAGAAGTTCTCTTTTACTTCTGCAGCTTCAACAGAGCCCCAAGAGTGGTTCTTGTAGGAGGCACCCCCCAGCATAATATATACTTTATCAGGATCCTCCTTCAGATCCTAAGTCCTCTTTTTCATGTGCTTCCAGTCTAACTCTCTTCCACGAGCTGGAGTAAAAATCTGTCCATCAGTAAGCTGGCTGTGAGCTGAGAGTCCTGTTTTTCTGGATAAACTCTTATCTTGTTACCTCCCTTTTTTACCTGTCTCTCCTTATTATGTAATTTGCTTTTGCCCGCTGGCACCCAGACTGGGAGCTCTAGGTGGGAACTGTTATCTGGTTGCTTTTTCTGGAATATCGAGCGCAGTCTTCTTTCATATGGCAGATTTATATACAGGACAGCAACTATAGTTTTACATTTAGGTGACTGAACCAGACAGTTGCATCAGGAGCAGCAGAGCGTATCGCTGTGATACCTCCTTCATATTTGTGGACTGGGCATTGAGTTGTAATTCGTTCTCTGGTCTGTTCTGGGTGACCGCAGTCGCACACTGGAGAGTGTTTTTTAATTTTCCAGGGACTAGCCATGATCGTCAATACGGGGCTCCCAGATACTTTCAAAATCCAGATAGTAAAGAGGAAGAGGACACCCAAAGGACACTTAAATATGCTCTTGAGACTGCTAAATTTTTCTAACTCATTTGCAACTAAAGTGCTGTATGAAATTAAAAGAAGCATCTGTCTAACAAGATGACTGATTTCCCTGTGTGCCTGGTGACCCGAGAGGTATGAATGTAAGCTTTCAGTGAAGACACTTTATGACCAGAAGGATAAAATGCACTTCCATATGTTATATGAAAAGCACCATAGACAGAGGATAGTGTATTTTATGATGCTGAGTCTTCTGGTGAATTTGTCTCTTGCCCCAGAATTATATTCCAGAAACTTGACTTGGGAGAGAGGAGGAGAAGTGGAAATGTTTTTAGGACATAAGGACAAAGGACATTTTTAAAAAATGTGCTGAGAATGCAAATCAGTGCAACTGTGTCTGCAGAAAGCCTGAGATGAAACAGCCTTGGGAGGGGAGAGGATCTGAGTGGGTTGTTTAGTCTTGACACCTAAATATTAACAGTGCTAGCTGTTTAATTGATACTTCTGACTAACGCACATGTTCTGCATAAGACCTATCACTCACTGGGTCAGACCGTAGGTCCATCTTGCCTAGTCTTACCGGGGCAGACTGTGGATGCCGAAAGGGAGAGCGATCTGGGTCTGACCAGGGTTTTTTGTACTGTTCTGCAATCCTGAAGCATCCCTCCATTTCTCTCAATGCCAGAAGCCCCCTCCTCTCTTCCCAGCTGCTGAAATATCCAGTTTTCTCCCTCCTAGCATGTAAACGTGCCATGGTGCCGATACATATGAAGAACATGGGCCCGGTAGAAAATTTAGTTGAGTGAATGTGAAAACTAGACCCCGAAATGCTGTGGTGGTATTTTGATGATTTTTTTTTTCATATGCGTTAACCTCTCCAACAGTGATTTAAATGTAGAGGTGGCTGCAGAATTTGACGGGTATAGCAAGCAGAGTGCCACAGGACCTGGGGATCCCAATCAGGTTCCTGCAGAGCTCTCAGGCTCTTGGCCTGCCCTTGTTCCCTGGACCCATCCTCATTGCAGCTCTGGATAGCAATTTTTTTTTGCAGCCTCTTCTTTGCCACAGGCCTGGGGGAACACCCATTCTATGATGACTTCTCTCTTTTATTTTATTTAACTCTACCAAGCTGCTGTTCAGTTGTTCTTCTGCACCCAGAAGGTTTTTGACACTTACAGCTACACTCGGCTCCAGCCGTGTTAAATCATTTGCTAGACTGGCAGCTGCATCAGGGCGTTAGCTGTACATGCTGGTAGGAGCCTCTGTGAAAGGTGGAGGGAAGTTCTGGGGGGGAGTTTCTCTGATTTGTTTGACCCTTCAGCTATCTACCAAGGTTGTAGTGCTGACAGTATTAGGAAATGCCTAGAGCCCTGACTGCGAAGTTAACTCAAGTGACCCAGCTGGCTAGAATACACTCTTGTTCTGACATCTAACATGCTCTTCACTTCATGTACAACTGAAGCTGGCACTACAGTTCTAGCAGTGTCTTCTAAGCCAATTTCTGGTGACTGTTACTCCATTTACCTTCCAGCCTTCTCTTTGTGTTTACTGGGAGCTTGAATGCACAGTGATGTTTGGCTTATTCAAAAATGAAAGGATTTACCTTGTTGCCAGTGACATTGTGAGTACTGTACTGTTTTCAACCTTTTTTCGTTTGCAGACCCCTAAAAAATTTCATGTGGAAGTGTGGACCTCTTTGAATTGTAAGTGTGGGCATTCACATACTTTTGGCTGATCATAGTCATCTTTCACAGACCCCTTAGTCATAGTCTGCGGACCCCCAGGGGTCCATTGACCATGGGTTGGAAACCACTACTGTAGAGACTTGGAGCTAAAGTCCACTTAGGTACCTGTATGGTCCCTGGACCCATGGTGTCTGAGGCCTTCCCAATTTATTTTTGGACTTTCCCTCCCTAAACCCTGCCAGGTAAGGAGGAGTTATTTGCTTCTCTTAAGTGCTTCTTGTTCCCATTCCTGTTGTAGAGGGCTGTCCAATTGGTGGCCCGTGAGTGGCTGAGTTGTGGCCTGTGGGGCTGGACTTCCTGGGGTGGGATGAGCAGTGGTGATGGTAACTCCTGCCGCTGCTGTATCAGCAGGGCCAGTCTGTTGGGGGTTATTACTAGGGTTACCATACATCTGGGTTTTCCTGGACATGTCCTCTTCTTGAATCCCCTCATCTCCATCCAGGCAGTTTTATTTTTCTCAAACTGGGATTTTGTTCTGCTGCACTGATGGAAGTGGAAGGAGGGCGTTTGAAGGCGGGGCAACACTGGGAGAAGTTCTCTGGGTCCAGTGCTGCAGCAGGAGGTACCTGCTTTTCCAGTGGAGGAAGGGGGATCTTTTGAGGGCAGCGGGGAGCTCCGTGTTGTACTTGCGTGGGCTGAGTGGTCTCAGGAGACGCTGCCTGGTGTGGCGCTGGAGCCCTGTGGGGGGTGCCAGGGCCAGATTTGCTCTGCCGCTGTTTGCATAAATTGGAGTTGCCACACTTTGGCTTGGTCACACTGGGGACAGCTGGGGGGCAGGGGCTGCGGGTTGGGAGTGAGGGGTATTGGCGGGGCTGGGTGTCTGCAGGTCAGGAATGAGGGGTAATGGTAGGGCCAGGGGGCTGTGCATTGAGTGTGAGGTGTGTCTCTTTCCTGCTGCCTTGAGTCCTTTGGTGGTGCCTTAAACCCCAAATCATCTTTTCTGTAGGCCAGAGGTTCTCGTCCTCCATGATCCTACCACCTCCTTCCCTTATGGCTTGGCTTCCCGATGGTGCAAGGACACCCTAGCTGGTTCTGAAATGGGTGCAGCATAGCTGCTTTCAGGAATATCTGGCTTAATTAATTCTGCTGCTCTGCAGAGCTGATTAGCCCACCTGTTGCTCAGTGAGTGAGTAGCCTGGTGTCTCAGCCGAGCATTTTGAGCATGGAGATGATTGATTCCTTCCCCTGCCATGGCCTGCTGGTTGAGAGCTATTGCTCCATGATGGACTCTCACATCATCGAGTCTGGCTCTTGGCTAGGGCAGGACTGTTCCTTGGAGCACCTCTTCAGTTTTCAGACTAGGCTAGGACTGGGAAGCACCAGGGTGCTGCATGCCATGAAGATAAAGGAGCAAACCAAACTCCCCTAAATGTTGCCGACCTCTGGTCTGGGACATCTTGCTGGAGGGCAATGCTTTGATGGAGTATCACTTTGAGCATGGACTGCTTTCAACCTGTCCTGTGCTGCCGTGACCCCAGCCTGTCACCAGTCTTGCCTGTAGTGTCACTGCCTCACCTTTTCTCTGTGCTTGGCTGCCCAAAGGCTGCAGGAGCACCTGGGCTCTCTGGGCTGGATAAAATGGTTCCATGGTGCCAACCCCTGTCCCAGACCATGGAAGGAACTCCCATGGAAACTAACGACCATCGCAGATCTCTCCACCTTCCAGTCGAGGTACAAGGCACTCTTCTCTGGCCTTGCCTGAGCAGATGGAAAGATACAGCAAAGGCACATCTGTGTGTGTCTCATAATAGAAGCTGAAGCAGAACCCTCCACTGCACCCACTTTCCCCTTGGGGAGAGGATGAGAGAACAAATGTGGCCGATGTTAACACCTTCCTGGAAGGTGCTCACATACGGCTGTGATGAGCATGATACAGGCTCCTGCAGTCAGCTCCAGGCAACTTGCCTATGGGAGAATTTGTCCCTATGGTTTTATTGCCATGTCCAAAACCAGCACACTTGCAGTGGTGTACACCCCAGCAGAATACTGTGTTCCTGTGTGGTACAGAAGTTGTCACACTACATAAACAGTGTGAGACTCGCAACAGTCTGCACAACCTGCACACGCATGTACTCCCTGTGCTCTCAGCCATTAGACCAAGTGATACAAGGAGACAGACCCTAACATCATTACTGGCACTAAAGGCAAGCGATGATGAAACTGTTAACTGAAGACCCAAACAGATAGAGGCTTAAGAGTCATAAAACATTTGCACATGAAGCTACCAACTCCTGGAAGAAATTGGGGATGCCGAACCAAACCTATGTTCTGCAACAGAGTGGGCCCACTGCTGGGAAAGGTCAGTCCTATTCCTACAGTATCTTACACCAACACCAAACAAATTCCTCTTTGGGCACAGCCCTGACAGACAAGCATAGCTCAAGCTGAACAGACTGAGAACTGGACACAGCCACTTCAAAACAACAATTCACAAGATGACTGTCTTGGACAGCCCCCGTGTGAATACGGTTTCCAGCTAGCAGCACAGCTCCTAATCAAAAGCTGCAGTCTCTGTAAATGTTCAGGTGGGGTAGATGGGATAAGCACATTGAGCAATAATACCGGGGTGGGGGAGGTGGCTCATAGATTTGCAAACTGATATCTGACACTATACGCAAGAGCTGTCATCTCCCACTCGCACACAACATCAACTCCAGATCATTGGTTATGACTGAATAATTTGCTAGTTTTTAAATTCCTCTCGGACCAGCCACTTAACCAGAATAAAATAGGCAACATGGCATGGACTGCTGCTGACGTGATGTGTGGGAGAGGTGCAAGGTCCTGTCTGTACTACCGCACCTTTGTTTTATGCCCTACTCTTGCCCGTTTGCATTGAGTGTTGATTGCAAAGTACATAAAAAGAATTGGTATTATAATGTGCTTTATTCCTTCCTGAGCATAGCCACTTCTTAGTCTGAGTAGGTGAGCAATCTGTTTCTGAGCTGGTGGATACCTAGGCAAAGATTACAGGAACAGTAGTAACTACAGTCTCTGCTGGCAGGTGGTTTGAACTGTTTAGCTTCAAGATCTTCCTGATGCAAACAAATTTTCTGCAAAAAATGGAAAGGGTACAACGTCATGGTATCAGTCCTTCTGGATTTCTGTGCTGAAATAAGGCCATTTGAGCAGGGACGGCTGTCTGAAGGGCAGTAGCTCTACTTTAAAGCCATTTTTGTGCCTCCCGTAATTCCTTTCCTGCTTATTAAACTTTGGAGGCTGCGCTAATTAAAATGTTGTTGGCAATGGCACTTACTGGGGCTGTGCGAAGCAGGCAGTATTCGATTCGGATTCGGCCCAGTTTCGGGGAACAGCAGTTCGATTCTCTGATTCGGATCACTGTCCCAATTTCGATTTAGCCGAATCTCGATCTGAAGATTTGATTCTGATTCGGCCATAGATGCAGCTTTATATATATTTTTTTTTTCTACGTACCTTGAGGGTAGGTACATAGAAAAAACGTATAAAGCTGTGTCTATGGCCGAATTGTTGAATCTCTCCAAATTGAATCGGAGGCTTCTGATTCAGTTCGGAGAGATTAATGGATCCCCTGATTCGATTCAGATTTGGAGATTTAGCTGTCGAATCTCCTCTGAATCGAATCGGCAACTGAAGCTTTGCACAACCCTAGCACTTATCCCCTGTACAGCACTTCAGGTCTAGACCCAGGTCTAGCGCGGAGGTTAGTTACCCTTTTGCTTCTGGTAGCTGCTCAATTGCAGCCTCGGCAAAGCTTATCTTTTTTTGAGTGGAGCTTCTAAAATTGCAGCTCGTATTTTATCTCTACTGAATAACCCCATGAATTGCTTCATTACTCAGCTTTACTATAAAAATAAAGCTAGATGCTGGAGAAATAAATCCTTGTGCAGACTAAGCTTGGAATTGGGGATGTTGCACAGAGCTGTTTACTGAAGCACTCCTGGATGAGCTCTGGGGCACCTAGGGAGTCTTCTCACACTTGGTCTTCTTTCTCCCCCCTTCCCCCCACCCCAATCCTGTCTAGCTCACTTGCCTGTGTAGTGTGTGAAGCCTGGGGCCTTTATGGCAAGCAAAGCACACCTGATACTGTTTAAGCTTTCTTTAGGGGCTTAACCTTGGTTGCTTGAGTAGGAATGGGATGCCAGAGGGTTTCTCTAACTCACTCTGCTGCTTTTTGAGTCTCAAATATAAGAGATCTGCCATGAATTGCAAGCAATGCTGTGTCTGTACAGTATGTTGGGGTGTCAGGGCAAGGATGCACCTGTAGCTGAACAGATCCAGGTGCTGAATGGTTTTGGAACAGCGGGGACAAGGTGGCCAGAGCCTTAAAGCACTTTTTCCCTCTGCAGAGGGAAAAACCTGCAGAGGACAAGGCAGGAAAATCTGCAGAGAAGGTGGAGCCCATTGTTGAGAAGACTGTGTTGTGTCTCTGCACATCAGTCATCTGCAACTGGGTATTTCTACACTTATGACAAAGGGCAAAAGGTGATCTCTCTGCTTGTATTTGGGGTCTGGTCTTTGGGGAGCCCACCTTTCCACCATGGCAAATAGATTGGTTTGTCATGGTGACATCTGCATTGCGTTCTGGTTCACTTCATGAACTGCCGGGGTGTCTTAAAGCTCCTTTCTCAGTGCTCTACAGCCTTCTTTTTAAATTTACCAAATGTTTATGTATTTGAGCTTGGCTACTGAAAGCTGCCTGCCTGAACTACTGCAGACATAGTGCCCTTTTCTAACTGCTTCCCTGAGGGGATAAATCTCTGCGCCTAGATCTGCTTCCTGTCACTGTGGCTCAGGTTTGAAATTTGCAGCAGATCGTATTGATTCCAGCCAGTTTGCCGTGTTTGCAAGCACTATCGTGGCAACCTGATAGGGAACCATGGTGCTTGCTAGCAAGTGCAGATCTACACCCTGTATGTTAAATTAAAAGAGACATGTAAGTCCCTCCCACCACTTCCTGAAGGGGATGTTTCTGAGAAGATCAGCTGAATTCGTTATTTCTGTTTTCTAACTCCAGGGCCTGAAATTGTGAAACTCTCCATAGATAGGGGCATAAGAAATGCAAGAACTTGAAGAATGTTCAGCGCTTGAATTAAAAATGAGCTGCCTGCTTGTTTGAACAGCCTGCTGGTTTTCTTGTCAAGTGAAGCTTTGTATTGCAGGAGAAGGAGAAATAATTCAGGATTATAGCTGCTAGGCAATGAGTGTGTTTGTAGCAGTGCCAATGCAGAACTAATCTGTGACTCAGCAGAAGGACCTGGGCTGCCTTCCTCCAACGGTGGGTAGATGCAGAAGAGTGTTGGCACTAATGAAGGGTTCCCCAAAATATTGTTGCCCAGTTAACAGCCAGCATTATTTCCTTTCCAAACACTGCTTCTCTTAATAACTTTACACTTTGGGGTACAAGCCCATCGGGTCTTCTCGTGATAGGTTGGGAGCTGAGGCTTGCTTTTCTCCTGGAGGGGGGCATTTTTGGTTTTCAGAAACGTGACCTGCCTGTAGCCCTCGCAGCTGTGAAGATAACTTTTGAAATCTGAACCAGATGCAGTTTGTTCTTGGTCCCGGAATGAGCTGACCCTATTCATCTAAATGGGATTTTATTACTAAGATCGCAGGATAAGGAGACGGAACAAAGAGCAGCGGTCTCAAGTTGCAGCAAGGGAAGTTTAGGTTGCATATTAGGAACAACTTTCTCACTGGGGGGGTGGTGAAGCACTGGAACAGGTTATCCAGAGAGTTGGTGCAATCACCATCCTTGGAGGTGTTTAAGACCTGGTTTGACAAAGCCTTGGCTGGGATGATGTAGTTGGGGCTGGTCCTGCTTTGAGCAGGGGCCCAGTTGGACTAGGTGTAACCTTCTGAGGTCCCTTCTAACCCTCATCTTCTATAATTCTGTGATAATCTATTCTTCTTAACTATTTCACTGGTGCCAGAAGTATGCAAGGAAGGCAGTCACATTAGTCTCACGCTGCACAGACAACTGAGTGGTATCTGCAAGTTGCAGGGGGAAGTGGAAATAATACCGTTACTTTCTCTCCCAACCCAGTCACCTTTTTGAAGCTTAGGAAACAAGTATCTGAAAGCTTTCTAAATACAGAAGTGTAGAGGCGACATGGAGTCTGCTCAACTGTGCAGGTCCTTACTGGAAGTATTATAGGACTGTGACATACTGGTAAACCTTAGAAATATATATGTCTCTCAATCCAAATGGGGATAAATGTGCAGGGCTTTCAGTGCAGGAGCTAATGTTAAGGTTTTCCTGCACTTTCCTACTGCGAGCCATGCCGTAAGAGAAATCATCTTGTGGATCCTTTCCTTCTCATTAGTAGCCGTGGGGAGGGCACCTCTCTTCCATTCACAATGAGGAAACAGCCCTGAGGCGCCACCAGCAATTGCTTACAGAGAAAAGTAATATTAGAAAAATAGCTGGCATGCTTTAGTGCTTTGAAAAATGTAAACAAGGAGGAGGCAGCCCCACGTGACTGGCAAGCGCTCCATGGACCACAGCATGAGAGCTAGGGCTTTATGGGAAGGATTTGGCAAAGCCTTTCAGGTGAAAGTGCATCAGCAATACTGTTTCTGCCAGATGTGCACTTGTTTGTCCCTGTACATTTATGGGAAACGTACATTGAGCGAAGGCTTCACTGCAAACACAGAAGTGACCTAAACTCCAGCTAGCGCCTGGATTCAAGCTGTCTGCCCCCCCTTAGGTTAACTAGACTTCTGACTGTATTAGTGAGTGTGTCAGGGCTTTCTCTCTTTCATCCAGACTCCTGGAGTAGTTTTCTGAACCTGCTGTTCAGCTGCGAGCCTGTTCAAAACCCATGCGGGTGCAGGAGGCACTAGTGCTGATCATCATCTTCCTTGCACTCGCTCAGCTTTTTTGCTGTCTTTTTTTTATCATGGGGTCAGATCCTGCTCTCCTTTGCCTTTTAAAATAGTTCCACTCAGCTAAGTGTGCGAGCATGATCTTTTGGCCCCTGTGCATCACAGGAAATTGCTGGATCTGTCGCCACCTCCTAAGGGTTCCCGTGCTTTTGAGCATGCAGCAATTCCTTACAGCTCGTCAGCATGTGAACTGTTACCTTATGCTCATCATGAATTTGTGACTGAGACCATACCTTTAGAAGTAAACCTGTAAGAGGCTGTAAATGGTGTAGGGAATTTGGGATTTGTGTGACACCATTTCACATTTACTCCTTGCCCTCCTGATTTGAAGTTGGCAATGATGTATTGCTTGTTATTTAAACTGTTGTTTCACTGGGAAATAAGTTGTGGACACTTCTATTTTGCTTTTATTCTGGAGGGATCTGAGGAGCAGGCTTAATTTTTCCACCTTGTCTTTACTCGTAGGGTTTTAAAGTGCTTTCTGGGCACAAACCAATTCTTCTCTTTCTGTATCAGACTATGTATGTATTGCTTCACTTATCACTAAGGGCATTTATACATGTGCTCAGGGAGCGGGGGGTGCCTTAATTACAGTGGCTCCAGGAGCCGCTTTAATTAAAGTGCCCAGAGCATCTTGTATTGGCATCCTCGTGCTGAAAAATGGTGGTGGGGACGCTTTAACCAAAGCTCATTGAGCAAGCACCTTTTTTCTTTTCAGCGCAGGGACACTGATACACAAGAGGCTGGAGTCTGCTGGAGCATGGCAATTGCCATGCTCCAGCTGACTCGATTAATCACCCTGTAATTAGTGTGTTGGAGCAGCCTTGGTGCTCGTGTATAAGCACTCAAAAATGCTGCCCTCTGGGACGGAGGCAACAGCTTTAAATGATGCATGACAACTTAGGAGAGCTGGCAAAAGACATTTCAGCCAGTAGAAAGAGGAGGCAGACCTGATGGCGCAGAATATAATTGAAATAGAATTTGCCTAGACAACCTGGGTTCAGATCCTTATTGTTACCGAAAAGTGTCATATGCGCAGAGTTTGACAGGCCTTTTGTTTGCCAGGTACTATTTGACACCTTTAGCAGTACAGTCAGCATCCTAACATCATAGTCTTCCTGTTCCTTAAAGGTCTCCTGGTCTAGTACTGACCTAGTGCTGTCTTCCTTTGCAAGTTTGACAGCCCCGGTACAAATACTATGACTGCAGCCCTTTAAATGATGGGACTAAAGCATCCCCTCGTGCATGATTAGCTTCGTCTCTACATTCAGTCAGTTCTATTGAGGCTCCTTCCTGTGTTCAGAAATACTCCGTCCACTCACATATACATGTATATATTCCATAAGGGCATGTGCACCCTCTGGTTTGGCACTCCCACGTGTGGCTGCTTCTGTAAGGCCCTGACACACGGTGGTTCCTGTGAAAAACAATTGCTTCGGTGACCTCTTCTGCATTCGGTTCTGGGAGTTATGGGCTGTGCCGTCCTGTCAGCGTGGGGCAATTAGTCAAAAGACTTTTCCAGATCTGAATCCTTTCAACTGCTGACATAGTTTCTTCAGTGTGTTCTCCAGCAGCCTTGTAGGAGTATTTGTGTATGTGATGTGATGTATTCGCTGCAGAAGGAGTAGTCTGGCGTCCTCCAGGAAATGCTGTGTTTTATTTGGGAAGGTCTCCTACATCCTTAAGAGAAGTAAGGTAAGGTTGGGAAAGCATTCACAGCTGTGCTTCTTGCAGAAAGGGGGGATCTAGAGCTGCATGATATCTGAGCCCAGTCCTTCACTGGATACAACTAGTGCAGTGGACAGATGTACTTTGATAGCAACAAAATGAAATGGTAGCAGGGTAGAGAAGCCCACAGATCAAGGAATGTATTAGCTGATGGCAAAGTTGAAAGGAAACTGGGAAAGGAGCATTAATGGGGTCTCTTGACTGAAAGCCCAGTGAGTTGACCTGCTGACTGGGGGAAACCCAGGTAAGTGGGTCACCCTGTCACCTGACGTGACAGTCAGTGGTATCTCTTTCTGTTGACTGTGTGAGACACCAGAACAGTGTCATTAGTCCTTCTGAGCTTGGTAAGGGATTCAGAGGGCTTAGCAATGATGCACATGGAGAAGAACATGGGTGTTGTACCTCAAGGGTGTCTCGCGTGCATGGTGGTACCATGTTCAGGTGGTTCTTTCAATATGGGAGTGCAGTAGTTCATTATCTCTAGCCAGAGCTTTGGAAAGTATCGGCTGGGCCACACCACTTTCCACAGCTTTGCTGACAAGGAAAAGTTTCCGGGTTCCAGTTCTAAATCTAATTTATATAAACTAATTCATTGATATAAAAATTCATATAAATCAAATAAAGAAACAAATGCAAGTTGAATGGTTAGAATCCTAGAGAATGAAGGTTGAAGGGAGCTCAGGAGCTCACGTCTAGTCTAGTCCCCTGCGTAAAGCAGGACCATCCCCGACTACATCACCCAGCCAAGGCTTTGTCTAGCCAGGGCTTAAAAACCTCCAAGGATGGAGACTCCCTGGGTAACCTGTTCCGGTGCTTCAACACCCTCCTCGTGAGAGTTTTTTTTTTTTTTTCCTAATATCTAACCTAAACTTCCCTTGCTGCAACTTGAGCCAGTTGCTCCTTGTCCTGTCATCTGCTCCCACTGAGAAGAGCCCAGCTCCGTCCTCTTTGCAGCCCCCCTGCAGGGAGGTGAAAGTTTTTATCAAATCCTTCCCCTCGGTTTTCTCTTCTGCAGATTAAATCATCCCAGTTTCCTCAGCCTGTCCTCACCGGTCCTGTCCCTTAGCCCCCCAACCATTTTTGTTGCCCTCCACTGGACTCTCTCCAATGTGTCCACATCCTTTCTGTAGTGGGGGGCCCAAAACTGGACACAGGACTCAAGATGCGGCCTTCCCAGTGCCGAATAGAGGGGAAGAATCACTGCCTTTCAGCTGGTGGCAACACACCTACCAATGCAGCCCAGGATGCCGGTAGCCTTCTTGGCACCAAGGGCACATTGCTGGCTCCTGTTCAGCTTCTTGTCCTCTGTCACCCCCAGGTCCTTTTCTGCAGAGCTGCTGCTTAGCTGGTTCCTCCTCTCGATTCCAGGAGAGGTAAGAGGTGGTCGTAGCTGCAGCACCACAGGTGTTGGGCACTAGTGTGGACTGCCTCCGGCAGGTGATCCACGGAGCACCACGGGTATGACAGGGCGGAGGAGTTCCTGAGGCCTCTTGCTGTCTCTTGTACATGGGATATTTTTAGTGTGTTTGCATTTTGTTCTTTAATCCGCTCTTTTGGAAAAGTGCATGGGATACAGGGGATCTGGAAGGAGATCTTTAGGGGCAGTCTCTTCACCTCTGTTGTCTTTTAGCAGGTTGGGGTTTGTTCCAGAATTGACTGTCTGCGAGCGATGGGATCTGGAAGAGTTTTGAGCTGTGACCAGTAGTGCTCCATTTGTCCCTTTCTCCCCTGCCCTCTTCCCATCTCCCACCTTGCTCGGCTTCCCCTTCTCTTGAGAGAGCAGCAGAAACGCAAGAGCCGTGACTTTGTGTGCCTTTGTCAGGACGTGACAACAGGTGGCATTTGGTGCTAAACCCCCCTGCAGCTCCCCATCCAGAGAGCTCAAGTCGGCAGATAGTTCAGCCCTGGTCAGGCAGCCTGCCTCTAGCTCTCTGTTCAGTGTTTGCTTTTGCAGGACAGCCGGGATAAGTTGTCCAACTGGTTTGTTTTTCATCTTGTGGCTATTTTCAGCCACCCGGCCTAACAAGGTGAAATGTCTGAGATGCTTTTCTGTTCCCTGTGACTGTGCTGTAAGGAAGCACTGCTCTGGGTCATGCATGCCCTGCAGTGGGAAACTTTACCTCAGCCTTTTGCACTGCTTACTAGCCTCTGGCTACCTATTCAGTGCTCTGTACAAAGCTGTTTCTCCAATTATCCTTTTAGTGTCTGTGCAGGCTCTGTTAAATTGAGTTGGTCTGAAAGTACTTGATTAAAACGCCCTGCTGTGGTTGGGTTTTGGGGGGGGGGGGGGGGGGCGCAGCTCCTGGGAAATGGCCCAGCTCTTCAGTTGGAATTAAGTTAATAGCAGTTCGCTGGATCTTACTGGATCTCCAAGGAGCCCCAGCAGCAATACAGCTTCAACGTTACTTGGATGCACATGAGTTTTCTCTTTATTTTGCAACGGAAGGTATCTGCCTCTTTGATGGGGCTTTAGAAAATGGCAGCCCTAAATATGGGGAGTGAACCGAAGCCTCCTTGTCTTCCGACTCGGATTGACAACTTGTGTTTGTAACTCAGCTTTGCAGGTTGCTAAATGCCAGGAAAATCCCTGCAGCCCCCAACTCGTGCAGCAAAGAGCCTTTTCCACGCATTCTTCCCTCCCTCCCAAATCTTCTCTCTTTGATCTTCTGGCTGTAGGCAAAAGGAGTAGCTCTCCTTGGTGTAAGCGTTCCCAGGTCTTGACTACACAGAAGGCTTGCCTTCACTCTGGGGATGCTGTCAGGGTGCCAGCCCCTTAGTGCAGACTGTCTTTTATCTGAAGTACTTATGGTCTCCCATTTGCCATGGTAGCTGGGTGCTCTGTGGTCTTTAAGGGGGCGTGGGTTATTGCCTGCCTTAGACCAACACGGTTTTCTCCACCTGGTGCTTGTGAGCACCACAGTACTCTCGCGATTGTATAAAGTAGTTTCCAACAAGTCCAAAAACAGTGCTCAAAAGCACTTGCAGTCACGTCAAGAATTGCACTGAAAAGCATAATTGATGATGATGATATCTGTTTGATTTTCTTTTAATGCTCCTAGAAAAGGGCTAAGTCATCGTGGTGCTCATTAATGGCAAAAAGGCTGAGAATCCCTGGTCTAAGGACATAGTTGGACAAAGTTCTTTGGGTAAATTGGATATCTTTTATTAATAGTTAGTTTGAAAAATTGTTCTTTAACAACTAAATGGCCTGAAAAATGTTCTTTACATGCTTTTGGATGTAAACACCTCTCTTTTGGCATGGGGAGGTGTTTGTGTGCTCCTCTGGGTGGGATAGTGGTCTTTCACTTGTTTACCCCAACACCCCTGCAAAGAGAGAAGCACTAGCATCTCTTCGTATCACCGGGGAATTTGGGGGCACAAAGCTTGGCCTGGAAGCCTGTGGCCAAGCAGGGACTTGAGCACAGGTCTGTCATGGCTGTGGTTTCTGCCTTAACCTTTTCTTTCAAAGCTCTTCTTTCCATAGGAAGCTGCCCCTCTTCTGTGATGTAAACTCAGCCCCTCCACCAGCCAGGACGGGACAGCTGATTTTTACAAGGTCTTCCCTCCTCCATTGCTGCTGTGAAGGCAGCGTAGCTTTCTGAACAGGCAGCTCTTTCCGGGGGGACAACACTTAATAGAGCCAGCTGGCAATACCTGGGGCAGGAGAGGACAGGGAGCAATTTTGCTGTATGTTTCCCTGGATTCATTTGCTAACAGGTTGGGAGTCCCAGCCCTGCCACCTGGCCTGAGGTAACAAGCAATGCTACCTTTTAAAAAAAAAAAAATTTTTTTAAACCGAAAGCAGCAGCCGAAACTTGATAGCCAGCAAGAGGCAGCTGGAGTACAATAGAGTCCAGCAAATCCCTTTGTTAACTGAGAGAGGGAAGCTTTGGTTTGAAGCACATATTGTCCTTTAGCCATGGAGAAGGTCACGGTTGCTTGCAGAACAGCTTCCAATTAACCAGGGATCTGTGAGCAGCTCCTTTTGTCTCATCTTGGCTTCCACAAAAACTCTTATTTGGGGGAGGAACTTTTACTCTCCAGTGTGGTGACTCTTATGGTAGATCAGGGGAAGCAGACACATCCCCTCACTTCTGCAAGTCAAAGATGGGGAGAAGGATCTTAAAAGTGAGCTTGATCAGAGTCTGCGGTACAGCATCCCGGAGCTGTGCAAAGCTAGCAGCCTTGTTTTTTTTGTTTTGAAGGTAAAACCCTTTCCTGCACACTTTCTCCGGATAGAAATCTGATCTAACAGTGACCTTCAATGCACACTATGTGGCATCCTACTAAGGCATGTGTTTCTGCTGTTTGTATACAATAGCAAGGGGAATCCAGCTCCCTGCAGTCTGATGAACCTACCTAGCCTTTTCTCCTGTAGTTAGTCCAGAAGTTTTCTGTGTATTTGAATTGCAAGCAAGGCTTCCAAAAGTCCTCTCTTCTGATTAATTTGGTCAATCAGGCTGGCTCACCTTTTTAATTCATTGCTTACTGGTTGCTATTATCGAAAAATGTTTCCTTCTCAATTTGGGCTACAACCAGAACGGAGAGTGGATTCCAAGGAGTTCGTCCGAGTGCTCTTCGTTAGGCTGGCTCCCTGGAATTAGCTGGACGGTTAGCCAGTTCTATTATTAATCCCAGTAAGGACCTGAAACAGTATCCGAGGAATTTTAATCAAAGGGCTGCTCATCCCTTCCCTTCTCAAATTCCACCAATTCATTTTAGTCTGCAAGATGTCTCAAGCCATTTGCCGTTGCTTGTGCCAGGCAGACAGAGTTGGCTGGAAGCTCCTGCTGCCGCTGCCCCATTTGTAGGTTGTCACAGAGCTGAAGTCTTTCCTAGGTGGGCGAAGAAGGGGTCCATGACTTCCGCTTCACTGAGCACCCCCTTGCAAGGTGAATTGCCATGCAGTGAGGACGTGGGACTTGCTGCTCTGTTTTTCGGGTCCTTTTTTGTTTAGTACGGTGGCTTTAATAATGGCAGGCCCCTCGATGAGCTGCATGTAGTGCACCTCCAGGTAATGTCTGGAGTACGCTCTGCTATGAATGGCAGGAAGCATTCAGTGAGGATTTGCACGTTTCGGGCAGAATTGAACTGTCTGTGTTGTGCAGAGCTGTGTGTTTTCAGTGGAGTCGCACCAGCACAGAACTGATGTCACTGGAGAATCAGGGCAGAGTCTTTCACCTTCTTTGCATCAGCAGAAGACAGAAAAAATGGATCTGAAGGGAAGGATCTCAAGGTCTTGTGACTCATTGAGTTCATCGCCATCTCGGGAAAAATCTTCTTTTCTGCAGCCCCAGGTCCTGTCTGAGTCTGTTACTCACAGCTCCTTCCTCTTCCAGCAGCTCCTTTTTGGTTTATGAGAAACCAACCAAAGTAAAATGATTTGGTGCCTGGAGCAGGAGCCCCCAGGAGCCTTGTTGTGTTGGGCAGCGTCCAAATCCAGGCAGGAGCACTATTTCTTGCCCACATTGCGAGCATGGGTAAGAGGAGGCTGGAAAAACATAAACCAGGAAGCCCTAACCAAGAAGAAAAGCTACCAGGCTTTTCTTCATTTGTTTGGTGCCTTCTGCATTTTTTAGACTAGGGTTTTGTTGGAGGATTTTATTTGGAAGCCTGGCTCAACCTCCCCCCCCATCCCTTATCCAAAGCTTTAATGAACTCTTTAGGTTAAATGGTGCTTAATTTCTGTTCAACAAAACAAATACGCCCCAGATTTTTAAAGTCTCTGACTGAAGACCCATTTCCATTTCACTTGCTCATGAATCATCTCTTGACTCTGAGATCTGTGAACTGGTTCTTTGGTGGTTACAGCCTCCAGGCAGAAGAGATCACATTTAACTCTTCTTTCCCTATTTGAATTTTCTTTTTCTTTTTTTTTTTTTTTTTTTTTTAAGAAAAAGGGGGGAGCTCTTTAGACTGCATTTACAGTCCAATGCATTTTTCTTAGGTCACTTTTAACATGAAAGCGAGTCCTGTCATGGCCCTTGTGGCTTCCCCAGCATAGCTGTGATCTTGCAACTGCTTTTTAGTATCTGCAGATAAGCTGGTGAATAATCTTTCTTCTAAAATAAAGCTTCTGATGGGGGCAGATAGGAGCCAGAGCATAACTTTGTATTTTGTTTCACTTGCACCTGGTCTCATGTTAATTTGCCACTAGATGACGGGTCTGATATGCAGTAGCTGGACATCTTATCTTTCTTTTTTGCCTTAGACATTGAAATCTTGTTTTCAGGTTAGCTAAGGGCCCTGCTCAAGTACTTTGGAGGCAAGTTGTTAGGAAAACCTTCTCTTTCATCTCTGTTGTTGAAAGGGAGGTAGAGGGGGAGCCCTTCTGCATTTATGTGAATGGTCAAAAGGATTAGAAAATGATCTGTATCAGAACTGGCACCAATTGGTTATGGACTTCGGCTTCTGCAGAAGAACATACCCTTTTTAATAGGGGTGCACCAATAAAGATTTTGTTGGCTGTCACCAATAGCCGATTATTAACCAGCCACATCAGCCGATACCAATTTGATAACTGATATTAACTGCAGTTTGAGTCATGCTAGGGGTAAATTTCCCTTTTATCAGTGCTGATCCGATAGGCAACCGATAGATCAGTGCACCTCTATGGTTTTTTTTTAATGCATAAAGCTCCTTCCAGAGTAATAAAGGCTGGGGTTAGAGCTGTTTTCTGTGAGCAAAGTGTCCATCCTTCAGTTTTATCCGGTTTAAAGACCGTTTTGGACTGGAAGGAGCTATGTAGAAACGCGTTGTGACAAGAGTAAAGAAATTCTTTCATATCCTAAAGTCTCAGCAAAATGACCGCTCAGTGTACGCTGGAGGCCTTCTGTAACCTATTGAAGATGGATGCTGTCTCTGGGGTGCTGCCTCTGAAGTAACACCTGTAACTTTTGCTGCTTACTGCTACCTCTTAATGCAGGACCGACAGAATAAAATGCACCGGGACTGTAATAGCTCCACTCCGCGTATGCTGCTGCTTATCTGCAGCCTTCCAGGCACAGTCCTGGAAGGGGAGTTTCAAGGGAGATTTATTGGTAGCCTAGGAACAGCTCAACTTGGACACTGGCTCTCCGGCCTGGCAGGGGGTAGAAATGCTGCAGAAACTGGATGTTCAGCTCTTCAAGAGTGAATGCCACTTAGATGTCTAGTGATTTAGTTGATCTGAAGGAGGATTATGAAGGGCGTCTCCATCTCATTCTCTCCTTTCTTCCCCCCCTAAACTTTTGATTGGGAGGCTGAGAAGAAAGCAAGGGAAAAATTGGGATTTGCGAGAGAGAGAAAAAGCAAGCCCCAAGGAGAGAGAAGAGGAGAAATACGCAGATAGCTGCTGAGGAAAGGGTAAGATAGGTAAATCTCCTTAATGCAGCAGCTCACTGCTGTGGGTTTGCTTTTCCTCCTAATCAGATGAAGGTGGCTGACTGGAATAAGAGTCAAAAACCTGAGAAATGAAAGTCCCTCCACTCCCCCCCCTTCCCCCCCCCCAGTACAGATGATACCAGCTCCATCATCTTGTGCACATGTGAATCTGCACCAATGCAAATGGTTGTGACTTCATTTCAGGAGCAAGCAGAGAGAGTGGCTGCCAGGGGCACAGTTCTCGTTCAAACAGAAACATCAGATGATTAGCAGAAATTTCCCTTCAACCATCAGTAAATGGGTTTTGCTTGGAGGGCCACCTTAGCATCAATCAATAGCCCTTTGCTAAGCACTTTGGAACAGCGGCAAGGTTTGTTTGTTTTTTTTGCCAGATGAGTTTCCCTGCCTGCACAGCCCTTCTCCCCACTGTTTGCAGACCTGTAGGTACTGCCTGGATGGCATGACAGTCTGGTATCGATTGGGAATGCACAGAGCAGGCAGGCAGCGTTTGCACTGCGGCAAAGCTGAGGCAATCCTCCTAGTAGGCTGTTCTGAAATCGTGGGGAGGCTGAGCAGAGCCGCTTGCTGAAGCACCAGCCCTCTGCAGGCTGCCTGGACCCAAGTCAGCCTTCGGATTTCATGCATTTTTGATGCTCTGCAGGGGAAATTTGTGGCTGACAAGGCTGGAATGAATGCCTTATCGTAACAGGGCCAGGACCCCCTTTTCCCACACATCCTGTGTGCATTGCTCTTGTGCAGCTTCTTGAATGGAGTGGATAAATCTTTCCAGTAAACGGTCCAGGTGTGTGTGCCCAGAGCACTTACAAAATCTTCCCTCCATGCCAAAGCACAATTCTCTCGTTCTCTCTCTGCTTCTGCTTATAACTTTGTTGTGGCCACTTCACTCTTTCTGTGTCTCTCAGAAAGACAGCAGGTGATGGGTTTGAATTAGGATTTAGCTTTAAGGCCCCAGAGCAATGGTTCTCACCCAGGGTGCCATTGCACCCTGGGGTCCCATGGGACCCTCTCCAGAGTGTCGTGATGCAGGTGCTGCGGCGATGGCACCTGGATACAACTGCCCCATGCACAGAGCTGGAACATGTATGCTTCTCCTGCATTAGGGCTCTCTGGTAACCCTAAAGCAGGCAGGAGAAGCAGATGATGATGTATACAGCCTTGCTGGAAACGGGTCCGTGGGACAGTTTAACCTGTCCCATGTACCTCTGTTTCCAGGAGATGCCTTGCAGGCTCAGACCGGGAAGGGCTGCAGAACAAGCTGCCTCTCCTGTCTGCTTTGGGGTTATTGGAGTGCCCTAATGCAAGAGGATCGTGTGCACAGGCCACAGTTTTACCTGGAAGCAGCAGTTCCTGATTGAGAGCCATTGGCGTAAGTAGAGCAAAACAGTGGTTCTCAACTGGGGATACTGCCACATTCAGAAAACTGGTGGAGGGGTGCCAGGCGGCCGAAAAGATTGAGAGCTACTGCCCTGAAGCAAAGTTCTTCAAGCCATCTAAAATTAATGTCAGGACTAACTGAAAACAGCTAGAGTTTGGAAGATGTTTTTAAAATCCCATGCATCAATGCCTTGTTTTCACCAATTGCTTAATATTGTTGCTTTTAACGATGCCTCACAAAAATAATCCTTTAAAAAAAAAAAAATCTTTAAAGGGCTGTTTAAGCACTTTTCCATGTGCTTTCCGGATTGTTGGGCCTGCTAAAGGAGGACAGGTTGCTGCTTTCTGTAACCACCACACAGGTAGTGGCTTCTGTTGCTGAAGCTCTGTCTGTTATGATCCGAGACACGAATCGTGCGCATCCTCTGTAGTAGAGGGGAATGAGGGTCACTAAAGTTGATAACAGCTGGCTGTGGGATCTGTAACGGCCTGTTTTCAGATGTCATCGAGTTTTGTTAATTTATAACGTACCATTTTTAGGAATTAGGTTCTACAGCTCCAGATGCTATTGTGGTTGTAGAAACACTTCCAAATAGTAATAACTGAGCTCTTGATTGGCCGCAGTGCCTTGGAGTGACTGCTGTCTGTGGCAGAGTTGCAAGAAGAAGAAAACATCAGTTCTCCAGAGAAGCAGCTGCAGGGAAAATCCTTGCACTGGCAGCGAGTTGGACAAGATGATCTAATGGGTCTTTTCCGTTTCTATAATCTGATTCAGTGCAGTTCCAGTTGCAAACTCTGCCATACTCTCCCACGCATATGTGGGGAGGCATTGGGCAGAGCAGGGGAAGTAATTTCCATTATCCCAAGCCAAATATAAAAGCCCTTCTGGGAATTGTTTCAGGCCATGGACTAGTTAACCAGTCTCTGGAAGTGCAGGGATTTCTGATTTAGGGCCCTGCATACTAATCATACCTGAATTGTAAACCCTTGTTCGGGGAGGATTTATGGGGAATAGAGCGACATTGTTCCTGCTTCATTTTCCACAGTACTTGTGCTGTGGAGCACATCCAGTTACCTGGATTGGTGACTTTAAGGCACTAACCTCTCGTTTGTTTCTCAGTGCAGGTACACTTCTCCAGCCTTTCAAGATTTGTGCTTCTCATTGAAACCATGTGGTGCCGGCACGTTATAAAAATATATGCACCTAGGAGGAATCTGCTATGTTTGTTCAGCTGGAATAACAAATTGGGCCAAAATTGGCTCTGGTGTTGGAGTTTGGCCATGAATGAACTTGAGCCATTCTCTTAGTGTTCAGCCACGGAGAGCAGACTCTAACTACATCAGTCCTGGCGTGGCAGCTGGTTGAGGTTTTATTCGTTACCGTTCTGATGAGCCAGTTTGCAAAATTAAGCATCAAATACATATAATAAAGGGAAAAAAAAGAATTCATGTGAATGTTGTACGCTGTTCATGTCAAGAAGCTGCAACATATAACCTGACAGACTGAAAGTGCACGGGAAAGTTGGCTTGTTTGTGATGGTGCTTTTTTTTAGGCGACACCAGTTAGGCTTCCTCTAGAGTTGTGTGCAGTTTTTGGACTTCGCATTTTAAAAAGGACATGGAAACGTTAGTGAGTCCAGAGGCGGGTGACAGAAATGACAAAGGGTTTGGAGGGCAGGTCATGCAAGGAAAAGCTGAAAGAAATAACCACGTTCAGGTTGTGGAAAAGATGTTTAGCAGGGGACCTGATAGCAGCCTTCAGGTATCTTGGCTTAGTTACAAAAGGAGCTGGGTTGAGGTTTCTGGAGGGGATACGGAGAAGGGAGCTCTGGCTGCTGGTCAGAGGGTACGGTGTGTGAAGTCCTGCTTGCTGTTTCCCAGTTGCAGAGCAGATGCCATGGTGTTTGGCGTTTCCCAGGCTGCTGGGATTTGGTTGCCATGTGGGGCAGGGAAGGAATTTTTCCCCTTGTTGCTCTAGGTGTCAGGGGGGGGTTTTCACCTTCCTCGGAGGCACTGGGTGCTGCGGCCCAGGCTGGGGATGGGGACTGGGCTGTGCCAATGCTCTTGCACTCAACCCCAGAGGTTCCTGGCTAGAGGACCTTGTCACGCTGCTTAGGGTCAAAGCAGCACCAAATTTGGGGTCAGGAAGGAATTTTTTCCCATGGTCAGATCGGTGTGGACTCTAGGGGTGGGTTGTCTTCCTCTAGCCAGGATTGTGGCCCTCTGCCTTGCATCTCTCCAGTGCATTTTGACACCCCTTGCTGTGACGGGACACTGAGCCCTTGCTCCCCTGCTTTTCCTGATGCTGGTCCGGATGCATTTATTGTCTTTGGGCAAGGGACCTTGTAGTTGGTTCACAAAGCTGATTGTGTTGTTTCGGGCAAAGATTAGAGAAGGGTTTTATACAGGATGGTTTGGATGGAGCCTTGAGCAGTGGGTTGGGCTAGATGGCCTCAAAGTGGCTTCCAGCCTGACTTCCCTATGCTTCTATGACATACAAGAACCGGCCTCATTTTCAATGGTTTTCAGAGCCAGGAAATGAGATAAAGGGCCAAAGAGGAAGGGCATAAACAAATGTGATAGCCCCAGGACTCCTGAGCCAAATGAATGCTGCTTGTCACTTGACTAAAACTGCTGGAACAGTCATCACTCCGATAATGGCTCTGGAGCAGGGTTCAAGTTGGCACACTCTCTTCTATTCAGTGTGTTTTGCTGCAAGTTACTGAGCGTTTAAGTAAATTACAGCACAATGACACTGTTCCATGCACACAGAAAATGAAAAGCTCAGTGCCAAGTGAGCTCTGTCAGTTTGCCTTTTTAGAGTAACTTTACACTCACAGCAAGTAACCCTGAAAAGGGCTTAAAGCAATTGAAAAGGAGATGGTGCTTGAGCATTTCCCAAATCATTCTTATTCTGCTAGGAAGAGTTATTGGCACTCATTTAGAGCAATCTGCAGACAGTGCCTGCCCCAGTTAAAGCCAGCAGATGAGCTTGTTCAGGCTAAATGGGAAGAACAATTAAGCACGTGTTGTGAATTAGCTTCTCAGCTCAGGCACTGTCTTGGCTGCTGGTGTCTGTTTACAGCTAAATTGTGTAGGTTGAGGGATTCTCGATAGTGAAGGATTGCTTGGCAAGCCGTGTAGTTGGAGCAAAAACATAGAGGGGGGTCAGTAGCCAAGAGCGTGGCCCTGAGAGAGGCAGAGGTGCAGCTTTTTGTGGGGTACAGGGTGCTCTTTTGGAGACAGTCTTAGCAATTGCAAGCAAGGCGAAGGACTGCTCTTCGTTTCTCCTCTGCTCAGGAAAGCCTTTTTAAGCAAATAGGATTGCGCCATAGAAGAAGCTCGCCTCTTGCTATCCCTTTCTCCTCCTAACAAAAGCAGTTCTGTAAAGCTGTGGCTCGCTGTTTTAACCAGCAAGGCAACACTGTTGTTATGTAATACCTGCATGCAACGAAAGATTGGGCATCATTAGGGCCCCAATTGTAGTTGTTTCCTTCTGGGCATGCAGAAGAAGTCCTGTCTCTGAACGTTCACAAGCAAAAAGAAATGCTTCCTAATACAGTCGAAGCTTGGAGTGAACCCTGAATAAAGAGCTTGTGCAGAGGAATCTCCCAGCTCCTCCCCCTGCTTGGGAGTCCAATGTGATTTAGTTCAGTTGCAGATGTGGAGGAAGAGGAGAGACCTGCATCTTTTCAGTTTGGTCCACACAATTTTGCTAGCAAAGCTTTTAAGTGCACCCACATTTGAGATCCTTGGCTGGGGCAGACCCCTCCTTTTTGCTCCTATGCCCCCTTTGCCAAGGGGAGGGGGAGTATAGGCAGGTTTCTGGGCTTAGAAATGGCCTCAGGGTTGGCTGAGGAGATCCCTTTCCTTTTCCCTTTTTGTTTTGAAGTGTTTAGCCCTTCTTTTTGTGACCCTGAGCCCTGGGTTTTGGAAGGCAAGCATCAAACTCTTTGCAAGCGAGACTAATTGCTGATTCCTTGGAAGTGTTGGGACATTGCCAGAAGGTGCCTCACCCTGCAGTGCACTGTGAAAACAGGCTGGGATTTTTCTCCTGCCTCTCTTGAGCTGCACGCTGGGGAATACATACTGCTTGCTCAGCATTGCTGCACAGTACGTGTAGTAGCTGATAGCCCTTTTGAAAGCACATCAAGAAGTTGTAACTGAGCATCGGATTCTGTGCATTAAAAGTATGCACAGTACATTTGAACAAAGCCTTTAACCTCTGTACTGGACCTGCTGATGGAAGGACCCGTGTGAGACCCAGCTCTCTAAGTTGTTTTCCACCTTTTCCTTGGAAATAAATCCCTATAAATGTGTCATGGCAACATACAGAAATCCCAACAGTGATTTTTTTTTTTCTTTTCAGAGTATAATCATTTATGATGGTCTTCATTTGTGTTGTGGTAGCATCTGACATGCTCATTTGACTCAAATGGGGAGTGAGGACCTCCTGTATTAGGTGCTGCATCTGTGTGACAGAAAAAGATAAGACCCTGCTCCAAAGAACTTGGATCTCACAACCATATAGCAAACCTAGGCAGCAGGGGAGAAAAATGGGAAAGGTGGAAATGATTATGCAGCAATGGTGCTGAGTACGGCTTTCTTTGAGCATCAGGATTCACCATCCCACAGTGCCGCTGTTGCCAGGAGATGAAAAAGGCAAACCCGCCCCAGGAGTATGCAATCCAAATGGGTTTTGTGAAGACGCATAGCAAGGAAACAGCATGAATAAAGTGAAGCAAATAGAGCGCAAGCTTGGCATGTGGCTGGTAGGGTTTGTGTCTGCCTGGTTCTGTCGGTGCATTAGGTACCTGGCAGATTTTTTTTCATTAAATGCAAATATTGTCAGTGAAGAGGGGAAATAAAAAGGGAAGGGGAGCGGGGAAGCGTGTGGACAAGGGATTAGAGAGTACAGGGTAGCTAACTTGGTTTGTGGTGTCTCTTCATACCTTTGCTAGTTGTTTAGTGAAGTTTACTTAACCTCTCTCTGCTTTCAGAGAGCGGTTGTGCAACCTTCACGGGAAAGGCGAGGGGATAGGCAAAGGGTCTAGTTGTACGTATAGGGCAAAGGCATCAGTCTTTACAATTACTCAAATCCTAGATATGCCACAGGCCTGAACAAGACCTTGAGCCAAGCAGCAGCTGACGAAAGCTACCTTTTAACTTTGAGACAGAATCAAAGTCTTAATGTCTTGGTTTGTTCTGTAAAGCGGGATAGCCTATCCTTCCATTACAAGGCCCTGGGGAGGGTGAATTAGCTAATGCTTGTGATTATGCCTGAATACGGAGAGCCTACAGTTTCAGGAATGTGCTTGAAAGTGCTTTGAGATCAGCTGATAGGCTCTGATTGCTAATCAGCAAATTTGGTGCATTCCAGAAGGATGTTTGGTATCAAAGGGGCCTGTAGGTTGGAGTTTGCCTTTTCTGTATTTCTTTCTGTGCTTGCTACAGTGTGTGACAGTGGCTTTTCTTGCTTTCATTTCCATACCTTCCCCCCTCCCAAGTGATTTTAGATGGTGTGATCACATCACCACTAATGGGCAGACAGCAGGCTCCTTCCTGATGGGGAGGAAGGGTGGATAGTGTGTTAGGACATGAGATCAGAGGTCGTGTTGTAGCCTTGGGCAAATCACTTGACTTTTCTGTCCCTCATTTCCTCTACCCTTATAAGTAGAGCTAAGAACCCTTTCATGGATGGTACAAGGATAAATGCATTTAAAAAAAAACCCAAACAAAAAGCCTGAAGTGCTCAGGCATAGGTTGTGTAAGTGCCTGAGACCTACCTGAGAGGAAAAAGAGGATTTTTTGGTCAGGCCAACCATCATTTCTTTCTTGCCTGTTATGGACAGTCATGAGTAGATAAGAGAATTGTAGGAAATTGCCCTGATTTTGCATTTAGGACAACTTCTTGTGTTTCTGCCTCTTCCTGTGCGTACCAATTAGGTCCCAGTACTGCAAGCAGTGACCTCTGGGAGAAGGCTATTGACAGGACCTTGCAGAAGAGCGACTGCTCACAGCCATACCCTTTGCAGACTTGGGCTTTTGGTCAGCAATAGGAGACATGACCTTTCGCAAACTCCCTTGATTTTCTAAAGTCCAAGTGTGGTGTGGTAGCGTAGATAACCATGGGCTTGCACATCATTGCATTGGGCATTACTTTTCCCCTCGTCGGTAATACCAGCATTCCCCTGATGTAAGGAATCTGCCAGTTTTGGGTGTTCTTGTCAAATAGGTGAAGTCAGCTGCTTCTTCCTGCAAAATCCTCTGTCTTGCTTTTGGTGATCCTTTCACAAATCTAATACCTACGTGTTTGTCTTCAGCATCGTGTAGACATGAATGCTCATAATGTCTCCTAGGAGGGAGGTTTCCGTTATGCAGAAGGTGATGTTAAAGTCCAGAGTTGGTGATTTGTTCAAGGCTGTTTAGCAAGCTGTAGGCATTAAGGAGAAGGAAAGCCTACTTTTGCAAATGAGAAGTTTTGGGTAAATCCAGTATCTTTTATTAGACCAACTAAATAGTTGGAAAAAATCTTCTTTGCAAGCTTTCGGGTAGAAACACCGTTCTTTCGATCTGACACCTTTGGAAATCCTGTGCAACTATGAAGGCAGTTGACTCTGGAATGAGAGTGTGATTTGCAAAGATAACATAATTTCAGCTTTGGTTGGGGTCCTGTTTCCCTGGGCAGGGTGGCCTGTTTTTAATGGGATGAAATACAATCTGGAATATTTAAATCTCTGCCCTGAAATCCAAGCTCATCTCCTGTCCTATTGCTCTCTTCCTAGTCACTGGAAGCTACCCAGTACTATTCTGTCAGGGTATTAGTTCAGAGCAGGGGGTTTGGTTGGGCAGTGGGTCCCCTCTCACTTCCATCATGTTAGGATGTTGCTAGAGTTTGATGGAGAAGTTACTTAAACGGGCGGTATTTCAGGTTGCTTCAGCTCTGAGCAAAGTTACTATGGTTTGCTAATTACAAAATCTGAACAAGTCTTGGTTATATTGAGCAGAGAGAATTTCCTCTTTCCATGTATTGCATCTCTTACAGTATTGCAGTGTTTTGTGCACCGTGACTCAGTTATGTCCAGGCAGGTGGCAGGTTATAGCTATAGCTTATTATGCAAAACAGGTCAGTTTTGCTCTTAATTTTCCCCCTGCCATCTGTTGTGAGTCTTGGCAGGAGCTTGAGTGATGAGCTGTCTGGGAGAAGATTCTTATAGTGCTAACACGTTGGGGGCCTAGCTCTTGTCCTGGGCCCTAGAGTATTACTGTGATGCAATAAATAAAAGTGACTGTCCACAGTAACCCTGGTCTGGTGCTCTAATGACTTCTTGTAATAAATGTCTGAGCCCAAATTTGGCTGTGAGGTTCTGATCACCCTGGGGCAGATTTAGCCATTCCCCAGCAAGGGTTTGCTAGCGTCCTGGGCTGTCCCACGTGACAGGCATGCAAATAACAGACTTCTTGCCTCTGTTCTAGTGGGAGGGGACCTCCCCCTCCATTTACTATTCATAGAAATCTATTAATCTCTCAATAAATACAGCATTATTAACTGTGCAGTGTGGAGTTTCCTGCTGGCTTCTGGCTGTGAGCCCTGTTACACAGGGTAGGATCTGTGGCCTCCGCCATCAGGGCTCTGTTCGTTTTAAGGGTGGTGCACTGTTCCCCCGCCCCCCAACCCCAGCCCTTTTCCTGTTAAGGACTTTTTCTTTTCTTGGTGTGATTAAAGTAAATGCAAGCTGAGAGCATCTTTTGAGGTGATCCCTCCAGGGCAGCTAAAATGTAGGATGTGGTTGCCCACCAAATGAGTCATCAGATCACCTAAAAAAAAAAAAAAGAACCCCTTTGCCTCTAGTACGTTTCCTGGACCATCACAGCTACAACTACACTCCCGCCCTACCACATCCCAGATGCGAACAGTCTTCCCCGTTTTTAGTTTTATTTGTAAGCAGTGGCCGATTCCCTGATTCAATTTGCAGGGAATGTAAATATTGAGCTACATACCAGCTCTCGAAGGGTAGCGTGGGGCCAAGTTGTCCAATCAGCTTGCGCTTTGGCGGTGATATGGAAACTTAGGTGAAAGGTTAGGTCTTATTTTTAGTCTTTATTAGACTTGCAGGTTCTTAGCCAAGGTATGAAATTACAGGTCATCACCTTTGCCTGGTGGTCATTAAGTTGGCTTGTCTGTTAAGAGACGCCAGCCCCTTCAAGTGCAGGGGGAGTGGAAGTTCCCCGGAGGAAGCTCCTTTCTGAGTTGTCATGTGGGGAACAATGTCAAGGACAGTCAAGAGACTGTCATGGACCAAAATCTTTCCCCTTGGAAAGAGGACGCAAGTCAACAAAACTGGCCAACTGTGGAGAAAAACTGTGGGAGAATGACATCCTGGGATTTGCTCAAGAAGCATCTATGGATGCAAGCCAGAGTTTTGCTCGCTTTGCTAGCTGTAGCATCACATTGGTGGCTCGCACTCATCTTGTGGTCAATCTATGAAGTCTGTGAAATCTATGAAACAATGTGGGTCATGGTTTGAACTTGTCTGCAAGAGCATTTATCATCATTGCAAAGGCCCTGTTGCTGTAAGTTTTGAGGCACAGGGACCCTGTCCAGTTCGAAAATGGTTCAGAAGTGCCCAATGATGGCGTGGTCAGTTAACTCCTGGTTGACTGACTGTAGGGTCAGAAATGATGGGGTGATTTGATTGGTGTTTCTGCTGACAGTTCTTCGTGCCATTGAGTAAGTAAAGAAAAGTAAGTAAGGAGTCGAGGGTTTTGGTGCGCTGTATTGGGCATCTTGAGGTGGCTAGAATATGTCCCAGTGCATTTGCACCGTAGGATTATCCCAGAGTCTGGCTAGTACGTTTACTTCGACATTTGTGCGGTGGAGATGTGAGGGACCAATGTTATGAGGACTGGTAGCCACGGAAGTGGAGTGGGGTGCAACGCGCCTGACACAAGATGGATTGTAGTGTGCTGTTGGGTGTCCACTAGTTTGTAGTGCGATAAATGAGCCCATATCGGGGCACCGTATTCTGTAACCGATTAACGCACTGCGAGAGTAGGTGAGCGTAGCGTGGAGGCATAGGCACCCCAATGAGCGGGGATTAGGTAGACGAGACTCAAACTGGGTTTTGAAATCCCCGCTCAAGCTCCCTCCACTAACAAACTGGTCATTAACTTTCTTTTATCGTTGTTTCTGCTTCTCTTCTGGCAGCATGGGCAGCAAAGCTGTGTGGCTTTGAACTCTGTGGTCAACTAGACTTTGATGCCTACTCATGCTACCAACTTTGTAAGGAAGGGTGCTGATGCCAGTCTACTTGGGCGTTTCAACCAGAGAAGGGGAGAAAAAGCATAACTACCTGTCAGCATTGCCTGCACATTCAATGGTATTGCTGGTCTCTCTCCACACTCTGATAATGAAAAGGGAGGAGATGGCACTCTTTCGGGGAGGTGTAACAGCTTTCCTGCTGCACCGTGAGCCTGTTGCTCTCAGACCGCTCCTTTGTGCTGGAGCCTGAGAACCGGGAAGCACAGACAAAGCAAAATGGAAATTGTAAGAGTGCAAACGTAGCTTGTAAACTCAGTTCCCCACCCTCTAATAAAGTCTTGAAGGGAAGGCATTGTCTTTATTCAATGTAATTTTTTTCTGTTTGATAAATCAAGACAGAATGTTCTAAACTATGGGAACAAAACCCTGCTTCCCCCATGACTGGCTATAAACAGCAGTTCACTAGCGCGATGCACTTGTTACTCCACAGGTGAGCAAACCCTCTTCCAGCTAAGTGGCTCATGCATTGCTTTGAAAACATTGGAGGGCGAGATCTGTAACGGATCCTCTGCTGTTGTCATTGAAGTATTTCAGCATATGCAAACTCCCCATGGCAAGGGTCCCAGCAAAGCTGGCTTTTTAGGAGGAACTCAGATATGGCATAGCAAACAGAGCAGTGGCCACCTGTTATTCTCAAGCTAGCCATCTCCCAGTGGCTCCTGGTGTGGTATCAAGAAACAAGGGTGTTAGGGAGTCCACAAATAAGCAGTCTCTCACTAGTTCCTGCTGTGTTTTTAGGTTAGCCCTTTATGGGACCCTTGACAGAACAGTAAGTGAAATGATCCAGTTGTAGTGCTGCAGGTCCTTGCAGAGGAGGGAGCTGGGCAAAGAGCCGACTTCTGTTGCTTCACCTAGGTTATTATGCAGATGCTGGAGCCGGGACGTTGCTGAAGCTAGTTTGAGGAGCAGGAATGCTTGAAGGAAGCCCCTGAGGAAAAGATACGGGGCCTGAAGACAAACTTGAGCATGCTGCATAATTGCTGTATCGCCAACACCACTTCTCTCATTAGAGGGATGCAATCTGAATTAAAACAATTGACCAATGGCACTTTATCGTGAATCAGCAGATGCATGACGAATAGATCCAAGGAGGTGATGCTTCCCCTCTATCGGGCGCTGGTCAGACCGCAGTTGGAGTGCTGCGTGCAATTCTGGGTGCTGCACTTCGAGAGGAATGTGGATAACCTGGAGAGGGTCCAGAGAAGGGCCACACAGGTCAAGAGCCTGCAGACCAAGCCCTACGAGGAGAGACTAGAGAAACTGGACCTTTTCAGCCTCCGCAAGAGAAGGTTGAGAGGCGACCTTGTGGCTGCCTTTAAGTTCATCACGGGGGCACAGAAGGGAATTGGTGAGGCTTTACTCACCAAGGCGCCCCCGGGGGTTACAAGAAACAGTAGCCACAAGCTAGCAGAGAGCAGATTTAGATTGCACATTAGGAAGAACTTCCCAGTTCGAGTGGCCAAGGTCTGGAACGGGCTCCCAAGGGAGGTGGTGCTCTCCCCTACCCTGGGGGTCTTCAAGAGGAGGTTAGATGAGTATCTAGCTGGGGTCATCTAGACCCAGCACTCTTTCCTGCCTATGCAGGGGGTTGGACTCGATGATCTATTGAGGTCCCTTCCGACCCTAACATCTATGAATCTATGACCCAGAGGCCAGATCAAGAGAACCAGGGGATGGGACTAAATAGCTCCATGCTACAGGGCTGTTACAGGCCTCCTCTCTATCCTAATTATGCCTTTAATACTGAATGCAGTCCAGTAGGCTGGCACCAGACTGGGCGAATGACAGAATTACACCCAGGAGAGGTAAAGGCCCAAAGCCCAACATCCACGGGGTGCACTCTGGGGAAACCTCGGGAAGGTACAGCAGTGCAGCTAGCTCACTTGCCACGAGTGTCCCTCTGTGCATGGTGTAAAAAATGCAGTTTTTAATGGGTTAGCTTAAAAATGACCCTGCCCCTGATTGTTTCAGCAGGACTAACCGGTCATGGACTTCTCAGAGTGGGAGGGGGGCAGCCCTTTGGGAGCCTGAGACTGGCCTCAGTTCAAATGACTCAAGCTACCTCTTTGGCATAAAGCACCATTGTTTTTTTTGCCTCACATGTGCAACCTTTGTGGGGCACAAATTTGAAGAGTACTGCAGCCAAGCTCCTTACCACAGCTTACACATCTGTATTGGCAACCCAGCCAGGCTCCAACAGTTTATGGCCATTGCTCCTTGTCCTCCCCTAGTCAGTGAGTGGAGAGATGTGGTTAGCTGTATTAGGCAGAAACTAGGCAAATAAACAGGGCAGTGTAGCACCTCATGGACTAAATTGCTCAGAGAGGTGAGCTTCCATAGGTTTAAGTCTACTTCTTCAGGTGCTACTTGGCATTTGATTAGCATCTGATCAAGTGGGCTAAGAAAGGTCATGCCTTTCTGAACAAGTTAATTTATAAGGTGCCACTCTGCCCTACTTTCTGCCTTATCTGTCATTGTTTTCCCTTTTCTTGCTATATTTTTTAACAGCCCGGTTATAGCTGCCTTTGACTCCTGTTCTAGGCATTCAGGCAGTCGGCAGTACAAAACCAAACGGGGAAACAGAGCTATGCCTAATCAGAAAAGATAACCCAGATGTTTTCTCAGTTTATCACACTAGCGACACTCACCTGGGGCAGCAGAAATAGTGTTATTGCTCAAGAGGGAAACTTGCTTCTGTGACTAAGGTGCAGTTTGATTGCCTGTGATGCCAGGCTGTCTTTTGAAGAGACTTTCTTTTCTAAGCCGGAGGGTAGCTTTTTTTGAATATTGTTTGTGTTATTTGTTTTGGTTGGCTAATCTTTTTTTGGACACTTTTTGTAATGCTCTGCAGTTTTTATGCACGTGACTGTGCTCTGATCTTGGCCAGTATGATTTCATTTCCCTGCTATAGGATATGTATTGCAATACGAGCTATCTTTTTTATTTGGACTAAGTACGATTCTAGCTATTCTAAAAGAAAGAAAAGTATAGCTTCGGTCCTCTTTTTTTCCCCAGCATGACAAATTCTATCAATTGTTGCTTCAGTGTGCAATACCTTTGTCACATGGAAATTTGCCGTTGACGTAGTTTGGACAGGATTTATGCTTCTCTGAGTCCTTGTTCCTCATAGCAGCTTCTTACAATCTGCCTTCTCCCCAGATATCCTGTGGCTGAGGTCTGAAAACTCACTGTTGGTCAAACACTGTTACAGGGATGATCTGCTTCTTTTGGCAAAGAGCAGGAGGCAGAAACCCACTCACTTAGCAGGTTTTTTTCTTTACAGGTTTCTTGGGGCCTTTGTAAGTGCTGCAGGTAAGAATGACTCACCGACCTCCATTATGTGGTTTCCTGACTCTTAGCAGTTTTTTTTCTTTTACCTTTTTTAAATAATTATTAGTTTTGCCTGGTTAACATACAGCAGCTTGGCATTTAAAACAGCATATCGTGGGCTGCGGCTGATGGAAGCAGTTGACTCATGTCTGTTAACGTTTGGAGCCTGCCCTGGTGTTTCCTCCTCCACTGACTTCTGTTTTATGCATCTTCTCAAGCAGCTGTAAAACCACTTTCGGTCGTTAAGGATCTCTGGGTAGTTCTCAGAACAGGGGAGTTGACCCTGGTGTCTGGGCCATGATCCAATGACAATATATTGCATTTGTCTTCTTCAATTCCCCCTAGATGTGGTGTTTGTCATCCCTTCCTGTCCCAAACCAGTTGCATCCTCCCAGCGGATGCATTCTCGATGAGTTGGCTGTGTTTCTGTGGTAGGTGTGTCCGATTCCCCCGTATTGCTCATAAAGAAAGACACTGTCTGAGTGCAGGGTACCTGCTTTGTGAGTGAAAGTTGTTCACGGTCGTATTTTTAGGGCTGGATCTTAAGCTCATGTGAATTGATGTAGCCCCACTGAAGACAATGGAGCTGCAACGATTTGCACCTGCAGAGGGTCTGAAAACTTGGGACTCGAGAATAGAGATCCCCGAGTGCTGAGAGCCCTGCAGACCCACCTGAAATCGGTGCAAGCTGCAGGTGCTTGGTGTTTCTGAAAAGCTGACTCTCCTCGGGTCGAGGTGTGCAGGCTGGGAGCAGGGAGGCTCTGAGCAGTTTATTGACTTTGGCTCTGAGATAGGGAATATATGTTGTTAGCTGTTCTTTTGATTTGGATCCTGAGTGCTGTCTCATTCCACTATCGTATATGGAGTAATCGAGTGCCTGCAGTGAATCTGCTGCCAGTAATGCCACCCCCCCCCCCGCATGAAGCAGACTTTGTACTACGGGTACTGGAAAGGCCAACTGATTGCTGTGCCCTACCCTGTGTATGTGCTTCGCTCCGTGATGAGGAGCGAGCCCAGGTGTGGCTGCTCTCTTTTCGGGAGAAGAGGGGAGAGTCAATTGAAGGCTGAGATTGGGCTGGAAGGGAAGGAGATGGGTGTGAGTCTGTGAAAAGGGGCTGGGATGGGGAAAGGGCATGAGAACTCTTAGATGGACTTAAGGGAGGCCAGTTGACAAGAACAAATGGTGCGAGCGGGTGCGATTAGAAGCTGTGTGCGAGGAGTGAGTGTGCATAGCAGCTCCTGTGTGTATGTGAGACCTTGCTGATGGAAGGACATGGTGTTTCTTTCAGAGGGGAGGGGTGGTGGAACAAAGGGGAAGAGCATGAAACTCCCTTTCCCTTATACAAGCCCCCCTTCCTCCTCCCAGCTGGGTTACGAATTCCTTCATTTCGGAGACTCCAAGATCTAAACCAGTCTCCAGTATCCTATTGAGATAGGGGTGTTCTGGGGCAATACATTCATACCCTTCATTGCTTTTACCTAACTCCTTTCTGAAAAGTATCCTGTCCACACAAGCCCTGGAGGGTCGGGATGCTGATACAAAGCCAAGACTCATGTAGCACATGGCACCTCGCAGCTGCAGAGCTTGAAGCACTAACTCCTCCTTTTCCAAACAAGCAGAAATTCAAGCCCAAACCTGCAGCTGCCAGCCGGATGTTAGGGTGAGTCTTGCTCCCTGTTGAATGCTGTATGGCAGCTTTGCTGCTTCTAGGGCAGTTACTACCTCCAGATGACCCGGGTCTTAAAAATTGTCCACACTACAGAGAAGACGTGCTTACATTCCTGTAGTCCTTTGTCATGAGCAGGGACCATGTCTATCAGCTGGGCAACATGCTTAGTGGCTTCTTCACTTAATTCTGGCGCTTGGATCTTAGGCCAGTCCCTCAATTATTATTTTTTTTTTTTAAGGCTGGTCATGCTCACTGCAGACCCCTTTGGAAGAGGGATGATTCCTTGGCCTGAGAAGATGGTGAGACATGTCTCTTATCTCTTAAAAGCCATTGGGGATTTGTTAAGGGATAGAGCAGAGCTTTATTGCTCTGAACCCTGGAAAGAGAATTGTTCTTGAAATGCTGACGTAAACATCAGCTGTATGTAGACCCGAAACAAATCGGTGTAAACACCAATCCATGTGCACTTGTGAAGTGAAAGACAAGGACTTGGGGGAAATGCATTTTAAACACACAAGGTCACTATGAAGCAGTTCATAACTTTAGCTGCCAGTTACTACAGCCATTGCAGAAAAAAATGTCTATGTACGTTGTACTGTCTAGTGCAGCCATTCTCAACCTTTTTAGACTTGCACCCCTGGATAGAGTTGAGGCATCCCTGGGAAATGCTGGCTCTTAGTTTTCACACTTTTTTGGCGTAGAGAAAAAATAATAAAATGGTCTTTCTGTTGCAAAGAACTCAGAAAGACCACAGTTATGGATTTCTATTGGAAATCTCTGGGCTTATCTTGTGAATCACGTTTGTAAATCTGACAGTGCGGACATTCGTGTAGCATACCACAGCACCCTTAAAAGCATCTCAGTGACTGAGAATCACTAGTGTTTCAGTGAAGCAAATTAGCCCCCCGTTTTAGAGCGTGCAGGTTGAGTTGGAATACTGTCATTTAATGCAAGCACGATTATGTGCAGAACAAGTACAGCAAGAGCTGTTTGCCTTGAAGGCCAGACCGTTTGTACCTTGTTAGGGTTGCTGAAGCAGATTCATGGCTTATGTTTTTTCCCAGGGTGCTGTCCTGATTTCTTGTTTTTTCCCTTGCGTGTTTAAGGAACCGTGTGTATGAGAGTATGAATGAAAATATTGTTGTTACTAAAAGAATCCTGGGTGGGGAGCGCTGAGGCTTTACACCTCCTCTTGAACTGCAAGTATAACCTGTCGGGAATGCGGTTTGATTGCTTGGCCTAGGGAAATAGAGTCCTGGAGGGAAATGCCACATCTAATGACCAGGGGTGTTGGTTGTCCTCCCATGTAATGACCAGGCTGTTTCTTCTTGCATGTACGGTCAAGTGAGCTCAGAGCAACAGAGGTCACTAAGGAAATCAAGTAAAAGGTGCAAGATATGAGAAATTATCTACAAAAGGTGCAACTGATAGTCTGAAACAGGGCGGCAGATCTTGCTTTGTGGTGAAGAGCAGCAGCCTTCTTTTCAAGTTTGCTGTATTATTTCTACCATCGCTTTGCTTCATTTTTGTATGGTTAGTTTGTTTTTTTTGGGGGGAAAGGAATTCTTTCCTTGTCCCAAGCCTGTTTTTCTTGTAGTAACTCGAAGCTGTGATCTCTGCCTCTGGTGGCCTAAACCCGTGGGAGGGATGGACACCTTTTTTGGCATGTGTTCAAGAACCCTCCCAGCTCTCTCTGCTGCTCTGCTTTCTGCTGTCTGCCTGCTGCCATGTCCCTTGCTTCCCTCCTGGATCGGCTGTGTGCCTCAGGTTGGCCATCCCTGGCTGAAACCATTCCTGGTAGTCCCTGAAGTGGAAGAGCTGCAGAGTGGAGCAACAGGGGATTGGGCAGGGAGGGAAAAGAGACACTATCTCTAAGTGTGACACACGGTGACATGGTTGCTGTGTCGTGCGCATGTGCGTGTCCGGGCTCTGAATATAAACGAGACGGTTGCCCTTCGTTAAACGAGCACCGTGTTTACTATAAACAAACGCCCCTCCTCATTATATAAACTACTGTGCATAGACTTTGCAAACTCAGCTGGTGGAGGAGCCTGGCATGCCTTCCTCCTGCCAGCCCTGTGCTATGAATAGTAAGATAGGGAGTGTGAAAACCCAGATAGGAAACAAGTTGCTAATCTAAAAGCAATTATCCTGCTTTGTCATGTCCGTGAGCACCCTTCCCTCTGGTAGTCTCCAAGTTCCTTGTCGGCTTGCTCTATGGGAGTTCGAACAAAGCGTTGCTTACTGATGGCTCGCTCGCTCCCTCTGAAAACACTTGACCTGATCATAGCCGTTGTTTATTATTTTCTCTTTTCATGTGGGAAAAGTTAGTGCCTCTGTGGCCAGTTGCCACAGGTGTAAGTGGTCAGGTTTCTACCCTCCTGTGGGAGGAGATATTACAGGAGTTGGCCTCGAACCCATCCTGGGCAGGGCTCCGGGTGAGGGATGGTGAGGTTTGAGGCAGCCGGGGTAGATGCCTCTGCTGCTGGAAGAGGTCTCAGTACTGCCAGCAGCTCGGGGGTTAGCATGCCCCTACTGCAGCCGCCCGGTTGACTGATGTCACGAGCTGCTTTTGGAAAAAGTAAATTTGGTGTTGAAAAACCTCCATGGCTGCAATAGGAAGAGGCAGCTGCCCTGTTATCCCTGGGGTTGTTGGCCACCCCAACACCTCCTCCAGCAGCAATGGGCAGCTGTCCTTTTGGTGGCCAGGGCTTGTGTCCTGCCAACCCTCCCCAAGCTACACTACTGCTTGTTGCTTCTGAATAACAGTGCTTTCATTATTCCCATGTGTGGCAGAAGCTTCACCACTTATGCAGGACACCTGGCCAAACAGCTCGTGGGTGCCCTTTGATGAAGGGAAGACCAGCTTTGGGTTTTGTTAATGCAAAAGGGCTGTTCGCACCCCAACAGCTCCAGATTTCATGGTGCCTTAAGAGAAGCAACCCATTTCTCCCTCATGCTGGTTTAAATCAGGAATATACCCCTAAAACCAGCAGACTCTGACCAGTATAAAACTGGAATAAGCAACAGAGGAATTCTGCGCAGGGCTTCTGGATATTGGCTGTGGTCCCTGCAGCTCCGAGTGCTACAGTTCCTAGATTGGTCTCGGGTCGCAGGTCTGCTATGCATTAGACCCGTTTGCTTTGAAGCTGTCTGAGGCAGTGGAGAGTCCAACCACTGCCACAGGCTTTGGGTCTCTGATCATGTCCTCGTGGTGGAGATCCCATCTCTCCACCTCCTTTGGGAAGTTGATACCATGTGGTTCTAGGGCCATTGCCAGAAATGGAAGCAAACCTTTTCTGAGAGCTCCTTTCTGGGACTCGTGGGCATCCTGCCTTGCAACATACCCCTTCAGAAGTGTTAACCATAGGATGTAGTGCCCAGGCTCCTCAATCTGCTGCTCTGTACCAAGAAATGGTGCAGGTCTAGACGAGCAGCAGAATAGAAATTATATAGATCAAGGCAAACAGAACGCCTCTAGCATTTCCAGAGCATGAGGTGGCTAAGGGAGGGGAAACTGGCTGAGATTTGGGGCAGTGGTTTGTTAATTTTTCCTCTGCTCCAAGCCCTGCTGCATGTGGCTTCTTGGCTGGAACAAGGAGTCTGGTTTTGCCTTTTCCCTTCTCTCTCTATTAAAAAAACAAAACAAAACAAAAAAAAAAACAAACAAAAAAACCCCAAAACTGGCAAGGGATGTATTCTAGGATGGCCTCCATTCCCCTTTGTCAGGTGATGTCCCTTTCTCTATCAAGTCCTTATCAGAATTTTCCGCTTTTCCACTCATTAAGTCATTGTTTAGTTGCTTCCTCGCTGAGGTTCACACATTAAATCGTGACCCTACTTCTACCAAGGATGCCCTGTTTGAACAAATTAACATAAAAGTATGTTAGCTCTTCCGTTTGTTAGCTTTATGCTAGGTGGAGGAATTTCCCCTGTTAACTCCTTTGGGTTTTATGCCAATGTGGAAGTAAGTACAAGAGCAGAGAAGCCAAGCAAGCCCCATGGTCCAAATGAAGTCTGCAGTGTCATACAAAAAGTCAGGGCCTCATTATCAAAATATGTTGTAAGTTGAGTCATCTGGGCAATCTGCCTCCTTGGAGTTTTGTAAAAAAACTCGCACAGCTCTCCCCTTCTCCTTAGCCCCTTCTTTTCCTAGAAAGACCCTAGTCAACATAAGAATATAAGAAAAAAGAAAATAACAAGAGTCTAGCGCTTCACAGGGTGGGGACTATGTAGGTCTTACTTGATTTATTCTTCTACTGCGGCTTCCTGCCAGCGCGATTGCCCCTTGAACCTATGGTCTTTTGCAAACAAATATCCATATAAACTGGGTTATCTTTAGATGCATTTGACCTTTTCCTTTGTGAAAATGCTGTTCTTTTCAGTCCCCAAACACTGCATTGTGTGTTGGAAGATTGCTTGCTAGGGTTTAAGCTGTCCATAATGATGAGGCATCCCTGGGGACACTGAGTCTAATCAGCTTGGAGCCGGAGGCATCAAGCAGTAGTGCGTTGCACGTTAATTTTGATGGAATAAGTATTACAAGGCAGTGCCTGATCTGTTTTTAGTCAACTGAAGCTTGAACCCCAACAATGGGTTTTATTGGGCCACTGCTTTGTTCCTTGAGGTCTTTCTAGAGCCAGTAAAAACCAGATAAGTCTCCCACCCCTTCCAAAATATTTACTGGCCTTCCTGGGTCCCTTCCTGTGGCAAGTCTCCGTGGGTCCCTGCCCCGCTGGGGTGAGGGGACACAGTTTCTTGGAGCCTTGTCCTAGTGCCCAGCTGTGTGCAGCTGTCTGTTCCTGACATCGTAGCTGCTAATATGATCCTTCTCCGTCCAGCCTCTTCTCCATCCATCACTGTTCTGGTTTTGCGGTCGCAACTGCGAATTCCCTCCTCTCAGAGAAGAAAAACATTCAGATCTTGAAAACAAATGACATCCTTTTGGCTGAATGCTGTATTTTGTTGCAGGAGACTTTTCTTAATTGTGATGAAATACAAATACTATGGCACCCAGACTGGCTTGGTGACAGGGACTGGAGAAGGCTGCCCCTAAACCTGATAGTTACCTGCTCTGTGCACTGAGCAGAAACCAGGCTGGGGGCTCCAGTTTTGCAGCTGAAGGGAAGGAGCTCAAGATAGTGGGGCTAAACAGTGCTGTGTCAATGGGTTGGGTGTTGGAGTAGGAGGGGAGGTTTGGTATAAAGAGGGAGAGGTTGCAGTGGGGATGTTAGGCAGGCTTTTTCTTTTTGAGGATAGGCAGAGACTGTGTTTGTACTGATAGGGGAATTGGGAAGAGGAACCAGATAGGAGGGCAAATGGGGAAACCTCACTGTTGGCTACATCAGTGATGAAGGGCGTGTTTGGATGAGATATGGGGAGGACGGAAGTGGAGGGAGAGCGGATGTCATGCTGCACAGCACCACGAGCGTTTGTGTCATTCCTTTCCACGGCTTCTTTCAAATTGAGGCTTCCTGTCTGTTGGGAGGAAGTGGTTAGAGGCCCAGCCATGCAACTTTTTCAGGGCCCTGTGCTACGGCGCTTACTCACTTTGAGCTCTTACTCCTTCGTTTGTGAGGTCCCACTGTCAGCAGTGAGGCTGCTGATAAGCGACTGCTGCTCAACCTGAGTAGGAGATGCCGAGTCAGGACCTGTAAATTTTCCATCCTTTATTTTCTCCAGATGATGTTGAGAGCGCTTTATCAGGGTCGCCAGCTAGAGCTCCCTTGCAGCAGCACCCATGGGCATTGCTGCGTCCTTGCAGATCAGTAGCTTGATTTCTGATGTTGCTGTCATTGCGCTGACTTAAATCTGCTCTTGGCTCAGACCGCCAAGGGTGAGATCAGCATCGATCCCCCTGTGCTGAACCTGAGGAGGAAGCTGGCAGGCCAGTGTGGTTGTTTCCATAATGCTCTTCTGGAGCATTTCTAGGGCTGAGGCTCCATCACAGTCTATTCTTGGTGGTAGCAGATGACGGAACAAGGAGCAATGGGCTCAAGTTGCAGCAAGGAAAGTCAAGGTTGAATATTAGGAAAAACTCAATCACAAGAGGGTAATAAAGCACTGGAACGGGTTACCTAGAAAGGTTAAGACCCAAGTAGACAAAGCCGTGGCTGGGATGATATAGTTGGGGCTGGTCCTGCTTCGAGCAGGGGGTTGGACTAGATGTGATGTCCTGAGGTCCCTCCCAACCCTTATTTTCTATGATTTGTCATGGGTGAAGAATTGTCCTGAGTAGTAAGTGTGCCAGGGAGTAGAAAAGCTAAGAACAAAAATGCAGGTGGCCAAATGAGTCTGAAGCACAAGCAGGTGGCTGTTGATCATACCCAGATGTCTTGGGGCATCTGCGTAGAAATAAAATTCTTGATATACGTGCAGTGCTGATATTTAAATACCTCTTTCATAAAATGGTCCTTGAACTCCTGCTGTTTCTCCCTTGCCGATGAATGTGCTCCAGGAAGGTTGAAAGAGAGAGAACAGGACCAATATCTCCTGCGTATGTGGATGGCTGTTTCCGACAGAAAGGGAACCGTCTCCTGTAGGTTTTAATCTGGCGTAGCAGTGGTTGTTCAGGTGAGGAGCATATACGGTCCATACCTCTAAAATGATTTGCGGTGTCGCCAGCAGATATGGGAACAGAACAACTGCAGTGAATTCCCATTTATAAGATCTGCTGCAGTCCAAGCTGCAGCAGAGGCAATCAGTGCAGTGGATCAAGAATGTGCTCACCTAATTGTTCAGGCAATATTTGTGCTGGAGTCCCTTTTTAATGGGGGTTGATGCCCTGTGTTGTCAGCTGATCCTGAATGCTGGTATTTATTTGGCAGTTGTCAGTATTTTATTTTGGGTTGCTATACTTCAGGGGCTTTTCCCTCGCTTCTGCATTTTTTGCCTCTTTTGGCATCCTTTGCCACTACAAATCACTCAGTAACACTTCACTGAAAACTGAGCAATGTGAGTTCGTAGAAGTATAAAGAAACGGGGGGAAATGACTTCCATGGTTTCACTGTCGCAGTGAGCTCTGTTTTGGCTGTGTAACGTCTCAGACCAAAATTGAATCATTGCTCCCTTGCTTTCGAAACGAACCTTCCTGAGCCAGAATAGCTGCACCCCACCAAGGGCTGTGACAGTACCTTTAAAGGAAGGAACTTGCAGGATTAAAGGCACGGCAGGAACTTAAAAACAGATCAGTCACGGGGCCGTAATTGCTTGGGAAATGCCAAGCCTTTCATTTCTAGATCACTGGTCACTAGTGACCTAGATTAGATTAGCTTTCAGTGGTACATGCAGAATGATCAGGGAGCTGAGTCCCAGAGCAGAGGTGCCCGTTGTTGTGGCAGTGTTAATTGAAGCCCTGGATTGGGCCGGTATATAGGGTTGCTCCCTCGGGCCGCAGGGTCGCTCTGAGGCCGTATCTGGCACGTGGCATCGTACTGGTGCACCGGATTGCACCTGCGGACCGACCTCAAGCACCAACCCCACACTGGATCCGACTTGTGGACCCAACCCCATGTCACGTATTTGGCTCTCAGGACTAAAAGGTTGAGTGCTGCTGTCTTCAAGAGAGGCCAGGCCTATGCAGGGTGTGGAGATGGAGTAGCCTTGGAGTGGGATCCAGTAGATCCTCATGGTCCACTGGCAGGGCTGTGTGGGAGAAAACTGCCTTCCTTGCCTCACTCCTTGGCTCTTTGTTGAGCAAATTAGTCTCAGACTGGGAGCTAATTCATCCGGTGTTTTTCCACAGTCTGAGAGTCTCTTGAAGGAAGAAAAAAGGCATCGTCTGTCCGCCTGAAATGCATCTTGATGGAGCAGCGGTCTTAGCACGTTGCCAGCTGCTGTGATCTAATGCTTTATAGAATGTTCTTATGCGTGACGCTGCCCGAGCCCGAGTCCTGCCGTGCGAGGTCGGACTCCGGTTACCAACTTCTCAAGGAGCCAGGGGCTGGAGGAGCATTTCTCTTGTCTGCCTGGCAGCAACCCTAAGCCTGGTCATCTTCAGCACTTGGAGAAAGCAATCTTAATTCTTTTTCCATGTCCTGGAGAATGAGAGACAGATGAATGCAGGGAGAAACGCTAGTGAAAAATGAGTCAGGAAAGGGTTTTTTCTTGAGGTTTGTAGGAAATGCATATCAACAGTTACCCCTAAGAAGAACCTACTTTTGCAAGGTCTTTAGGATCGTTAGGTCTGGTAGTCTGCGTGCCCCGAAGATACTTAGCGGCTTGCAGGGTGCATCATTCTGCTTTCTTTTAGGTGCCCTGCTCATCAACTGTGCTTTAAAACATCTTTCCCTTGAAATTATATACAAGTAGAAAAAGACAGAACAATAGAGGGGTTTGGGACACCAGAGGCCAAACCAGGGGTAGTTTTCTTTCTAAGAGCACTCTTGGCTGGAGGTTTTGGGGAAGTTGCTTTCTGCCAGAGGCCATTCGACCCAGAGCAAGTTTCTGCTGGGGAATAAAAGTTTTAAAAGTCTGAGTTTGTTTTTTCTGAAGTGGTCCCCTGTTGTCATTCATGTTATCTTGGAGATAAGGTTACTCTGTCACCAACATTTCAAGTGGTGGAAGTGAATGGAGTTGGGTTTATACGCAGATACATATTTCAGGCTCAGATAGTCATAGCTTATTTTGGAGCCTTGCTGTGCTGCTCTTAGTTTTTGTGTGTTATGAGCTAATTTTATGGTCTTTCTTCTAGACCTACCCACTTCTGCCACCCATATCACTCATGCTGAATGGAAATGTGGTCTGTCTGCGCTCCCAACAGAATTGGTGGGACCCCAGGCCCCTTCACCATGCCTAATGCAAGGAACATCACCATTAAGATCAATCAAATAAGAGTATGGCAAACTTCCCTTTCCCCCCCCTCAACAAATATAGGGAAAAGGGACCTCTTTTGTAGAGGCAAAAGGAGGCCTGTTTGCCCCAGGGCTGGGCTGTGGTGGATGCACCATTGCATTCTGTGAGTGGGTCTTGCTTTAATTTCCCTTCAGATGCACCCTTCTCTGTGTTTGCATAAGCCATGTGCTCAAATGCCCTCTCCCTTGTCCATTCGGGGACTTCACCCCTTAGATCTATAGCATCATATGTTTTCAAGTCCCTTTTATGACACCTCTTACAGGGGTGTTACCTTTAAAGGCTAGTTACGTCCTCTTTAACAAGCTGTGCCCAGCTGCGGCATGCAAGGCTGTAACTTGAATAGTATTTCATAGAGGTCAGAATAACTCTGAGAGCAGTATTGTACCCTCACCACCTTTCAAGGGTGTATTGTTCGATAGCTAAAACTGGGGTGCTTCTTGCTCCCTCTGTCATTGCTTTGCTAACTGATAACACTCTGCCTCGCTCTATCCTTCTAGCAAGAATAATGATGCCCTCTTCCTGCCCTTCCAGGGCTGGTAGGAGGCTTTGCTTGTGTGTGAATGGCTTGGAGATCCTCTGCTCAAAAGCAGCTACGTTGGTGGGGGACCACCCAAGAGGCGTGCCTTTTTGCTGGGTCCAGTCAGCTTCTGAAAGTCCTTTCTCTTTTTTCCCCAAAGATCGGTTTCTTTCCTGGCTGTGGCTCCAGTTTTAATAAGCTTTTTGTATAAATCACAACTCCTAAAAGTAAACTAAGCTGCCATCTAATCCTATCCCAATGGTGGCTTTTATTCTAATATTAAATGTGGCTGGGGATGACTGACTCTACTGGTATTAAGGGAGCTTTTCAAACATCATTAGAGATGATGGGAACTCACAGAAGAAAATTTGGTGAGAACCTGCAGTTGAACAGTCACTGGCAAGAATCCCCCTTGGACGCTCCTTTCCCCCAAGGGATAAGCAATGTCAGATTTGGACTGCAATATTTTGATGCTGCTAATAGTCGGCACACCCCCTTTGTGTAGCAGGCTGGAAGTTCAGTGCCTGTGACCAGTGACCCCCTTACCCTCCCACACCTGGGCACTGGTGCTTGGGTACTGCTGAACTCTCCGACCAGGGTGGCTTTGTGCTAAAAGACCATATAGATTCGGGACACCTGGTTTCAACCTCTGGCACTGCTATACAAACTCCCCATATGACCTTGGTCAAATCACTTAATCTCCTTGTTGCCTTGTCCCCCAGCTACTCAGTGGGCCCAGTGCCTCCTTGCTCTCAAAGGCGGTGGACACAGGTAAAGTCAGTCATGATTGCAGTCATTCTGTGCTGCCACATGGCCCCAGGCCTTGAGTGCCTTCCACCCATTCCCCAAGTCTGGGTCCATGTCTAAGTGTTGTTTCCTGCTCTGTGGTGTCTCCTGAGCCCTTTCTGGGCCTGTAAAGGTATTCGCCACCTTGTCTGGGGTGCGTGTTGTCTGCACTGGAGACAACCGCCACGTGTGTTCACTCAATTGTAAAGCAACCAGAAAAAATCTAGTAATTGCAGCTTCCTTCAAGTTGCAGCTCACAGCCCAAACCCCTTCTTAAGCTGGTTTCTTTCTCACGGTGAGGTCCTCAGGCCTGTTGCAGTGGGTCCTTCTTCCCCCACCCGGGGGGCAGACCCAGACCTGTCCCGGTCAGAAGAAGCCTGCCCCAAGTTTTCTGCCTCTCCTGACTGGTGCTTGCCTTGGCCTGTTGGCTACAAGTTTCAAGCTTCCCTTCAGATCTGCAGATAATCTGTGGGTACAGTAACGTCTCTGACTCCCAGCCACATCCTTTGCAGGGGTTATTCTCTTAGCTCTGTTTCTCTTTCCTTTAAGGCATTTGGGAGCTGGTTCTCTGCATGCTTCAGGAAGCAGGCTCGACTGAGAGCCAGTGGCAGAAGGAAGCAAGGGAGGAGAGTCTTCTTCTTTCATCACCTTGTACCCATTCAGTGGCTCATTGAGCCATTGCTTTCATTAATGCACCTTAGATACTGCACAGTTAGTTTAGTACTTCCTTAATAAAGTACTAACTAAATGCACAGTACCTAGAGTTACTGCGCAGTAGTGCCAGTTATTTAGTGATGCTTACCGCATGTCAGCCTAACAACACTGTGCGGTCAGCAATGAGCACGGCTTTTGCCATGGCGTGCTGCTGCTCAGTGTTATTAGGTTAATGCGCAGTAAGCATCTCATGTAGACATGCCAATTGAGGAGCTTAGTTTTGTTCTGTGGGCAGGCTTCAGTTCCCTCTCCCACCCCGGGCAGGGAAGCATGCTGGTAGCATTGGAGAAGAACTGGCTTCTTAGCAAGTAGATTCCCTTCCCCACCCTTGGACGGGAAGGCAGATGGAAGATCTCACCCGAGTCCTGAAGAGTTTGCACCAGCAGTCGTCCGCCTGCCTGTGAAACTTGGTCCTCTGTTCCTGTCTTGCCTTGCCTCCATCTACACCCCAGAGATATCAGACAGAGTGCCAAGATGGCCCTTTCCTGTAAGGGACCTGCAGGCCCAGTTTGTTCTCCCAGATAATGAGCCTTGTAGGGGTTCCTACACCTCCCAGGTGAGGCTTGAGAGATACAAACCCATCTGGCCTGTGCTGTCCCAGGTGCTCGAAAGTAGTGGAGCCTTTTTGGAGTCTCTTCTCAAACCCCCTTACTTTTTCTGGAAAGACTTGGAGGTGCCTGGTTTGCAGAGAGGGCAGTAACCCCGGCCCGTCTTGAGAACGCAGGAAGGGCACTGGAAATACTTGGGAGCAACACTGGAGCCAAATCTCACTGCCTTCTGGAGTGGAATTGCAAGGGACAAGCTCCAAAAGGAGATATAAATAAAAGCACACCCTGTTCTCCTGTGGAGCTTCGCCGAGCCCAGCACGGCAGATATAACTCAGAGGAGGCCAAGCCAGAGATCTCTGCTGATGGCTGCGTGCGTGTGCAATAGGGAGAAAGGGAGTTCTTGCTCCCTGGGAGAGGGACACCGGCTGCCCAAATCGGTGCTAGAGGGCTGAATGCGTATTAAAAGCAAGCAACAACTGAGCAAGCTAGAAGGGAAGTAAAAATACCCACTGAGGTATGCCTCTCTTGTACAGAGCTGAGGATAAGGCCTGTGCCCATGCTGAGCAAACCCTCCCTATTGTTGCTTCTGTCCGCTCCCTGAGAAGGTGTAAGGAAGGAACAGGGGTGTCCTGCCGTACGTAAAAGGCTGGGGAAATATTGGCCTGTTGTCCCGGCTTGCTGCTGTAGGTCTCCACACCCTGACTGCCGGATTGTCGTCACCAGCTGCTGCTGCAGGTCGTCATGCCCTCCAGATTGTTCCCAGAGGCTGCCGTCACCACGCCTGCCTGGAGAAGCCGGCTTTGGAGAGATGTCGGAGAAAGGGAGGGAGGCACCTCACACTCACCTTCTGGTCCTCCATTTTGGAAGTTTGCTCTGTTCCTCCACACGCATCTGGCCCAGGAAAGTAGCACGGGTGTTACAGAATAAATATCCAGTTCCTAGCGATGTCTAATGAGTGTGATGGTCTCAAGAACATGACTCGCTATGGCATGCTTCCTATGAGCCAGATCCAGTTCACTGAAGCTGCATCCACCTGTCCTTATCCCTTCTGTGTGCCGTCCTATATAGATGTGGAGGTCCAGGCTCCAATACCTATTCTTTGCTCTTCCAGTTGGTAAAACGCAGACAACCAGATTTTTAGGCACTTTTTAGATCAGCGGAGCAGGCAGATGTTGGCTGAAGATAGTAGAAAGGGCTTCTCTGGGTCCCGTTTCAATGCATGTGAGAACAGAGCAGCCGCTGGTTGGAACACACTGATTTATTGAAGCCTTGGAGCATTTTTCCTTGCACAGGTAACGAGCGTGTTCTGGATCTAACAGTCTGCATGTCTGATTTTTTTTTTTTAAAGTAGGAAAACTGACATAGAAGACTGCAGTCCTGAGCAGAGCAGGGTTCTGTGTTTCTTTCTGTGTTTCCCTTCAAGGGAGAGACGAACACCAGGGTGAGATGGCAGAAGAGGGATTGAGCACAGTGGAATTTGCACCTGGAAGTATTCCTGGCTCATTTTGGGCTTGTGATTTGTGTCTTTCATGTCTGCAAATGGCAGTACACCCCCCCTGTAGTCTGCAGGGGTTGGGATGCTAGATGCCAGGCAAGAGGTGATCCCTCACAAAGCCGAGCAAGATCTCTGCTGTATGCCGTCCCATTATTTCCACTGCTCCTCAGGACCATAGAAAAGGCAGGAAGGAGAGCGTGCTGATAATGCTAGCAGGAGAAGCTAATGCTTCACAGGCCTCGTATCTTGCTTGCCGAGGAGGCCTGCTATGAACACAACCCCCCATCTAACTTCGGAGTTGCAAAATGGCTAGTTGGATGAAGCAGTTGCTGCTCATGGGGCCTAGTAAGAAGTCAGCAAGCAGAACATCTCGTGCTGGTTAACGCAAAGCCCAAGATCCAATTATCACATTAAACAAGTGAAACCGTATACCTGTGTTCCTTCCGGAGGGCACCAGCATGGGTTTACGAACGCCCGAGCCAAAAGATCAAGTTTTTGTACTTGGATATTCCTGGCATTTTCAAGAAAAAGGAAGTTTTTGTGGAAACCCTGATTTTTAAACTGACCCCTTAGGCCAACTACATCCCCAGGAGGCTATACTGGAGCCTCCTTCTTCATTCCCGAACAGCACTATCCTAATATAACTCTTATGGCTGCTGTCATTGTACTTTGTATTTACTAACACCGAATTTCTGAGCATCACTGTTTCCTGTTCACGCGGGGGGGTGTTGACAACCTCTTGATCTTTCTCTGCTGCAGATTAGTCTTGCACTTCTTTTCAGCGACGTAGTCCTCAGGTGTGGTAGCATTCATCCCCCCACTCGTGTGAAATACTCAAGGCAGTATTATTGGTGGGACAGTAAGAGGTTGTCCCCTGCAGCCGCTCAAGGCAGGGTCATCTTTAATGAAACCATCCCAAGTGTCTGTCTAGTCTGCTCTTCAAATGTTTCCAGGGATGGAGATTCCCCACCTTCTCTTGGGTTCCTGTTCCAATGCTTGACCACCCTCCAAGTCAGCAAGATCCTTCTAATCTCCAACCTAATTTTCTGCTGTTGTGGCTGGAGGCCATTGTTTGTAGTCCTGTCCCCTAAAGTCATGGAGCAAAGCCCATCTCCAGCCTCTCTGTAATCCTGCTTCAAGTATTTTGAAGGTTATTCTTAAATCTTCTCTTCTCCGAACTAAATGACCTTAGTTCTTGCAGCCTTTCCTCATCAGTCTTGCTTCCTAGGTCTATAATCGTTTGTGTCACTCTGCTGGACTCATTTCCAACCTGTCCACATCCTTCTTGAAGCGTGGGGCCCAAAACTGGATATGATGAGGCCTCATCAGTGTCAAATAGAGTGGAAGAATAGCTTCCCTTGATTTGCAAGGGACACTCCTGTTAATATAATGCAGTATACCACTGGCCCTTTTTTGCAACAAGGGGATATTCTTAGTGCATATTCAGCTTATTTTTATTCAGCTTTGTTTTATCCTAAATTCGTTTTAAAAATTTAGGACAATTTTGTTCTGGGAATTTTTCTCTTGATGTTATAGAGTAGCAATACTTATGGCTTTGCTTTTAATGTGTGGTGCCCACAACATGTAATTTCAGAGAGACTCTGGGGGTGCATCCAGATGAGCATGCAACATGTGTTTCCCTGGGGAGCAGCAGCACATATTTGTGGTGCTGCTGCTGGTCCTCGAGGAACACCCGTGCACACACGCTCTGGTGTGCAACATGCTATACCTGGAGTCCTAGGGGCCTCCCAAGGCACAGTGGTGATCCAGGCACGCAGCACTTGGCTGACAGCTGGGGCATGGCTTCGGCCTGCCAGGCTCCAGTTTTGGGTGACTCATGCTGCCGCCACATGAACTGCTTGCTTTTTTCTTCTGAGGGTTATTTTGACACCCACCATGCTGCAAACTAGCAGCACAGCAAACGCACGCATGTGCGGTGTGTGTGGTCTGTAGCATTGCAGACGGGTCTGCAGTGCTGCAAACTGTACATGTGTGCCCGTCTGGACATGTCCTGGCAGTAGCCTTAACTGGAGGCCATCTCAGGACAGGGGTATTCTCTTTCTGCCAAGGACTGACAGGTCTGGATCCACTCCTAAGCTGCAAACAGGCTGAAGTACCCATAGTAACAAATCTGCTGACCTTCTTCCTCGAAGAATACAAACTTCTTCAACTTCTTTCTATTCTCATCTCTCAGCAAGTCTGACCAGGGCAAACGTTCGGCTAACAAAGGCCTTGTCTGTACTAGGAGGATTTTGCCAGTTTAACTCTGCACACCCATATTGACATTACAGGGTTGTAGCAGGGTAGATAGTTTAGTGAGGGGTCTGCTTCTTCAGCATAGGCCAGGATTTCAGGATATGTCTGGATATATCTATATATTTTTAATTCCCAGATGCTTTTGCTATTCTTTGAGGATGAGAATCCATTCCCCAGAAGGGGCGGTGTATATGGGAATTCAAGAGAAAGTGGCTATTACCTATGTCTTGGGCTCCACTGTTATTTCAGAGCACAAATAGGGCTGGATACTAATTGTGGTGATTTCAGCTCCTGTATGAAGAGCTGAGCTGCTTGCCTATTTTGGGAAGAAATTTGCTAGTGGTGTTCCAGCAGGTGCCTTGGGGATTTTCGCCTTTTTCTGGAGCATTGGGTAGGAATAATCTCTTAATATCTGCCGGACATAGCACACACAACTGACTTCCTTTGAAGCATTGAGGGGAACTGGTGCGTCCCATCTTCTAATCTGCGTTTATATTAGACACTAGCCGATTGTAATTTAAGTCCCATGTCAGTTTGAAAAGACCTGCCTCGGGGCTGGTAGTTGCCAGGAGTTTGAATGCACCGCTTGTTTGAGTTCCTTATTTAAAAAAAACAAAACAAATAAGACAAGTCAAGTTCACTTTAGAAAAGATGAGCACGAGCTACAGACTGAATTGGTAGGTGGATGCTCTTTGTACGGGATCACGAGTGGGCAACTGTCTAATGTGAACTCTGAAGTTGGAGAGCATAACTTTAATATTTGCTTGACTAGAATAAATAAAAATGAAACTCGTTCCAGTAATGAATTCTGAAATGTTTGTGGCTCTTCACCTCTGGGTTGATTAAGCTTCAAGGATATGGCATCTTCTTTAGGAATCGAACGAGCCTTATGTTGTTATTTCAGGTGTGTGCAGACACAAACTAAAACTGAGAGAGATCTCAGGTTGAAGGGACATCTGCAAGGAGAACCGCTGCTCCCCTGCTGTTGCATTGGAGTTTCTCCCTGAGCTTTCGCTGATATTTTGGGATGGGCGAGGCTTGTGGCTGGAGCCGCTTTACATTCAGAAAGGTTGGCAGCTGAGATTACTGTAAATGACAAGAGGCGATGCAGTCTGACCCATTCATCTGTTTCTGTCTTCGGCAGAGAGGTTTCCAGTAAACCCTTAGTGATTGTGCAGTGCTTTATCATGACTCATGGAGCCATTTCTATCTGACGCAGGCACCTGTGTTCGGAGACAAGTGCAAGTGACCATCAGTCGCGCTTGTCTTATTCATCCAGTTTTTATCACATGTGCTCCTTTACTGCTTGTATTTCTGCCTCTTGCCTGCGACACTTGGCAGCTGATGGACTAAAGCACTTACCTGCAGTAGCTGTCGTTTGGGCACTGCGCTCTCTGAGCGGGGGAGTCAGTTTCAGAAAATTCCTTGCAATTTTTCTCTTCCTTATGTTTTCAAGAGTCTGGGGTGAATGAGGCAGGGGGGCTTCCCAGACATCTGGAGAGGGAGACTAGGCACAGGCAAAAAACTTGCTGGAAAACAGTGTACCTTGAAGTATGATAGCAGCTGCTGTGCTCTCGTGTGTGCCTGGGTGTGCGCGCTAGTACTGGGCTGGGCCACTAAAGTGAATCTAATTTGGAGATCGCCTCAACCAGTTTGTTTGTGAAACCTGCCCAGGCCAGGTAAAACATATGCTGACAACCTCTCCCTATGGACTATGGATCTGTCCCTCTCCAAGGGTTTCTCTACCTTACTAGCAGGGTTTGGGATTAACAAAATAGTTGGAAGCATTGGGTTGAATATAGTGCTGTTAGGTAGACAACTCTGACGCGTGTCCTCCTTCTGTTCACACTTGGGCCCTGATCCAGCTAATTGCTTAATTCAGCACATATTTCACTTTTTAAGGGGGTGAATAGCTTCATTTCATCAGGGTCTCTGGATACCAGGGGGGTGATGGCATTATTTATCTGTGCCCTTGAATCCACAAAACTTCACAGCATGGGTGGCTGCAGGGAAGACCCCTTGCTGTCCTGTCAGTACCCGTGTCTCCCTTTGGAAGAACTGCCTTCGAGACAGAGGGGAGCTTGGCTTTCCTGCTGAGACTTTTAGCAGGAAGGCTAATTGTGATGGTGTTTTTTTTTATGATGTTCACGCTTGTCCATTGGCAACGGAGCTAAGCCCTATCAGACTCATTTCATAGAAGCCCCAGAACAGCAATCGGATGATAAAACCTTTCACAACCTTAACAGTCTAGAGTAACTTTGGTTCAGGTACTTGTTAGGTGAAATGATCTTTATGCTACCCAGATGCTCGTTTCTAAAAACTTGTAAAGCCTCCTATAAGCATGGTACCTGGGCTTTTGCATCAGCCCTGTTTGCCTGGTAAATGTGCCGCGCAGTTTCAGGTGCTGGTTTTGAGCCAGAAGTATCAAGTTTTATGTGACCAGTTCTGCATGGACTAAAGCACAGTTCTCTGTTGAATTGTTTGTATAAATCAAAATGAGTTGAATCCCCACCCCCAAATATCCTATTCTTGGACGCTACTGAAGTACAAATAATAGGATCTCCATGCCAAACAGGAAACCCACATGGGGAGTAAATTCAACATATGTAAGCAGAAACAACCCCAAAGGTCCCATCCTTGCCAGAGTATACTGACAAGTACATTACTAGGGAGAGCAAAGTTGTGTTTCTTGAAGCAAAAAGCCCAGCCTCCCATCCCACCAGCTGATGAGCATTTCCATCTGCTCTGAGCTCAGCTGCTGTGTTGGAAGGGGGTACAGGCATCCAGGCATCGGTCTGCAAGATGAAGGCCCTGGACTTTGTAAGGTTTACTGTAATCATAGCCACCTGCCAGTTCAAATAAATGTTTAATGTGAGCGCAAGTGAGGCGGCCTAATGCCCATGTTTTCTCTCCTAACAGAGTTCTGTCGAATCGATAAGCCCCTGTGTCACAATGAAGACGAGCAGCTCAGCTTTGAAGCCGTCCGCAGCATCCACAAGCAGATGGACGATGACGCCAACGGCAACGTGGATGTAGAGGAGAGCGATGAGGTTAGTGTCCACTCTTTTCCTTTCCCTCTCCCTTATGCTCTTCTAGGGGTGGGCTACTCTGTTTTGGACAGTACTACAAGGCAGGGCTTGCTAATGACGTTTTCTAGCACAGTTGTGCATCAACGAGTGATTGTGTGCAGCACTGAACCTGCAGTCCAGCATGGGCCAGATGCTCCCTGACAGTAACCTGCTGATCTTTTGTCTTCTGCATTGGTGTCATCACTTTACTCCAGCTTCTAGGTCAGGGATGGACGAAATACATCCCGCGGGCCGGATCTTGCCTGCAAGCAAGCACCCGCCAATTAATTGTATCCAGCCTCACCGGTGGCTGCCCCTGCTATGCTCTGCATGGGCCTGGATGCTTCACCAAAACTCGTTGAGCGGCCCTCCAGCCGAAATAATTGCCTGCCCCTATTTTAGGTAGTACCATGATAGAACTAATACTGCATTCCCAGAGGACTTCCCAGCTGCTGGATACTGAAGTTACCACAACTGCTTTCATCTAGCTTGAAAACGCTCCAAATATCCAGCCTTTTCTCTCCATGTGGGTGCCTAAATATCTCAGCCAGCCCCAGTCATCTCCTGTCTGGATCAGTGAAACTTTCTTCTCTGCTCTGTAGGCCCTTGCTTGCAACCCTTTTAGTCCATCCAGATGCAGCTGCAAAGACCAAACTGCTTTTCTTGTTAATCCGCCCCCCTTGCACTTTTCCTCCATGTTATTCTACTGCCTCCTGCTTCTTCCCTGCAGCAAATCCAAGCTGCTTCTCACCTTCTCAGGCTTTCTGTGAATCTTCCTGCTTAACTGACCTTGTTGCTTTGCATTCCTCTTCCAGTGTCACCAGTCTCGAGGCTTTGTCTTTTAGTGCCACAATGGGCCTTGTCCTGCCTTATGTATAGAGTGACCTCACAGAGTGTGTTTGCAAGGCCATCTTCCTCCGAAGTCCTGCCTTAAAACCTGCTTTGGCTATGCCTACAAGAAACTAGCCGATCCCGGTACCTCCTTGAGCTAGCTACCATACAGTTACCTTTGTTCCGTCTAATATTAACTTGTAAGCTCCTCAGGGCAGGAATCGCATCTTGAGCAGTATTTTCCCTTAAATTGTATTAGAGTCTTGTGACAGCCTTCTTGAAATGAACATCTGTGGTTATTAGAAAAGGATCGCACTGAAAAAACAGTGCTTGCTAGCTTATTAAGGAAAGTCTATCTACGTTATTACAAGTAGGTAGTCATAAACAAGTAGGTTTTGTTACTTATTGACCTAACATTGATTTTTTCACTTAAGAGCAGTAAATGCTTTGGGCTTCAGTTAGTTAGGAGCTACTTGTCACTGCGTGCCCATCCATAATTTGTCTGGGAGTTAAAACTCAGCTAAAAGATGAAGACGAGCTACAGCATTATCTAGTCCATTGGGCTTCTCTTCTTCCAGATCTCCCTCTCTTCCACTGTCTAGCTCCTGGGTAATCACAGCAGCTTCTGCCATAAGTAATCTGTCTTTGCCATCACATGTTTTCTCTGGCTGGATGAAAGGGGAGGATATCAGGAGTCAGTGAAGACACTGAGTGAGCTCTCAATTTGAGGCCCAATTACACATTCCTGTCTGCTGCAACAACTGTTGGATATGAGCCTAAATCCTTCCCTCACACTCTGTGGGCCAAGGACTGCTAGTGATGCTGGTTTAGTTTGTCTGGCTCCTTCAGTCCTGTGTCCCTGCCTATTGCCTGGGAGACAGTGGCCAGGGACTCCTAGCTTTTTGTATGTCAGGAAGGCGACTGCTCAGCAGCTGTTCTGAGTGGAAAGTCAGTCTTTGCAATGCAGAGCCATGCCATTGTATAGTGTTTAAAGGTCCTTCGCTCCTCACTGAAGCCACACAAGGATTGTATTTCCCAGGCATTCCTCTCTGATGCACGCATTTCGGATGTGATGTTTTATAAGGCAGTCTCTTTAGTTTACTCCTTGGGGTGACTTCTGATGAAGCATTGCTAATGAACTCCAGAAACCCTGAAACCCTGGCAATGAGTTGGTTATCATGTCTGAAGGCTGATTTATTTATTTATTTTTTTCCCAGCAGGAAAGTAACTAACTCTGCTCTTCCCAGATTCATTTGTAGGAAGCACTTGGCAATTTATTTTTAAAAGGTGGGAGAGCACACACTCAAATGCAGATCTTTCTTTCTCATCTGATGGGGCCCGTGAGAAAAAGATGAGCCTTAAAGTACACATGCAGGTTTTGTCAGCATAACCAAGGCTAGGGAAAGAGTCCCTAGCACACTTCACTGAGAAGGTCCTCTTCCAGACCCACAAATCTCACCTCTGGCTTCCTAGCTGACCTTAGCTGAAGTAAAGCATGGAGAGCAGTGCCTCTCATATCCACGGCTTAACTCTATCAGGCTCATTGCATATAAACAATCCTTTTAAATTGCACCCGGAGACAAAGTGGGAGTCTGTGCAATGTGAAGAAGATTTGAGAAAAATATGACGCTTCCTGCGTCAATCGCCAGTATGTTGTGAGACAGCTGCATCTTGCAACAGCTGAGTTCTCGGGCAGGTCTTCCTATGCAGAATGAATCTAATCTGTGACTGACAGATATTGAGTAATGGGTGGCCTTCTACATCTGATCAGAAAGAGGCGCTTTCGGCATTGTTAGAAGCAGCTGGGAGCCAGGCAGTGACGGTGAGTTTTGAACTCCTGTCCATTGCATACTGAAGCTATGTACATTTAACTCCTTTTAATCTTTCCTTTTAAGTCGGTCCCTCAATTTAGTTCTGGTTGTTCCTCTCAGATGGTCTACTCCTTTTCAGAACGGACATGTCGGTGATTAGGTCTTGACGTCTTTTGGTTCAGAAACTGATAAAAGCAGAGTAAGATGTTCATTGCTTTCTCTCTTTCAGAGCACCTGATCAGGGGCCCATGTTGTGATCAAGGCTATTAATTTGTAACTGCTCTGGCAGCCAGTGTTTTGGGTCTGTTTAACTTGTTGGGGGGCCCTTTTAGAATAGCTTGCATTATTTGCATGTGTGCGCAAGTATTATTCTGTGCAAATACTTGTCTCTGAAAACAATGGCTGTGCCTCTGCCAAAGCACTGCTGTCTCTGTTTACTGAGTGATAGAGGTAAGTGGTGCAGTGTATGCCAGGCCTTACGTAACTAAGTAGGTGACGTAAGTCACTGTCATCAGAGAAGACTGCAAGGGAATGTCATTGTCAGTAGCTCTTTGTGAAGAACTTGCAAGTCCTGTGATCGCTACTAATCTGCTTAAAGCTAGACTTGCCTGTTGACTTGTCCTGCGTCTTTCAGGCCTACATGATCATTCTGAGTTTTTTATACGTATACAGTTGATGAAAGGTAATGTTTTCATCGCTGCTAGCTGAAGATGTTTGTTAAATGGTCGTAAGAATTTACAAATTCAAGCCTCAGTAACAGAGCAGTTGTTCTTCCAGCCTTTGAGGTTATTCTAAGAATATGAGCATAATGGCAAAGCATGCCTTGTTTCTGTAAGTGATAGAAAATTATTGTGGGTACAGTCCAGTAGAGCAATGTCAATGCACCTTATCGTAGGTTAACCAAAGTAGAGATATAGCACAAGCTTTCATGAGCCGAAGCTCACTTCATCCAATGCTTTATCTTAAAAGCTTGTGAGATGTCTACAGCACGCGTAGATACAGATATATCTACTGTGGTTAGTCCTGTAAAATACAAATCTATGCTGCTTTCTACTTGACTTCAAACTAACATAGCTAACTGTGTCTCTCCACCATTGTATCGTGTCAGCAGAAGTAAAGGCTGTGGTTCGATCCTAAGTAGGATCCAGATATCTGTTCCAAGGGTACAGATACCCTTGGTTTCTCCTGTTCTCTGTGGCACGTGGTAGGTTTTGAGGCTGTTCCTCTGTGTCCTCCCCTGGTCAGCATAGTTCTCTGTCAAGGTGTTGCTGGTGCTGTAGCCAGTGTGTGTTTGTTTCAGAGTCCTCAGATGTTACACACGCAATGGCGGCACGGGTTGGTTCACTGGCAAAAGCTTGGCCAGGTTTATTACCTACAAAGCACCAGCTCATGCACTTGGCCAGAGGGTTATAAGGTGTTAGCCCCAATGCTTGTGGTAAAGCACAGGTGCGACTCACAATTGCTTGTGTCCCATAAGCCTAACACAAATCCCAAAGATTTCAATCCTTTACACATGGATCAAACAAGTCTGCGGGTTTATTTAGCACCTCTTCCAAACTACCCTAAGCCTCAGACCTCCTGCTACTAGCAGGTGTGTTCTCAATTCTTTAGCACCACCCTTATCAATCTGCCTTAAACACCCTGCTGTCTTGTCAAGTCAAGTCTCACAGGTGTCCTGGTGGTGTGAGGTCAGCCTTTGGAGAGGCCTGCTTTAGTCAGTGCTCTAGCAAAGCCCTCATGTGAGCTGTATATGCATTAATGAATGCTAATATTAATCAGTACTCCAGTGAGGCCTACAGAGGCCATTGGACTTTGTACTCCATGTCCTGGTTTGTTATAGGATGCTGGGGCTCACTTTGTGTGTGTGTGTAGGAAGGGCCGGTGTGGGTGGTATTATTGATTATTTGAGCACTAATCATGGAATCATACCATCGTAGAAGATGAGGGTTGGAAGGGACTTCAGGAGGTTGCATCGAGTCCAACCTTCTGCTCAAAACAGGACCAGGACCAGCCCCAGCTAGATCATCCCCAAGTCGAGCTGAGCCTTAAAAACCTCCAAGGATGGTGATTCCACCACCTCGTTAGGTAACTTGTTCCAGTGTTTCACTACCCTCCTGGTGACAAAGTGACTCAACTTCCCTTGCTGCAACTTGAGACCAGTAAAATATCTAATAGATAGTTGTTTGTGAATGCAGGGGACTGGAAGGGACAACTTGGGTCATCCAGTCCAGTCCTGTGTGTTGACGTTTGGCAGAAAGGCAACTGGAAAACTGTCAGCAGCTCATCTCAAGGAACCGGGGTAACACAGCGATCTACATAAACAGCATCCGACGTCTGCAACAGGAGCAGGAGCTCATGTGCTACAGTGAATGTAATAGTGGAGGCCAGGGGAAGTGAGTGGCTGCCCCAAGGCAGGGTGTACTAAAGAGAGGCTTAAAGGAAGCGGCCTTGTTCTGCAGCCAGATGCACTTCGTCTTAAGAACAGGGCCTGGAATTGCTGTCCAGTTGTCTGCTACGCTCCCTGGGGACGTGCCGTCCTGTGCTGTGCGGCAGGAAGAGAACGCAATGTTTGTGGTCGCACGGGTGAAGGAAAGCAGCCGCACAAGCTCATGACCCTGTTCTGCAGATTCTTCCCCATACCCAAGAAACGATGCGTCTGACGCAAGTGATGGATGCAGAAACTCTCAGTAGGGTTTGGAGGGAACAAGCTGAAGATAGTGCAGGAGCATGATGGGAATAGCTCTTATTTGCGACCTCTGTCTCGGTCATGTTCACGTACTCTGCGTTTTGTTCAGGCTGGCTAGAAAGTGAATCTGAATGAGTCCATTAGATGTGTGGGCTGTGGCTGCTTGTTACTGGAGAAGTAGACTGGGTCAGTACTTTTGGACACTCCTTACCCAGCCATGGTGAGACTTCCTGGTCAGCTGTCAGGCTTTCCCTGGTGCTGGAAAGGCCCTGTTGGGAGTCAGTTGCCTTTCTGCCTTACTTTCTTGGACAACGGAAGTCGAGGTCAGGACAATTAGGAAAGCTGAGCTCAGCCAGGTATCTGTTTTTTTCAGGGAGCATTTATACTGTCAGCAGAGGCACTGCAAGAGCAGAAGGCCTCAAGTTTGTCCATCTGGGTGTTTTGCTCAGCAGGTGTAATCATTCTTCGGCTTCCTTTGTTTCTGAGCAGGCTGGAGTTGAAATGATGTACAAGCGAAGAGCAGGCAGCTGCATGTGCTTTCTCGGGAGCGCCAGTGAAACCCATCCCTCTCACTTGGCTGAGAATTAGTCCTTGGGAGTTTATTTAGATTGCAGCTTTTTGTGAGATGTAATGGGCACTTTGTTCTGGATTAAAGGGGCTGATTCTTAAAAACAAAAAACCCCATTAAATCCTACTTAAGAGGGGTGACCATTTATTGACAGCCTTAAACCATTTTTTTAATTTTTTTTTTTTAAGAGTGCTGTTGCTCTTTTCTTGTGTGGAGGTGAGTTTTTATCAAGTTAAAAGATGGTATCTGTGACCCCAGTTACAAGGAGAGAACCCTGTTTCCCATGGGGGAAAAATCCCTCTAATTACCAGCCTATTTCTGATCTTCATGTTCAGTCAAAAGGTGATTCCAGCTTTAAGGCCATCTTTGTCTTGTGACTAAACCGAACACATTTCAACCTGTGAGATGCATTTCCTGTTCAAGCTCGATGCACTGAAACAGCTGCAGGTCTCTCTTCACCAAAGAATACCTCCAACTGAGATTCCTCGTCCTTTAAGTAATTCTTCCCTTCTATTCTGCACTGGGGAGGCCACATCTGGATGTGGGCACATGGGAGAGAGTCCAGCCGAGGGCAGCAAGAATGATTTGGGGGCTGGAGGACGTGACTTGTGAGGAGAGGCTGAGGGAACTGGGCTGATTTAGCCTGCAAAAGAGAAGACCAAGGTGGGATTTGATAGCAGCCTTCAAACCCCTACAGTGGGGTTGCAAAGAGGATGGAGCTAGACTGGTCTCAGTGGGGGCAGATGACAGGAAAAGGAGCAATGGTTGGATATTAGGAAAAACTTTCTCACTAGGTGGGTGGTGAAGCACTGAAACAGGTTACCCAGAGGGGTGGTGGGATCTGCATCCTTGCAGGTTTTGAAGACCTGGGTAGACAAAGCCTTGGCTGGGATGATGTAGATGGGGCTGATCCTGTTTTGAGCAAGGGGTTGGACTAGATGTGAACTCCTGAGGTCCCTGCCAGCCCTCATTCTCTATGATTTCTATGATTATCAGGATAGCTGAGGACCTCATGGAGAGGTCGACGGGCTTGTCACAGGATTTGGCAGTCCGCCTGTTTAAAATGTAGGGCCCTGTGTTTAATGAGGTTATGCAGTTTTATAAATAGCTTCATAATTGTGCATATTTCACAGAGCCTCATGTAGTTGTGTGTGCTTCAAAATCTGAAGGCCTCTCTTTTAAAAAAATGTCTCTGAAACTCTCAGTTGCAAAGGGAACTTTTCTGTCAGTGTTGCAGCGATGTCTGTGGGGCCGTAGTTCAGGGAAAATGTGTTGCTTGCCTCCATTTAACTACTTAGGGTGTTTTTGATGCTTTTGGATAAGATTGACCACTGTGTTATAACCTTTACAGAAATCTCATGCTGTTCAGAGAGCTCCCAGTTTTCCAGAGATGTGGGTATTTCCCTAAAATTGCCTAAATCCTCCAGTTGCTTGTTTTGAGACCTGTTTGCTTCCAAAAGGAGACGTGCTGCTTCCCGGCCCTGGGATCTACATGCCTTGTACACGGAGAAGTCCTGTTGCGAGTTTGGCATTTTGAATGGTCTGCTACAACTCTCTCTTACAGTCCTTGTTCAAGCCAGGTTTGGACACCAGCCATCTTTAAGAGACACAGTTAACAGCCTTCTAGCAAGATGCTCTTCTGCTTGTCTTGGTCGTTTCGTATAGTGGAAATCTTGCTTTCAATCTATTTCAGTTTTTACTTTGGGCTGCAAGATTATTTTTTGAAGCTTTGATGGCTAATGTAAAGCACAAGTCCCCAGCCAGGATTTGATCTACCGATTAATGATTTGGTTCTCCCTGAATCGCATCCGGACACTTCATGGAAATTGTGGACACCTACTCAATAGATGGAGAATCAGAGAGAGTCTGGGTTGAGATTGCGGTGTGATATTTTTTTTTTTTCCCCAGACGGTGCAACCATTGGGAGCCATTGCCTAATTAGATCATTTAACGGTGATCTAAAATCGATCCATGCAGCTACCCCTGAAGCAGTCGAATGGTTTTCAAATTTAGATATTAATCTGTGACTGGTGTAATCCTAACGTCATACGAAGGAAGAAGAGAAGTGTAAAGCTGTCATAACGTTTAGAGTCTGTTTCCTATGTTAGGGGCTACTATTAAACGTGTGCTTTTGAGCAGTAAGCAGATGGTGCTGTAGTAAAGATGCTGTATCCTGGTAGCAGGCAACCGTCAATCCCTTCCAGATCATGGTGTATGTGTGAGAGGTCACCCAGACCTTCGACGCATTTGCCTGGGCAGGAGTATGGAGGAGGGGAGGCTGCCCAGACCTTCCATCCCCCCTTGAGGCCATTGAGACAGAGACCAAAGGCCAGACGGAGCCCAAATGTTGGGTGTCTCGATGGCTGTAGTTGTGTCAGCGTCCAGGAATCGAACCCAGGTCTCTTGCGTGGCAGACCAGATTCTTCCAGTGAACCACAACAGTGGTGTAACTTGGTACGTATAGGAATAATGTAATGCCGATAGCAAGGCTTTTGATACCATGTCCCAAAGCATTCTTGCAAGCAAGCTGAGGAAGTATGGGTTGGATGAATGGGCAGTGGGCAGGGAATTGGACTAGATGTGACCTCCTGTGGTCCCTTTCCACTCATTTTCTGTGATGGGTAATAAAGATGCTGTTTCCTGCATGATGCTGTATCCTGGTACAGATAGGAATGGACTCTATTAGTTCAGGAGAGCATGCATCTATGCTGATGTGGGGCTTATTGCTGCAGGAATTGTGCTCTTTTTTTAATGGCGTATGGTGTCATCAAGTATGAGCTCTTGGCATACGAACGTTTATTGAACAGCTGAAATCTGTTGCAGGCTGTAACACGGTGCGTGCAGCGTGCCTTCTGCACTCTGTGGCTTTTTCTGCAGAAAGACAAACTTCACCGTGACTTTCCTTTTTTGTGTAACCTCCCTTCAGCTCCTCCAAACAGCAGGTTTGTTTGCAAGCGGTCCTGAATGTTGCCCCTTCCTTTCACGGGGGGGGGGGGGGGGGGGGTGCAAGTAGGTGACTGAGAGCTCTTCCGAGGAGCTCATCGTCTCACCAAGCATCCAGCTTTCTGCTTCCTTTGGAGAAGTTCCTATCCCACACAACACTGTCCTCTCCTGAGAGGACGGTGGAAGTTTGTTGTGATAGCGCTCTGTTTAAGGAAAGCTGAAAGATCACTTTTCCTTTCCATACTCCCCGAGCTAAATATACAACGCAACAGCTGATCCCCTGCGTCCCCTGGGAGTTTACAGCCACTCTTAGCAGCGCACTGTGGTAGCTCCAGCTGACATTGCTCCATACCCCATGTAGGTCACAAGCCAAAGATGAGGGAAGTAGCAAAGCTTGCCTGTTTTTTCTCTTGTGTGTGTTTTTGGTTTTGTTTTTTGTTTTTTTTTAATTTGCTTTGCTCCCTTCTTTGGAACAATTTTCCATTTATTCACTTCAATATATTTCTCCGTGGACGGAGCAGCAGCTTGGGGTGCTGTGAGATTGATAATCATAAGAGCACTGCTGGAAAGAATGGGAGCAAGGGGCTGATGTCATGTGGTCGTGTTCAGTTTTTATTACTTTCCGGCTTTTGCTTAATTGAACTCTGTCTGGTCTATCCTGAGCAGCTGCTGGAGAGGTGCTTCAGAGCCATGACCTGCAGTACCGCTAAGCAGTCGTAGAGGAGATGCAGGCTTGCTTTTACAGCTGCAGCATCAGCACTTGATGTGTTTAAAAATAGGGAGACTTAAATCACTTTGAGAAACTTGCGATAAGGGATTTTGCTTTCTAAAATGTGTGACCAAGGGCACACTTAAATGCTGGGTGTATGTGCAAAATGCAAGCTGCCTGCTGTGACACCTTGAATAATGCTCCTGTGTTCATTAACAAGCCTCTTCTGAGCCCCGGTGCCCTTTTAAGCCCCCGAACTGGACCCGTTTCATTTTTTTCTTTACAAAATTGGGCTTAAGCACAACCCCTTTGAGAGACCCTAACACTGCTAGAAGAAGCAAGAGTCATTAAAATAACGAACAAGGACAGCCACAGGCCTTTCCATCCTTCCTCTCCTGTGCCTTTTCCCATCCCATCCATGTCATTGCTTGGAACCGCTATTTTCTTACTGTGATTCTTTATGAGGAAAAGAGGAATCCTGGTCTATTGGAGTGGGAAGAGTGTGCTGGCAGCATGGAGCTACCTGAAAACCCGCTCAAAGATGTGCACAGGCAGAGGAGATGGAGTGGCTGGAAAGCCAGCCTCTGGAGCGTCAGAGGGAGAAACGGCGTTTTGGAATAGGCCGCGACAAAAATGCCAGTGGATGTTGCCTGCTTGGAAGGTGAAAAGAGGGGCCTGAATTTCATAAGAAGAGCAAAGGAATCCTGAGTGCGGATTTGAGGATGAGTCGCGTGTGGTGGAGCAGGGGTAAAGGAAGACCATGCTGTTGGACACGTTTGGGTTGGGTTGGCTCCTTTGTCGCAAAATTGTTCAGAAAGATCAATTGTCCCCTCTTATTTCTGCGTGTCTCAGTTGTTGCAGGTCCGCTGAGGAGCGTCCTACATTGAGGTGTCCTTAAAGTATTGACCTGTCCATTGAGGCCAGCATGTGTTGCCTCCTAGTGTCAGGATGAGGCTGTTCGCCACACTGACTCTATAGGCTTGGGGCGAAGGCTTAGGTGCGTAGGGAATAACTGCTGGAATTACCATACTGGATCAAACCCCTGGCTTCTCTGGTCCAGTGTTTTGTTGCCAACAGCAACAGGCCCAGACATTTAGGACAGAGATGCCTGAATGCCTGCATCAAACCTGCCCCCCCAGGATCCTCTTCCTAAGCCAGCAATTAGTGTTTGTCTTGTTGCTGGGGAGTGATGAATAGGATTTACATCTCTTCAGGGATTTTTTTTTTAAATCCTTATACAAACACAGTATTTTCTTATCTGTATAAATGTCTGCTGCTTCTGTGGTCCCTGCTGAGCTCTCAGCTTTAAAATGGTCTCGTGATTGTGAACTGTGCCCTCAGTAAATGTAAATGATAAGCAGGGACTTGACATTTACCCTTCTGTGTTGCGAGGCAGTCAGTAGGAGAGCCCCGTCTGCCTCTTCTGTAGGACTGGTTATTTCTGAACACCTCTCGCATCTCCCCTGCTGGTCTAGACAAGCGCCCCAGTCTTCTCTGTCTCTCTCCCTCAGGCAGTCTTTCCATTTTGTAAGGGTTTTCTTTGCTGACCTTTGGTTCCTTCTATTTCTGCGGGGTTTCCCCTCTCTCTCTCTCTCTGTGGCTCTTAGCCACCTTCCAGCCCTCCTCATACTTTGCATCTGGTTGCCTCTGACAGCGCTGATGAGAAGGCACAGCACTCTGCGTTCCTATCAGCTCTTTTGCCCATTTGATCACTGTATAAGTGCTTCATCCAGGGTGGAAGACAACTTATTTAAGCTAAAGCAGAAAAAGGGGATGACGTGGCCACGAGTGAACGAAGGCTGGAGCACTAGGACTCCTGAACAGCTGACCAGCGGGTGGGCACAGGACTGCTTTCAAGGTGGATCTGAATTAGTTCCTGAGTGGGAGTGGATATTATGGTAGGAGGGACCAGACTTGAAGGCTTAGGAGATTGCTTCTTGTTCTTGTCCTTCTTGTTCTTATGTTTTTGGTGATGAAGAGGGTATCTAGCCCCTTTGGATGACAGAGGGGAGAAAGATTTGGGGATGACTTGTAAAGGCCTTATCTACACAGGTGCAGCATTTGAAACCTGGACCAAAGCACAATATGAAGCTAGTTATGTTCAGCTTGTTTTTTTGTTTTGTTTTGTTTTGTTTTGTTTTTTATCTAGGTTGGCTTTTGTGACTCCTTTGTTCCTTTAGGTCTTTATATGCTGCTCCCAGCACAGCCCCCTTCCCGTACTTCTCTTCCCTTCCTACCGTTTGTATTCAAGCCGCACCATTTTATACACTGCTCTGCACGTGTCTTTTCACAGCATCCGATGAAGCGAGCTCCAGCTTGCAAAAGCTTGTGCTTTCTATATATCTCTGATTTAGTTAGTCTGTGCCATGCAAATCTACCTTGCCTGCATTATGAGTTGGGCCAAATTGTATCTGAATCACTGCTGTCTGATGTATATATCCTTGCTTTATATTTGTGTTCATGCTATGTGACAGCTATGTATTGTTGCTTGTTAACTTATTTTCGTTGCGTTTTTGTCAGGTTTTTATTGTGCCAGTGTTTCCTTTAATTAAAATGCAGAATTTAAATTTAAAAGGTCAGAATTTAAATTCAGAATAAGCGAGTTTTTCTATACATCAAACTCCTGAAGATCAGGAACAAAATTACTGACTCCTTTTAAACACGCTCTAGCTTGTGCTTTAAGCAGTCACATTGCCCAGCTGCAAGTACTTGATAACATATATGAATATTTCTTGTGTGTGTTTGATGGATGGGTTGCCATTGGTCCCACCACTTACTTTTCTGCTGTCAGTTGGGGGCGCAACAGCATATGCAGTCAAGCACTGCCTGCTGACGGCATCCGCGGGCACACGCTTGTGCCTGTGCCCACTTGGACCCTCGGTTTCCAGTTTTACCCATGCAGTCAAAGACATTTTTGACGACGTTTTCCAGCTGTTCCATGTGAACTCTTAAATGCAGCTAGGAAGAGGCTCCAGGGACCAGCCATTCTGGAGGAAAGCTGCAAATTCTGCTTGCAACTTGGCCCTCAAGCTTTAGTAGTGAAGCACTTGGCATCCCAGAGTGGCATTTTGCAGCATCTGAGGGGACGTGGATCAAGGGACACAGAACTTTAGTCAAAGCTGGTCACAATTGCTGTATATTTTTGTCCTGTTGCATTGAAGTAGTTTGTCTTCTGCCGTGATATGTAGTAGAATCCCTAGGGGAAGATGACCCAAAGGAAAGAAAAGGCTGCATTTTGAAGAGTCCTAGTTAGGTTGTTGTTTGGTTTTTTTTAATCCTTTCTTCTGTGTCTTATTAGATGCTTCCTGATTTGCAGGAAGAGAAGTCCCCAGACGCATTACAAAGGATATTCATATTTAGCCTCTGTAGTCTAATTTTGTTGTGGGCCTGGATGCAGGACTGTCCTGTAGCGGTATCTTCAAAACGCGCCACCCTGGCATCCTTTGATCAGAGATCACTGTTCTCCTTTTGGTTCGGTTGCATTCATTCTCAAATTGTTGCTCCCTGGATGAGGTTTCCCTTGGTCACCAGAAAAGAATATGTCAAGGGAAAGACGGGTATCAAATCTTCTTCCTTCACTGCTTCTGTTGACCAGGCTATTTTTATATGTTCATGAGTAGAGCAATCAGTTGCTCATTATTTACATGTTACAAAGCACTTGCTGGTAACAGCAAGGGGAATCGGACTAATCTGGATGAGGTGGGCTCTTTTTTTTTTGAGTAACACACATTTTAGTAAAGCCAACTGCAAGGTCCCACAAACAAGGTTGGGCACATTTAGAAAAGGAGGGAGTTTATTTTGAAAATGTAGAAAAACTGAACCTCCATCCTTAGAGGTTTTTAAGACCCAGCTAGAGAAAGCCTTGTCTGGGACAATGTAGTTGGGGCTCGTCCTGCTTGGAGCAGGGGTTTGGACTAGATGCGACTTCCTGAGATCCCTTTCCACCCTCATTTCCTATGATTTGCTGATAATAATTGGGATACCTTGTTGATTGTGAATTCCTTGTGCCGTGCTATAATTAGAGACTTCATGCATTCCTTGGCTGTATACAAGCAGGGAAATAGAGTAGGATCAAAGAGGAGGTATTAACTCTGTTCAGTATTAGGGAGACTTGCTAGATGCTGGTTCCAGTTCTGATGTCCACCCTTTTAAAAGGAAGGCTTGCAAATGGGAGAGGATTCAGAAAAGAGCTTACAAGAATAATTTGAAGTCTGAAAAGCATGTCTAGTGAGAGACATAGGATCGTGAGAGGACTCCATCGCTGGCTACAGGTACATGCATAAGGAAGAGATTATTTAATGGTAGAAGTCTCAGGAAAAGCTAAAAGTGATGCTGTGATTGTAAGCCTGAAGCTAGACAGATTCAAACTGGAAATAAAAAAATAAAATGTGTTTTAACACTGAAGGGTATTAATTTTTGGAACAATGTGCGTAAGGATGTGGTAGAGTCTCCATCACTTGAAGTCTTTTTCAATCAACACTAGAAGTTATGGGGTTGCCCCAGATGCTGATCTATGGCCCGTGTTAAGCAAGAGATTGGACCAGAGGATTAAAGTGATCCATACTTAGCTTAATATCTGCTTCTCTCTGCTTAATATCTGTGGATCTGTGAATAACTCTCTCTTTCTGTTCTTCTTGTAGTTCCTGAGGGAAGACTTAAATTATCACGACCCAACAGTTAAGCACAGCACCTTCCATGGAGAGGACAAACTCATTAGCGTGGAAGATCTCTGGAAGTCCTGGAAGATATCTGAAGGTAAATATTTCCTTACCTAAACACACGAGTCTCTGTCTTGTTTTGCCATTTCAGCAGAAAAGATGAGCATCGGTTCCACTTTTTGCATGGACTTGGACTTGCTCTTTACCAGAAGGGTAACAGGAGGAGGACTGTGTTCCACCCATTCATAAAATGTCTGGAATAGTTGACTTGGAAAATTTATATTCCAGTTTAAATTATTCTACTTTAAAGCATTTGCTAATTAAATGGTCAAGTTGAAAATGGAGTTGATAAACAGAATAGTAGCATAGTTGCATTCAGTACTGTAGTAACTGTCCCAGAGGACAAATAACATGACAGTTATAGCTTTGAGAGGAACCCTAAAGAAGTCATCTAAATATGAATACTATTAGGTGGTAGAGTAGGCTCTCAAAGGGAGTGTTAACGCCCCATTGCTGAAACACTTCACGTTGAACTGCATAAATAATATCTCCTTGTAGAATGTGTTTTCATATACACCAGTAGGAAGTCAGTACTGCTTCTGGACTATGTGCATGCATTATACATTCCCCAGGATGATGGCATTAAGTAAGCAGACAGCTCCTTTTGCAGGAGATGAAACTTCTGAGTGGTGCTCCTGATAGCTGTCCAGCTGAGTGGTCCCAAAGGCACGGATAGATGTCTGTGGTGAGGTTCACAGCAGAAGGTTGGCCACCGTCTTCAGACTTACCATAAATGCAGAAGGCATTTTTGCTTGCCACTAATGGCTGGTATTCCTGCAACTCGGAGATTCTGAAAACACTTCCAGCTTGCAAACAATCCTGATAGCGTCAGCTGGAAAACGTCCAAGTGCTGCCTCTACTGCCCTCAGCAAGTTCCTCTGACTCCTGTTCCGACGTAGCTCTGAGATTTGTCACCGTTCATTATTGCCTCCCACGGTCTAAAATTGTCTTCGATGGGGCCAGAATCCTTACCTATTCCCTGCACTCCTGCTTTCCCTGAGAAGTGCTATGAGGCAGCGATGTGTGTCAAAAATACTAGTAGTACTGAGGAATTTTCCAGTGGAGGGTGCCTCCATCAGCAGATCCCAAAGCATTCAATTGAACTTTCAGCAGAAACTGGGTTGGTTCCTGATGTTTCCCTGGCTCCTCTGCCCGTGGTTTCCAGACTCCCTCCAGGCAGCTTGGGGAGCTGCAGACATTTAGAAGGGGTCAAAGCTAAATGCCACCTTGCTTGTTGTTCTTCTACCCAAAAAGTAGGAATCCCTGCTTGTGTGGGAAGTTTTAGGCCATTTAAAATTTTTTTCAAAAATCAATGAAAATTCTAGTTTCTGATCAGTGCCAATAAACAGAAAAAGCAGGACTAAATAAGACAGCAGCAGGATACGTGTGTCTATTTGAAAATGAAGTGATATTGTGCCAGATTCTAAAATCCCTTTTTTCCAGGATTAGACTTGCAACCACATAAATTGCGTGGCTTAAACTTTTCCAAACCACTTTAAAGTTGGAAGGGCATTGATGGGTCCTGTTTTGTCTTGTGTGCATTTGAGGAAAGCCCGATGTTAGAAATATTTATTCTGTTGTACCGATGTTTACAAATGGCGTTGCCTAAAGTCCATCATAATGTCCATTCGATAAGCCCTAGAGCCATTACGGGCATCCTGAGACATTCAGAGGTCCGTTAATTGCTTGGTTGCTTTGCTTGCTTGCTGTTCCTGGAGCGCATCTGAGGAACATTTCTTCACGTGCTTCTGCTACAAGATTTTTCCACTTGCTGTGTTGTTTCCACATCGCTTAGCAAGCGCTTTGTTTTTTCTGCCTCTCCATTCCAAATGCCTTACTTAATAACATGTTATATGATTAGCGTGCAAACCGAGTCTAATCTCTCCGAGCATGAACTCCAGCTGAATTCAGTGGTGCATTCATGGAAGACTTAGCAGAATTAGGGGTGGAGAGGAGGCCGTGTTTTCCTGCTGCAGTTGTCACCTGAAAAGTGACTTGAAATGGCCCTGTGGGAGCCTGCTTTAGGCATCAGTCAGTGACAGGCTGCTCAGTTTGTGAGTGAAATACTTTTTTTTCTGTTTGCCATCCCCATAGTTACTGCCTCAGAGGTCGAAATTACTGTGTTTTCTGTCCCTCAGATTGTCACCGAAAATTAAGGCTTTGTCACTGGGATGTTTATTCTTGGTTTAATGGGCAGGCTCTTGTTCAGTATCCTACAATGGTGTTGGCTGTTTTGGACTAGAAGCCAAGATAGATTTGCACCTTACAGACTAACCAAAATAGATGTGTGTGTGTGTGTGTGTGTGTGTGTGTGTGTGTGTGTAAAACAAGCTTTTGTCAGCTGAAGCTCCCTTCATCAGATGCTTCAGCTGTATATACTACTTGGTTAGTCCATAAAGTGCAAATCTGCTCTGCCTTCTACTTGACTTCGGGCAACTGTGGCTATCTATACCTCTGCAGAACTAGTCAGAGGAAAGACTATATTTCTGTCAATAAAATAAGAAGCACAGAACGGGCTTTTGGAGTAAAAGCTGCAGTTTTATGCCGCCACCTCTCCAGTAGGAAAACCTGACCTGGGCTTGCTGTGCCAACCCTTGCCCCACTTCCTCCCCAAGCAGCGTGCATGTACCGGGCAGCTGGGCAGCATGAGTTTCCTGTCACACTCCAGCATTTCTGGAGGCTGCCAGGCTATTTCTCAAAGAAACTTCCCAGTCCTTAATGCTACAAGGTAAGACGAAGGCAGGCGGCTTCTGAGGAAACCTGCATGCAAACATGCACCAGGCAGGCAGGTGTTAGTAGCCTGGGACGTGAAGGCAGAGGAAAGCCCTCCTCAGCTAGATAAATCGATGGCCACTGTCTGCGGGGCACATTACATGTCCTTGGCCCTTGTCCTTGAGCAGTTGCCACACTCCCTGGATATCTCCAGATTCAGAGCAAGGGCTTTTCAGCTGGGCACAGACCCAGGAGTTAGTGGGGGCACCTGTTGTAAAGCCAGCCTTGCTTACAGAGGGCCTTAAGTCCCCCGGGCCACACTTCCTTTCCTTGGATGACAAGAGATGCTCGTTGCTGACGGGCTCACGCATTGAAGTGGTGCACAAATAAAAGCTGGAAATGGGAATGGATTTTGCTTGTAACTCCTTGACAACACAGCTCACTTCAGTTTTACCTCGAGGTGTTTTACAAAGAAACTTTCAGTGGGCTTCATCACCTCCACCCAGCCCTTGAACTGTTTGCTGGCAGGCGTGAGAAGCCGTTCTGGTGTTTAACACCTAGGTTTGGAAGAGCCGAGTGTAATGTCCAATGCTCATGGGTGTGTACTCATTTGACGCTTGCCAGATGTGAAGGGGAGGCTTTATGGCCACTGTCTGGCTTCTGTCATGTGGAGTTTCATCCAGTTTAATGCCAGAAAAGGTTATCTCTGACCAGTGTGTTTTTTCTGGCCTAGGAGATTACGCTCTGCTTATACCCAGCACTCTTCTGCTAACTTCTGTCAGACAACCAGCTCCTACCACATCACGACTTCTGCCCACGCAGGGGAGTTCATCTGGATAGCGTGGACGATGCTCTCACATTCTCATGCATCTATGCGAAGTCAAGGAGCTGGGGTGCAGTTGATAGCTGATGTTAGCAAGGTCAAATCTATCGAATTCCCTCTTTTAAAGCAGTGATGACTGATTTTGACATCCAGAGAAATTTAAAAGCATAGTGTGTGCATCTGAGAGGTGTCCTGGATTGTGCAGTAGGTGCAACCAAGCAAACAAATGGCTGCACATCAAATAATTTGTCCACCTGCATAACATGCCACTGCTCCTAATTTTTGCCTGTTGCTCATAACAGACTCTGGTTATCTGTTATCTGGTTATCTGTGTGTTGGTTAGACAAGAGGCTTAAACCACTGCAGTACTAGGAAGTTTAGGCCCCACTGTCCATTTTGTATAGTAACCTAATTGCCTCCTATTTCACTGTATAATTGGCGAACCGGATTAGGAGCTGCCAGTATCAGGGGTTTTAAAGCAGTCTTGATCTAAAATGGCTCCTCCCAATTTGTAAACTGCAATTAGAGAAATAAGTTAGTCTGAGAAACAAAGAAACTGGCCTTAATGAGCCATGAGCTCAGCAGAGGCTGTTCCTGTAGTTAATTGGCATCACTTGCACTGAGTTTGGACAAGGGCATATTCTTGTTAAGCCCCTTTTTCATCCCGAGGCTGTGCACTTCAACAGACTGTGCTCTGGTTTTCATGAATGCCGCTTGGAGAGGTAGAGTTATGCCCCACACATCTGGCACAGGTGACAGCAGGTATGTTGGCTAGGAACAGATGTTGCATTTGTCCATGGTTCATATTGTGCCTGTTTGTCCCAGAACAAAAATGATCCGGGATTCATGTGTACACACATCTCCCTTCTAATTGAGGGTTAGTGAGCAGCTGGATACACTGCTGGTCCTGGGACGCCTGTGCAGACGCACTTTGCTATGTCCTGGGATAAGCTGCTAGCCCTTCTTATTCTGTGAACCTTTTAGGATTCATCCTGGGACAGTGGACATGGATGGGCAATTGCAGTACCTGTTTGTAGCCATCAGAGCATGACAGAAAACCCCCATTTACATGAATGGCCTTATTGCTTAAGGAATTTTTTTAGGTATTTTAGTCGCATTGCTGTGGTCAAGCAAAAATCAGGGGCAAGACAGAAACCTCATTTATTCTTTAGGTGCCTGAAAGTAGGAGCTGTTCTTAAATGTGGGCCCCGAAGCCATGCAGGGTATCTCAAGGCAGCATGGAGAAAAGCACTCTTTCATTCCAGAACATCTGTTCACGGGTCACTTTCTTGCCATTTCTGAAGAAAACGGTTTCTTTCCCTGTGCTGCACTGTGCGCGTGCACCAGTCTGCGTAGGTGAATTGCTGGGCCGAGGTGGCAGCAGGGTATACAGGGATTGCCGCTGTCTCTGGGGCTCTTCTGCCCTGGAGGAGTCCATGAGTATCATGGAGTGGCACCCGTCTGTTTCAGGCACGTAGCAAGAGCGGTTGTGCCTTGTTGGAAAGTGAGGGATTGTAGGGATGTGGTTTTGGAAACGCAGGGAGCAAATTCTTACAAGGCTTTTTCTGCGAGCTTCTACGATGTCAGCATTGTAGTCTTCCTGCATGGCGCTATTGCCATGCAAAGTCATCCGTCTCAGAGAGGTCTTGCCTGAGGCTATTTTTGGGAAAAGTGATACTTGCCTGTTCGTGTTTAGTGATGTATGCAGGACAGACCGTGCATAGCCAGGGTGTTGCAAGATCCTTTTAAGGGTGATACAGAATGCACAATATTAGCACAAATGCCTACATGTGATTCACCCACAGATTTCCAGAAGGAATTCACAGGGAACCATTCAGCCCAGCTGTGGGCTTTGCAACAGAAGAATTGCTCTAATATTTTTCCATAGTGGAAAAAAGAGTGAAAGCTCAGAGCTGGCACTTTCCCAGAGGGGCCTTGAGTCAACAAGGTTAAGAATCACTGGCCTGGCGCATCCCAGCATGTCCTAGTGCAGCTTTTGGCCATTTCTGGGAAATGTGCTGTTCTGATGTGTGCAGCCATTCAGCACTGGGGGGTTTTAACCCTTCAAAGACTTTATCTTCACTAGGGGCAGAAGGCAGGGGTGCATCTGGCGTGGTGATGCCAGCTGATGCGCCAGGGCTTCCAGCAGATTGGAGGCCTGTTGTACACTAAAAGCGTTAAGCAGCTTGTCTTTGACCTCCCTACAGTGTATAACTGGACGGTCGACGAGGTGGTGCAATGGCTCATTACGTATGTAGAGCTACCGCAGTACGAAGATACCTTCAGGAAGCTGCAGCTTAGTGGACACGCGATGCCCAGGTCAGTGCCAGCTCCATTTTCTTACTTCCCTGTTGGCTGTATGTGCGCGAGAGCAATGGATGTTACAGGATTTCGTGGTGGGGTTGGTTGTTTGCCTCCGTGCAGAGGGCCAACACAAGCTTTGCCTTGCTTAGCTACCATTTGAACCCTGTTACATGGGCTTGGGGGATGCAGCTCTGTGCATGCAGAAAGTGCAGTCTTGTGGATACAGCCCTGGGTTAGGACCAAGCTGGTTTGGGTCCAGTTCCTGACCAGCCACCTCCTTGATTGTGGGCTAGTCCCTGAGTCTGTGTTGGCTCCCCAGCTGTCATGTGTGTGTAATCCTCCCCTCAGCTTCCCCCAACTCTTCTCTGGGCCAGTCCCTTTAGAGCAGTGATTCTCACGCACGGTACCACAGCACCCTGGGGTGCCTTGAGATCCTTTCAAGGGTGCTGTTCCATGTCACGCAGCATTAGCTCTGTTCGGTTTGCAAGCATGATTCACAAGATTAAATTCAGAGATTTCAAATAGAAATTCATAGTGTGAAAAACATTCTGCCCTGTTGTGGTCTTTTGGAGATCTTTGCAGCAGAAGAATTGCTCCGCTATTTTTTTGGCAGTCAAAAAAAACCAAGTGAAAACTAAGAGTTCACATTTTCTGGGGGGGGGTGGACCTTAAGTCTAAAATGATTAAGTGCCACTGCTTTTAAAGTGTGAGCTCTTCTAAGCAAGGAGGATCTGCCATCATGTGCATCTTCAGTGTTCTGCAGAAGTATACCCTGATCCTGGTTTGGTTCGGTTTTCTATATAACCGTCTACCCGGGATCTTTTGAGCACATATTGCCAACCCTTTACGGAAGCAGGATATCGTCTGCTGTGGTCCCCCTGCTTTCCCTGCAGCAGGTTCGGATGTGATGTCTGGTGCGGTGTCAGGGTGAACTGTGTAGTTTTGCTAAGAGGTTAAACTATAGCTGCGTCTGGGCTGGTTTGGACAGGGCTGATCCTGCTTCCGGCAGGGGTTGGACTAGAGATGACCTCTGCAAGTCCCTTCCAGTCCCACTGCTCTATGATTTTTGTGATAACCCTAATAACAAGCAAGAGTGGCTGAATCTCCTTGCATAACAGGACGGCTTAGTCTTTAATTTGGGGAGGCCCTAGCTGCTTGGCAGGAGCTCAGTGCTGCCCTTTGGCCCGAGGTTATTTTCTCTGACACGGGGCGTGGAGGAGGAGGAGGGGGCATAACCAGCAATTAAATGAGGCTTTTGTGGCAAGATAAGTTTTACCTGGAACCACTGCTCTCCAGGCCTGCGTGCCCTGGCCTGATGATGGTTTCCACCCCTGGGTGATGTGCTCTTTCTGGGCAGTGCACAGGACGGGGGCCAGCGAACAGTCACGTGGGTCCGAGAAAGCAACCGATGGACTGTGCAGCTCCATGGGGAGATGGGTGCATCGGGAGAGGCGACCTTTGGTTTCCAGATTAAACAGAATGAAAACTTAATTTGTATTTGTCTGCTGCTTAAATCAATGTCCTCCTGGATGCCTGGGAAGCTGTTTTTTAATACCTGTTCTGCCTCAGAGGCAGCGAGTCCTGTAGCGGCCTTCCGGTCACCGACACCTGAGGGGAAAGTGCCCTGGCTCGGGTTGTTTTCTCCCTGCAGAGCTCTCGCTCTACAGTTACCTTTTCCAGACCATTATGTAACTGCTTGCCTTTTCTTCCCTGCAGGCTAGCGATCAACAACGCCACCATGATGGGAACAGTATTGAAGATGACTGACCGGAGCCACAGGCAGAAGCTGCAGCTGAAAGCCCTGGACACGGTGCTGTTTGGGCCTCCTCTCTGTGAGTAATGCTGAAGATCCCCTGCCCTACAAGGAAATGCACTCAGTGCATAGGTGAACCCATACCTGACCCTACCAAAGGTCACTGAGGTAATTTGCACAAAACAGGCAGGCATTAAGAGAAGCCATCCTGTTAAATATGTAGGTGCAGCTCCCGAAGGCATGGCCAGGTGTGTAGTCCCACCTTTCTACTAGCTGGAACGACAGCGCAGTCCACAGGGCACAACACTGAGGTCAGCCTCTAGCCTCAAAGCAAATTGGTTATTGTCTCCATTGTGGATCGGAGCTGCCCTGTGACCGGGCAGGAGAGATGTTCTCTAGTTGACCCAGCTCTCTCGTCCACGGGACAGGTGCAAATTAGACTGATCTTCTATGAGGAACAGGGCAGGGCAGGCTGGTTGAGAAGACCTGTTAGACTGCATGGAAACCAGGAACTGAGTCCTCCTCGCAGAGCACTGACTAATGGGGTCTGGGTGGGGGACCCTGCCTTGTCCTACTGCCTCAGCGCTGCTGGTGGGGCTCTGGGAGCTGTGTTTTGAATGAAGGAAGGTAAATCTGGTGGGGCTGTGTGGTAGATGTCACATTTTCCCTCTCGTCTCTCCCTTCCATGTTGTTTTCCTTTTTTTGTATTTCTTTTCTTTCATGTATCTGGTAGCACCTAGCCAGCTGCTTGCCCTGGGCAGTGCACTAACATAGGATAATGGACAGTTCTTCTTTTATCTTTGCTCTACTCCCTACCAGCACATCGCTGGGTGCATCTTGCTCGGGGTCACATCTACAAAATAAGGGACTGTGTCCCCGAAACAAGGGACTCCAAAAAAGGCTTTGGTGGATGCCACCAAGCAACACATCATCCCCCTGTGCAATGCTGTAGCAAGAGGGACTCGTGATTCTTGGATGCCTGTGTGGAAAGGGCATGGAGGCGGTTTGACCTCTGTATTACGGTACTGGGGGAGGGATGGTGCTTAGCTGCATCCATTTGATCGTTCAGGCATCCCCACTGTAAGAGATGGGGAGCTCTGAATAATTCTGGGGCTCTTGATCAAAGGCTGAAAATATGCCTCACAGTGAAAGGCTTGAAGAGCTCAGTCCGTTTTGTTTATTGAATAGAAGCTGTAGAGGTGAGTTGAGTACAGGGTGTGTTACTATCTCTGGGAAAAGTACTAGGTGCCAAAGGGTTCTGTCATCCAGTGGAGAAAACACAGCTTTCATCAGACAACCTTAAGTGCAAAGGAAAAGCTGCTCTTCCTGTAAGCATTAAAGTCTGTCTACATCAGTGCCGATACTCCATCCTGTTATAATGACCGTAGCGGCATTTTCCTAACAAAGCTTTTAAATTTGAGCTCTTTCCGTGCTGACAGCACAAGTGGAAAGGCGGCCAAGACTAGGAACTGAATGGGATAAGGTCAGAAAGCCTGCGGTACAGAACTTGTGATGGTGGGTGGCCACTGGGTAAACACCCAATGAATTATTAATAATTGCTGTAAAGGACTAACCCTGTTCTTCAGTCTAATACTTGCTCCTCGATTTTCTGATTCAGGGGGTTGTCTTCAGTTAACTCTGCAATGGTCAGAGAGCTCTTCATGTAGAATTAGATCTGGAAGGAATGGACTACAAAACTGCAGGGTGCCTTGAACAGCTGGCAGTTCTTAGCCTCACTTCAGGAGGTCCTTGGTCTCCTTTTAAGCTGCTTACCTCTGGATAGAGAGAGTTGAAATGAATTCTGATCAAGTGAAAGCATCCTCTCTTGATAGGTATATCCCACTGGGTGTGTTAAACTGTTGGCTGATAGACTGCAACCCAGAGGTGCAAGACTTGCTTTTACTCACTGAGGCCCAGTATAGCTGGTGATATGGATGGTTTCAAAACAGATGGACTGTAAAAGGCGCGCTGTCCAGTCATCCATGGCAAAGCCATCAGAAATGGTAGGTAAAATCCTGATCCTGCAAGTAGAGATCACAGCATACGTGCAGGGGGAATACTCTGCTTGCTCACAAGACTGGCTGGATGTGAGGCCAGACGTTTGTTCACTAGTGAAACTCTGAGATCTGATGCATAGCTCCAGTAGGCGTGCAGTCACCTACATCTCTTGCCTAACATGCCAGATGTTGGGTAGAGCTTTTAGGATTTTGTGGGGACTGAAGTTCTTCAGAGAATCATAGAAAGCCATCCTAGACAAGTGCTTGCCTACTCCGTTGTTAAAGACGCGCACAAGCTGTGCATCAAACCATGAAACAACCCCTCCTGAGTACAGGACTCAGTTTTTCAAAACTAAGTTGCCCTCCTGCTGTTGCAAAGAAAGGCCTTGTACTTTAGGTTGAGAAACAAGGGAGAAGAGGGAAACTCTTAAACATAAAAAATCGCAGAGAGGTAGGGCTGGAAGGGACCTCAAGATCAAGTCCTAGGTCTTGTGTCCTAGAATCATAGAAAATGAGGGTTGAAGGGACCTCAGGAGGTCATATCTAGTCCAACTCCCTGCTCCAAGTAGGACCAGCTCCAGCTACATCATCCCAGACAAGACTTCATCTAGCCGGGTCTTAAAGCCTCCAAGGATAGAGACTCCACCACCTCTCTGGGGAGCCTGTACCAGTGCTTTACTATCCTCCTAGTGAGAGAGTTTTCCCTAATATTCAACTTAAACTTCCCTTGCTGCAGCTTGAGCCCATTGCTCCTTGTTCTGTCATTCACCACCACTGAGAAGAGTCCAGCTCCGTCCTCTTTGCAGCCTCCCTGCAGGGAGTTGAAGGCTGCTATTCAGTCTCCTCTTCTCCAGACTAAATCAGCCCAGTTCCCTCAGTGTCCCTTACAGCGATCAAACCTGCAACCTTGGCGTTGTTAGCGCCACGCTCTAGCCAAAACGGCAGTATCACATTGAAAACAAAACTCCATGTACTATATGCTGTTGTCATTTCAACAACTCTTGTGGCTGCGAGACCTGGACACTCACTCGGGCACTGGAAAAGCAAATTGAGACCTTTGAAATGTGGTGCTTCAGAAGACTTCTTGAAAGCATAAGAAGAAGAAAGATGCAGTGGTTTTGGACACGTGGGAGGAAGACCCAGCACCTGAGCTTCCATTTCCTACATCCCACCTTCCATCCCAAGGGGCTGCAAAACACTTGGGGGCCACTCCAGCCGCCTCTGTAGTGGAATACAACAGGTGCCAACTATTTCATTTAATTTGTTGACCTGTGTATCATCATCGGGGCTGAAAATCACGCTTGCCCCAAGGATTGATAGGGCATAAAAAATGCTATGTTCAAGTGATGCAGCCTGGGAATTTAGGGCAGCAGTGTGTAATTAGCCAAGTGAGAATGCTATCTTTGTCACTAATGGCAGCAGCCCAGCTCTTGTGACAGGGGCTGTAGGAGTTTTAATCAGCAGCAGCAATTAAAAAATTGGATTTGTCTCTTCCCTTGATGCCTTCGAAGCACAGGGTGCTGTTGACTAGCAATGACCTCAGAGAGAGACTGCCTCCCAACTCGCCAGTCTTAGGGTGTTTTATCCAGTGTCAGCAAGGCCGGACTCCTATAGCTTCTGGGATTTTTGGAGATTTAATTGGTATAGGTGCCTCTCTGATTCCCTTTGCCAGGGCAGATGGGCGCCCCGTATCACTCGGTTCAAGCAACTGCAAAAATACATAAGCTATGCTGGGCTGTCAGCTAAGCCCCACAGGCCTCTTCACTACCACATGGATGCGCACGCTGACTTGGGGGAGTTGTCTCACGAAGAGCGAGTGCTTCTCAAAATGCTCTGGTTCCCGCTCTAGCTTCGGGAGCCAAAGCAGATCTGGGTGGAGCGGCGTTATGACAGGCGTCTTGTTCCAGTGCTGCTCTCAGCTCTGATTATGCTCGCTGGGAATTGAAGGTGGACAGTATCTTTTGCTTTAGTCGGGCAGCTGTATGAGTCTGTTGGGAGGGCTGGAGTGCTGTTATAGCTGTGATGGTCGTGGAAATATGCAAGGATTTTGCAAGAGTGCCTTGCAAATAAGCAAGAAATATGCAAGGGTTTGGGGTTTTTTGAGGATTTTTTATTAAATTAACTGGACAGCTAGAAGAGACATAAGACAAGCTTCCAGGCCTCAAATGCCCTTCTCTGTGCCTGAGAACTTGTCTAACATCTCCCCCAACTATGCAGTTGGTCCGATAAACAAAACAAAAGCACAAAAAGCCTGAGGCTTACATCGACAGAAATGCGAAGGCTGCTTGCCTAAGCTAATCAGAAGTCCGGTTTACCCATAAAAGGACAAGGTTTCTAAATAGGATATGACACCTGAGCATGTTAGAGTGGCAGGATTTTCTTCCTTTTCATTAAATGTTTATTCCGTTAGTGTCATGCCGCCAAGATGGATGATCCCAGATTTCCTTTGGTATGAATTCCAGTGTGGCTGTTTTTCTCCTGTAATAATTAAAAGCTCATTTGACAAGTTGTCTGATGCCTGCTGGAGCACTGTTTGCTTAAAGCAATAGAACCTAGTGACTAAATATCAAATTCATTATCGTTCTGAGATTTACCATCCACTTTAAATATTTAGAGTCAAGTGAGTTGTGTTTAGATTACCCGCACCCACACTGAACAGCAGCTTTGAGCTGAGGCCCAGTGGAGAGTCTCATAAATGACTTTGCTGCTTACAGATCCATTAGCTTTATAGTATAGTTTTGTCATCGTCCATGACAGCAACTGCGCTAAAATAACCTGTCATATGAAATGATTTCCAAGGAGAAGCAACTACAAACGGAGGGTAATGAAGGGAGTAGGAGAACATTGTGATCAGTACTACAATGCCCTCCTCTTGCAGAAAGGGATCAGTATGGTGTGTTTGTGGCCTTCAGGAGAAAAGGTGAGGTGTTCTGGAGGTATGAAATAACGAATGGCGCAGAGAAGGTGCATCCGGTACCCCTGTTCACCTAACTTCATAGGCCGCATCCACACATGCATGGATGTTTGGTTCCCCGGGGACAAGGAGTGTGGCGGTGCATCTTGTGCCGCTGCTGTCCCTGGGGAATGCCCATGCCACGTGCTCTGGCGCGTGGCAAGTTACCCTGGGTGGGGTAGGGGAGGCCGCAGCAGCCTTACCTGGGGGTCTCCCGGGGCTGCAGCAGCAGCGATCCTGCTGCATGGAGCCTGGCCGGCAGTGGAGCATGGCTCTAGCTGGCCAGGCTCCTGTTTTGAGAGGCACACGCTGACCCTACATGCGCCACTCTGCTTTTTTTTTTCTTTCTGTAAGATTTTGTGACCCATGGATATCCAGGGGTCAGCCTACCTCCCCACGCTGCCTGCTTGCAGCAGGGAGAACGGCTGAACGTGCAGCGTGTGGCGCTGCAGACATGTCTGCGGTGCCACATACCGCACTGCTGCATTCGTCTGGACCCGGCCGTTGTGCCTCTCTTAGAGGCACGTATCACTGCCCCTCGCTGTAGTAACTGATAGTCTTCTACATCAAATCGATTGCAGTAGCAAAGACCTTTGTGGACTTTAAGGGTCTTTGACATTGCTCCTTTTTGGAATAACATCTATTTTTGATGTAGGATGTTATAAAATAAAATAATTTGCTTTTTATTGCAGGTTCCTTTCTTCCTCTTCATTTTTTTTTTTTTTACTTGATTTGTTTCAGATTTTGTTTGGGGCTGTTTTTGTTGGAGGAAGGGTTGGTTGCTTGGGACTTTTTTTCTGGCTAGACTGGAACGTGTCGACATTTTCAGCATCTTGCTTGTGGTAGAAAGGCCACGTTGAAAAGGAGTGCAGATGGACACAGCATGAATGTGCCTGGTCTCCTCTGGAAGATTTGGTCTTTAGCCAGATCTCCCTGGCCAACAATACCTTGACCCCAGCTTACGTAACACAAGAACAAGGGGATGTTTATTACAATCAAAAGCAAGCAACGCTGACACGAATGAAGGAAGTGTCTTTATACAGCAACTGCCAGAAGCTGTCATCAAGAGCCGATGTGTATGCCCAAGAAGCCTGGGAATTTGCTAAGATGGTGAGAATGTTTACACCTACATCCAAAAATAGTTAAGTTGGAGTTTTTTGGTTTGGTTTTGTTTTTTTTGTTTTTTTTAAACAAAGGGTTATGAATCCTCGTGTCTCTGGGCCTCTGACAGGCCCCAAGAGAATAGACTATTTCAGAACTGTATGATCTGGGCGTGCTTCCACTGTCCCCAGACCACACCAGAAGTCCCTGCTGCCAAGCAGGACAGAACAGATGTCATGGGGCCGCCGTAGTCCAGTGCTGGCCATGTACCAGTCAGATCTCTCTGTGGCTTGGTTATCGGCACATGTCCAGCGCTGCTCTCGGGAAAGTGCATTATATCTCATCCCATTTCTTTCCTCATGAGCTGTGTTCTGCTTCTAAATTACTCCACTTTTGCATTCAGCAGTTGCTATGACATTTAGCACATGCTGTTCTTACCTTCGTGGTGTTATCGCTGCCTATATTAGGTTCTGCCGATTTTTAGGAGTGTAATATCCCAGTCCCATTTCCGTTCTTCAAAGGTGATTTGTTTTGTGAAGCCTTGGATTGCATCTGCATAGTCTGCAATTTGATGCAGTTTCTAAACAGAGCCAGCACTTGTCCATTGTATCGCTGGAACCCTCCGATTATGTCAGACACTTGATTTCATTTGTACTAGGCATTCCTACTGCTTTAACCAAAAACAAAAAAAAAGCAGAAGTTGGATTAGAAATCCAGAATAGGGAGCTGAATAACTCCTTATTTCCCTGCTGCAAAACACAGGTTGTTTTGCATTTCAATTCAGCATCTCATCCTGCTTCAAACCCTAATTCCAAAGGTGGCTGCAGTTTAGCAGGAGCACATCAAGTGGGTGACTAACATTAGGAGCCACGTGTCCAAAAAGCTTCCCCCATTGAGCATTTTGAAGGTTCACCTGGCATAAGGAATTCCCTGGGCCAGCAAGAAGCTTAAGCATCTCTGTACTATTCTCTCTCCATCCACTAATCCTTCACCTGGATCACAGCACCTAAGCAACTGGTCATAAGTGAGCATGAATTAGAGCAGTCTTGTGGTTGCTCTGAATTGTGGTTGGTGCCTAATGAGGAGGGGACCTACTTAAATCGGGGGTCGAACTTGATGATCTACTTAAGTCCTTTCTGACCCTACATCTACAAATCTATGAAAATCAGGGCAAGACCAAAGGTTTTGTTGAGCCAAGTTTGCAGGCATTTAATGATGGTTCTGCCCCTTGCTGCTGATTGGGGGTGGGGTCCCAGCAGCCCCATCCCTCGCTGCTGATTGACTAGAGGCAAAAACCACATCATTAAATAGCAAATTCTGTGGAAATACCATATAAATTACCCTATTATTATAAATCTAAGTATTGAATCTATATCTTTGTACTCTGGTAAGCGTTTTTGGGGGGATTGACTCCATGGGAAATCGCAGCCAATACCATTTTTCGCAGAGATCGCCTGTTTTCAGTTTCCGTGAAGATCGCAAAACCGTGATTTTTTAAGTAAGTCTTTACTAAAGGTCCTGAAGAGCTCCAGAGATCTTGTTGGCTGCAGCCTCTGGCAAGAGCTCCAATTAGTGCCATTGAGGATCTGCCTCTTGGTCCTCTGGTTCTCACGTTCAGGGTTTGGGACCTGAAGCCATTGTGGTGTTTTGGAACAGCATTTTGAAAGCCACATATGGGTCGTGCGGTTCCCTGTTAATCTTCTGCTAGTAGCCAAACTGACCCCAGTGTCGATGTCTCTTTTCACAGCAGATCACATCAGATTTTACTCCAGTAGCAGATGTTTTTGCGCGGGTGTAGAGGGCATCACCATGAGGTATGAAATAAGGAATCATTAGTTTGTTTCCTTAAACTTGGAAGAGAGTTCCTGAGCTGACCGATTAACGCTAAAGCTAGACGTCTCTCTGATCAGCTGTGCAACGCCTTAGCAGAACTGTCAGAAGAAAGCAGAGGCGGGAGGAACTTCACAATTCCTCGTAGCTGGACATCACCACATCTTGACACCCTTCACACTTAGGCCATGTGTTTAGTTTCACCGAACAGAAGTTGCTTCCTTTTGGAATCGGTTTGGGAGGGGTTTAACAGGAGCTCTGCTGACCTAGAGGGCAGAGAAGCGGAGAGGAAGAATAGACGTGCCATGGCAGCACAGAACAAGGCGTACTGCGTTGGTCTTTGCCTTGGAAAGGAAGGCAAAACCCAATCTGAGCCGAGTCGCAGTGAACTGGGACGAAAAGAGCAAAGTGCTGAGCTCCAGAGGCACAATCTGCAGAGGGAGCTTTCTGAGTCTGCCTGCTTTGCCAGGTGCAGATTAGCTCGAGCTGTGGTGCATGGAGCTGGAGAAGTGTGGAAACCGAGACTAGGAAGATTATCCCCCTGTACTGCCATACAACGCACCAAAGAATCACCTTCATAGCACTGCTTGTTGGAGTGTGTGAGAGTAAATACAAGCCTTGGCTAGCAGTCGGTGGATAGCTGCCAGCTCTCATGAGAGAGAGTGATCTGATCATGTCTCAGCCCAGACTGAGACTGGCAGGGAGTTGCAGACATGATGGGGCAGCTCTTCCCCAGCCTGCTGCATTAACTGTTTCAGGTAGTACAGGGGACACTGGCAGCTGCTTTGCTTTATGGGGGGTTATTAGTACCCACACCCATGCTATGTTTCTTAGGGCTTGTCTGGTCTAAAGGGACCAGAAAAGTCATTGTAGTATAATCTGTTCTTTGCTAGCTTGTATATAGGTGCTTTGCTCCAGATTTGAGTCACTTTATTCCAGAGTAATTAGTGCATTTGCAAGGCAAGTAATTATTCTGGAACAGTGTGACTTTTTCTCCCGGAACAGCTACTATGAGGGAGCTTATTCTTGTCAGATTCACTCTAAAGCTGTAAACAGACACCTCATTTGAAGTGGGCCTGAGTCGAACCCTGGAACAATAGGGGACAGCCCTTTCCACCAGTTGCATTGCTGCCCCTAACAGGCTTGTCCCTGGAGTGAATGGCAGTTAACTTGAATGCCCCGCGATTCATTTACAGATGTGGCATTGTCCAGGAAGAAGTGCTAGTGCATTTTTGCTTCGTGTCTTTTGCAGGTCCTTAAAGTAGGACCGTGGACTTATCTGTAGGATCCCAGGACAAAAGGCCAGGGACAAACTCACTGCCACACGTCGGCACTTTCACAGACCTGCATTTTGCATACTGGCTTCTATTCCATCCAGGAGAACACAAAGCAGTGGGTGTTTGCATGAAGGAAGGGTGTTTGTGTCCGGAAGCTTGCAAAGAACAATTTTTGCAACTATTTGGTTGGTCTTCCCCAAGAACCTCATCTGATTATATTCTTAGACCAACATGGCTACGACCAACACCCCAGGGAGAAATGTGACACTGTTTACACCTGAAGCGGCATATTAGTATATGCGTGCTTTGTCTTCATTTGTTTATTACAAATATTTTGGGGGCGTATTGCCTATCTTGGCATTCGGAAGTGCTGCATGTGACTCTGGGCTGATGGAGTTCCCATGAACGGAGAACTAATTCTCATGTCTGGAGAAGCGCCCGCACACCCATCTCCTATTGCACATGCATGCTGCCACTGCACAGATAGGCTTCTGATAACATAAGGGTGTGGTAGCCCGGAGCTTCTGTTCATTGCAGTTGTAATCCTGACTCTGCCCACAGACTTGTGTGCGCGTGACTATAGTCATATTACTTATTTTGTGCATCTCACTTTCACAATCCATTACATGGCTATCGCTATAATAACAGTGATTTTTAATTCATTAACACATGCAATTTGTTTGGAGATTGCTATAGAGGTCGGATTAAGTATAGAAATGGCTGGGATGGTGTAGTTGTGACTGGTCCTGTTTTGAGCAGAGGGTTGGACTAGATGTGACCTCCTGAGGTCCCTTCCAGCCCTCGCTTTCTGTGATTCAATGAAAGGAGGCCCATTGCACCCAGCTCTGAACCTGGATTCATCATGACAGATGCAAGGAAGGCAGATGCACCCTGACTGCTGCTCTTGCAGTGTTTCTTCCACGCTGCATCAAGCCACAGTTTGATACAGCTGTGCAATAGCCACTAAAATACCGCACGGGTTGTGACCAGATGTGTGGTTCTGAATCTGAATGATAATACAGCTGAAAAATTCAGGCACTCTTCATTTCTGATTGAAGGACATTTTTCCTAGGATGGGATGGGAGTGAAGCTGTGCATCACTAAAAGAACGAGGATGTTAAAATGGCTTTCAAGAGCATTTAATTAAATTTAACGGCAGACGCATACGATTAGGATCTGCATGCATGTGAATAGGTCAGTAATTCTGAGATTTAGCATTTGGGGAAAATTACAGAAGAATCAGATTAAATACTGAGGAACATTTGTTATGTTGGTATTTGACAGCTGCAGTTTTCCATCTGGGGAGTCTAGCATGCTGCTCTTACACCCAGGCTCGCTTGCACACAGAGTTCAGACTTAACCTCAGTATTTCTGGGGTTCCCCATGGGCATGGACACGAGCACAAACATGAACACAGACGCTGCTTTGTGTGTGAGCACAGGCACGGGCAGGCAGGTAAATTAATTGATGGGTTTCGACTGGGTACAGTCTGTTATCTGTGCTCCTTTGAGATCCTATCGTGGAAAGCAGTGACTCATATCCACACTTCCTGGGAAATAGGCGGGGAGATCGGATTGGCAGCCTCTCAACTATAGGCACGGAGAAGAGATTAAAGAAACCCCAAATTAAAAAAACTTTTGCTACCTGTGAATTTTCTTTGTGGCTTCTTTTGGCAGTGGTACAACTAAGAAAGCAGGACCTGTGCTGTGGTCCTAGGTAGGCACTGGATAGTTTAGTTCGGGGCTCTTGGCAGGTAGAGGTAGGATATCTTTTACATCAGGGTGGAGTGGGTGAGCTAGAAACTTTGTTAGGTGTAAGGCCTCAAGCTAAGGAGAGTCTGAACCATGCTGGAAAATTGCTAGGCTCGTAGGCGTGGAGAAGGGGGACTGCAGAGGCGAGAGGAAGGGCTGAATAGCTGGGTGTGACGGGTGATACAATTCTGCTTGCAGTTCTCAAGAACGCTGAACAAAAAGGATTAGAAACTAGTCACAACATTTGCCCGAGTCTAGTACATTGTACTTCTTGGGAAGAGGATGTTGTAAGGACCTGGAGGGGTGTTAGTTCATCTGGGTTGTTTTCCTGCCTCCAGTGTCCATCTTTGGAGTTGAATTTGTAAAGTGGAGGAATAAACTTTTTGAGGTCGACTTACACTCCTCCACGGAGAATTATAGTACACTTTTGTAATATATTTTATTGGAAAAGGATGGAAGTGGCTGGTTCTCTTGATCCGTCGTAGCCCCTCGCAGGGATCAGTCTGCAGTTAGGTATTGCTGGGGAATCTTTCGTCTGCAACGATGGAAACTGTGAAATGGCTAGAATAGAAATAGCCATGAGATGAGTGATGAGGATGCACTAGATTGAACTGAGTTTATGGGCTTGCTTCACCCTGGTCTTGTCTTGAGGAGCCTGAAATCGGAAAGAGGCTTGCAGTCAGAATTAGTTTGCAGCTGCGCAGGGCGTCCATCCTCCAGCGAGAAGCTGGTGAGGGGTGGTGTGTAATGAGGACCCTTCTTTTGGGCTGACTCTTGATACAGTGAGATGCTTGCCTCGGAGATGAAGGACCCGTGCTGTGGTCACAGGTCACTGCCATCCCGTACAGAAATGTTTCCATCTGCTTTAGCCTGGCTGGAGGGCCCTTGATTTTTCCCCGTTAGCACTGACCAGCACTTGAAAGGCATTTGAATGTTTATGGCCTGAATCTTTGTCTTCTTCAAGCCATAGGTGTGAAATATCCTCCTTGCACTGATATCTGCAGTATTCGTGCTTCGGCAGTGCCCCAAACCATCCGTATCACATACAGATCGTTCTGCAGAAGACCCTGTCCTCCTCCCTGAATTTAGATAACAGGTTTGCACGGCCTGTTTACAGCTTATCAGATGCATTTAATGAAGAGCCGGTGGGCTGAAAGTAGCAATAGCTAGGATTTACTGTTCTACGGATTCCTTAAAAGCTTAGCACATGGCAGATGGAGTTGGTTATTGTCCATTAGCATTAATTAACAAATAGCATTAATTGTTTTAAATTGCAGCGGTGAAATGGCTCTGGCATAAAACAACTGGTTTTGTTTAATTTGCTAGGTGACATTTTGCTAGGTGAATCATTGGCTTTAGTATCCCTGTCTGGATTTGTTTCCATGGTGTTTTGGGTTACTCTTTTCCCCCTTATTCGCTCTCTGCGAAGGCTGCAGTTATCTTATTCTAGTCTGAAAAGCAATAAGCGATTCTTTCTCTATGTCAAGGACACTGGATTGGTTGGAGAGTGCCTGTCTGGCCCTCCATGGCTAAACATACTTCTGTTCCTGTGGTTAAAATGTCCAGCATATTTCTGGAAGTAGCCTGTCTTCACTCCCACCTCCTGCAGTGCCCTTTGGCACAGCCAGCAGCAGGGACAGCTCATGTGTTCACGGCTGCAGGCTCAGCCAGTGACTTGCAGCACAAGCCTCTCTTTGCTCCCATGGCACGCAGCCCAGTCCTAAGTGCATGCATAGCCATCCTCTCTCTGAACAGCATGCTTCCCCCAGAGTTAGCACAGGGAAAGAGGAGTGAAAAGAGCTGGAGCAGAGCCAAACAGAGTCGGGAAACACCGCACAGTAAAGCCAGGGCGGTATAGGCACTGTGCAGCATCCCCGTAGAGCATGCCATAAGCCAGACTGCCTTAGCGAGAGACTCTGATCAGAAACATTTGCGAAGGGCTGACGTAGAACACCTAAACCTCCACAACTGTCACACGGTGGGTCCGGTTGTTTTGCTCGTAACTGCGTAGCGGCATCTCTCCCCGCAGCTGCAATCTCCATTTCGCACGCGGAAGACGGGCCAGCCGTGTCATTCTGAGCTCGGGTTCACCCGGAGCCATCAGTCATTTATAATGGAAGGAGTCTATTTATATCCTGATTCACCACTTTGTTTCTTTGTGATAAACGCCTGGGATGTCTGTCGTCTCCCCGCCAGCTTCCCCCGTGCTAGAAACAGAACCGCAGGACCCTTCTTCAAGGTTTGCTGTACCAAGGGTGTGGAAAGATCTCATGGAAAACAGCTGGCCACCCATCCTTGATGGTCCAGCCTTCCTCTCGCTTGCAGAAGGGAGAGGTGCTTATCCTTCCTGCACGTCCATGGGCTCTGCTGGATTTGTTTATAGTTTTACTTCAGAGTTTTATTCCCCCCCCCCACACACACACTATAGAAAGGATGTGGACACACTGGAGAGAGTCCAATGGAGGGTAACGAAAATGGTTCAGGAGCTGAAGGGCTGGGCTGATTTAGTCTGGAGAAGAGAAGACTGATGGGGGATTTGATAGCAGCCTTCAGCTTCCTGCAGGGGGTTGCAAAGAGGATGGAGCCGGACTGTTCTCAGTGGTAGATGACAGGACAAGGAGCAATGGGCTCAAGTTGGAGCAAGGGAAGTTGAGGTTGGATATTAGGAAAAACATTCTCCCAAGGAGGGTGGTGAAGCACTGAAGCAAGCTGCACAGCGAGGTGGTGGAGCCTCCATTCTTGGAGGCCTGGGTAGACAAAGCCTTGGCTGGGATGATGTAGTTGGGGCTGATCCTGCTTGGAGCAGGGGGTTGGACTAGATGTGATCTCCTGGAGTCCCTTCCCACCTGAATTTTCTATAATACTAAGATCTTCAGTTGCTGGGATCTTGATAGTTCCCTACCAAGCCAGCACTAGGTAACCTCAGGGGGGTGGCTCTGTCCCATGCTGCTAAGTATAAACCTAGGACATTTTCTCTACACCTACCTCTTGTCCCATTTTGCATATGTTTTCCCCTTTGATTTCTTTCCAGTGAAAGAACTGGAAACTGAACTCCCACTGAACATGAACTTCAGCAGCTCGTTTGAGTCACTCCAGAAGTCCTCACTCTTGCTAATAAGAACAGTCCTGACAGGTTAATGCAGCTTTGCTTCCAAAAAGGGGGCGTGCTGCTAACACCTTCACCTTAGAAGAATCTGGTCACAGCCACTGGGAGCCAAAGCTCATACATGTTACAGTATGTCTCCAAACTAAATCTCGCTGCTGAAGCAATGGTCTCAAGCTTCAGCAGGGGAAATTGAGGCTGGCGACGAGGAGGAACTTTCTGACTCTGAGGGCGGTCAGGCTGCCTAGAGAAGCTGGGGCATCTCCATCCATGTGAGCTTTGAAGAGAAGCTCGGACAGACACTCTGGGATGGTTTAGTCGGGGCCGATCCTGCCTTGAGCAGGAAGCTAGACTAGATGACCTTGGAAGTTGCTTCCAGCCCTACTGTCCTGAGATCCTGTGATCCTATATAAAAGACTGAGCGATTTTTGAGCCAGAGTGCAAATCGTGTGCAGAACTCTACAGCAGGTGGCCAGGGCACTGTTTTATATCCCCTTCTTCCCCCATTGTCCCATTAGGCTGAACACCAGCAATTCTTCAGCTCAACAAGAAAGGAAAGTGAGCTGGAAGTCTCAGTGCTTGTCTGGGGACACGGGTACCTTTTATAGCTCAAAGGTTGAATACTGTTTCTTGTCCCTATGCATCTTGTTCTGCCTATCCACCTCACAGATCTCACATGGCACGGTCCCATGCTTCTCCTTCACGCTTCAGATAGCAAGGCCATGCCTCTCCCTTATGGGTCCTTTTTGCTCCGCTGTCCATTCTTTGCTCTACAGCTGGCAGAGATTCAGCTGTACCTAGCGCTTCGCCCACCTTGTCTGCTGAGCCTCACCATGCCCCAGTCGCCTTCGCTTTACTTTCTCCATTTCTGCCAGGATATAGCAGTTGCCCCACAGGGAAGCTTTTTCCCTTGATTCACAGCCTTTTGCGAGCTTTCACTATGTTGGACATCACCCGAGTCCCCCAGCTGGGACTGCCACTCAAGCCCCGTCGCGCCTTCGCTGCAGGGCACTCTGTGCTTCGCAGGCTCGGATGGCCCAGGGTGAGGTGCAGCCGGGATTTCTGTAGCAGCTGGCACTGGAGCTCGGTGTGGTCTGTGGTCCCCTAGTACAACGCTGTCTGTCCTTGCAGCGAAGCCTTGGTCTCTCTGAAGTGCTGTAGTTTTGTAATTTAAACCATTGATGTCTCTCTTTCTTGTGCAACTGAGGGGAAGTCAGCACCCAGCGCAGAGATTACTGGTGCTTTTAATCGTTGCTGAATCCTTAGGAGCTGAGCTGGGACTTTGTAGAAAACTATGCACTTGGGAATACGTTGAGATGGCAGAAATGCACCAGGAACGTCTTTCTGTGCGTTAGCTCTCATCGATGTGCGCTTCCTCCGCTTTCTTTCCGCAGCAGCTCAGGTTTTGGCTCAACATCTAGTCTGCCCCTGGCTTTGCAGAACTTTCGGTTCCATCCGCCGTATAATGTGGGCCCGGAAATCGCAGCCTCGTTGGGAGTGCCTGCGAAATGAATGGAAGTGAAAGTCCATTGGTGGTATTGGGTTTCAGTAAGACTACAAAGGCATGTTAAACATAGCAAATATTGTTTCTGCCTCACCCCTTTCAAAGCCAGGCATTATGTTGTACAGATATTGCTCTCCTGATTTCGTGCAAATGCTGATTAGAGCAACCGCTGGTTCTTTTTCTTAGGGGCTTGGTCAAGCGCGTCCTTTTTGTCTTGCTGTTGATTGATTTAATAGCACAAAAACCACCCTGAGGCTTGAAGACGACATTTGTCACCTGTGTAAAATCTCCCAGGCTTGCCCTGGTCGGAGGGTTTCATGAGGAAAGGAGGATAGTGTTTCTGCCGTATAACGTTTGTGTTCATGATGCACCTAGAGATGTAAAAACCCACCAAGGGCACGGGTGCTGTCTCCAGAGGGGATATGGGAGGCATGTTTTGGTCGCTAATGCAATGTGCTAGTCTCCTGTTAGACCCACTTGTCCAATGGTTGGTCCTCTCATTTGGAGGGTTCATCGTGTTGGGTACCCCACTCTTTCTGCCTCTGTTGCCTGTATATCCTGCCAGATTATACTGTACCTCGTAGCACATTTTTTTTACAGCCTTGAATGTTAAGGTGATAAGCTGATACCAAATGTCTGATGGAAAAAATTGTGAACAATTGAAAAAGGCAGCTTGGATTTATACCACTTGTGTTTTTGACTTGGCACCGTTAAAGCCTGATGCTAGAACCTAAGGACTGAGAAAATATTGTATCCTGTAGCTTCTTGGCAAAAAATCTTAAGCTGTGTTTCCTATCTCTTCAGTTGCACTGAAAAGAAATCAAAGCTGTAACTCGGATTGCAATTCAACAGGTCCCCTTCATGCTGTTGGATCCTTTATCTCAGATGATACTGGCATTGATCTTATTATAATAGGGTAGCAAGGCTGGCGGTGTGGATTACAGCTCTGGTCTGGATCTCAGAAGATCGAGGGTCATTTCAGTCTCACGTGCTTCCAACTTGGGGCCAAGCTGAACTTGGATGTCATGTTCATGGGGACCCCATTGGGACTTATTGCGACAGGGAGCTTTAGAAAGGAAGTTGAGAGAGAGGTGTGCTGGTCCAGCCACGCTCTCTCCCCTCCTTACTCAGGGGAGAGTAGGGGAGTAATTCTTCCCCTCTATTTGGCACTGGTGAGGCCACATCTGGAGTCCTGTGTCCAGTTTTGCGCCCCCCACTACAGAAAGGATGTGGGCAAACTGGAGAGAGACCAGTTGGGGGTGACTGGTGAGGAGAGGCTGAAGAAACTGGGCTGATTTAGTCTGGAGAAGAGAAGACTGAGGAGGATTGAATAGCAGCCTTCACCTCCCTGCAGGGGGTTGCAAAGAGGATGGAGCTGGACTGTTCTCAGTGGGGGCAGATGACGGAACAAGGAGTGATGGGCTTAGGTTGCTGCAAGGGAAGTTGAGGTTGTATTTTGGGGGGAAAAACTTTCTCACGAGGAGGGCAGTAAAGCACTAAAACAGGTTACCCAGAGTGGTGGTGGACTTTCCATCCTTGGAGGTTTAAGCCCCATATGGGGTTTAAGCCCCATACACTCAAGGCACCCCTCAGAAAATGCCAGCTTTCAGCTTATGCTTTTTGAAAGTTGGTTACCTCAAAGTGGGGAGCTTACCCAGCTACATTATGAACCACTGCTATTGCCTTGTGTTACTCTGCTGCAAAGTATGTACGTCCAGTATGGGAATGATCAGTTCGTGCTAAGAAAATGGACCCAATTCTAAATGACAGCGGTTGTGAAATAACAGGACGTGAAGTCAACACCAAAGGAGATAGCCTGTACTTACTAGCTGGCATGGCACCACCTGACACCAGAAAAAAGGTAGCAAGCCAAAAAGAAAGATCACAGCAGATGGAAGACCTCGGACATCTACTCTGTGGTCACACAGAAGTAACTAAATGGCTTAAAATGCAAAAGTTTTGTGATCAGTGTTGCTCCGTTGGACGTGGCAGCTGACGGGTCACAGCTGAAGTTATGGAAAGAGCTTGCATGCAATCAAGGGCTCTGAAATGGACCTGGAACCCTAGCAGGACCATCCAAAAGCTTGGTCAGCATGGCGATGCTCAAATCGCACATGCACGCAACTTGGAAGATCAAATCAAACATGATCGAATGAAGCTCGTAGTTTACCTGTCTGTAGAAGGTCTCAAATATTGACCTGCCTCCTGGAGGAGAGGGTTTATGAGGCTTAATAGATGTCTCTAAACTTGGTTTGAAGTACCTTAGCTGCTGGATGTTGTTTCTGAGAAATGATTTACATTAGCTGGATCATAGGGTCGGAAGGGACCTCCAGAGGTCATCTAGTCCAGCCCCGTGTTCAGGACAGAGTAGTCCCCAACTAAACCATCTCAGCCACGTGTCTGCCCAACTTACTCTTGAAATGTGTCCAGGGATAGCGATTCCCCAGCCTCTCCAGGCAGCCTGTTTCAATGCTTGACTGCCCTCAGCGTTCTTCCTCGTCTCCAGTCTAAATTTCCTCTGTTGCAGTCTAAAGCTTTTGCTCCTAGTCCTGTCCCCTGCAGCCACAGAGAAGAGCCCATCTTCATCCTCTCTGTAATCTGTGAGGGCCGGGAGCGATCCGGGCCCTTTTTCGCGCCGCGGGCTGTGGCCAGCAGCCCGGACACGCTGGGTCGGAGAAAGCAGGCAACAGGCTAGAATTAGGCACGGACGCGTAATGGTTGATTCAAGATTGTTTACTTACACCGAAGATGGTCACGGTGTAGGCTGGACAGTTTCCCAGGCAAAGCTCCGCTTAAATCCCCAGTTTAGGGACTCGGACAAAAACTCGGCTCGCTCCCACGGAGTTGTCGAGGCTCTGTGGATCCTTTTTTGCGCGCAGGGAAGAGGGATACGTCGAGGATTGCGCTCGGTGACAGGGAGAGGCGAGAGGTTGATCAGACCCCTGTTGCCGCCTTGAAATACGCTGGGTCCAATAGGCTCCACAGCGCTTAGAGATCTTCACAAGACATGAAGTCTCCTCTTCCTGGTGTTCATGGAGTCCTCCCTTGTGGGGGTCTCCTCGGAGTTCTCCACGTTCTCCAACTTGGGCGGAAACCGCTCAAGCCTCTTATACGGCTAGCAAGCCAATCGCTAGCGGCCACGTGGGAATATTTTAACACTAGCCAATAATGGGGCTCGAATTCTAATACAAATGGCAGGAACTCTTTGCACCGTGCATTTCTGTGCTGCAAAGAAGAAATGCACCCTGCAAAGAAAGCTTCAAAACAGCAGGAAAATAATTCAGTGGTGCCAAAGCGTGCACACAAACAAAAATCACACCCTTGGGTTGTGACATAATCATCCTTCGTGTCTTCGAAGACTGTTATCGCATCCCTCCTTAGTCTTCTCTTCTCCAGACTAGAGAGTTTCTTCTTTTTTTTTCTAGGCACCTTTAATGTATAGGCCTGGCAATCAGATCCGTAACGTTTAAACTCCCATCTCATAAATACCGGCTTCACCTCATCAAACTCTTTCCCACATACCGTGCTTGCAAGGAGTTGCATGCTTACTTGAAAAGGCCTCTACCGCGTGTTTAAGCAGCTATTTCCAATAAATATTTAGCTGTATTGGACCACAGCAAGCGAGATTGCACCTCCTCCTGTTCCCAGCCTACCTGAGTGACCAATGGGTATATAGTCCAACATATGTACTAGGAAAGCAAGCACTGCTTTGGGTGTCTCCGCTTTTCTTACATTTGAGGTGAGGATTTCTTTCAATGGGGAGGAAGAGCAGAGGGCATCATCTAAGCCAGAAGAAGTGACCCCTGCTTTGTCTAGTTCTGTGTCAGGTAATGGTGTGAACGCATTGCAGCACCTGATTGCTAATCCCTCTAAGAACAGACCTTTCCTTGTGTGCAGCCATTTATGGCTCTTTGGATCCCTGCCACCGTAAATCTCTGAATCCAGAACTGGTATGATTGCTCCAGGTACTTTGGAAACTGCCTTCTCAGAGGTTTCATAGTAGTTAGGGGTCAGAAGGGACCTGAATAGATCATCTAGTCTGACCCCCCACCACTGGTTGGAGCACATGCAGGGATCACACGACCCCAGACAGGTGTTAATCCAACCTCCTTTTGAATTTACCCAAGGTAGTAGCAAGGACCACTTTCCTAGGAAGTTGGTTCCAGATCCTAGCCACCCTGACAGTGAAATATTGCCTCCTAGTCTCTAACCTGAACCTATTCTCCAGCAGCTTCTGGCCATTGTTCCTCGTCAGCCCCAGGTGCTGCTAGGGAGAAAAGGGCTCTTCCTATTTGCTGCTGATCTCCCCTAACAAGTTTGTAGGCAGCCACCAAATACCCCTTTGGCCTCCGCTTGCTGAGGCTGAACAGGTTCAGGTCCCTCAGCCTCTCCTCATAGGGCCTTCCCTGTTGCCCTCCAACCAAGCGGGTGGCTCCTCTGAACCCTCTCCATGCTGGCCACATCCTTCTTAAAGTGCGGTGCCCAGAACGGGACGCAGTACTCCAGTTGAGGCCGGACCAATGTCGTGTAGAGGGGAGTATCACCTCTCTGGACCGGCTTGAGATGCATCTGTGGATGCACGACAAGGTGTGGTTGGCTTTGTTGGCTGCAGTCTAGCATTGGCGGCTCATGTTCATCTTGGAGTCAATAATGACTCCAAGATCCCTTTCTGCCTCTGTGCTCACAAGAGGGGAGCTCCCCAGCCTGTATGTGTGCTGTGGATTCCTTCTCCCTGGGTGCAGCACCCTGCATTTGTCTACGTTGAACCCCATCCTATTACCATCTGCCCACTTCCGTAGTCTAAGTCTAATTGCAGCCTCTCTCTCCCTTCGAGTGTACCTACCTCTCACCACATCTTGGTGTCGTCGGCAAACTTGGACAACGTGTTTTCCACCACCTCTTCCAAGTCGCTGATGAAGATGTTGAACAGTGTAGGCCCCCAAACTGAGCCCTGGGGGACCCCACTGCCCACATCTCTCCAGGTCAAGTAGGACCCGTCCACCACCACTCTCTGGGTGCCATCAGCCAATTTTCGACCAATCCAACTGTGGTAATTATGCTGTCCAGGGTGGTGAAGTTGCAGAGATTTCTCAGAGGAATCTCACTGCTTTATGTGAAGCGAGACGCTCCTGAATTCCTGCTTTCCGGGATGTTTCTTTTGCTTTCTGCTTGGTGCCGTCAATAGGCTTCACACAGAGAGATGTGAAGATGTCATAGAGAATGAGGGTTGAAGGGACCTCAGGAGGTCGCATCTTGTCCAACCCCCTGCTCTAAGCAGGACCAGCCCCAACTAGCCCCCCACGTTTGTGGGTCCGCCAGCTCCTGGAGGAACAGGGCACCCCAGAAGTCCTCTCCAGGACTATGGCCCAAGCCACGCTGTGTCTGATGCAGAAAGTCTATTAACTGGGGAGGCCTAGCATGAGAAGAAGAGGTTCTCCTTGCTTAATAATGGGTTGGAACATGTATCTTATCCTCATGTGATACAACCCTACGATCTGCATCTGGAAGAAAAAAAAAAAGGAACAGACATATTTACTGAATACTTTTCCCTTTCCTATACAATTATTATGATCATACATAATTACAAACCCTGTCTCGTAATGGGCCTGCACTACTGCCAGGATTTTCTTTTTTGTCCCAAATATGCATCAAATAAGTGAATGACTAAAACCCCCAAATTCTTGGTTGTCCTTAGCTCTGCCAACCCCAGATACTTTTCCCATGATATCTTTAGCTTTTCTTAGAAAATGGTATAACTTAGAAGTTAGGAGCTCCAGGAAATTGCTGTTTAGTTTCCTTTTTTGTGTTTGTTGCATGTTGCTTTTTTTTAAAAGTAGGATTCCTGCCTTCAGTTTGCTGTTGAACCAGGACGGGTTGTAACCAAACTTGTCGTTTTGCTGGATTGGGGAGTGGTTGGTTTTGGCCACATCTTTGCAAAGAACTCCCAGGTGTAAGTCACGTTTGTCTGTCTTTATTTTTTTTCCATGGTCAGGTTTTGCATATGGTTTTTCTCAGTTCGAGGAAATTAATCTTTTAGAAACACCAAGTGTTTATATATACTGTTGGCTCAGACCATCCTTTATTTGCCTATATGAAAAGTCATCACCCACGGTCATTAGTTTCTAAGCAACTATCAGCTTTCTGTGTAGTGATTAATTGACCTTTATTCATCATGATCGGTCCAGAATAGGATTGGCTTGTCTTGGGTGTGGTCCCTTTGGGTTGGATAATTTTCCTTCTCTAATTTTTAGGGGGTTTGGCGTCGTTAGCTACTAATGGGTGCGTGGGACTTGTACATGTTTATGGCCTTTGAGAAACTGTATACGTCTCTTAAAGTCAGGGCCGCCACAACAGAAGAAAATGTCTTCTCTGTATTAGACAAGCTTTTGGGGACAGGATGGATTACTACTTCGGTTGCGTTCAGTGGTCTTTGACACCTCTCCCCCTCCACTTTGTTAGTACGTTTGTCCATAGTCATTCAAGATCCTGCAGTTCTGAATTATCCATAAATCTACAACAGGGAGTGCTGGTGTTAGTACAGATGACTCCTCTCTTCTTTTATCCACGTCTTCTTTCCTAACCAAGCTTTTAAGAAGAGATTTGTAACCTTCTGCTCGTACAACTCGGCCGACCGTGACCACTGAACGTAGCTCGTTGCTGTTTTGAGGAGACGGGGGCATGGTCCTCCTGCCTTTTCTTGGCTTCGTTCGAGGTATCTTATAGCCCAGGGACACAAAGGGAACAGTGCCTGCATCTCTCAAATGAGGGACTTCTGCTGCTCCCCTGCACTGTTTGGGGCACTAGAGTCCTTGCTTGGTCTCTTGCAGAAGTCCTGGTCCCAGGCTCTTTGGTTTGTTTTGCGGCTAGAAAACCCTCAGTGCCCTTATAGTAGGATTTGACTGCACATCCCTCATACGCACAGTAACAGAGCCAACAGAGGGGAAAGGAGAGTCTTGTTCAGGTAGCCCTGATCCCCGGTTCCCCTGTGATGTGATGTCTGACTCGTGCTACTCGGTCATCCAGACAGCAAAACTGGATCAGTATGGACAGGACTGATCTGTTGTTGTGGTAAGGAAAGAAAAGCAATGGTTATCAGCAGCGAACTTCCCCAAATCTTTCCCTTTCCTTTCGGATGTCTCGGTACAGATTGCTCTGAAGTTCCAAAAAGTAGTGAACGCACGGGCACAACAGGAAGCTGAAATAATGCTGGGTGGTCGCCTCACCCCATTTGATCAAAGTCTAAAATCCCTGTCTCTGGAAACCCTCACCAGAATCTCTCTAGGATCTTTTTAAAATGTGTATGAAAGCAGCCCCTGACCCTGTGTGTGGTTGGATGCTGCACTGTGCTGATGATCTGTGCTCACTTAGCAAAGGTTGAAGCTGTGAGATCCAGCTAAGACCTGGTGAATCAGTGTCCGATCTAATGAAGACCTCTTTATCTATCTTAAAATTGCATACAGCTCCTTGTCACTATAGTATCTGAGTGCTTTGAGCGTTTCAAGGCAGAAACCGGATTTTCTAAAACCCTGCGGAAGTTTGTTTCATATCCAGATCTTAGCAGAAAATATTTTCTCCCCGCCTTTCTCATGATTTATAATCTGTTTTTCCTCAGAGGAGAACAGCTGTTTTGTTGACTTTTGCATATGGATATGTATGTAGAGTCTTTCATGTTGCTGGGTTATCCTCCATTAAATTAAAGAGTTTTGCATCCTGCCATCATCATGATCACTGGACATGTAGTCAGAGAGACTGGTGGGATTTCACCTTCATATCTGGCATTGCTTTGGACTCCTCTGTTTAGGGTAGGTAGCAGTTGTCTGCTAGTTTCAAGAGGCTCATACGTGTGGACTGATCTCAGTCCTCCCTGATTTCCAAGTTTCTAGAGCCATGGTTCTTTCTTACGCTGTTTTTAATTACCTCTCCCTTCTCCCGTTGTGCAAAGAAACGATTGAAAAGAAGATCTCCATCTTTCCCTCTTGGAATTAAACAATATCCTGTTACTTTTTTTTTTCTCTCCCCTCTCCACCAGTAACTCGTCATAACCACCTAAAGGATTTCTTGCTGGTGATTTCCATCGTCATTGGAGTGGGTGGATGCTGGTTTGCCTTCATCCAGAATCGCTACTCAAAGGAGCACATGAAGAAGATGATGAAAGACCTAGAGGGACTTCAGAGCGCAGAGCAAAGTCTCCATGACCTGCAAGAGAGGTGAGTCTTCCCTGTCCGCTCAGCCACCAACTGTGGGTCTCCTCTGGAAGGTCGGGTTTGTAGCCATATTTCCTCAACAAAGCGTGCGCGCACTCTCCAGCTCTTGTGCTTCACATATATCACTTGATCCCTGCTGGATATCAGCCAGGGCCTTCTTGGGTCACCGTGATAAACTTGCTAGCCAGTCCAGGTGGCTGGCATGCTTGCATAGTCGCTGAGTGAGCCTAGTCACCACGTTCATCAGTTCAGCTCTGGGTTTATCCCAGCTTTCCCAGCCCCTGCAGGAAGTGCGCTAGTCACTTATACGTGGGCTGTGCCAAATGGGCTGCTGGAAGGCTGGAACCAGCCTCATTCCCATTATGGAGTCACATGAAGGCACTCTGCTGAACTGGAAACACTGGGCGCAAGTGTCTGATGTATTATAACAGAGTGGAGTTACGCTTATGGGTAGCTAAGCCTGAATGATGATGCCTCTCTCACCTTATCTTCCACTAATCGTGTTGAGGTCTGTGTTGCTTTCTAAACTCCTGCTGCAGTGTAATTTCCCACGCATCTCCAAGAATTTAATTTTGGGGACGTTTCAGTTGGCTTACCATGCCTTTCAGCTTTTTAATTGTAAAAAGCCTGTTTCTCTTCCCAAGCCCTCTGGTTACTCCCAGACTTAATTTATGTAGGTTGGTTGGTTAGTTGCTCCCCCAAAAAGCTTCAGGGTGTCTAACAATAAAAAATAAGTTCTAAAAATATTTTAAATTGGAGCTTTGGTGATTTGGGAATTAAAACAACAGCTAGCACTCCAGATCATAGCCAGAATGATGGAGGGCTCCCTGTTGCAGGTGATACCGGTTTATCACCTCTGCGCTTGAGCAGCTCCGTTGTTAAGTGGGAATTTTGCTGCTGTTGCACCACGTTTTCCTGTGCTTCAACAGTGAAGGTGCTGATCAGCTCCGGCTTCCCTCTGTCAGCACAAAGGAGAGAAAGCAGGTTCGTCTCTTTTTGCTTTAAAATGACTGAATAGCTCTGCTCCTGCAAAAAGGAAGAGGCTTGGAAAAGAATAAAACGTAATCGGGCTCTGTTGGAAGGACGGACTCGGATTGTATCATAGCTCTCTTGGCTGGTGGGAGGAAGTGCATCAATCTGGTAGAAATGAGATTTGGACATCTCTCTTCCTCAGTAGCTACCCCTTCCCTGACAGCACAACGATAACCGGATCCCAGATCGGGTTTCCTGGGAAGAGTTAAAAATATGAAGCCCTCCCAGTGCTGGACCGTTGAACAGGAATAGTTGAACTCGGTCTCTCGTTCATCGCAGAAATGTTTCATTTGTTCTTTTTGGCAAAATGCAAAGGCGTTGATTCCAGTGGTGTTACGTGAGAAAAGCTTGCCAGATCGGGGTCTGTATGGGCACAGCTTTTTTGGGGGAGGAAGGTCATCCAGAGTGTTACCAGTGACAATCTCCTCATTTACTTTTTGACACGGCGTTTTGTCCTTTCCTTAAAGAGTCTTGCAGGCTGCAGTTTTCATCGTTTTCACTTGTATCTGGAATATGATTTCCAAAGCTAAAGAGCCAATCCAGCTGCCACAGAAGCAGATGGCTACATTCCCAACCACTTCATTGTGGGCAGAGTCAGGCCCCCGTTGCCTGCACTAGCTGCTGAGGAGTGGGGTAGAGAGGTGCCGGCACTTGTCCCAGCATCTCAGGAATGTAAACCTGCAGCAAAGATTTTTGCAAACCACTTCAGCCCTTAGAAAGAGTGCCATAAACACGTTTAGTCCTGGACCCTGCTCTCTTGCCTATCTTCTCATGACAGGCGTCCAAGAATAACCCTGTTCATGGTGTCGTGTTGAGAGCCTTCTCTTGTCAAGCAGTTTTTTAGTACAGTGATCTCACTGGGAAGGAAAGAGCTGACAGGGTATTGGGATGATGGTGCCAAACTCTTCACGTTCCCTTATGGGTGATGCAGACATAAAGCTTTGTTCCTGAAACAGAGATAGGAAAAACTACGTTTCCTGTGCATCTGAAAGGCCGCCAGTTCAGCTCAGCAAAACACCTCTCAAAAGTCCTGTATAACTTTACCACCGCTAGGTTGGCGATTTCCCAACAGAAAGAGATTTCTCTGCAGCCAGAAGGCAATGGGGATTCCTGTGTAAAAGCTTGGCTGCCTACTGAAACAGTCGCTCGAGGGCAGGGGTGCCGGAGATGCAGCTGGCTTGCGGAGCTGCCATCTGGCCTGCGGTGCTGCTTGCATCTTGGACCGGACCCGCACACTGCATGCCCTGGACCGATGTTTGCAGTCGATCTGGAGCGCGTGCTGTATGTGGCATCCCAGGCCACGTGCTAGATCTGGCGCGTGGAGCTGGTCTGCGGACCCGATCTGGTCCCATGCCACTTATCAAGGTTCAGTGAGGGTGACAGCCCTGCTCTAGAAAATCCCTCTGAATCCAGAACTTGAGGGCACTGATGACTTGCCAGGCAGCATTCAGAAGTAAGCCATCCTGTAAGATGAAGATCATCCCATTCACGCCGTCTCTGAGGTGGCCTTGGGATCTGTCCCTGCGAACAGGATGATGTAAATTAGCAATGTGCCTGGGCCCGCTCGCTTCTGTTACCTGAAGCCAGGCAGGAAGAAACTGGAAGTCATACGTGCGAGGCATAGCTAAGATCTTGAGAGAGCTGCCGGTGACATGTCTGCAACGCTTGGGCAGGAAGGACTGTGTGGTGGGGAAGCACATGAAGGCACAGCTCCTGGGACTGAACTGTATGAGCCAGGAGCTGAACCTAGGAGTTGGCAGACGAAGGTTCAGCTCCTGGCTGGGCCAAAGTCTTGCGTGTATTGTTTTTGGCACGTCACGTTCCCACAGAGTAGATCCAGTTTCCAAAGGGGTTAATGCTTTCTCTCACCGGCTGGTGGGAGCAGCCCCCCCATGTCTCCCCTCCAGAGCATGGCTGACTCGTGTTCTCCATGTGCCTGTTTTCATGTTTAAGACTCCTTCCTCATTCCACACTTACGCAATTTAAAACCCTGTAAAGGCCTTTAAAACCACGCAAGCAAGCAAGCCAAGCTCTGTTCTCCTGTAGGGCCTTTGAAGGGAGATCCTTTCACAGGGACTGTTTCCAGTCAGTTGTCCATCCCCCTTAACAGGGGCAAAAAAAGGGGAACATGTTTACTTACAAAGGCGCACATCGCAGTGCAGCCTCCTACCAGTGCACATGAAGGTACCTTTGCAGATAGTGGGCTTGGGTTCCCTGCACTTGTGCTAAGACAGATCCAGAGTAACTTTGCTGAACTCGGTGGAAACACCCTGGAGTGAAACGGCATTGAATTAGCTGATGCTGATTGAGAATATGTGGGGGAGTTTGTTTGCACCCCCATAGACATCAGAGGCAATGATGCTTGTGTTTTAAAGACCCAGGAGTAATGAAAGGGTGGGGTGGGGGAGAAGCTGTAGGACTCCTGGCTCAGAGAGACATTAAGGCTTGATCCCTGATCTCCTGGTTCAGAGAGATCCTAAGGCTTGCCCCCCCACCCGCTTTCCCCAGTGACACGAGCACTTCAAGCGGGGCGTTGGGATGCACATACGGTATTGATAACCCAGCACAGAAGACATGGAGTGATGAGCCCCGGAGGGCAGAGAGCGTGGGTTTGTCTCCACACTTGGAATGTCTCGGCAGGATCCTTTCCTAATTAGGAATGAAAACATTTCTGCGTCTCGGCAGAACTGTAAATTGCAAATTGACTCTTGTCCAGCCGCGCAGCCGCAAAAGGGCTGAAGACAGTCCGGCCCATCCAGATCCATTTGGCAGGGCCATGGCTGAACCCTCGGGGACCCGCCTTGTCGTAGTGGCGTCTCTTGATTGCACTGCCGCTCTCCGACACCTGTCTCTGAAGGATGGGTTGGTTCGTTCATAGTAATATTTCAGAATGATTTTAATAGTTTCTAGGCCCAGTTCCTCACGTGGGCTTTTTGTGAGATCTCCTCTCTGGAGCAGGCACAAGGCAAACAATGCTTTACCCTTGGGCAGAGCTGTGGAGATGGATATTTAGGTGCGTGTGCTGAATACTGTGATAAGCATCTGCTTTGCTTCCTCCAACCCTTGGAAGTCCATTACTTACTGGAACCCCCTTCCAGCCAAGGTGGCTAGGAGCTGGGCACATATCCTTGCTTCTGATTTCAGTTTAGTCCAGGCCATCTCAAAGATGTGATGCTGCACATACCTCCCCATCACTTGTCTCCCCTTGGAATCGCTGTTAAATAGCCATGAGCCAGGACCTGGGTTCTGGCCTTGGCTCCCCTGAATGAGCAGAGACAGTTCCTGGAAATGTTTCTGTTTCCTTTTGGGGTGATTGATTGGGGTTGGATTTTTTAATAATTCTGCTGCGGTCCATTTCTGTGGCATTTTCCCACCCAGCTCCTGCCAAAAATGTGTCCCCAACATGTCCAGAGGTGGTCACCCCACAGCACGCCTCTCCCGTCAATGCCTGCACCCACGTGCCAGACTTGGAAACGGAGTGGTGAAGCCACATATAGGGGTGTCCCTTGTAGTCACTCTGTCACACCAGAGACGGGTCTCGAGACCAACACCCCCAAAGAGGCTTCACCGCAGTATTGGCAGGTGGATGGGGTGTGTCGAGAGCACCCCTCCCTTGACGCACTGGGGGTGCAGGGTGGCTTACCCTGAATCTCTGTGCTTCAGCCCAGTAAGGATTTGAACAGCTGAGCTTAGCACACCTGACCTTGCAAAGCTGTTAATGTAATGCCTGGAGTTATCGTAACGCTCCTGCCAAATCGAACGAGGAAACTACCTGGCCAGAATACAGCAGATGAATAGAAAGGGTTGATCTGTTTAAGCTGGGAGCAGAACCTGCCCTACACCATCAAGGCACAGGACTGCCCAGAGGTGCCTCACTTAGCTGTTTAAACACTGCTCTTGGGGCCAGCAGCTCTTGATCCTCCAGCTTTGGAAAGGAACTCGTAGATTTAGGGTCCAGAAGGACCACTGGGTCATTTAGTCCATTTCTGGCAGGACCCAGGCCTGAGAGCTGCCCCTTTTGCTAAAGCCTGGCTTCTAGGAAAGCATTTCATCTGGAGCTCAAGGCCTCCTGAGACAGAGTCCACCATTGCCCTTGTAACAGCGCCAGCGGTAAATCCTGTTGCTGCAGAGGCAAGAAACATTTCTAATAGTCTCATTTCAGTGTGCAGCCTTTCGTTCTTTTTCTGCTCATCTCTGCTTGATTCGAGAGGCCTTTTCCATGTGGTATGGTCTCCTCCTGGCAGTATTTTGGCTCTGTGATTTTTCACAGTCTTCACGATGACATGTACCCCTGGGACAGAGGCTACAACTGAACGTGTTTTCCAAAATCACGGCTTTCCTAACAGCGAGTCGGTTGTTAGAAAGTGAGAAATGGAGTAAGAAGGCATGTCTTGCTTGCATATACACACGTGCATATTCCAAGGCTGGTTAAGCCAAAGGTGTTATCTCCTTGAAGGGGATTAGCACTGATTAATGACAGGCTGTTCTAGATTTCTGTGAATCAGTAGAAGAATGAAAGACATTTGCATCTTATTTAATGAGCCCGTGGCTTTCGCCCTTCTAGGATGTCAGGAAGTAAACATGGCCAAGAAACAGAAGTGGATTATTTAGTTTCTTCCCATGCACAGTGAAACTTCCCCAGAGTTTTTCCTAATGAGGGAGTTTCAGCGCCACGGTCTGTAGTTGGATTTTCTCTCCCTCTGAATTTATGGCAGCGTAACTCCTTTGCTTTCAGCGTAAACAGAAGCAGAGCTGGCTTTGACCGCGCATTGTACGTGCTCGCGCATGTACCTAGGCATGCTGGAATGCAGCGATTTTGCTCTGGACGGGACATCTCCTTCAGCCAAGCACGCGCCAGCTCTGTCAGCCCTCCTCACTCCCTGTGTCTCTTCCTTGCCCTAGGCTGCACAAGGCTCAGGAGGAACACCGCACGGTGGAGGTGGAGAAAGTGACTCTGGAGCAGAAACTGCAAGACGAGATCAGCATCGCCAAGCAGGAGGCCCACCGGCTCCGGGAGCTGCGCGAGGGCACCGAGAATGAGCTGAGCAGACAGAAGTACGCGGAGCAGGAGCTGGAGCAGGTAGGGGCCTTGGCCAGGCATGCCACTTCTTCATGCTGCGGCTTCATCCTACCCCGCAGATCCAGCGTTATCCTGCTCGAGCCCCTGGCAAGCCATTAATGTACCTACTCTTGCAGTGAACCTTCTGCTGGCCTTAAGACAGAGTTGCACAAAGGGGCCTTTGTGCCTTATGCCTTTGGAGGTAACTGGCTTTCAAGGACTCGAGGAGGGTGGATAGGATCACGCTCAGGCGCCCAAGTAGCATCTGGCCCCATATATAAAAGCAGAAGGGGCTGAGGTGGGGTTTGGATGGCCTTATGCTGTGTGGTCACTGCTTTCCTCTCCTGGCAAAGCCCGGCTACACTTCTACACCTTTCCTTTCCCAGTCTGCCTTGGAGACGGAGCAGATCCAGTGTCTCCCTATCCTCTGGGTTATGCTTTTTCATATCGGTTCCCTTTCCCGGGGTCCCTCCATGCTGCTCTGTATGGTGGTCAGAAGGGCTGGATGTGCTTCCCTCACGATTCTGCCAGCCCCTGCTGTCCCGACAGGGCAGACGCTAAACTAGATCCACGACTCTGATGCTCTCTGTGAAAGCATTTTGCACTGGGACTGCGCTGCAGGGCTTGCCCCTTTCTTCTCATGTGCACTGCATTTTATGTACCCACGTTTCAGGAAAGATGCAGTGATCTTCTCCTGCATTATGGGTCATTTGGTGCCACCCAGCCACTGTCCATCTCCAGTCCCTCAGCCCGAGTCTGGCTCTCGCACAGCATTTCCAAAATGCTAGTTTTTCATTTAGGCCAACGTGAAAATATACCTCCAGGCAGCATAAACAGTCGCACAGACATTTCTGGGCGTATGAGTGCCAGCTGCCTTACCGGCCTTATGGCTGGTCTCGGAAGTATATGCAACCTTTCTCTCCTCCTCTTGTGCCCCTTGACCTAATCCTACAGCTGACTTCCAGGGAAAGGTGGAGTTGCTCCTATTTTCCCCCTTTCCCCTCTCCTTTGCATTGTCACTGGAATCCAAGAAGCTGGTGATGACTTACCCACTCTGTTATAGGGGCCTCCGTGGGGGATTCATTGAAAGCGTGAGTAATGGTTTTATCCACTAGCCTCACTGTGTGCTGTAACACAACCACCGTCCGATGAGCTAGAGACCACCGGTATGATTAACCAGCCACTCCCACTAAGTGCGCAACCCAGATTCCTGAGATGCATTTGTGTCTCGGCACATCCTGAAATGGGAGCTCCCTTTTGCACCAGTTCTTGCTTGCTGGTTTGCATAGGTGGGGTTTAAACGCGTACTGAAGTGCTAGGCATCAGAGGCAGCCCTGCCTTGGTGAGATGGGGCTTTTGTCCCCGCATTCTCCCGCTGACCCACTCGTCTGAGAAATCCCACCCAGCACACACTTCGGTCTTCCCAGAGCACACTTCTCCTGTGTGTCCCAGTCCCCTGGCTGTTGTTTTACACTTCAGCCCTCCCCTTGCATTTCCCAGATAAGCTAGTTCTGATTTCATGAGCGCTCGGAGAACACCTCGACCCTTTTCCAGCCGCGCAGCTCCACAGCATGGACACCACCATGGTGGGTGTGATAGGAGAGCCCAGAGGGATGAGAGGAGACAGCGCCCAGTGCATCACAAGAGATCAGTTCAATAGAGCTGAAGTCTCTGAGGAGCATTTAGTCCCTCACAAGAATTATAGTTCTGGTCTTGTTTTACGAGAACAGTTTAGACCAATTATGACACATAATATGATTCAAGGTGCAGATAGTCCCAGCATGGTGGGAAGGTGCAACCAGCACATGGCTGGTGACGGCTCCCTGGATAGGTTAGGCAAATGAGCTCGGGGGTGGAATAGTGAAGTTTCCAGGGCCTGAGAGTGTAACTTGATGATGACTTGAAGGAGAAATAAAGCCCAAGCCAAAAGCAATTAAAATGCGATGGAGTGATTTCACACGGAAAAGGAAAAGGATCTGGGCGTGTGGAGAGATCCTTTAAACATTTACATTCTTGGGCCTGTGTGCAGCTGTCTATCCTGGACAAAGGCTTCTTTCTTATTAGCGCTGGGCTGGCAGGAAGCAGGTATACACCTTGTTAGCATGGGCTTATTCAAAACCTAGGCAAGTCACTGGAAGGATTCCCATTGACCTCTTGCAGCTTTGCATCAAGGTCACAGTGACCCGAAAAAAACAGAAGGCCTCGTGTGCGCTAACATTGGAGGTGTCATCCCAACTGCAGGTTCTGCTCATACTGCGAACTTGAGTGGTTATAGTGCAAATGGGGCAGCATGCGGGAATGGGATCCTCTCTCTCGCTGACATTCATAGCATAGCTGGAGCACAGGTGAGGCTGGGGGTTGAGGTCTAAGGAGCCCGGGCTTGGCTGGTTGCCCCTTTCTCTGGCTCGTATCAGGGTGGTTGTAAGCCTCCCTCGGAGGTGCTGACTGCAGCTCAGGGTGGGGATGGGGACTGGGCTGTGCCAGTGCTTCTGCCGGGTCCTGGCTAGAGGGTCCTGCCCCTCCGCTCAGGGTGAGCCTGGCATTTGAGGTCAGAAAGAAATTTTCCCCCTGATAAGTTTGGTACGCCCTGGGGGGTTTGTCTTCCTCTGTAGCGGGGGCACAGCCTGTACCTGAAGTCTCTCCAGTGTATATTAACAATCTTTTACAGAAGCGGGACATTGGCCACTGCGGCCCCCCAGCTTTCCCCGTGGCAGGGTGGGGTGTGATGTCTCATGCTGTATTGGGGTGCCTGTCATTTTGCTAAGAGGTCGGACAGTGGATGTCTGGGCTGGTTTGGACAGGGCTGATCCTGCCTCGGGCAGGGGGGTTGAACTAGATGTGACCTCTGGAGGTCCCTTGCAGCCGGACTTCTCAATGGTTTCTGTGTCTGAGGCTGATGTTTAAAAAGAAGCATACCTTTTAGACCTCAAACTGGTTCTTACACAGGGTAAAACCACGCGCGTTTCCCATGTGATGTGCAGGGCCATCACTGGGGGACAGAGCCGTGCTGGGGTGAGGTCTCCGGTGTCATGTTCCTGAGGCGCTGCTGTTTTGAATCGGTTGCTTCACGCTCGGCCTCAGGTTCGCTGTTTGTAAAGCAAGGCTAATGCCTTGGAGCGATCGTAACATTTGTTAAAGCACTGAGAAAAGTCTCTGAATGTGAGTGCAAGTCCTCAGTCACTTCTTGCAAATCATGAAGGTTTGATGCCCTCAGCGGGTTCAACCTCCCCTCCTTTTTCATTCCAAAATGACCTGCCAGGATCCTCACAAGATGAGGCTGTGGGCTGGGCTGGAGACAGTGTCCCTGAGATGTCTGCTGTGATGCTACGGATGCTTAAATGCTGGAGGCTGCAAGTGAGAGGGGAACAAGGAGGGGGGAGAAACCCTGGTCAGACCCAGTCCACTCCCTTCCAGCATCTGCTCTCTGAGGCTTTGTCACACGGTAGACCGGGCAAGGTGGACCTATGGTCTGACCGAGTCAATGGCAAGTCTTGTGTTCTTAGCAAAACTGGGCGAGATGGCCCAGATCTGCTCTGTTTAAACACTCTGCTTGATTGGGTGGCAGCTGAAGCAATAAGGGGCAAAAGCCGCCCGATTTCTGATGGGGAAAGGAAACCAAAAGGGCCACAGCCTCTGGAAGGAGGGGGAGGTCCGTCTGGCCGCTCTCACTGCTTGCGCAGCAGCTCTTCCTAGGCAGGATCATCTAGCAAGAAAAAGAAAATGGTGCTGCCCTGCTCCCCTGGCTAGCCCTGTTGTTCCCCTTGGCTCCGGGTATCAGGGGGCTGCCTCCCAGACTGCCCACAAGACATTGTCAGGGAGAAGGCTGAGTGGGGATTGAATTGCAGCCTGTAACTCCCTGCAGGGCGGCTGCAAAGAGGATGGAGCTGGACTGTTCTTAGTGCGGGCAGATGACAGGACAAGGAGCTATGGGCTCAAGCTGCAGCAAGGGAAGTTGAGGTTGGATATTAGGAAAAACTTTCTCATGAGGAGGGTGGTGAAGCACTGGAACAGGTTACCCAGAGAGGTGGTGGAGTCTCCATCCTTGGAGGTGTTTAAGCCCTGGGTAGACAAAGCCTTGGCTGGGATGATGCAGTTGGGGCTGGTCCTGCTTGGGGTAGGGGGTTGGACTAGATGTGACCTCCTGAGCTCCCTTCCACCCTCATTTTCTGTGACACTAAGGCTAGGTTTGCTGGACACGTAGGGTTCCCTTTCTGGTGCCTTACCCATGCTGGGGCCGTAATCGGCTGGCCCCTGAAAGAGCCATTGTGGGAATGAGAGGTCCCTTCCTGCTGCCTCCTGTAATGCTGCCGCTGTGACTGCTCCCCTCCCAGGTTCGGATGGCGCTGAGGAACGCGGAGAAGGAGCTCGAGTCGCACAGCAGGTGGTCCGCCCCCGACGCCTTGCAGAAGTGGTTGCAGCTGACACACGAGGTGGAGCTCCAGTACTACAACATCAAGAAGCAGAACGCAGAGAAGCAGCTGCTGGTGGCCAAGGAAGGGGTGAGCCCTGGTCTTCTTTCTGTAGAGGTGGGGAAGGAGCCAGGTGAGGACATCCGCAGGTCTTGATGGCTCCGTGGATTGGGAACCGGTCTTTCTTTGCCGTTCTCTCCTCGCCATCTCTGCAGCGTCCTCTTCCTGCTGCCTTCCACTTGGTGGGCCGTAGTGTAATGTTAGAGATGCGGAGCTGTGTTTGGGCAAGACCTCGCATCGCACCTTGATGGAAGCCTGTGACGACAGCCCTCTGTTGAAGCGCTACCCCCAGTTGAGGTTTTCAGCACTGAGGAAGAGCAGATCTGTTGTTTTTTGCTCTGTGCAAATGGGGGCAGCGAGTCACGAGGAGGTGACGGGACTTTTCCAAACCTGGGCCAGAGCTGGGATTAACACTCCAGGGTTTCTGGCTCCGAGCCCCGTGCTTGCATGACTAGGCCACATTTGCTCTGTACCGGACAGGGCCAGACGTGCTGGCACCCAGACTTGGGCTGTCACGTGCTACAGGGTGGATCTGCTGGGGATAGAAGCCCTTTCTGGTTTTGGGAGCCATTCCTGCTCCAGGTGTCACGGGCCTAAGGGGCACAGCATTTGGCAGGGGAGGGCTTGTGTCTTCCGCTGCCATGAGTCACTGCTCTGTTTCCAGCTGTTTGAAATCTCCCGAGCCAAGCGAGAGCAGGCAGCTGCAGGGAGCGAGCGCGGCGAATGTGCTTGGCTCAGAGGGTGCGGTACAGCCGCTAGATGACAGGACAAGTAGGAATTTGTCTGTCTTACCACAGCTCTTGTCAGGAGCACTTCAGCCTTCCAGCATTTTTCCCCCGTGCTGCGTCAGCTGCCGTGTTCACTGCTCTGGCTTGCATTACGGACCTCTCGGGCAAATGCACTAGACCGGGCAGATGGAAGATTTGCATGGAGAAACTAGTTTCCAATAAGGTCCCAGCCCCCTTTTCAAGGGAGAGACTAGTTTCCAGTAGGCCCCCAGCCCCCTTCTCCTCGATTAAACTCGTACCAGTAAGGCTTTATATCTGAGACGGGAGTCATTATCCCTGCTGGCACGGCTGGTGCTTTGCGCCACAGACTCTTGAACTCTGGCGACCCAATGAAGGGGCCAAGGAGGGCTGCGGGACCCAGGAGGCACTCCAGGTTCTGCTGGCTGGCACCACGGCCATAACATGCAGAAAGAAAGCGACCGTTCCAGCCCTGCGCGTGTGCCAACAGCTGCAGGGCTATTTCTGTCTTGCCCCGTCCAGAATACGGCTGCCCTGCAGGAAACACCCGGGCTGATACTTTCAACGCTCTTTTCTCTGTTCACGTTTCCAGGCTGAAAAAATCAAAAAGAAGCGGAACACTTTGTTCGGCACGTTCCACGTGGCTCACAGCTCGTCCCTCGATGACGTGGATCACAAAATCTTAACTGCGAAGTGAGTGTCTGCTGCGTCTCTTCCTGCCAGCTCCTCCTTTCCTTTCCCCCACGTGCGGGAAGGTGCAGTACATGCGTGTATCCAGCATGAGTTTCATTTTGCTCAGCTCTTGGAGGCGAGGAAGAGAGGGAGCCTAGCTGTACAGAGCCCGGACCCCAAAAGAAATCATTAGGTAGCACATGTTCCACTCTAACTGCCCTTGCTCTCTGAGTTCGTTGGCTTTTCCTGGCCTCAGTGCAATGTGTTGGTTTATTTGAGACAGTTCTGTATACTTCCCCTTTGACAGACTGGGGGGACGTGTGAAGTACAAAAGCTAGCTGGTGAGCTCTTATGTCCTCACGGTGCAGAGCTTCTGTCCCAGCCACTTGGAGCTGTTCAAGCTCTCGAGAGGCCGCTGAAGCATTCAGTGAGGCATCAGTTGTAGACGGCTGCAGCTGGTTACCATCAGCCATATCCCTGCAAGTGGTCTGAAAGCCCGGGAGAGCTCTGAAGTACAGCAGCCCAGGGAAAAGCGTGGGTCGAACCTCCTGACTCCGTTTCAGAGCCGGGGCATCCCTTGTCTCTTGTAATTCCACTGGCCCTTGTATTTTTTTTTTTTCCATTTTATCCCCTCTTTGAATCTTGCTTTCAGGCAGGCCTTGAGCGAGGTGACGGCCGCCCTGCGGGAGCGCCTGCATCGCTGGCAGCAGATCGAGGTGCTCTGCGGCTTCCAGATCGTCAGCAACCCTGGCATCCACACGCTGAGCGCAGCCCTGAACATCGACCCCAGCTGGATGAGCATGCCCCGGCCTAGCCAGGCCCACTTCATCATGACCGATGACGTGGACGATTTGGATGAAGAGATCGTCTCTCCCATGTCCATGCAGTGTATGTATGCCTCACCGGGCGATGGTCACTGGGAAACCCTTTGGTGTACTGCTGCCTTGGGCACTCTGGGATGTGGTAGGGAGACAGGCAGGGGCAGCTGGACGGGAACGGTCTAGCTCAATTGGTTGTCGAGCCAACCCAGACAGCGTTACTCATACTACAGCTAATACGTCACCGTAGGCTGAGGACCTTGTGGTCAGAAGGCAACTTGACAAAGAGCAAGAGTGAATCCAAATGAACACCCACCCCCCAAGTCAAATCAGGCTTTGATCCATGGGTGTTACAGGCCTCAGCCTGAGTTTCCAAGCATCCTGTCATTTGTGGTCCCAGCTTGAGACTCTCAGGCTGGGGCTTTTCTGGGTGCTGAGCACCTCGTGGGGAAGCTGGGGTAGGTCTGAGTAGCTCAGCTCACTTGTCCCTGGGTTGGATGGTTTACGTTGCCAAGAGAGGTACCCAGCCCCTTTGCCCAGCTAGCCCTAGCATCTGTGAACTATAAACTCCTGTTGGACTCCTCAGTCAGCATCCCTGTAGCCCAGGGGTGAGCAGAATGGCAGATCTGGTCAGCGGCTGGACTCCCATTTCCCAGCAGCCCCTGCCTGTGTCCTTGGAGATCCCGGGAGTGGGGGGGCCATGGCTATAGAGTGTGTGGGCAGTCTGGCAGTGGCAGCCAGGAGGAGCTGCCATGAAGGGGCTGCTGGGAAATGGAGTCTGCCACGAACCAGACTTTGCCCACCCCTGGCTTATCCCTACCACGGCCCCTTAGCTGGTTTCCATTGTCCGTGGCCATGATCCTGCTCCATGCACTGGCAGATCACTTCCCCTCCAGCTCGTGATGAAAATGCTGTCAGGCGCCAGTGATGATTCCCCTTGTCAATCAACCTTTTCTCTCTCCCTCTGGACCCTGATTGGCTAACCCCAGACGCAGCCTGGCTCTTGGGGCGCAGGTTCAGCGACCGCTCGTCTCTCTCCTCGGAGGACCAGTCCCTCTGGAAATACCCTGGTTTGGTTCTCTTGGTTTTCTTCCTCTCCTCGTCCCACCCTTCGAACTAAAATCACACGCCCACATTTTCCAACTTTCCAGCGCACACAACTAATTTACATGCTCCTCGCCTCTGAGTCGGCATCATCCGTACTAACCTCTGGGCAGAGTCTGCTGGGACAGAGAAGAATCACCCGTTGGCCTCGGACACCTCACGCTGAGGTTTATGCCAAGTTTTGGGAAGTGCCTTTGGTCGAGGCTAAGGTCCGAGTCCCTTGTTCCACCCAGCCGAGAGCTTCTGTGGATCCCTGTGGCAGAGATCAGGCTCTTTTGCAAAGAGAAATTCCTTCCACATTCAATTCCTAGTGCACAGGTCACCTCGCTAGCCTGTCCCCATCCTTCCCACCATCCCCTGGCTCCTGTGGACCTCTACCTCTGAAATAATCCTCCCCGTCTCCTTGACTGTGGAGGAAAACTGAGGACGGGTATCAGCAGCAGCAGTACCCCCTCTTTCAGGGCAGTTCCTCCCAGGGGCCAGGCCAGCAGTGGTCGGCATGGATTGATCTCCTGTATGGCTTTGCTGCCTCTGGTCTCACTGACTACTGCATTTCTCTGCCCGTTACAGCAAGTGGTCACCCCTGTGGCTTCAGTGCTGGACTACGGGGGTGAAAAGGGGTTAATGCAGCAGTCAGGGGGATTCATGCAGCAGGAGTTGGTGCTTCACATCAAGGCCTGCGGCAGGGATGTTCAGCTGGGATTTACAAAAACGCTTTTGCCAAGGCAGTGAGGTCGCACCAGAGCTACAAGTCCTCCAAGGCCACGTAGCAACAAGACAGGGAGGCTTGACTTCTGGGGTGTTAACAATAAGAGACTGGTAAACAGTCCCTGGGGCATTGCATTGCACGGGTACTGAGCTGGTGTATGAAGGGGGTGGTCGCCCCATGGAGGCTGGGAAGTGCCTCCGCGGAGAAAGGTCCATAGTCCCCCCCAGGTCCTTTGGAGATCTCTGGCATCCCTCTTGCCCCACAAACGCAGCCCTCTGCTCCCACTGCCCCTTGGGTTGTGGGCAGAGCACCTTTGGGGCCATTGCTGAATGTCAGCACAGCCCCCTTGGAGAAGCTTGGGGCCGATGGCTTGAATGGCCCCTTGTTGTGGCATTCAGACTCCCTTCTCCAGCCCCTGTCCAGGAGAGCTTTTGGCAGCCTCGCTGGCCTGCCGAGAGTTGCAGATTTATCTGCACGTCAGCTCCACACAACTTCATCGCGTTGCTTTTCTTTCCACTCAGGGTTCAGCGGGCAAGAACTTCTTTATGCTATAAAGCGGTCCCGTAGAAGGGCTGCTGCTGACAGAGATCAGCGGGAGAGGAGCAAGGGGAAGCCCCTGGAGGATGCTGCATAGTTGACCCTGGCACTGCGAAGGCAGCAGCTTGCTTGTTTTATTCCTGCCCTGCGTTTTCCCTGGCGTGTGATGCATCCCTTAGCTGTGTGAGGCCCTGTCCCCCAGGCAGGGGTTTTTCACAGCAATACTGCTCTGGTTCTTCACTTCCCAAAAGAGCTCTCCCTGGAATTCATTTCTGAGCTTTTTTTCTCTGCTCTTCTTTAACCGTGTTACATGACTTTTATGTATCCGCAGCTGCACCCACTGCTGGGGGGGTGGGGGTGGTCCTGAATTGGTGTCTCGCATCCAAAATGGGGCTCTGGGATGGAGGGCCCCAACCCAGCTTGGTCTCGGAGGTGTCTGAATGGAGCTGGGTGGCACTGAGGAGCCTCCGTTCCAAAGGACGACCCTGCTTCACAAACCACCAACATCCATGCAGCCACCTCCACTTGTGCTAAAGAGTTCCCCTGGCTCTTACCCCTGGGTGCAAGGGAGTACGGCCCTGCAGTGTCAGCACTGCCCTGGGAGGTCTCCTGGGTTCCTGGTCCTGTTCTCTGGGTTATTTCTGTTTTCCAGCCAGTGACTATATCATGCACCTTGCATAGACTCAAACCCAGGCCTCCTTCACAGAGGAGGGACCTCAGGGCCACCTGATCCAGCCCCCAGGTGGGAACATGAGGCTGCAGAGGCATGCTCCCTCTCGCTCTCTCCCTGCCTACTGCATAGGGATCTTGGACACTAGGACCCAGGCAAATGGACTCCCTCTAGGTGCTTAGACTATAGGCAAGGGGATGCCTCTGAGACCAAACTGGATTGGGCCCTCAGTGTAGCCACAGTCACCCTTGTCTGCAGTGTGGGGACCCAGGCGGTGAAACCCATAGGTCCCAGCACATCCTGATGAATGTGGTCTGAGCGGCTTTGCAGATGCTTTTAGGCTCTGCAGAATACGTCTGGCTCCTCTGAAGAATGTGCTCGGGTCAAGCAGAAGTTTAAGGCTTGATGCAGAGGTTGCTGGCTGAGCCAGCAAGACCCATTGCGGTTCTCTCGCCCGATCTGTGAACCCACCAGTGACAGTGCTCCAGAGGGAGAGAACTGAGCTTGGCCCTCAGATCCCAGGATTAATTTGCAATTAGCCACCGCAAGCTGAGCACTTCTGGATCATGCAGTTTATTGGAAAACCAGCAAATGTGTTCATTTTTCAGAACATTGGAGATGCATAAGATGGTGAAAACTGGTAACCATCGCTACTAACCTTGGCTGAACCAACTTATGCATCTGCAGTGGTCTTCCCAACCCTCCAGTCCTGCAGACAAAGGTACGTGGCAAACAAAATCACCAGATGCCTGCATCTTAATTGAAGCTTTCCCCATGCTCGAGTCCTAGGGGAAAGTACTTCACCATCGAGGCGCTCCGGGCTGTCGTGGGATACGCCTGGTGTGGTCCCGTGGAGCCAACAGGGTAGGGGTAAAAGTCATGCGAGTGAGGTCTGATTCTGGGTTCCCACTCCAGTCTCATCTCTGGTAGGAGTATGTGTTAAGTCAGGGCAGGATCCGAAGCGGATGACCTCTGGCAAGAACATCAAGCCTCACTCCCCATGGGCGAGGTCATTAATCTAGCACATCAAACCGGAGCCAAGACTTATGCTTTCACAGTGTCTAACACAGCACAGCTGATGCAGCGGCCAAAAGGGCCAGAGCTGTGCCCTGTCGAGATGGCTTAATAGCCACGACCGGTGTTACTGGCCCGTGCCACCTGGCTGATTTGGTGTGCAGGGGCTTCCCCCACTGCATTCAGCCTTCTCCTCTCTCTCCTTACAGCCCCTGTTTTGCCGAGCGGCATCCGCCAGCGCCTCGTGGACCCCCAGCACGCCCTTGGATCTCAGAGGTTGGTAGAGAGTTACATGCAAGGCCAGAATGAGTTGGGCCAGCCTGTTCATTACCTGGCAGGCCGAGCGTCTCTCCGTCGAATGCACAGCCTCAGCGGTGGACAGTCTCTCAGTTCCGACCTGCACGGAACCAGCCCATCGTCAGCCACCACCACCTCTTCCTCCTCTTGCTCTTCTGCCTCCACCACCACTGCATCTGCTCCTGCTTGCCATGCTCACCCTGTCTATTACCATCACACCACCTCCTCTTATTTCCTCCAGATGGACTCCATCCCCGACCTGCCCCCTCCTGACGTCACCTCTGGGATCCGCTGTCGCACTGAGAGCTTTGGGTATATCGCTCTTTCTTTTCTAGCTCACGCCTGCCTGCTGTGGCTCAGGATCAATTCTTGCTCTGATCTTCCTCCTATATCCCTTGTTCCTTTGGGCTTTAATCATGTTGTGGTTTGTTCAGGCTTTTGCTTCTTTAACCTCTCTTCCATGTACGTGGACCCTCTTAGGATTGCCGCTGGTTCAGTGTGGCCCAGGTGTCGCATCTACCAGCCCAAGGGCAACAAACCGAGGAGGCGTTGTGGTCTTAGCTGTAGATGGGAATGCCTCCGCACATCTGTCTCTATGTAAACTAGTCTTATTGGGGCGATGTGCCTACATGATCAAAGGTAACATAACTAATCGAACAAACACTGACCTTATTTGAAGCCTTGTCTTACCTGTGGGTCTTCGCAAGAAAATTGCAAAGGAAATCTAAGGAATGGAAGCAGTTAATTACCGGGTAGAGTCGCTGGACCACGTTAATGGTCATAGTGACATCGCAGCGTCCTGCGGCCCTCGGGTACTGCGCACCCAGCAGCGTCTGGAAGTGTAGAGCGAAGAGGGATTCTCCTTGCACAGCCCCGTTGGAAGGGAAGGAGGAAACGGGTCTGAGCAACAGCAGTTAGCCTCTCGGTGCTAAGTCAACAAGCCTCCCTCTGCTCCTTGAGGGCCTGCGGTGGGTACTCGAAGGCCTGTCTGAAATGACAGACCCACCATCCCGCACCTGATTGGTATGGCTGTGGGCAGTCAGCAGGGGTGGCGAGCGCTGAATGGCCCCTGGAAACTGGACTCCCTTTTCTGTGAGGCGGCAGAAGCCCCTGGCAGGGCAGGGAAGCCTGCGCTCCATGGCTCACGCTTGTAACTGTGCAGCTGAAACTAAGCCTCGCGCTGCCCTCTAACGTTCAGTTTACACCTGGAAGACGGGCAGACATAACTTTTACCCGCTTCCAAAGGGGAGGGTGAGCTGCCCTGGATAGCACGTACCAGCTGCTGTGGTGCAACTGTTACCTCTGCATGTTCCTTTTGATGATACAAGGAGAGCAAAACTGTTGCAACTTTAATTCTACCTGAAACAAGATGAAAGTTTATTGTGGTTTTGCTACACTTGTATTGTTATAGGCCCTACAGGTTACACTGAGGCAGTTGGTAGTCACAATATTTGGCAGTGAAACGATAGGATTAAAGGTGTTGGGTGTAAAGCCTACAAATTGGGTTTAGTAGCAGCAGGTGCTAGATGGGGACCGGAGTTCACAGCGGGGTACGGCAGAGTGACTGCCGCTGAGGCATGTAGCCATGGTCCAGTGCTAGAGCCTGGGACCGGGAGTCTGGGCCTGTGGGTTCTCTTCCTCCTACAGACTGGGTGACCTCGGGCAAGCCCCTCAGTTCTCCGATCCTCTGATTCCTCCCTTGTCGCATTGGAGATCTTTCACCTCAAGCTGGAGCGTGTGGTCAGGTCCTTGTGGGAATGAGCCCTTCCAGGAAGTGCAGAGCCCCCGTGTTGCGTTTACCTACCCCCCTAACCACTACATCTGTATCACAGCATGGCCGGTATTAGTCCCCCTGCTTGTAGATACTCCCACAAGATGTTCAGTGCAGTGGCCCTACGCAGGCTCACTCCCTGACTGACCACGTCCCTGAGGCAGGTACCGCTGGGTAAAGAAATTGCTGATGGACCAGAGCAACCACCAGGCTTATGAGCAGCAGCGCTTGCAAAGTATATGAGCAGGAGCAAATCCTGCGTGGTGGCTGTGTGCACTGGATTTCGGGGAAAACCTTCACAGTTAGAGCAGGGAGGCAGTGGAATAGATGCCCAGGGGAGTTGTGGACTCTCCGCTGGAGGGGTTGAAGGAGAGGCTAGACAGGTACTGGTCGGGGATGATCTAGGCGTACCAATGCCTGTGTGCTGCTGTGGGGATTTCCTAGGCTTTTTGGCTTTGCTGCTTGCGTCCCCCCCTTTCTCCTACACGTGTCAGGGTGGTTTTTAAGCCTTCCCAGAGGCACTGGATGTTGGTTGCTGCCCAGGCTGGGGTGGTCGCTGGCCTTGCTGGGTCCTGGCTAGAGGGTCTTGTCCCTCTCTGCTCAGGGTTAAATCAGTCGCCATCAATAGGGTCAAGAAGAAATTTTTCCCCCTGCTCAGACTGATACGGACTGGGGGGCTTTGCTTTCCTTTGTACCGGGGGACCTGGCCTCTTCCTGGGAACTCCTGAGCATCTATTAACAACTTTTATAGAATCGGGACATTGGCCACTGTGGTCCCCCTGCTTTCCCCGTGGCAGGTTTGGGCCTGATGTCTGTGTTGTGTCAGGGTGAATTGTGCAGTTTTGCTAAGAGGTCAGATAATGGCTTTGTCTGGGCTGGCTAGGACAGGGCTGATCCTGCCTCAGGCAGGGGTCGGACTAGCTGGTCTCTGGCAGCCCCACGGCTCTAGGATTCCTTGATTCTGGGGTAAAGAAACCACGTGAATGTCCACAGGTGAAAATGGCACCCCAGTAGAGTCTTAAGCTGCAGCATCTTGGTTCAATCACCAATGCTTATTTAAGCCTAACCAAAACCAGACAAGCCCAAAGTTAACTGCTTGCCAACTGCAGTTAAATCAACCCCATCTGAGTCTGAGTTTAATACAAAAAGGCTTGAAAATACTTTCTGTGACAACAGCCAAGCCCCAGGTCATTGATACAATACAAAGAAAACCCCAGGGAGAAGCTGACCGTCAGCCTGACGTGCCGTTCGCCATTAGGCAAGCCACTCTCTAAACATGACCAGTTACTCAGGGGAGCAGCTTGGTCTTTAGGGCTGGGTCTGTCTGACTGCCGACCGGACACAAGGCCTGGTCCTTCAGCTCTTCCAGCCACAGACAGAAGGGTGCAAGCTTGATGCTCCCATCGCACAGAGGGACTGCAATAATCTGCTTGTCGCTGGGACAGGCCGACCTGGGATGAACCCTTCTGTTGTTACCTGCACGTTATTTCTAGTTGAAGGAAGAGAGGAATCGGTTTGTTTCTGCTCTGGGTGCAAGCGGTGCGCATCCTCTCCCCACTCGTTGTTTGGGAGCTTGCATCCGTTGAGCATGAATGGTTGTCGTCCAAAGCGCACCCAGGCTCATTCCCCGCTGCTGCTCTGCTGGCATTTGTGTCCAGCTGCATCTTTAATGGCCCCAGCCTTGCAAGCCAGTGGATTCTGTTGTATAGACATCTCAGCCTTTTCTGAACCTCACTCCAGCTTGGCAGCACCCTTGCTAGAGGCGAGCACAGCAGAGGGGAAACTAGTTGAAGGCAGGGCAGGCTTGTACCTTATAGACTAACCAAAGTAGATGTATACGGAGGGGAAATGAGTACAGAGAAGCCACCTAGGAACCCAGATGTCCCGACTCCCTCCCTGGTGCTCCAGACTGATGTATTTATGGATCCCGTTTGCTCCAGCTGCATCCAGCAGATATGGATGAGGGCAAGGCTTGGTCAGGGAGATTGTCTCGTATAGGCTCGTCCTTTTCCCCGGCGGGGGGAAAGTTTGTCATTTTTGGAGAACTGGCAAGTACTTAGAGATGCGTTTTTTCCACCCCCCACCTTCCGTGTGCTGCACGCAGCTGCCCAAATACATTCACGGGGTTAAAACCTATTTGCAATGAACAGTTGACAGGCATCTTCTCGAAAGACCGGGCCCAAGCATGGCCAGCGGATCAGACTTGCCTAAACACCTCACTGTTTGCTTCTCTTTTGCAATTGGCTTCAGAGGATCCGGCACAAATAAGGTCAGAGCTGTTCTGATTTCGAAGGCTGGTGTGTGTCGTTCAGTGTCAGTCGTGGATGACGGGGCTGGACAGCCTGCCGGGCGGGAGGGGGGCAGGGGCGGATGCTCTGTGCACAGAGGTTTCTGCTTCCCAGCGCCTGCTTTCAGATAGCACCAGTGGTTTCAGCCAGGTGGAGAAGGGGAAGCAGAGAAGGAGCCCATAGAGCAGGGAGCTACACACAGCTGTTTTTGTGGGTTGGGGGATTAACGATGGGGTTACCTCTCTTCAGGACCCCGTTATGCTGTGCAGAGGAGAGCAGCATGGCTGAGCAGCACAGCCAGGATACCTCCGCTGTCGGGGAGCCTGTATCTCACTGGTACCGTGGGCTGGGGGTGTAGTCTTATGGTTACAGCCCCTAGCTTCAAGGGCAGGGAAGTGGCCTCACATCGGCTCCTTCCACCAACCCAGAGAGCTCTGGAGTGATTAAGCTCAGGTCCTTTCTGATGCGGGAGATGAGACAGGGGCAGATGAGGACCCACTCCCTCTTTTCTCCCCTTGTCATTCTTCTGCCTTCCTCATGCTGTTGTCTTATCCATTCTTTTCTCTTTGGGCATTTGCTTCTCTCCATTCATGCCAACCCATTCCTACACCCCTTTTCCATTCCCCTTGATCATCCCGGATGCCCGCAGCTGTGACATAGGAAGAGCAGGGTTGGGTAGGATTGCATGGCGATCTACAAAGCTGCCGCTTGTCCCCCTCTATCGATATCTTACCTTCACGGGCTGGGAACGCATTTGGCCACCTGAAGAAAACCCAGCAGACACTATACCAGGGAGGAGGTGCCTGAAGCTAAGTGTCCTGAGTCCTTGCTCTGGCACTCGGGATAGTCTCCTGCTCTTCAAAAGGGCTGAACGTCTGGTAGCTCCCTGTGACTTGGCAGTGGGGATTTTCTGGAAGCCCTGGGGGACTTGAGTGCACATCCCATGGGCTTCTCCATTGTGCCAGGCCTTTGAAATTCAGGATTGCCATGCCAAAGCAAGCCTGGCTAGCTGAGAATAGCCTAGCTGTCTTCACCCTGCCTTGGTGTGAAGGGGGATTGAGCTACACATCCTCTCTAGGTCCCTCCCAGCCCTATGTGTGTCACTCAGTAGGGAGCCTGCTCGGCCTTTCTGAAATCGGGCCACCGGCCCAGTTGCCAAAACAAAGAGTCAGCCGGTGCCTATTTCTGAATGCATTGGTCTATTGACTTTGATTGGGATAACTTCATCACGAATTGGCTGGTCAGGGAGCTGCAGTAGAACAACGCAGCAGTGCCCAGTGTCGAGTCCTCTTCCAGCTGTGCATTCAGCTCTGGGTGTGCACGTGCTCAGCAAACCCCAGACGGGGGGCTTCGTAAGGAGCAGTTTGTCAATCTGCCCCAACTGCAGGCTATAAATCAGTGCTGAGCCAGCCTCTGCTCCAGTCCCTTCTCCACCACTCGCGATCTAAGGGGCAGCACCAGCGTCGGCAGCTAGCATAGCTTGCTTCGGCTCTGCTGGAGTGAGCAGGGTTCATTAATGGTGCTCGTGTGATTTAGCAGCGCTGTCGTGGTGTAGCCCTGATGGTCTGCAGAACATGCGAGTTGCAAGATTCGTTTGTGGATCCCTTTAATTGGACCAATTGCATAGCTCAGAGGGGTGAGAGCTTGTCTGGCATCTCCTCCAGCCTGATTTAGGATAATTAAGTGTCTTCAGGGCATCCAGGGAGACATCTGTCTTCAGTTTCCTCTCCCAATTCCTTCCCTACCACTCCTTCAGTCTTCATTTTGAAGACATGGGCTCCCTTGGGGGCAGTGTTTTCATGCCCTTCTGCAAACTCAAGAAGTCTAGGGAGGTGTGAAGCCAACCTGGGCCCAGAAACCCCTCAGTGACAGCTTCAGGAGCTCTCAGAGATCCTTCCTGCAAGGCTTTGTCTCGTAGGAAGGTTCAGAAGGGAAAGGACGAGTGTCTGGGAGGAGGCAAGGGGGCCATACCAGGCCCAATATTTCAACAGCCGAGGAGAGAGGGATCCCCTAGGCCCCTGTGAGCTCACCCTTGAGTCCGTGAGGCCTGCAGTTTGCACCAGCATGGCACCACACGTCCCTTTGTCTTCGGCACCAACCAGAGCGCGCATTTCTACTTCATCACCATGTGACACGGTGATGCTAGAGTTGCCGTTGGCTCCTTTGGTGCTTTAAAACCATCACATCAAGTCATAGCTCTTTCCATGGGGCTAGTGTGCTTAAGACCTACCATTTCCTGTAGCCAGCACAGAAGGGAACAATGTGCTCCGGACCCTAGAGACAATGGATTTCAGCAGCGATTGACCTGTCTGCTGTGACCGTCCCCATGCACCAATCTGCACGTGCCTACATCAGTCTATGGCCAACTGCCATCACGTCTGGCTGTCTTTGATACCAAGTGCCCATTTACAAATGGATCAAGCGGAAGCACCTTTGGCACGTCCAAGACTTTCTATAAAGTACAGAAGCTCTTCAGATTCCTTGAGAGACCGTTCGTAAAAAAACCTCAGACGTTCCTCCCACCACAAAGCCACCTGGAGCCGTCTCCCCATCCAGAGGTCTCCATTACAGGCAGCCAAGACCGTATGGCAGGCTCCTGCTGTTATTCTGCGGATGGGTAAAAGCAGAGAGAAAACATTTCTCATCAGGGAGACAGTGCTCCTTCTGCACCGACTTCGCTTGCAGTCACAGCAGTTGATGAGAGAAGCAGACGGATGCAGCCAACATGCGTCAGCGACTTGAGAAGAGAGCGTATCTCTGCATGACTGTTTTTTGATTAGCGAGCCATCAGCCAGTAACGGCGATGCTTCGATTTCATTAACGATAACAAACGAGCGCAGTTTGCTAACAAACTTCCAGCAGCATGTGGACCGCTTCGTGGCCTGTGTTAGTGAAGGCAAGTCCGCAGCAAGGGCTGCTCGAGCGATGACCTTGGAGGCTGCAGAGAGTGATGTTAATGGTGTTTTAGGAATTTGGCCACTGCAGAGGAGGCACGGGTGATGGTGGAAGACCTTCCATTTTATGGCAACACGTTATCTAGCAAGAAGGCAAAGGAATCTCCCCATACGTTAAAAGGTGCACACCACACTTTATCCCTGGGGAATGTGCATCTATAACCAAAGCCAGCCCACTACGAACTTACCCTAAATGCAGATATACTCCCCGGTGATTTTGGCACTAATCTTTTGGTGAATAACCACAAAAATGTCGACAGGTGGGAAGGGCCTGCTCCGTGGTGCCTCCAGCATCAGCTAAGCACACGCTTTGACAGGACCTTTAAGGTCAGTTCATCATTTATTGCTATATCCGCCCACCCTCCCTATCCCTCTACTCCGTATCGAGAGCGCCTGCCAGTTCATAGCTTCATCGAAAACAGGATGAGGGACAGAGATGCCCCGATTTCACCAGGCTTCGCAATCCAGTTCTGCGACCCATCCTCCCTGCAGAGCCGCCCCCCACCTCGCAGCAGCTTACGTGAGAAGGAAGCGATGCTGTCTTCCAGCTGGGGTGGATCAAACTTGTGCCTTCCCAGACTAAAAGGAACGGTTTGTATTCCTCGTCCTTGCTGGGCCCCACGAAGGCAGGTGGATAAAGACCCATTGTGGACCACGGAAAGTGAAACGCTTTCACCTGCGGTATCGGGTTAGAGAACAGCCAATTCCTTGATCCCGTCACGAGATCGGGAGAGTTGGTTTGCAGCTCTTTCCGCACGAAGGATGCCTCCTTTTGCTGCCAACGTGCACCTGCAGGTCCCCAACGAGCCTGTGTGATTGCCGGCCGCGAAGTGCTCCCTTTCAGTCTTTCACCAGCGCGGAGGGTTCTCCGAGGTCACCTTGCACCTGCAGTGCTGGAGGCTGCAAGGGAAGAGAGGAATGTGGAAAAGACCCTGGTCAGACCCAGGTCACTCCTGACTTACCAAAGGGATTTGGGAACTGGCAAACGTGAAAGCTAAGAGATCCCAGATCCCGCCCGCCACGACCCCCCAACCGAAATGCAGTCCTTGATCTCCAGCGCAGTCGTGCTTTACCTGCTGCGTCCCAGGGCATCTAAGTGCACGCGTCACCCATCGGGGAGCTTGTTCCCAACCAATGTGAAGGAGAAACGCAATGGGTTTTCTTTCGGGAACACCCTGAATTGCAGGCTTATTGAGGGATGACTTCCTGACTCAGCTTGGCTTTTCATCCCTCCCGGTACTTCCAAGAGTCCCGCGAATCTTTTTGAGGCCTTGACCCTTATGATTGAGAAGGGCCTTGGCCTTTTGACTTGCCCAAAATTAAACTATTCAGGAAACACCCTGGGATATTTTTCTCCTTCACATAGAGAAGGGAGTTGGCACTCAAAGTGCATCTTGGGGTGCCATCCAGCTCTGCTACAGCCTTCCTAACACTCCTCATCTTAGCAGCGTTATTATCGGGCAGACCGTGGGCACGCAGAGCTCACGTACAACCTGCACGGCACGGTGCATCCCTGAGGAGGAGAGCACGTCTCAAAGGGCTCCGGGTGCTGCCAGTTCCCCGGCTTCCCCTGCATCCTCATCCTTCCACTCCTCCCCTTCCTTCCCCCATGTCTCTCGTTTCCTCCTGGACTGTTGGCTCCAGCTACCACAAAGTACCAATAAGATGGGCACGTAGCAGCAAGCTCCACAGTAGCAGTAATAGTACGGAGGGGCTGAAGCTAGCCTTAAAGTGGCCAGCTTGGGTCCTCGTAGCCGTCTAGCAGGACTCGTTTACCCTACTTCTAGTGCGGCGGGATGGGTGCTGGGCCTGGCGGCTGCACCCATCTTAACCAGACCTACCCCACCCCGAAGGCTGGCGGCGGCTGAGGCTGCGAGGCCGTATCCGGCTCTCCAGGCCTCCTGCTCCTGCAAGGACCTAGGATAGCGGCAGGACCGGGCTGCTCCACGCTTCCCTCCTCCCTCAGCCAAGACCAGGCGACAGGCGGGTGGATTGGGGGAGGGCGCAAACCCCTGTGCAGCGGCGGATGGCTTGCAAGCAGCTCCCAGGGCAGCCGTGTGTCGAGCACCCCTTCGGGCATGGCTTTGTGTGGGGAGGCCTCCCCTCTAACTGCGACGCTGGGGGAATAGAGGTGGGAGTCGTCCCCCCCCAGCCCCTCGAGCGGGGCCGGGGGCAGCAGCCAGGCTAACGCTGTCCGTCTCTGAGCGGGGATCCGACACGCGCCTGTTGTGGGCGGAGGGGGGCGGGCGTGCAGAGGCAAGGCGGGGAAACGCAGTGGAATTCTGCTCCGAGTCCGGGACCCCGGCCCTGCTCCCCCAGCTCTGAATCCCCTGCAGCCACCGGGAGCACCACGCTGGGGGGGCAAATCGTCACTGGGAGGGTGCAACCTCAACGAGAGCTCCCGGAGAACCTCACAGCTCCAGGCCTCGGTGGGGGCCGCGCTGCCGGTCACCCCTTGCTCTCGTCCCTGCAGCAGGAGCTGGCCTGGTTGCAGCTCACACCTCCAGTGGGGCCAGGCCGTCTGCCCCGGGGGGGTTGCCCATCGGGACCCCCACGGCAGAGCGGGACGGTGCCGGACTCCCCGGCCCCGGGGACTTTCCACTGCGTTGCCCGCCCGGGCCTTGCTGCTGCATCCGTGTGCATGGGAGCACGCGTGCATGTGGGGGTGCCAGGCCCCGGTTCTAACGCGCTGTCTTCTTCTCCCCCCCGTCCGCTGCAGAGACCTCACTCGCTCCGAGTCCGACTCCTCTATCCCGCACATGAGCGACCACCAGCGCGTCTGCAGCCCTGCCTCCAAGCTGCTGGTGGCCAGGCCCAACCTGCTGGGCCGGAGCACGGAGGAGGCGGCTGCCGCCCTGTGTGGCCCCACCTCCAACGGCGGCAGCCGGCACACCGAGGCCTTTGCCCCGGAGCGGCTGGCCGAGAGCCCCCGGGTGAGGAACAAGGCGATGGTGGTGAACCACAGCTTGGCGAAGTCCTGCAGCCTGGGCGAGATGGGCCAGGCGGCAGGCAGCAAGCACAGCCACTCGGATTCCTCCCGCTCCCACAGCCCCAGCTCCACCGAGCCCGACACCCCGTCCCCCACCTCTGACTCCCGGCCGGGCAACGCCAAGATCACCCGCATCCCGCAGCTGGCCGCCAAGAAGAGCCCCGGGGAGGATGACAGCGGCTCCACAGGCGAGGAGACTGACTCCAGCCAGAGCAAGAAGAAGTTCCCCCTAAAGATCTTCAAGAAGCCCAAGAAGTAGGAAGCTGAGGAAGAGGAGGAGGTGGACCCCGCCCCTGCCACGGCCTGGCCCGGCGCCACGCCAAGGGACAGCCCTTCCGCTCGCTGCCACCTGCGCCCTCTGCCCCCCCGCGGGGAGGACCGGCTTCACCCTATTTATTTCCCGGGCGCCGGGAAGCCAGCCAGCCCCTCCGCGGGCCTAGCCCCTCGCTTCTCTGTGCATGGCTTCTGGCTGCTCTGTCCTCGCGCGGCCTCGTGGCGCGGGGGCTTCAGCTCGGCGGGGGGTGGGGGTGGTATATTTTTGGTTCTCTTTTTTTTTTTTTCTTCCTAGCTGCCTTTTTCTGGACTCTGCATCAGCATGAGACCCTGGGTGGGCACGGAGGGGGCCCTCGGGGGCCCGTGCCGCTCGTGCCAGCCCCTGACCCCCTTTGGAGGCTAGACGGCCTGTGGGGCGAGGCGGGAGCATCCTGGGTACAGGGCTCTCTGGCCCCTCGCAGCGGCTGCTTCTGATGCTTGATGCCTTGCGGAGCGCCCCCACTTGCGTGGCTTGGGAAAGGAGCAGGAGCCTGCTGGCGCAGGGAGAGCGTCAGCCCACACCAGCCCACCTGGTTCCCAGCTGCTCCCGTGCTTGCCTGGTGGAGAAAGGGGCCTTGGCGGTGCTGGCCGTGGGGGCGAGATGCCGGCTTTCCCTCCCGCCCGAGCCTCTGCCCTTGTCTGAGGCCCAAAGCCTCTTGTACCCGGGCAGCAGAGCTGCACAGCCCTGCTAGAAAGATGGGAAGGAAACACTGAGGCAGGGGGACAACCCGTCCTTGCTGTAGGGCTCAGGCACCTGCTGCTATTCCTGGGGCGCCACTAGCTCCCTTGTCCCAAGCCTTCCAGCAGCCTCCCCGCACACCGGGCTGCATCCTGCCCCCAGCCACGCACAGCGAGGGCGTGAGACACCTTGCAAAGGGGCACGTGGGCCAGGGTGCAGGACGGAGTAAGAGGCATCAGCCGCTGCTTTGTGCGCATCAGCAACCGGGGCCTCGACCAAGTGCCTGCACTGCCCGCACCTGCAGGAGGGAGGGAGACGCCAGGGCGCAGGATGGGCATGATCAACAGGGGAGCTGGGGGCCCCGGGGCCTGCTGGCCTGGGGGAGCCTCGTGATGCAGAGACCGACGCCGGCCTCGTGCCTGCGGACTCGCCCCGAGCCAGCTCCGCGCGCCCGCGGCAGCCCCCTCCCCATCGGCGGTGTTTGTCATGCCGTGAGACTTTTAAACCAATAAAGCATGTCGGGGATTTTACCTGCTGTCTTAGCCCTTGCTCCTTCCTGCTGGGCTCAGCTGGCACGTGGCTCCCTCCTGCCTCCGACCCCGAATTGGGGGCACTGCTTGTGGCTGCCATGATGCACTGGCAGCTTCCACCGCCCGGCAGGGCAAGGAGTGGCCCTGAGGTCCCAGGCCGGAGCCCGCGGTACTGCTGAGATCTGGCTAATGCAGCGATCCTGGGGACCATCCAGCACCGCATCGGGCTTTGCAGCTTATTCTTTGGGCCTTGCTGCTGCGCCAGGCTCCACAGCAGAGATGACCCGGGGGAGCAGGTGCTGGGCTGGGACATTAATTATGCCCACAGGACACCCCGGGGGCAACAGGTGCTGGGCAGGGAAAGCACGTGGCCCTTTTGACCCCACGCCCCCCAGCAGTGGGAGAGACCAAGGCCAGCTGTGTCCAGGGTCCAGGCCTGTATGCCAGGATGCTGCAGCTTGGTGGAGATAGGAAGGAGCAGAGGCCAGTGAGTACCAAGCACCTTGATTGCAGTGGCCGGGACCCCTGAGACTACGGCCCGTTTGGGAGGCAAACAGCCCCCACTGGCTGCCCCTGGCCCAGTGCCGTGCTCTTCAGAGGTGCTGTCAGCTCGGGGCACTGCCTACAGCATCTCCCAGGCCCTGGCCTAGCTCTGTGCTGGTTGGGTTGTGCCACAGGAGATCCAGGGACAGGTGATCCCAACCCATAGCACAGGCTCCTGCCCTGCCCACCACTTGGGCCCCAGTGCTAGGACTGCCCCCCTCCAGCACACGCCCTGCACCGCCCCCGGGGCTGGGCCACAGGGGCAGAGCCCAACTCATGGGGTGCCCTCTAGAAATCCCTGGCTGGGGCAAAGTGCAGACTGCTCTGGTAGGGCTGGGGGCATTAGCCAGAGCCTGCCGGGGGCTAGTTGAGCATGGTGTGCCCTGTCTTGGCGATGGCAGCATTTAGGACACGTGGGTGCTCCATTGTGGGGGGCTGGGAGCAGTGGGGCGACATCAGAGGGGATCCTGGGGGGTGGCTGTTTGCATTGCAAGCAGGCTTAGGATCTCAGAGAAGACACCCGCCCCCGGCTTATGCTTCAGAGGCCACAATACCTGCTGGTGGGCTATCACACACCATCGGGACGCAGCTTCGCTCTGGATCCAGCCAGATTGAAGTGAGTCGCACAGTCCCTGCAGCCCCCAGGGCCGGAGCGCAAAGGATCCCAGGGCTGTGGTGCTGTCTGGGCAGATGCTGCCGTGGCAGAGCCGCGTGCCAGCAGCTGCTGATGGAGGCTGTCTCTGGGCAGCCTGCAGCCACCTCTAGTGACAGGGACAGATGCTGCTGACAGCAGTGGGATGCCGCTGTGGCGCAAGCCATGAAGCTACAGTGGCCCAGCTTGTTTGCTGTGTTCCCTCCTGCCCCTGCCAGCTGGGTGCTGCTGGGGTGTTTCCCCCTTCATAGAAATCACAGAGCAGCGGGGCTGGAAGGGAGCTGCAGAGGTCACATCTAGTCCAACCCCTGCCTGAGGCAGGATCAGCCCTGTCCAAACCACCCCGGACAAACCCGCTGTCCAACCTCTGGGCCACATGACAGTCACCCCTGCCCAGACACAGCACCAGGCATCACACCCCACCCTGCCACAGGGAAAGCAAAGGGACTGAGGCCACCAACGTCCTGCTGCCAAAAGATAGTTAACAGACACTGGAGAGATCCCAGTCAGGGACCTTGCCCCAGCTACAGAGGAAGGTGAACCCCCTCAATCCATCTGAATCCGACCAGGGGGGAAAACCCCTTCCTGACCCCAAATGTGGCATTGGTCTGACCCTGAATGGAGGGGCAGGACCCTCCGGGGCTTGGTCCCAGCAGGAGCATCAGCACAGCCCAGTCCCCAGCCCCAGCCTGGGCTGTAGCCAGCACCCAGCACCTTGGCAGGGAGGCTTAAAAACCCTCTGACATGTCACAGCAAGAGGAGGGAGGGCAGCAACCAGCAGAGCCCAGAAGCCTGGGAAATCCTCATAGTAGCACACAGGCATCACTGCACTTTACAACACGGAGCTATTACTCAGCCCTAGTCAAAGGGCAGGAAATTACCATGATCAGTTCTGCACTGATTACCGCAGAACGAGGAGCATGCAAGGGAAGTGGAGAAAACACCACCACTAAGCACTGCACGCCCCCGGTTAGCAGCTATCCGGTTGAACCCCTGCATCCTGAATTTGGTGCGTGGGCTCAGAGCGTTAAGATGAGACGCAGGCGAACAGAGGCCCTCCAGGGACCTCCCCAAACCCAGCACGGAGCTTGGTCTCTGATCGCAGCTGCTTGTGGAGACATCTCTCACTCTGACCCTTGCACTCGGTTGCTGGGCCACCTGTCACCAGCCAGCCAGCGAATTCGACATTGCAGGACTGCTGCAGTCACTCCTGGTGCCACGGGATGTGACAGCGAGAGGATTCAAGTGCCCCTGGCCTTGCAGCTCTGAGCTGCCTGGCTCTGGAGGGGGAAACCCTCCTCTCATCCCAGCTTACACCAGCTGGAAAGGTCTCAGGAGGAAGAGAGCATGAATGGCTCCTTTCTGCCCACCTGGCAGTAGAGGCTGAGGCGGACAGTCCTTGCCCAGGCTCCCAGAGAGCATTGGCCTGGTCCTACCCGCTTAGGGCACTGGAGAACCAAGCCAGACCTCAGTGCCCCCTCCACTGCCCAGGGATCATGCAGGGGCATCATGCCCTGTGGAGACAGTGAAAGGAGTTGCCTGGGAGGAATTTCCAACACCCAAAGCCAGGGAAGAGCACGAGGCTGGCAGGAGAGGGCTGGAGTACAGCCTTTGCTCACCTGGACGCCAGGTGAGGCCCCGATCCAGCCCAGCTGGTCACCTGGGACTCGCTTGCAATCCACCCTGGCACAGCTTCCAATGCGTAAAGGAGACACTGACCGTTTCTGAGCATGCAGCAGCGAGGGAGCTTCAGCTTCAGGCTGTTACCCTGGTTGTTCGCATCTGCAAACCCCTGAAACAGGCTGGGGGGCTGCAGGCAGGGTCCATGCTCCGAGAAACATGCCGATCTGTCAAGAGCTCCAATCTCCAGCAGGTGCTAGGAGCCCAGCTGGTTAATTAGCTGTGGGATTCATTAATTGATGAGTATTTCCACAGTTTGGCAAGTGCAGGATGCTCTCAGGGTGTTAATTACCCTCCGTTCATATCCCATGAGTTGGCGGGTTGCAAAGAGGATCAACATGGGGAAGAAATTCAGAGCCCATAGAGGGTCTCTGACCCCGTACTGGCCCCTTCCTTCTCTCCTGCTTCATCCCCTCATTGATGGGGCAGTGATGAGTACTGCACTTTGCAGCTGGGGGCAGGTTCAAATCCTACGGAAAAGGATGGATGGTCCACCAGGCACTTCTCCACCACAGACTTCTTGTGCTGCCTTGGTCAAGTCCCTGCGGGGGGGAACAAGGTGCCCTCGTTATACATCAGGTTCGAAATCCAAGTCAGCAGTAAAACCCACTCGAGCACCCGAGTGAACACATGCTTGGGGCTGTACAGCTGCTGTGCAGCTCAGGGCAACCCCCCAACCCACTTAGCAAACCAAATATTTTGATGTCTAAATCCTTTGGGATTCTCCAGTTTGGGGCAGCAGTGCCCCTGTCTCTCACAGGTGCCTGGCTCAGGGTAGGAGATCAGGGCTGAAGTGTGGTAGAGAGGGGGGAGTTTACAGCGAGGATATTGGCAAGTCCCTGCCCTGACAGGGGCTGTGCTGATAAAGACATAAAGGGCAGCGTGTGTCGCTCTGGTGCTATGATAATGGAGTTATTTCAGCTACTAGGAGATCCCTTAACCTTAAGCCTTCATACAGCTTCAAGCTCTCCCCACTGCTAGATATGTCTGGCCATGGGTGGATCTAGGATTTTAGAAAGAGGGGTCCAGGTGGTGTGGTGCATCATCGCCGCATATAGCACAGCATGTATTCTTCTCCAGTGAAAGAGGAACTAGAAGCTTTACTAAAATGTTAGAGGGTTAGCGCCATATTATTAATAGATTCATCGATGTTTGGGTCGGAAAGGACCATAGCAGATCATTGAGTCCGACCCGCTGCCCTGGGCAGGAAAGAGCGCTGGGGTCACACCACCCCAGCAAGGTGCATGTCTAGCCTCCTTGTAAAGACCCCCAGTTTAATCAGAATGAAAACAAATTTGATTATTGGAATGTGCACTGCTTTGCCAGATTAGATCTATCAAGTTTTAAAAACCATAACAAACTAGGCAAAAAATGGTCAAAATAGTCAAAAGATATTGTCTCCTGTAGCCATTATAGTAAATGCACGTCTCTTATTTAGATTCATAAAAAAAAATCTAGCCTTCTTGAGCATCTGGATAGTGCCTCTAATACTTCACTGCCAGTCATATTTACACCTGAGTTAATACGACCACATCTGAGTGAAGGTTTTAGGTAGAGCTGAATGCTAAATGGGCAGAAACAATTGGTGACAGACAGGGAGACACAGCTGAACTCCTCAACGAGGTCTTTGCCTCAGTGTTCCTAAGCGAGGGGCACGACAAGTCTCTCACTGGGGTTGTAGAGAGGCAGCAGCAAGGCGCCAGACGTCTATGCGCAGACACTGAGGTGGTGCAGAGTCACTTGGAAGAACTGGATGCCTTTAAGTCGGCAGGCCCAGATGAGCTCCATCCGAGGGTGCTGAAGGCACTGGCCGACATCATTGCAGAGCCACTGGCGGGAATATTCGAACGCTCGTGGCGCACGGGCCAAGTCCCGGAGGACTGGAAAAGGGCTAACGTGGTCCCCATTTTCAAAAAGGGGAGGAAGGAGGACCCGGGCAACTGTAGGCCGGTCAGTCTCACCTCCATCCTTGGTAAAGTCTTTGAAAAAATTATCAAGGCTCACATTTGCGACAGCCCGGCAGGACAAATTATGCTGAGGGGAAACCAGCACGGGTTTGTGGCGGGCAGATCGTGCCTGACCAACCTAGTCTCTTTCTATGACCAGGTTACGAAACGCCTGGACACAGGAGGAGGGGTGGATGTCGTATACTTAGACTTCAGGAAGGTCTTCGATACGGTATCCCACCCCATACTGGTGAACAAGTTAAGAGGCTGTGATGTGGATGACTGCACAGTCCGGTGGGTGGCGAATTGGCTAGAGGGTCGCACCCAGAGAGTCGTGGTGGATGGGTCGGTCTCGACCTGGAAGGGTGTGGGCAGTGGAGTCCCGCAGGGCTCGGTCCTTGGACCGATACTCTTTAATGTCTTCATCAGCGACTTGGACGAGGGAGTCAAATGTACTCTGTCCAAGTTTGCAGATGACACAAAGCTATGGGGAGAAGTGGACACGCCGGAGGGCAGGGAACAGCTGCAGGCAGACCTGGACAGGTTGGACAAGTGGGCAGAAAACAACAGGATGCAGTTCAACAAGGAGAAATGCAAAGTGCTGCACCTAGGGAGGAAAAATGTCCAGCACACCTACAGCCTAGGGAATGACCTGCTGGGTGGCACAGAGGTGGAAAGGGATCTTGGAGTCCTAGTGGACTCCAAGATGAACATGAGCCGGCAGTGTGACGAAGCCATCAGAAAAGCCAATGGCACTTTATCGTGCATCAGCAGATGCATGGCGAACAGATCCAAGGAGATGATACTTCCCCTCTATCGGGCGCTGGTCAGACCGCAGTTGGAGTACTGCGTGCAATTCTGGGTGCCGCACTTCAAGAGGGATGTGGATAACCTGGAGAGGGTCCAGAGAAGGGCAACTCGTATGGTTAAGGGCCTGCAGACCAAGCCCTATGAGGAGAGACTAGAGAACCTGGACCTTTTCAGCCTCCGCAGGAGAAGGTTGAGAGGCGACCTTGTGGCTGCCTATAAGTTCATCACAGGGGCACAGAAGGGAGTTGGTGAGGTTTTATTCACCAAGGCGCCCCCGGGGGTTACAAGAAATAATGGCCACAAGCTAGCAGAGAGCAGATTTAGACTGGACATTAGGAAGAACTTCTTCACAGTTCGAGTGGCCAAGGTCTGGAACGGGCTCCCAAGGGAGGTGGTGCTCTCCCCTACCCTGGGGGTCTTCAAGAGGAGGTTAGATATGAGTATCTAGCTGGGGTCATCTAGACCCAGCACTCTTTCCTGCCCAGGGCAGGGGGTCGGACTCGATGATCTATTGAGGTCCCTTCCGACCCTAACATCTATGAATCTATGAAGATGGCCTGCAGGTCTGTGAAACAGAAGAGACATGTTACCAGAAGGAGCAATGGGCTCAAGATGCAGCAAGGGAAGTTGAGGTTGGATATTAAGAAAAATTTTCTCACGAGGAGGGTGGTGAAGCACTGGAACAGTTACCCAGAGAGGTGGTGGACTCTCCATCCTTGGAAATTTTTAAGCCCTGGCTAGACCAAGCCTTGGCTGGGATGATGTAGTTGGGGCTGTCCTGCTTGGAGCAGGGGTTTGGACTGGATGTGACCTCCTGAGGTCCCGTCCACCCTCATTTTCTATGATTCTATGATATTGACTATTGAAGCCCATTACAGATTCCACTTTACAGATGGGAAAACAAAGGCAGGGAGAAGACAAGTGACTCACCCAGAGTGATATAGTGAGGCTGTGACACAGAGCTGTAGTTTGCCCACTGCATAGCATACTCCTCCTTCACATCGGTATTTAACATGAATAGAAATTTCCTTGAGAAAGTGCCACGAGGCAGGACGTTGTGATTGCATTGGAGAATCTCTTATGGGTATTTCCTGTACAAGTCCACCAAAGGCATCTGTTCGCAGCCCACACGAGGCTGTGGTTGGAAACAGACATTGATCTATCCACTGCACTGCACGAGGCTATAGAAAACAGGATGTACTGTATGCTGGGAAACACCACATATGCATGGGATTGAAATTTGTGTCCTAGTGTGTAGGTGGCAGAGTCGGTCAGGCTTTTGGGATTTCCTCGCCTCTGAGTGCTCGTCTGTGAAATCTCGTTAAACAGAGGAACAGTCTAGGGTGGTGCATGTGTCCCTGTGCGTGGCTAAGAAAAGGAGAAAAATCCTGCACCGCCACCCTTGCGAGGTCCGGAGGAGGGAGACCCTCCAGTCTGCCCCAGTGGATGCTCAGACAATCCTGACACAGCCTCTGTATACATGGGCGGATCTAGGATTTTAAGAAAGGGAGTGCAGAAGGTGAGGGGCATCGTCACATGTAAAAACACCCATTTTTCTTCAGTTATAAAGAAACTAGAAGCATTACTAATACACTGAAAGTGGAACAAGCCATCCAGGTGGCCAGGAGGTGAGACAGAAAGTGCTCCATGGGATGAGATGCGGCGTGGCCTGAATGAGGCAGGGCTCCACACTCGGAAAGCAGTGGATCATGGTGACATGTGCATGGCCTGCTGAATCCGTTTGTGGATGTTTCGCAAGGCCAATTTGAGAGCAACAGCTTGTCGTAAGTTTAATGGATCCAGGTGTTGTCTGAGTTGGAGTTCAAGTTTACAGCTTGCTGCTTTCTTCTTCCTCGCTTTGCTTCCCTCCTCTGGATCAAAGCCGCTTCTTGTTGAGCTGCCCCCATGCCCCAAGTTCCCCCCATACCAAACGGGATCCTGCACAATCAGGATCCAGCTTTCTATGTTGATGTTGAACGACTTCATATCATTTTTGCACATGTCGTGGTACAGCCGCAAAGGGCAACTCCACTTTCTCTTGAATCTCACTGCACAAAATAGTCTTGGGGATACCGTTTCTTCCCATTCTCCTGATATGGCTGATCCATCACAACCCCCTCTTCTTGATAGCAGCTTCTAAGCGTGTCAGTCCTGCGTGCTCCAGTACCTCTGTGTTTGGTATTCTGTCTTCCCAACTTTATTTTCAGGATGTTACGCAGACATCTCATATAGAAGCTGTTCAGTCTCTTGATGTGCCTAACATCTATCTCACATGTATCTTGATGGGCCTAGCATTTGGTCTCAAATATGTGTAGTGTATGTGGTCCTTGTTTCTGAACAATAAAGCAGGGATAACAGCAGACCAGTCTCATAGATTTGCATTTGCACCTTAGTTAATAGTTTGCTTTAACCCAAACATGTTTCTGTTTAGCTGCTTGTCTGATTCTGTTAGTCAAAATAACATGCATATTAAAATGCCCCACGAAATGAGTCGGGACACTACTAGCTGCAGAGCACTGGATTGTGCCCACCGTGTCTAAAGTGTGAATGGTGGGGTACACACTTACCCAGTCTGCCTGCAATCCATACGCTGGACTTGCTGTGTAGCGGCAGGGCTGTTCTGATATAGGAGGCGGATGGGAAAAGAAAAGAGGCCGCTGCAGAATAGGTCAGATCACACCCACGCAGAGCCTCTCCTCTCTCCTGCTGCAATAACATGGAAAGACAATTCAGCATAATACTTCTCCGAATCAGGGCCAGGGAGCTCCTGGTCCCTCTGGGCGGATGCGGCAGCCTCAAGTGTCTGTCGTGCACACATCAGAAATAAGGAATGTGCTCTGAACAGTGCGGGGGATTAACTGCTGGAACAAACTACCCTGGGGCAGACAGGGCTTCCTCAGCCAAGCCATCAAGCTGGGCTGCAGGGTGGACTGGGGGACTTTGCAGCTTGGAGGAGGCAGGGGATTCAATCCCGTCAGCTTTCAGAAATGACTTGTGTTCGCTTGGTTGAGGTGTAATTTTGTGCTCTCATCAGGCACCACAAAATGAACCTTCTGGTTGCTTTTATTTTGGAACAGCGACATCTCCTGCCCACTCTGGTCCATGACAAGAACATTATCTCCAGGTGACATTGCAGAGGGCTGCAGCCTCAGAAGCGCTGAGCCCGCTGATATCCATGAGGTTTGCGGGTGCTCGGTAGGTGCATCTACATGAGATGCTTACTGCGCAGTAACCTAAGAACACCAGGCAATAGTGTGCCGGTCAAAAACCATGCTAAGAAGCTACTGGACAGTGTTATCAGGCTACTGTGCAATAAGCGTCATGAAAAAACTGCACCGACATTACTGTGCAGTAACTATAGTTACTGCGTATTTAGTTAGTACCTCATTAAGCATGTACTGAACTACACGAGCAGTAATGAACATGTAGACGCGCCCAGTGTCTGTGAGAGACAAGCCCGCTCCACCCAGAGCAGGATGGGACCTTAGTTACTGTGGCCTTGCACAGCAAACTCCCTGCAGCACGTTTTGATTGGAGGGCTGAGACCCTGTGCCAGGATCTCAACCTGTGATCCCTCCCAGCATTGCACGCTTGGTCTTTAGACCCCACTCTGCAGCTGCTTCTCTTATCCTAGAAGTATCTCGGGCTGGGCATTTGGTGTAGTTACCTAAAAAAACAGCCGTTGCAAATCACCCTTCCCCAGTACGGGGTATGGGGCCTGCGCTAACACATTGTGAGACGGGACATTTGCGGCAATGCCCCAAAGGGGAAAAAAGGGGGTGGGGGAGAGGAAGGGGCAGGAAACTGTGATAATGAAGAACATAAAGAAGTTTGGGGGGGAAAATAACCATGATTTATCCCACTGCCCACTCCAAGCTGCAAAGTGCCCCGGTGAAGGGAAGCAAGCAGCAGCAAACAGCAGTTCCAGAAGCATCTCCACTTCCCGGGGCAAAGACCGGGCAAAGCAGATCCGGCAGGGACAGGACTTAATTGAGACTGCTACCATCTTCCACAAGGCCCCGCGCAACCATCAGAGAGCCACTGTTGCTGGAACCAAGTTGGGCTTTGAACAGGGATTTAATCATTCAAGTTGGTGAGCTCCATGCTCCTTCCCAATCCTTGCTGAGGCCAGATCTCCGTTGTCCTGGCTTTATTCTGCTTCCCCAGCAAACCTCACAGGGAATATCCGTATCTGAACTTTCTTTAGCTCCAGACTCCCTGCCATACACCACCACTTGCCCATTTAGAGCTAAATCCAGAGCAATTCATGCATTTAATTAGCTGATGCAACCGCTCTGCCTTGCACATGTGTATTTCTCTGGCATGTCAGGAGCTCTGCAAGTATTTTGTGGGAGTTTGTATCTAGATCCTCATACAACCCATCTAAGTCCCAACAAGCAGAAAGTACCCATCTTATCAAGGTCTAGTTTCAGCAGCTTTGCTTAGGAAGGTGAAAGATATAGAAAACAGAACAGATCAACACACAAACTAATGCAGCAGACTTCTCTGAAAAGTCGTGCTTGAGACTGAGATCATATTCCCCCCATAGCAAAGTCTCCTACTAAGCAGACAGCTCCATCTATATCTGAATTACTTGCGTGTCCCCCAGCATTCTTGCAGAAATAAACCTCCTCCACTAGGCTGGGGCTGCTATCTAGGCTGCCTACTCCAGGGGAAAAGTGGAAGTTGGCCCCACAAACCTGTTCTGTGGGAGAAAAAGGAAGTAGAAAGAGACCTTCCCCTTTACTGTCTGTGGTAACTTCCATTTTATGGCATCTTCTGTCGCACGGTGATATTTCTGCAGTCACACAAGGCCCAAATCCTGGTAGGTGCCACTGAGGTTCATGGGTCTGCTGAAGTGACTGAGGCAAGATCAAAATCAAGGCAAGCAGGATCTGACCCCTAAAAGTAGTCTGGGTCTGATTGTCCTGTACCAGCCCACACCTTGAGAAGTCATTTATGCCTGGGCAAAGCGATGCAAAGACGAGTATAATGCCTTACATGCACTTTCCACAGAGATAAAGTGCTCTGATTTCCACAGTGGAATCGGGTCATTCTGAACAGATCCGCTGTGCTGCTGAAGCGCTGCGCTGAGCAGGGAGGGAGGTGAACCTACGCTTCCTTGAATCGAGGCCTCAATAACCAGGTGGCAAAATACCGGACCCTACGTCTCTATTTCTTTCTTGCTCAGATCTTACAAAGTGCTGGCTACTTATAACTTCCATTCTTCATCCCTCACATGGGAGAGGGAAAGGCCTGGGACAGTCCCTGCTCCAAGGACTTCAACTTTTGTATGACAAAAATGGGGTCCGTATCTTCATCTTTGTGTGCTTTGGCGTTTTCGTCCATTCAGGAGCTCTTGGCCGTCACGGATGTTACCAGGGATCGCTATGTGGTCGAGTCCCCTTCGAGGACTGTTTGCATGGGAACCCAGGTCTCCCCTGTCCTAGGGCTTAAGTCATCTCCACCTTGCTTTTCTCTGGCCCAAGAAATCTGGAATTTCTTTTTTGCAAAGCAGCTCAGCCTGATCAGGAAAAGCAGTATATACAACAGGATGAGATAGGAAGCAGAGGAGGGTAGCATAAAGCACACAGGGACATCAACGAGGCAGAACATGACAACAAAAATGCAGAGCTAGAAAGGTCCTCAAGAGAGTATCCAGTCCAGGCCCCTACACTAGATCCAGTAGATCTAGGCATACATTGGCTGGGATACTGGGGTGTACACTGCTTAGCATGCACAAGTGGTTGGGTCCTTTGTTCCTATCTTCTTCGGAAAGGAAAAGTACTAGCAGCAGCATGTCCCCTAGCAGCCGGTTAGGGCGCTGGTTGGTTTCTGATTCAATTGAAAACCGCCAAGCCCTGGCTCACTAGCACCACAAGCATCTTTGAAGATCCCCAACTCACTCCTGTTCAGTGTGCAAGAACTAACAGGAAGCCTGGTGTGAGACTGTAGGCCTCACAGCACACTCATATTAACGATGTGACATGGGGATTTTTTGGAACCAGAATGGGTTTCAGGCTCTGATAGTTGCAATGCTGTGAGCACTAAGCTTGCGGAGGAAAGGACACAGTATTCAGTCAGCTGAAGCCCACACTGTGTTCGTAGATCTTCCCCTTCCAGCTCCTTTGCACTGTGTTTGACTGGGTCTTCTTTGAAGGTCTTTACAGTAACACATGAGGATGTTTTATTTTACAGCTTACGGGTTAAACCGTGGCAGAGGAAACCCAGCCTCTCTCCTGAGGTGCGACCATGCTCGGAACAGAACGATCAAGATCAAAAAGACCTCGATGATTTTGGAAAGAAACGAAGCAACAAAGACGAGAACTTCCTCTGCAGAGCTGCAGCGTTACCTCGCATCTCGGAGGTGGAGGGCAGGCTGCGCAAGCACGTTCCCACAGTTATTTCCAAGCTGGCTTCCACCGTGCAGTTTGCTGCGTCCACATCGGTCCTTCCTGATTGCCAAACCTGAAGGCACACCAAGGGCTTTTGGTCACCAGGCTCTTTCTGATGGCCGAAAGGATGCATTTTGACGTATATAGCACTTTGCACCCCAAAGACAGCGTGCTTGCTGTGAGGTTTAAATGGCGACAGAGTCACTGCTGTAAAAAGCATGCTCCTTCCGTGTCTACCACTAGCTCCCTTTTCTCCCCGAGATCAGTCCCAGCCGCTTGTCCACCATTTTAAGGCCTTTCACGACCCATCTCCGACTTAATCCTCCCATCTAACAGCGCTATTGAGGCACCGATCCTTGTCTCCCCTTCGTCATCCACCTCAGCCCTGACTCTGCATTTGTCAAATGTGCCAGCAAGTCACTTGGCACTGTTTTCCCAAGCTACCTAAGCGAGGGAAGATTCGCTTAGATATGAAGAAGTTTTTCTAATATCTTCATATCTAAACTTCCTCAATAGGAGGGTGGTGAAGTACTGGAACAGGGTCGATATCCATCCGTCGAGGTTTTTAAGACCTGGGTAGACAAAGCCTTGGCTGGGAAGATGTATTTAGCGGCGGTCCTACTCTTGAGCAAGGGGTTGGACTGGAGATGCCTCTGAGGAAGGTTTAAAAACACCCTGACACGTTGTTTGGGATGATGTAATTGGGGCTGGTCCTGCTCTGAACAGGGTGTTGCACTCGATGTCTATTGCCCTCATTGCCTACGAGACGTTTGGGAGCAACCGCGTGATGTTCGCGACCTCCTCGGTTGCACGCGCCTCCGTTCGCCGCATCCGCCCCGGCTTCTTGTCGCGATAGCAAGCGCTTTAGAAGAAAGACCACGTCTCGTCCGGGAGGAGAGCGGCGCTTCCCGCGCGCAGCCCCTTCGCGTCTCCGCGGTCTCTGGGTGCCGCCGGCCGCTGTTACGTAATAACGGCGCTACTTTTTTTTTGGGAGGGAAATTGCGGGACGGACGCTGTCGAGTCCTCGGGTGCCATCTGCTGGAGAAACGGAAAGAAAACGTCAGGCGAGCGATGGATTCGGTCGCACCCGGCAAGGAAAGAAACTTCTTTATGACGTCCTGCCGGTGTGCGGGGGGGGGGGGGGGGGGGGGGGGGCTGCGCGTGCTTATGGCGCTTCGCAAAAGAAAGGTGACCGCGTCCCGGCCACCACGGTGGACAGTGTCCTGCGTCACATGTGCTCACCACAGGGGGGGGGGTGTCTCCCTCCCCCACCATGAACCCCTGCCCCCCCACATACTTCCCCTCCTCCACTGGGGCACCCCCCCACCCCCATCCCCCCTGGAAATTGCCCCCCCACTCCCCCCTCAAGGTCTCTGCCCCTCCCCCCAACCCCAGGTAAGCCCCCCCCCACATACCTCCCCTCCCCCCCTCAGAAATAACCCCCCCATTCACCCTTCCCCCTCAAGGTCACTGCCCCTCCCCCCACCATAGAGACCCCCCCCCCCTTCCGGGAATCCCCCTCCCCCACATACCTCCCCTCAGAAATTGTCCCCCCATCACCCTTCAGCGGCTGTGGCCCCGCCCCGCCTCTTGGCCCCTCCCCCCGGCGCGGCCCGCTCTCCCCTCAGAGGCGGGCTCGCGGCCGCCATCTTGGAAACGGGCACGCGGCCTGCCGGGCTGCCCCCGGGGCGGGGCCGTGCGAGAGAGTATTGATAGGGCAATGGGGACGGGGAGGGGGGGGCGCTGCCCGCTTCCAAGATGGCGGCGGCCGCGTCAGGGAAGGGGCGGGGCGAGGCGCGCTACGGCGGCGGGGCGGGGTCAGCGCGGCTTGGCGGGAGCGGGAACCGCTCAGACCCGCGCACCCGGCCCGGCCTGAGACGCCGCCATGCACGTCATCAAGCGAGGTGCGCCCCCTCCCCCCCCCGCTAGACCCTGGGGGGGGGGGGGGGCGAGTGGGGCAGCCCGGGTCCCTGGGGGGCTGGGGGTGAATGGGGTGGGGGGTATCCCAGGGGGTTAACGGGGGTTGTGGGGGGTTCATGGGGGTTGGGGTGGGTGTCCTGATGGGGTCTGGGGGGAGGGGTATCCCAGGGGGTTAACGGGGGTTGTCCTGGGGGCTTAACAGGGGGTTGGGGGTGTCTTGGGGGGCTGATGGGGGTGGGGGTGCTGTCCTGATGGGGTCTGGGGGTGTCTTGGGGGGCTGATGGGGGTGGGGGGCTGTCCTGATGGGGTCTGGGGGTGTCTTGGGGGGCTGATGGGGGTGGGGGGCTGTCCTGATGGGGTCTGGGGGTGTCTTGGGGGGCTGATGGGGGTGGGGGGTTGTCCTGATGGGGTCTGGGGGTGTCTTGGGGGGCTGATGGGGGTGGGGGGCTGTCCTGATGGGGTCTGGGGGTGTCTTGGGGGGCTGATGGGGGTTGGGGTGCTGTCCTGATGGGGTCTGGGGGTGTCTTGGGGGGTTGATGGGGGTGGGGGGCAGTGTCTGGGGTGGGGGGGGGAGTTGTGGGGTGCCAGGGCATTGGACTGGTTCCAGGTAGTTGATGGGGTGGGGGGCACTGGGGTGGGGGGGTGTCACGCCGTGCTGCATTCGGAGCAGCGTGTGCTAGCGCCCGTCTGGGCGCGTGTCTGTCTCTTCCCCGGCGCCGCGCAGATGGACGCCACGAGCGCGTCATGTTCGACAAGATCACGTCCCGCATCCAGAAGCTCTGCTACGGGCTCAACGCCGACTTCGTCGATCCTGTGAGTCTGCTGGTCGTACCCCTCCCTCCATCCCTCCCTCCCGCGGTTGTTATAGACAATAATTTGCTGTTAGAAATTTGCCCCCTGGCTTTGCCTCGGTTAGCCTGCATGGAAATGGGTGGAAAGCACCTTATAAGCGACCGCGGTGCTGTGCCAGATTTGGGGGATCTTGTCGCGGTGCCTCGTGCCTGTCCGCCACATCTAACTGTTCGTCTCTAGAGCGCTGATCCTCAACCAGGACGCTGGGCCGTGACACGCTGGGTTAGCACGGCAGACACGACTCCCAAAATCACCCGGGAGATTTCAAACAGGAATCCGTAGCGTGAAAAACATCCCGCCCTGTTGTGGGCTTGCTGAGCTCTTTGCAACAGGAGAATCGCCCTTGTTTTTTGTCTGTAGTCAAAAACGACAAAGGAAAATGAAGAGCTGCCCTTTTCTGAGGGGTCTGAAAACATTTAGGACCAACTATTCTAATGGAAATAGGGGTCCAGAAAATGCCACCCCGAGGGTACCAGTGACAGATGTCACCTGGTTAAGGCAACCACCTTGTCCTTTCTTTCCTTTCGTAGCCCAATCCTTCCACATGTTTGCGTTTTGGCTTGTTCTCCTCCATAGGTACAAAGTCTGAGAGGATACATCTATGTTTCCCTGCTATAAATTCCTTCTCGTGGGTCCCTCAGATGCGGCTTGAAGTTTCTGGTGCTAAAAAGCAGAAAAACAAGTTCCCTGCTACTCCATTTCAAATGTCTTATTTCCGTTTGTTAAAATGGTGTAACGAGTGCTTTAACCTTTAAAAATGTGTTTTTAAACTCCTGCCGCATTTGCCTCCGTGAATATGTGGAAGAGAAGCCCTTGAATTCTGTTATTAAAGTAAAAGGTATACCCTTTTTTTCCCCCCGAACTGAACCACCCTCTTATTAAGATATGTGCTCTGTTCTGAGCAGTTTGACACTGAAAAGACACTGACCTGATTCGGCAAAGTGCTCTGCCCTGTACCTGTGAGATCTGTGGGACCGTGCGAGCCCTCCCACGTGGAGCAAATTGCAGAATTAGAGGCCCCAGATCAGAGTCTTTTTGGGCCATAAAGGTCTTGTCTTTATGTGCATCTGTAAAGCACCATCATAGTAGCGGTGCTGTAGTAGCAGTGAGGGGATAATGTTCTTCAGCTTTATTGAACAAAGCTTTGCAAAGAGGACAGAGCCTCATTGACTCCTTTGTACATACAGCCCAGGAAACAGCTGTGTGCAGAGGTGAGCTGACTTGATTGCAGTCGTGCAGCAACTTGTTGGCAAAGCTGGGAATTGGGAGTCGAAGTCTCCGGACTTCTGGCCTGGTGTCCATATGACTATTAATAATACTGAAATTAATTTTCCGTGACTTTTTTATTCTGAGGTAGCTCTGAAGTTCTTTGTCCTGAACCATGGTCCTGTTAGGTTGGGTTTGGGACAAACTACAGCAGAAGAATACCTGTGCCTCAAAGAACTTGCAGTCTAATTCAGGGTTTGAAAATGCCAGCCTGTCCTACCCAGGGCAAGTGAGCATTTCAAACCTGCAGAGGACAATTCTTGCACTAGATCACACTCGTATTCGACCTGATTCTGAATCCTGTCTCATAAGAACATACATAGTGCCATACTGGGTCAGACCACAGGGTCCACCTAGCTCACTATCCTGTGTCTCACCGTGACTAAGAGTGGACGCTAAGGGAAAGGGTATTTAGGCTGATTCTTTCCAGACTGATCTGTCCCCTGCCTCTTTCCCCCTACAGATTCCAGCATTCAGAGAAAGGGTTGCAGCTTTAAATATTGTACTTAATACCCTCTATCTAGGATGCTGGTCTTGGATAGTATCCACCACCAGCTGCCTTGGAAGAAAACACTCTAAAGATGTTTGTGTGTCTAAACTCTAAAGATGTTTTTATTTCTGTTGTTAACCTCCACATTTCTGATTTCCCCAGGCTCAGATCACCATGAAAGTGATCCAAGGTCTTTACAGCGGTGTTACCACAGTAGAGCTGGATACACTGGCTGCGGAGACGGCTGCGACCCTGACTACCAAACACCCCGACTATGCCATCCTGGCAGCAAGGATCGCAGTCTCCAACTTGCACAAAGAAACCAAGAAAGTGTTTAGTGGTGAGTGCATGTTTGAGAGTGCTTCGAAACAGCCTGTGCTCTGTTCATGAGGAGGGAGTCAGAAACGGGTTGGGAGTGTAAATATGGCAAACCATTCCTTAAAGTGATTTGGGCCTGGGATGGCCAGACCTCCTCCTCTTCTAGCCATAAAACCAAGATCCTGACGCACCATGGAGCTGCAGGACACAGCTTCTGAGATGCGCATGCCTTGGAGTCAAGAGCACTTGGCTTGTTAGCAGGGTTGCTTTGAAAAGATTATATTCAAGCATTTCTGTGTTAAAATCAGAATGCCTTCACTTTCCTTGGCTTTTTCCCTCACTTTCAAAAATAAATAAGGGTGAGAAGAAAATACATTTAAATCATTTATATTACTTGTAGTCTGGTGCTTTCTGATAATGGCTGAGATAAGCGGGGAGCTATCTAACTACTACTGGATACTTTGTTTGTCTAGAGGTTCTTTTTTAAAAGTAAATTATTTTGGGACCAGCAGCTTCTGAGTACTGGATATTCTTGCCACTAGACAGAGAGGACAATAACCAGGTTGATGTCTGTTAGATGGTGTGCATGCATTTATGGAGGGGGTGGGGGATTGCTAAATAGAATCATAGAAAATCCATGAGGATTGGAAGGGACCTCAGGAGGTCACATCTAGTGCAGCCCTCCTGCTCAAAGCAGGATCAGCCCCAACAACATCATCCCAGACAAGGCTTTGTCTACCCGGGTCTTCAAAACCTCCAAGGATGGAGGCTCCACCACCTCTCTGGGTAACCAGTGCTTCACCACTCTCCCAGTGAGAAGATTTTTTCCTAATATCTAACCTAAACTTCCCTTGCTGTAACTTGAGACCATTGCTTCTTGTATATTAAATACCTGTAATTAGTTTTAGACTGTACATATTTTTGGCTTTATTTTGACCGTCTGTTTGTATTTCCATTGCAGATGTGATGGACGATCTATACAACTATATAAACCCTCACAATGGCAAGCACTCCCCAATGATCTCCAAGGAAACGCTAGACATAGTCTTGGCCAACAAAGATGTATGTTGCACTTCATTGAATTTAAAGATCTGAAGAATCAGTAAACTAGTTTAAAAGGCTTAAAACAAAATAAACTGGGTTGATTTCTGGAACAAAAATCCCTTTATGCTGATGGAAATTAACATAGATGATGACTGCTGTATTTTGAAGGGTTTGTAGGGGAGGCCACTTCAGAGCTGCCCTTGAAGGATGCTTCCAGTGTTGCTATAAGCAGGATATCTGTTGTGGTTTTGGTATGGCTCTCATCACTCTGGGATTGGGGCATGTGGGATCTACAATTAGTTGGACAGAAAATGGCTTTTTAACTTAATAAAATAAGATTCCATCTTTTCATACAACAAACTTTCAAGGAAAGAGATGGTGTTTGGTCTCTATCTTCTGGCACAGCTCTAACCAACTCCATGAAACCAGAATTAGGGTGCAGTTCTCCCACCCCCTGCATTTCCTAGTATCCAGCTTGAGCTCTAACTGGAATGTAGGTGTATGGATGAGATGGGCCAGAAGGTAGTAGTTTGTCTTTAGAGAAATGTTATTAATGCCTGGCAAAAGAAATTGAGATTTTATGCTAAGAATGACTTCTCTAAATTTTTTTTCTGCCTGGTGCCTATATCTGTTCAGTTATGAGGCCAGAAGCAGAAAAATCAGGGGCACTGAACAATGAGAGCACTGTGGTATCAGTAATGTGAGACTGCAGGCATGATGAGCGGTACAGATGATCTCCTGATTAAATGATTAATCTGTCTCCATACTCTCTCTTCCTCAGCGCCTGAACTCTGCTATCATCTACGACAGAGATTTCTCCTACAACTACTTTGGCTTTAAGGTAAAGAGCAGGTTTCTTACAAGAGTGAATCTACGCCGTTGTTTATTTTCAAGCCATGTAACCACCGAAGAGTAAGACCCCGCAGAACCATCACTTCAGAAACTCAGCCCTGGGATAGATGAGACAGTGGGACTGTGGTAGAGACAACGTCCTGTATAAGGCAGTAGCCAAAGTGAATGAGTTGTGCCCTTTTCCTGGTTGTGCATTACAGTCTCAATGCAGTCAATATGGTGCCCCCCCTCAGTCCTTCGAGTATATGATTGGTTAGCATGGGGACAGAAGGGATTGACAGCAGAACCATTTCAGGAGGGAGCAAGCCTTCTGCCATAGTACACCCAAGAGTATGGTTGCTATCCTGTGCTGTGGGCAGCTGTCAAATGGAGCTCTGGGCAGTAACTCAGCTTTGCAGCATTTCTTTGTGCGTGCTGCCCTCTGTCCTGCTTCTGTTCCGCAGCGCTGCACTTGCATGTGAATCAGCCACTTCTTTTTGAATTACCTGGCAACAGGAGACAGGCCCAGCATAACCTGAAGCTACTGTGAGGGAATGTGGGGGAAGGGGTTTTAGTGGGGAGCATGTAACCGAGCAGCAGGCTGACGACAGTTGCACGCCTGAGCATCTATTTGTGATGACTCCAGAGCCTACTTGCCAAATGGCTTCTCTCCTATAACAGGAAAAATGCGGTTGTTCTTGATGACGAAATTCAGTTCTCTTGGCTGGGGTGACTGTAGTTGATCCCAGTTTAGGGCTGCAGCCCCTTTGGCTCCTGGCTGCCATGTGTAGTAAGACATGGTCAGTAGGATCTTGTGCAAAGCTGTCCACAGCCATCTGCTGCCATGTTAATGCTAAAAAAAATAACCAAAACCCAAATAGATCAGTTCTTAGCATTCTCCATTGCTCAGCACAGCCTCCTCTGCCTGCCTTATCACTCACTGGTGCCTTTTTCCATGCTGCTGCTGAGAGGATCCCACCCCAGCTCTGCCTTGTCTTCAGCTGTTTTGACAAGTACCTCTCTAAAACACTTCTAAGAGTGGCCCAATTTTATATTATTTCCAGCTGATGAACTTGCCTTTTCCCCCACTCCTCATTATAGAATGAACATGATTTGTGCCACCATTGCATTGTACATGTTCAGACAGTGCCCAACATTGGCCAACTGCTAGCACTCCTGTGACAAATGTAATGACGGGATTGGAAAAACCACCTGGAGGGGTGGAGCGGAGAACCAAGCACTCTTTCCCCCTAGCAAAACTGGGCTGAAATTAGGCAATAAAGCTCACCGTTCAGTCATTCCTTTACATGCATTCAGCTGGAGAGACTCCTCTAGGCAGGCATCTTGCTGACTTGCACTTAAAGTACCTCCTATGCTTGGGTTTGAATCGGGTAAAAGACGGAAGAGCAGAGTAGGCGTTAGCAGGTGTTGAAGTCTGGGGGCAGGAAGGCTGAGCTGCAGGTGTTTGGTTGGTCCCAGAACATGAGTTTTAATCAGTCAGGTTTTTAAATGGGGACCTAAACTATTGGTTACTGAAGGATTTTTCTTTTTCGTTTCTTTTTTATAAAGACTCTCGAGCGCTCCTATCTGCTGAAAATCAATTCAAAAGGTAAGAACTGGCTGTGGTTCCAATCTCCCCTCTGTGGAGAGTGGGATCAGAGCAGGTGGTGAAATGGGGTCAGGCCATGTCCTTGCTGCTTGCTGAATACTCAGCTGTACGTTGGCCTTCAAAGGCAGCACCCACACAGCACCCTTATAGTTACCTTGTCAGCATTATAAAGCTTTGCCTTTCCCTCCTTGCTTTGCGCATGCACATATCCTTCCTGAGCACCTGTTGGTAAAATCAGTTAGAATCGCTTTTTTCATAGCTGTAAGGATACTTGCAACTGCACTAAGAATGCAGCACTGTTACCAGCTGCTAAAACCACTTGAGTTTGGTTTGTTTTGTTTTAAATAATGTCCGTGGGGTTTCAGCGAGGGACACTTCACTGATGCAGCATTTGGGCCCCGTTGCCATGCCATACTTGAGATCTTAGGGCACACAAGGCACTGTTCTAGCAGGCTGATAGCGACTCGCCACTTGATGTGTGGGAATTTTTAAATTGACATGGCTACCGCACCATCTTATGCTGCAAATTCCATTGGCATCAAGGTGGTGAGAAGTTTATTATTATATGTAGAATCTAGAAAGTGCCTAGCCTTGGAGTCTGACAAATTTAATATAGATTACAAAAAACTTGTAAACCTACAGCTAGTGATTCAGCTTGCCAAGAACTTTTTCCAACTACTCAGTTGGTCTAATAAAAGATATTGCATCTACTCAAAGAACCTTGCCTTGGTAGTGTAAGTCACTTACTTCTTTGGCATAACCCATGCCTGTCCAGGTGGCTTTAAATGACACACTGTTCTATCTCTTTTTTTTTTCTTCTCCCCTTCTACTTTCTAGTTGCAGAGCGTCCCCAGCACATGCTAATGAGGGTCTCTGTGGGCATCCACAAAAACGACATTGATGCCTCAATTGAAACCTACAATCTCTTGTCTGAAAAGTGGTTTACCCACGCCTCTCCCACTTTATTCAACGCGGGCACCAACCGGCCTCAGCTCTCCAGGTACCTCAGGGTGTCCAGCTTGCTTTATACTAGGGATGTCAAATACCATTAGCCCTTTGAGCTGGATCTGGACTGACCTGGTTGCTGGGCAAGTAGCGACAGCAGCAAAGCGAGCAACATCAAGGAGTCGCAAAGGTTAACACAGCTATTGCTCACCCTTCTGCCAACGTGTGACCCCAGTGGTGCTTTGTATACCAGAACTGAGCAGCAGGCCTTGTGTCCAAATTTCCGGCCCCTTTTGGAGCTGTGTGGGCCAAATGATAGGGCTCCGCAGGCCATATCCAGCTCATGGGCTCTCTCTTTGACATCCCTGTCTTATAAAGTATTCTGAAGAGTGAGAAATAGGTGTGCAGGGAAGCGTGTTCTACTCAAGTGAGGTATTCTGTCATCGCTTTTAATATGGGCAGCTGCATTTCGTCAGTGCGTAATTAATATGTAACTTGTGCAGTAAAGAATTTTTCAAAGCATGCTGTCTAGTCTAATTGGGTTCCAAATGTAGCCTTTTAAAAAAGCCAGCTGCTGTCAAAGCCTAAGACTAATAGACATGTTTTTGCAATTCATTCCCTTAATTCCAGAGGAACCGTGGTTTACACGCTCATATTTTTGCAGTGTATGAGAGCCTGAAAGTGAAACTGACCTGAACCAAAAATGAAATTCATTCTGGCTATTAGCTATCCATTGTCCAAGCTATGACACTAAAGTCACAAACATACGTGATGAGAAATAGGTGTGATTTTAAAAAATGTCTTGCTTTAATAATCCAAGTGATGAGGAGTGCAGGTAAAAAAAAAATCAGCTTTACTTTAAGGAAAAAAATAGTTACCCTATTGGAAGTGTGTAACTTCCCTGAAATGTGGGCTTTGTTTTACTGTGCAAGTTGCATAGTGTTCTTTGCGTCACTTACCCAGTCATTGAAATATTAAAGATTGCAAAGTGTCTGTCTGCTGCATAGGGCCTTATTCAGTCTGTGTTTTAATCTTCTGGTGTCTCCATTCAGCTGTTTTCTGCTGTGCATGAAGGACGACAGTATTGAGGGAATCTATGACACCTTGAAGCACTGTGCGCTGATTTCCAAGTCTGCAGGGGGAATTGGCCTGGCGGTGAGCTGCATCCGCGCCACTGGCAGCTACATTGCGGGGGTAAGTGTTGCAGCTGGCATGTCCTGCCAAAGTCAGCCTTCCTATCCTGGGAAATTTCTCCACTTAAACTAAATCGCCAAATCGAGACTGGCGCTTCCAGGGCAAAGTAGCACAAGAATTAAAGGGTCTAACCCAGCCACTCACCTCCTCTTTATGTTACGAAACCAGATGGTCACCTTTCCTATGGTTTTCGTTCCAAATAGATATACTTTCAAAAAGAAAGGCTAGAGCATTCTCTAGTATGTGATCTGATAATTCTGGTGTCTTCCTTCCCAAATTAACAGCTCAGAGTAGATGCTTCAGGACTCAGAAACGGAGACTTCCCCGTGTTATGCTGCCCTTTCTTATGCTGTGTTTCCTAGTTTCATTTTATTAGGAAACATGTTCTTACCCATTTGAACCTGTGCAATAGGATCTCCTGAAAGAGACTTGATAATTCTGCAAAGTGCTTTGAAGGCCAAACCTCTAGTGCAGCACAAGCAAAATGTGGATTATAATAAGCAGAATGCTAACTAGAGCCCTTGTTAGCTGACAGCCATTGGCAATTGCATACTGTACATAAAACATGAAAAACTGGCCAAAGGAAAGCTGTCTGTGGTAAGCAGGTGATGTCATTGAGTTAAACGCCATTTTCGGCCAGGAGGGATGTGGGCAGTGGGGTTCCGCAGGGCTCGGTCCTGGGGCCCGCGCTGTTCAACATCTTCATCAGCAACTTGGATAGGGGTGTAAAAAGCACCCTGTTCAAATTCGCAGACAGCACTAAGATGTGGGGGGAAGTGGGCACGCTAGAAGGGAGGAATAGGCTGCAATTGGACCTAGACAGGTTACAGGGGTGGGTGAATGAGAACAGGATGGGTTTCAACACTGACAAGTGCAAGGTGCTGCACCTGGGGAGGAAGAACCAGCATCAGACCTACAGGCTGGAAACTCCCTTCTCACCAGTGCAGAGGCAGAAAAGGATCTTGGCATCATTATTGATGCCAAAATGAACATGGGCTGACAGTGTGGGGATGCGGTCAGGAAGGCCAACCACACCTTGTCGTGCATCCACAGATGCATCACAAGCAGGTCCAAGGAGGTGATCCTCCCCCTCTATACGGCACTGGTCAGGCCACGGTTGGAGTACTGCGTCCAGTTCTGGGCACCGCACTTCAGGAGGGATGTGGACAGCATGGAGAGGGTCCAGAGGAGGCCACCTGCATGATCAGGGGGCAGCAGGGCAGGCCCTACGAGGAGAGGTTACGGGACCTGAACCTGTTCAGCCTCCACAAGAGAAGGCTGAGAGGGGATCTAGTGGCCATTTACAAACTAGTCAGAGGGGGACCAACAGGCAATGAGGGAGTCCCTGTTCCCCCAAGCACTACCAGGAATGACAAGAAATAACGGTTACAAGCTGGCAGAGGGTAGATTTAGGTTAGATATCAGGAAGCACTACTTCACTGTCAGGGCGGCTAGGAGCTGGAACCAACTTCCAAGCGAAGTGGTGCTGGCTCCTACCCTGGGGGTTTTTAAGAGGAGCCTGGATGAACACCTCACCAGGGTCGTTTGACCCCAGTACTCTTTCCTGCCATGGCAGGGGGTCGGACTTGATGATCTGCTCAGGTCCCTTCCGGCCCTATCAGCTATGAAACTGAAATGTTTGCACTGTGCCTTCTTGGCAGCACCTCAGAGCAGCCTCTTTTGCTGGCTTCCAGAGCTGATGACTGTCCCATGTCTTTGCAGACCAATGGGAATTCCAATGGGCTGGTCCCAATGCTGAGAGTCTACAACAACACTGCCCGCTATGTGGATCAAGGAGGTAACAAGGTACGTTGCTTTCCCATAAGGGAGCAAGCTGAGGAGGGAAACCAGAACTTAGATCTGAATAAACCAGCTGTGGTTGGTTAAAGATGGACTATTAGCATGGATGAACTGGAAGGATGATTGTAGGCGATGTGTGCTAAAAACCAGTATCTTGTTCCCCTCTCATGAGTATTTTTCTTTCCTCCTTTCATCACAAACTCCATGGTGCTAATCTTAGAAAAAAGGGCTGGCAGGATCCTGAGGAAGTCGCATTAGGTCCAGCCTCCTGCTCAAGACAGAATCATCCCTGTCTAAACTACCCCAGACAAGCTTTTGTCTAACCTGTTCTTAGAAACTTCAGGAACAAAATAAATATGGTTTTACTGCCTTTCAAAAGGATGCAAATCTTTTGGTCTTACAGGGATACTTATTTTATAGCAGCCTCTCCCTCTGGTTTTTTGGTAGCCCCTTGAATCTGTTATATCGATTTCAAAGCCAAGTTGTTGGCTCCAGACAGCTTGGTCCCTCAAATGGAAAACAGACATGACCCTCCATGCTGTACCAGTTTGGGGTTACGAGGAGAGATGCTACTTCACATCACTGTCTCTCAAGTGGTGCCTGGTCTAATAGTGCACAGTTGGTACTTGTGTTACACAAGCAGTGCAGCCATTGATGGCATTCCCCTGGGCTTGCATGCCCATTCTGTTCTGACCTTGGCTGTGTTGTGTCTGGCAGAGACCGGGGGCCTTTGCCATTTACCTGGAGCCGTGGCACTTGGACATCTTTGAGTTTCTCGATTTGAAGAAGAACACCGGGAAGGAGGAGCAGCGAGCTAGGGACCTCTTCTTTGCCCTCTGGATTCCTGATCTCTTCATGAAACGGGTCGAGACCAACCAGGTAAGGGCTGGGTTGGTGCAGCATGGTCTGTTAATGAAATGATAACAATATTCCAGGCTAAATGGATTGAACCTGTTGGACTTTTCCAGTAGACACTTCCCCTCGGTATGGCATGCACATGCTCCAATGCAAGTTGCATTTGGAGGCGTCAGCAGTCATTCAGGACTGAATATTCAGCTTTTATATTAATGTAAGCTGATGTCTAAACTCACATGACTAATTTCTTATTAAATCTTTCTTATTTGCAATAACTCTTTTCTCCTTTCATCTGATAGCGCCATAATTTCCAGGATGAGAAAAACAGTCTGTTCACCCTTCTGTATCCCCTGGTGGGGCAGGGAGCACCCAGGGGAGATACCCCACATTGGCTGACTTATTTCTCTTGGTGGAGATGGCAAGCCTCAGGGGATGTGTGTGTTTTTCCTTCTCTCCACAGGATTGGTCTCTGATGTGTCCCAACGAGTGCCCTGGCTTGGACGAGGTCTGGGGAGAGGAGTTTGAGAAACTGTATGAGAGGTATGCAGGGTGGGCAGATCTGTGGGCACTGGTGGTCCTTACACCTCCCCTTTATCAAGTTACCATTGCTGTCTGGTACCTGGGGGCCAAACCTCAGAAACCCAGTCCCATGTCATGTCACTTAGAGTCTGATCACTTTCCAGGCATTTAGTGCAGATAGAGAGAGGTGATGTCTGCTCGTGGTTTGCCCCAGCTTGTGAAATTCTGTACGAGTGCTGATCTCAGCCTACTATACACAAGCAGATGGATGTCTCAGTGGTTTCATACTTGTCTGTGGACCACTAAGGATGTACTGAACAGCTTCCTGGGTCCAGCAGGGCGGGGGTGGGCCCAGTATCCTAACACTGAAGAGCCTGACTCTCCTCTTCAAATTTGGCTTGCATTGTAAGCAAGAGAGATCTGACCATCATGCAAACATTTGACTAGGTTAGAGAAAGAAGCTAAGCCAGGGAACGCGAGCACTTAGCAAGGTGCGCTTACTTTGTATTGCAGGTATGAGAAGGAGAACCGCATGCGCAGGGTGGTGAAAGCCCAGCAGCTCTGGTACGCCATCATTGAGTCCCAGACTGAGACCGGTACCCCTTACATGCTGTATAAGGACTCTTGTAACCGGAAGAGCAACCAGCAAAACCTGGGCACCATCAAGTGCAGCAACCTGTGCACGGAAATAGTGGAGTACACCAGCAAAGATGAGGTGGGTGGGGCCTGGGGCTCACTGGAGATGTGTATAGGAACCTGTGCTTGTGCCTGGCATGGATGTTCAGAACATAAATCTTCCTCTGAGCCAGGTGAGGCTGGGCATCATGGGTTCTGCTTGTTGGCTTTCTTTGGCAGTCTTAGACAGGGGACTTCAGGGCAGGTGGCTAAGGTACTTTCACAGCTCATTGACTTTGGGAAGCTTTGCTTATCTTCTCCATTCAAGAGTCTGGTGCAAACAACAACATCTCTAGCAAACCCCTGCCAGCTCAGTGGGGAAGTGCCCTGCTTTGTTTGCACCTACCTGTGAGGGGTCCCTGTAAGGAAGGGTAGGGCTCACATCAACACTTCAGTCATTTCTATGCATCCTGTTTGCTTTAAAGTCAACAGGCAGCAGATATCAACACCCGAGTCCTGGAGAAAAAAGCATGGGGCTGAAGTAGGCTGTGTTATAGCCAAAAGTGCTTTCTGTGCTATAGGCGTCCTGCTTTGTACCCTGCTGGAACAGGGTCCCACAAAGGGGAGGGGAGGAGTGAAGTAATGAGCCGGTTTTGGCTATTGATAGTGCAACGTGATTCCCCTGGGTGTGTAATTAGTCGCAGGGGATCCTGTTTGGTAGTATCTAGCTCTAAAAAGCATGAGCCTCTGCTGTCCAAGCCATGGAGGATGCCTCTGGTAGCTGATTCATAAGTCTGTATGTGTGTACTGCAGCCCCTAGGGAAGACAAGCGTGGGCTAGAAAAGGGGATGATGCAAACAAATGAAGCAGGAAAGGCAGACCATATAACTGTGTCCCAGCAGTACTGGGGTCAGGTTTTCCTTGTGTCCTGCCGAAGTCAGTCTCGGTCAGAGTCAGACACCTGCTTCTGATCCCTGTTGGAGACTAGAAGAATCAGGGCTGTGCTTCATCGTGGCATTCTCCATCCCTGGATACCTTTGTCTTCTCCTGACAACTTAGGTTAGCTTGGATGAGATGAACATGCTCTCATCCTTGTGGCCCGCACAGTCCTGCACGTTTTACCTCTCTGTCCCGTCTCCTTAGGGCAGTGAACGTGCTCTGGGAGCTGAACTGGCTGCATATTTTGCTCTTGCCAACACTGGCTATCTCTATCCTTGCTGTTGCAGGTTGCAGTTTGTAACTTGGCCTCCATAGCCCTGAACATGTACGTCACCCCAGAGCACACCTATGACTTCAAGAAGCTGGCCGAGGTCACTAAAGTCATCGTCCGGAACTTGAACAAAATCATCGACATTAACTACTACCCTGTGCCAGAGGTATGCGGGGAGTACTGGGAGGCCAGGGGAGCTGCCGGGGTGTGTTGGGAGTCTGGGAGCAAAGGAGCTGCTGAGTTAAGTTGTCTAGGGTAAGGCTGAAGCAGAATTCCTCCAACCACGAGTGCTATAAAACTAGGTAGAGGTTTGAATCTGGCTGTTGGTTTCTGCAGACACAATCATCAGCAAAACCCCTGTATGTACCATCCTCCAGGAGGCCTGTGGCCTAACTCAGTAGCAGACTTGCATAATGTCCCGGACCATTGCCAGTCTGAGCTCTGAAGGGATTTTTGAAGCAGGTTTCAGTGGCGGCTGCTGTAGAGTCCCGTTCTGTGCATGCGACATTCAGCAGGGCAGAGAGCAAGGCAGGACTGTGTTGGAAAGGCCTGAAGGAATTGGACTTAGAAATTAGGCCTTTGGTGTTGTGATTTGCTTTTTTGCTGAAGCTCTTTCTTTCAGCATCATAGAAAAGTTCAGGAAAGTGGGAGGTAGAGATGGGTGTAGCTTAGAGAGGAAGGAGGATGGCGGGGAGCTAGTGGAGAGCCTGTGGGCCTCCCTCCTTGAGGGTGAGGTTGAAGGAGGTTGTGTCCAAGGGGCAGAGTTTTGAAGGCAAAAGGCCAAAGCTTTCAAAGGTGAATGATGATTTTGAGTGCCTGTCTTCAGACTTCTTCAGAAGGGCCTGACTTAGAGGAAGTGCTGAGCACCTGCCTTCTCAAAACCTGCACCTGTGAGATGAATGCAAAGCGTTTTTGCAAAATCACCTGCTGCTTTTGAAAACCTTGGCCCTTGAGCTTGCCTTCCAGGCCCTCTGTAAGAGCAGGTGACAGGAAGCAAAGGGGTGGAGGATGAAAGAGGAGCTGCTCTGCCTGGTTGGACCAGTGAGGAAGGTGAAGGTTGGGGGGCTGCATGTCATGAGGCTGGGGTGCCGGTGTTCTTAGGGTCCTCTTTGCTCCAGTGACTGATTCCCTTTCCTTCCCATCCAAATGCCACGCAGGCTGAGCGCTCCAATATGCACCACCGCCCCATCGGCATCGGTGTGCAAGGCCTGGCAGACGCCTTCATCCTGATGAGATACCCCTTTGAGAGTCCTGAGGCCCAGCTCCTGAACCAGCAGATCTTTGAGACCATTTACTACGGCGCTTTGGAGGCCAGCTGTGAGCTCGCCAAAGAGCAAGGGCCATATGAGACGTACGAGGGCTGTCCCGTCAGCAAAGGAGTGAGTACCAGGGCCAGGTATCTGCCCTCCAGAGCAGCACGGGTGTCAGGGCCCTGACAGTGACTGCCTCTGGTCTGGGAGCAGCGAAGACAAGCTAACGCTGCTAGCTTCACAAAGTTTGCTCGTTTCTTCCAGCAATCTGGCTCTTTTTACAGCTCTGCTGTTGCCAAACATAAACAGGACTGAGTTCAAGGGCAGACAGCATGAGTTCAAGGTTGCCTGTCATTACTTCTGGCTGGGCAGGGGTCACTTCCTGGCAGTGGTCAGATATTTTTATCTGCTTGCTTGATAACTCTGGGGCTGGGTGTTTGGACTGGGAGGCAAAGTGTGCAAGATCTTAAAGTTAAGGTGCTTTTATGTAAGCTGTACTGGGCCCTCTGAGCCTGTATGTCAGAAGTCCATGCCCAGTGTCCCTCATTTGGGAGTGGGTGTGCTGGCCTTCACAGAACTGATGAAACACTGAGCTGCCTGCGGGTGACCAGTGGTGAAGCAAAAGCATCACTTTGTGTTCACTTGTTTGCAATGAGGCCTCCGAAGGACAAAGGAAAGGATGATTTTTCCCTAAATAAGCCTTAGTCTGAATGGGGTCGTGTCTCTGTTCTTCAGATCCTACAGTACGACATGTGGAACGTCATCCCTACTGACCTGTGGGACTGGAATTCCCTGAAGGAGAAGATTGCCAAGTGAGTCAAGTGCCCCTAACCCTAGGGGACATTGCTCTGTTGGTTGATGCTCCACTCGAGGTCAGACCGACCACCAGATTTGGGGCCAGGAAGGAATTTTACCCCATGGTCAGATTGGTATGGACTGAGGGGGTGGCTTGCCTTCCTCTGTTGTGGGGTCCGTGGCCCCATACCTGGGATCTTGAGCAAATATTAACATTTTATAGAAGCAGGACATTGGCTGCTGTCATTCCTCAGCTCCACCTGTGGCAGGTTCAGGTGCTGTATCTAGGCTGACAGTAATTTTATAAAAAGGTTAGTTTATGGTTTGTCTGGAATGGTTTGGATAGGGCTGATCCTGCTTCAGGCAGGGGGAGGGACTGGATGGCCTCCGGAGGTCCCTTCCAGCCCCACTTCTCTGATTCTACATCTGATAGTGCCAGAGACAAACGCTAAGAAGTGTGCCCTCCTTTAGGAAAATGGCTGTGTAAAAATGTAGCCAACTCCACAGATGTGTGCTTTAATGACTCATTTTTGCTGTCTTTTACTCTTGCTTGCCATGCAGAGCCAGAAGCAGCAAAGTGACCTGGATGCTGATGCTGGGTCACCAGCTGAATTGTTCAAGTTTCAGTTACTTACGTTTCTGGATATGTGGTAACACACCCAGTGGAAGTTGCTTAGGCTGAGTGCAGGAGTGGAGACAGGGTTCACTGGACTGATTATTCAGCAAGAACAGCAGCCATCAACTCCCTGCAGAGTTTTTCCAGAGAGGATGGAGCTGGACTGTTCTCCGTGGTGGCAGATGACAGACGGAGCAATGGGCTCCAGTTATAGCAGGGGAGGTTTAGGTTGGATATTAGGAAAAACTTTCTCACAAGGAGGGTGATGAAGCACTGGAAAAGGTTCCCCAGAGGGGTGGTGGCATCTCCATCCTTGGAGGTGTTTAAGACCTGGGTAAACAAAGTCCTAGCTGGGATAATGTAGTCAGGGCTGGTCCTGCTTTGAGCAGAGGGTTGAACATGATGCGACCTCCTGAGCTCCCTTCCAACCCTCATTCTCTGCGATTTTAACAGCTAAGCTGTGAGCATTGTGAGTAGCAATGTCATAGAGAAGCAGTGTGAAGCTTTCTGGTTTTTTAAATGCCATTGGAAGGGGTTTAATATCTAGGTTTGTCCCCAGTGAATCTTTCCACTTAGTACCTCATTGCACTAGGCACTTATTGGTTGTCAGAAGGCTACACATTTTTGGAGGGTGTCTGTCAGTCAGTCCTAGTCAGCCAGTGAACAATGGAAATCATTTTCCATGTGCACTGATGACGAGGAAGGGTGCAGGAGAATCCTTGCCCTCCATCGAAGCTGACCGCGTGAAGGAACACCTTGACAGGCTGGGCACCTTCAAGTCAGCCGGCCCTGACGGTTTACACCCAAGGGTACTCAAGGAGCTGGCAAGCATCATAGCTCAGCCTCTGGCATGGATCTTTGAGAGCTCCTGGTGCTCTGGTGAAGTGCCTGAAGATTGGAAGAGGGCCAATGTCATGCCTATCTTCAAGAAAGGGAGGAAAGTAGATCCAGCAAACTACAAGTCCATCAGCCTGACCTCTATCTTGGGGAAGGTCTTGGAAAAGATTATCAAAGAGGCCATCCTTAACAGGCTAGCTGACAGCAATATCCTGAAGGATACCCAGCATGGGTTTGTTGCGGGTAGGTCTTGCTTGACCAATCTTATTTCCTTTTACGACCAGGTGACCTATCACCTGGACAAGGGGGAAGAGATTGATGTCATATATCTTGACTTCAAAAAAGCCTTTGACCTGGTATCCCATGATCACCTCTTGGCAAAACTGGCTGACTGCGGCCTTGACCTCACCACGATCCTCTGGTTGGGGAGTTGGCTCTGTGGTAGGACCCAGAGGGTGGTGGTTGATGGAAGTCAATGGTCATGGTGTGCAGTCACCAGTGGGGTCCCTCAAGGCTCTGTCCAAGGGCCCTTACTGTTTAACATCTTCATCAGTGATGTGGACATTGGTGTCAGAAGCGGGCTGGCCAAGTTTGCCGACGACACCAAACTTGGGGGTAAAGCGTCCACACCTGAGGACAGGAGGGTGATCTAGGCAGATCTTGACAGGCTCATGAAACAGGAGGATGAGAATCTGATGGTGTTCAACACTGAAAAATGCAAGGTTCTCCACCTTGGGAGGAAAAACCTGCAGTATCCTTATAGGCTCGGCAGTGCTATGCTGGCTAGCACTATGGAAGAAAGGGACTTGGGGGTCATGATTGACCACGAGATGAACATGAGCCTGCAATGAGATGCTGCAGCTAGTAAAGCGAGCAAAACGCTGGCTTGCATCCATAGATGCTTCTCAAGCAAATCCCGGGACGTCATTCTCCCCTTGTACTCGGCCTTGGTGAGGCTGCAGCTGGAGTACTGCATCCAGTTTTGGGCTCTGCATTATAAAAGGATGTGGAGAAGCTTGAGAGACTGCAGAGGAGAGCCACGCGCATGATCAGAGGTCAGGAAAACAGACATTATGATGAGAGGCCGAGAGCCATGGGACTCTTTAGCCTAGAAAAGCGCAGGCTTGGGGGTGATCTGGTAGCCACCTATAAGTTTATCAGGGGTGCACATCAGGATCTGGGGGAATGTCTGTTCACCAGAGCGCCCCAAGGGATGACAAGGTCAAATGGTCACAAACTCAAATCGGCCACGACCGATTCATGCTGAACATAAGGAAGAACTTCTTTACTGTCCAAGCCCCCAAGGTTTGGAATAGACTGCTGCCAGAGGCGGTTCAAGCACCCACTTTGAACCCCTTCAAGACACATTTGGATGCTTATCTTGTTGGGATCCTATGATCCCTGCTGACTTCCTGCCCCTGGGGCAGGGGGCTGGACTCGATGATCACCCAGGGTCCCTTCCAGCCCGAATGTCTATGAAATCTATGAAGTCATCTTTTCACGCAGTGCTTGACTCTAAATACATTGTTAGCTTTCGCCATGCTGAGAAGCATCCTCCAAAGTGGGACACAGGCATAAATGGAAGTGGATGAATTTCTCTCTGATGTTATGCCATCTCTGGAGAGAGCACTTGTGTCTGTGCTGAGCTGTTTCTGTGTCTAGGCAGTGTGAGATGTTTCGAGTCAGGCAGTTGAGGACTCAGGGAGGTGAGACTTCAGGGTGACTCAGTGGCGGTTTAAAAGACTTCCTTCAGCTCCTGATTTTGAGCCCTCAGTGCCCCTTTCCAAGGGGAATCTCTCTCTGATCCTGGTGACTCTCTCTGGTATGGCTGGGGCTCTAACCCCTGACTGTCCTTCCCTGTCTTTGTCAGGTATGGTGTTAGGAACAGCCTCCTCCTTTCTCCAATGCCAACTGCTTCCACGGCTCAGATTTTGGGCAATAATGAATCCATCGAGCCCTATACCAGTAACATCTACACACGCCGAGTCCTCTCAGGAGAGTTTCAGGTGAGAAGGCTGGGATCGGGGTGGTAAATGATTTGGTGTTTGGTCAAAAAGACTGGTGGTGTTGCATTATGGTATTGAAGGTATTATATCTCCTTTTCCCCTGCAAAACGGAAGATGCATAGCCAGGAAGTGTATGTACAGAGCTGTAGCCGGGAACTTGTGCCTGTCCTGGACTAGGCTAAATTTGTAGTAATTACAAGTACAAAGAGTGCCAGTTCTGTGGGAGAAGACTAATCAGTACCACTGTGGGGTTGGTTGTTAAATGGAGTACGAAGGAAGAGCACCCCAGTTTGGGGGGCAGTTTAGTGGCTGCAGGGCTGGCATGAAGAGTGGAAGTGCCATGAGAGAGGTTCACTTCTGTGCAGGGTTGATCAAATCATACCAACGGGTGATGAGATCAGCATACATGTGTCATGGTGAGGAGGTGGGACAATGACCAAGCAAGGAGCAGGACAGGCCAGTTCCATAGCATGTCAAGGCTCCATCACTATCTGGAGCCAGGGACTGCGTGGGTGGGTCTGTCTCTTGCATGGGGGGTGGTGCCTGCTGTCTGGGAGAGCAGGCAAATTGAAGGTCTAGTCCTGCCCTTCCATGTAAGTCTTTTGACCTGGACTCTCTTGCAGATTGTGAATCCACACTTGCTAAAAGACCTGACAGAGAGGGGCCTCTGGAACGAGGAGATGAAAAACCAAATCATCGCTCACAACGGCTCCATTCAGGTAGGCCAGAGGACTTGCGTTATGTGAGCAGCAAGGCAGGCATCTCCCAGCAGCCTGTGCATAAATTGGGGGAGGACAGCATGACCAGCCTTGGCCCTGGGGTGCATTTCTCAGCTTTTCTGCAGAAGGAAGAGCTGCAGTGTCACTTGGTGATAATTTGGAGCCTCTCCTTGAGGAACACGAGAGGATTCTGGCCTCCGCCGGCTGGTGATGCTGGGGTCTTTTGTGAAAGTGTGCAATGGAGACTTCCACCACACACACGTTTCCACCACTTCCAAATAAGAGGGGTAGAAGATGACTTTCCTCTTCTGTGCAGTGCCAGAGCATGCTTGGGGCTCTGCTCATCTCAGAGTATGCAGGGGGAAACCAGTGCCCCGAGCGGCTATAAAGCAAGAGCCTACTCCTCTGGTGAAGGGAACTGCAGGGCCCAAGTATTGTTGGAAATGTCTCTTTCTCTGTACATAACCTGCTTTTATAGAGTCCGGTTGATGGAAATCTTCCCATTTTGCCCCGAGCTTGGCTGGTCCTGCCTAGCCCAGCCTCCTTATTCTCATTGGGTCAGGGGTTCTTGCCTTTGAGACCTGGCTAAATAGTGCCTTCTCTCAAAAGTCCCTTAGAAAGGAAACAGTCTGGTTTCAGCTGGTAAGGGAGCCTGTTGTTAAGGGTTACCTAGGGTAGTGTTGGGTGTGACTAGTTCTAGTGAGGGTGCCTTAGTGTTACAGGGGCTGTAGCCTGCTAACCATTTCTATCCCTTTCAGAATATCCCAGAGATCCCCGTGGACTTGAAGCAGCTCTATAAAACTGTGTGGGAAATCTCCCAGAAAACCATCCTTAAGATGGCAGCCGACCGTGGAGCGTTCATCGACCAGAGCCAGTCCCTCAACATCCACATTGCGGAGCCCAACTACGGCAAGCTCACCAGCATGCACTTTTATGGCTGGAAGCAGGTACGTGGAGCACGCTGCCAGCCGCCAACCCATGGGTTTTGCTAGGTCAGTGCAGGGCTCGCCTTGTTTTTTTGGATTTAGACAGACCCCTTTCTGCTTCTTTGCAGATTCTCTCTGCTTCTGAAGGGAGAAGCTGGGTGTGTTTCTAGCATTGTTCCCTTCTGTGGATCCTCTCCAGTGCTGAGGGGTGGGCGCAGAGTGCAGGGATGTGTAGGGGAAGTGCTCTGCAGCCAGAATTTGGCCCCATCCTGTTTAGAGGTGCACCGATATATTAGTCGCATATCGGACCGGCACCGATAGAAGGAAAATTATTATTATTGGCAATCAGCGTTTTTTGGTGTAGCCATTAATGTCACCGATTAAATGCCATGTGCATGCGCACAGCCGCAGCATGCATGTGGTCAGGAATGCAGCCTGGCAGCTTGGAAAGCAGTGTCCAGCTGGTAAGTCTATTGGGGGGAAGGTGGGGGGTGCAGGTTGAGGCCCCCATGATGGGGTGGGATTTGGGCAGGGGCAGGTGCTGCCCAGCCAGGGTGGTGAATGTGACCTCCGGGTGGGGCATGGGGTGGAGCTGTGGGTAGCTTGTCTGATGGGGTGAGGAGGGAGCTATGCACAACCCTGAAGGAAGCATGGACAGCATGTGCCTCGCTGGATTTGTGCGCGGGGCAAGGGCAGGGGGCTGCGCTGGCCTCTTCCTGACTGCATAGAGAGGCAGGGGGCTGCTGGGCCAGGGCTGTGCTTGGGGCAGGCGGGAGTGGGGTGGGTGGCTGCGGTGCTGGGAGTGGTGGCTACGGCAAATTTTGGGGTGGCTGTAGCTCACTCCGTAGCCACCTCTCCCAGCACCACCACTGCCTGCCCAGCCCCGACCCAGCCCCACCCTGCCAGAAAGAGGTCAGCACAGCCCCCGGCCCTGAGCTTGCAGTGCATAGCCCACCCTCGCCCTGCACACACATCTGGGAGACGCATGCTCCCTTGCCTCCCCTGGGGGTGTGTGCAGTGGTGGGGAGCTGTCCCCCCTTCACAGCCCCCCCATGTCCCCTGGATGAGCTGCCCATGGCTCTGCCCTGCGCCCCATCCTGGGGTTGCATTCACCGCCTTGGCTGGGCAGTGCCTACCCTGCCTCACTCCCTCCCTCACTGCGGGGGCCTCAAGCTGCCCCCACGCTTCTTCCCCCCCAAGGGCTTATCAGCCAGATGCTGCTCTCCAAGCTACCAGGCTGCATATCGGATCGATTTCGGTTGGATAATAATCGTCCATCGGTATCAGCCAAAAACATTTTTATCGGTGCACCCCTCATCCTGATGTCTTGAGCCACAGCAGGTTTTAAAGGTCCGACTCACGCATTTGCTTTGCAGGGCCTGAAGACCGGCATGTACTACTTAAGGACGAAGCCGGCTGCCAACCCCATCCAGTTCACCCTCAACAAGGAGAAGCTCAAAGAGAAAGAGAAGACCTCCAGAGAAGAGGAGGAGAAGGAGAGGAACAAAGCTGCCATGGTGTGCTCGCTGGAGAACCGAGACGAGTGCATGATGTGCGGCTCCTAAAAGGCCAGCCATGTGGGGCCAGCAAGTTGCTCCCTTTGGCTTACTTTCTCCTAGGATAGATAGGTCTAGCTTTACTCTGAGGTGGAGCATCTTGCTGGAGCTGTGGCTGGAGGTGGTCAGGGAGGAGTGTGCTGTTGCTTGCCCCTGCCTGCAGGGTGCACATGAAGTTTGTCTATCGCTTTTGCAGCTGGGTATCCCAGGAACCTAGTGCTCTTACACGGTCTCGCCTTTTCCGCTCTAGCTAGGATTGTCCTCAGCAGACAGAAAACGTGTCACTGCCTGCTCCCTTCCAGGTCAGTGCTGTGGACTTCAGATAGTTGTTCTGGTTTTCCTGGAGTTCTTGTTACTGTGCTTTTGGTAGGGGAGCAGATCCTGACGGGTGAACTTCCTTTGCTGCAGTAAAGCGACAGCGAGGGAAATAGCCTAGCTTGGGTATATTCCCTGCTTGGTGCTCTCTCTGCCTTGGTGAAAGGGTTATTCTGTCAGGCTGTGGAAGGATGGAGGAGCGAGACAGGGTGCAGACGGGCGAGGTGGATGAGCTGCCTGCAGACTTCACCAGCCCCTTCCAGCCTGACAGAGCTCTGCACTTGCAGAGGTCACCCCCCCACCCCACCAGGAAACAGCAAGGCTGTGACTTCGTGTCTAGGTCTGTATCCAGACCCGGCTTTACTGGGCTGTTTCCTTGAAACTAGCTTATACGTTCTGGACTCACAAACCTTTCTGGCTCACGCCCTCCATCTGCTTCGAGAGCTGAGCCTGTCTGCCTAGGACAGCGGCTCTATCTTTTCTGAACTGTTTTTACCTTCTCGTATCCTGAACTCCTCTCGCTGATATAGCTGGACTCCCAGTTCTCAACTATTTATTGACTCCATGTACCACACACATAATTAACCCTTTCAACCAGCTGATGACAATAAAGTCTAGAGTGTAAATGGATGGTGCCCTATGTCTGCAACATCTGATGGATAAAATACACTGTAGGGAAGGCAAAAGAATGGTCTGTCCGGTCCCTCTTCACATGGTGGTAGCATGGCAGGATGTGGCTCGGGATTTCCCATGGTGCCTGGGAGAGATGCACACGCAGCACAGGACAGGGATTTGGTCTCAAAGAGCCAGTTCTGCAGCCCTGAAGGGGATGCCTTGTACAGCCATGTCCGGCAGCAGAGCTCAGTGGCGAATCCCCGATGCTTGCAGGCAGGGAGCCCAGCTGAGTTCAGAAGGGGGTTGTATTTTGACATCATTTTGAAGAGTGGGCTTGAGTAGGAGAGAGAAGCTGGGGGTGAGGAGGAGGAGGTGGATAGGAAATTCAAGTGTGATGGGAACAGCCTAAGCTCACGTGGGGATGTGGGTGTGTGTCACTAGCTGGGAACAGTCGGCGGTCACATGTACGTGTGAAGTAGGAGTTGAACCTGGATTTTCAAAGTGCTGTCCGGCACTTGGCCAAGGACCTCCTTCCCTGCCCTGCAGAGAGTGTGCCAGCTCACGCAGGATTACAGAAAATGTGGGTGGGAAGAGATGTCACATCTGGTCCAACCTCCTGCTCGAAGCAGGACCAGCCCCAACCGCATCATCCCAGCCAAGACTGGCTACCTGGGTCTTCAAAACCTCCAAGGATGGAAATGCCACCACCTCTCTGGGGAGCCTGTTCCAGCGCTTCACCAGCCTCCCAATGAAGGAGTTTTTCCTAATCTCCAACCTCAACTTCCCTCGCTGCAGTTTGAGCCCATTGCTCCTTGTCCTGTCATCTGCCCCCACTGAGAACAGCCCAGCTCTGTCCTCTTTGCAACCCCCCACAAGGAAGTTGAAGGCTGCTATCAAATCCCCCCTCGGTCTTCTCCAGACTAAATCAGCCCAGTTCCCTTAATTTCTCCTCACAAGTCCTATCCCCCAGGACCCCAGACCATTTTCCTCTCCCCCCACTGGACTCCAGTGTGTCCACATCCTTTCTGTAGTGGGGAGCCCAGAACTGGACACAGGACTCCAGATGGGCACAGTACTTAGCTGGAGCCTTTGGTGCAACAGGAAAGCATGGTGTTTGCAAAGGGAAGGGGGGTCTGGGAGCCAGGGCTGGGCTGCGGGGGAGGATGTGGGCTGGAGGCAAAGAGCAGAGGAGCAACTGCAGGCATGATGGAGACTAGCAGGTGCGAACAGTGCGGAGGTTTGTGGCTGCAGGTCATGGCTGCCCTCTGCTCAGCTCGGCCTTGGCTGCAGTCCAGCCTTATCTCCTTCAAACTTAGCCTGGGTCAGCTCTCGGGCTGCAGTAGTCCTGGGGGCAGATAAGCCTCCTCCGTGGCCTGGCCCTCTTCCAAGGCAGTCCATCCCTGCCTGTCCCTCTGCCTGGACTCCTTTGTTCTCGGTGGAGTGGAAGGCAGCTGGGTGCGGGCTCTGCTCCGCACCAAAGGTCCCGTTTATCTGGTGCCTCTGCCCAAACCACAGGAGTGGTTGTGCGGGGGCTGAACACACCCTGCTTGCTTTCACACGCACCATGTGTTTGGGAGAGGAAGGAGGTGGAAACATCTTTGCTGGGGGGAGGTCACTGGATGCTGTGGGATGAGGAGGATGCTGGTGTATCACACTATAGAAGAGAAGTTCGGAGCAGCCAGCCCCAACCCTCGCTTTTCCTGCGTCCCCAGCCCACCGCAGAGGGGCACCTTAATCCCTGGTTAGCAAGTGAATATCTCAGGTCTCTTCCACTTTTCCCTCCTGCATCGCAGACCTGACGGGAGGGATGGAGCATGCCATCCTCCCAGCGCTGGGCCATGCTGAGGGCCTTCCCAGGATGTGGATTCCCAAAGTTATATTTGGGCCTCCTGCTTCCCGGGCGAGTCCCATAACCAGGAGGGGCATAGACCACCTTCCTCCCAGGGAAGGGTGCCAGTCCTCCAGCTCCAAAGGGATGCCTCGTGCAGCTGCCTCCAGGAGCCCTGTTGCACCTCAGCCCCGAACTCCAGGAGTCGTGGGGTGGATTTCATCCTCGTGCCTTGTCTGTGGTTAGCGAGCTGCTCTGAATCCTGTTTCCAAGTGCCCAGCTTTTGCTCCCTCCTTCCCTCTACAGCAAGCTCAGGCAGCAAACATGGAGTGAAGGTCTCTGCCCCCTGAGCCCTATCCTGTGGCGCTGGCGATAGGGGCAATCCGTAGAACTAGACCCCATTGTGGATCAGGGCTCGGAGTGGAGGAAAACTTAGGCTGTAGCTCGCTGAGAAGGATCTGGGGCCTCTGGCTGTTGTCAGCCCTGGCCATTTGCAAGGGGCCTTGGCCAAACTAGGTCTGTGGCTAAGCAGGAGGCCCCAAAATCTGTTTCTGGAAGACCAGAGCAAGTTTTTGCAGGTGTGACAACCAGCTTGGTCAGCAAAGGAAAGCCATCAACATGTCCAGCTAAACCAGTGCTGGGATCCAATTAAGCAGAGCACGAGGTCTAAAAAGAGACCCTATAAAGGCAGACCATACATTCACTAATCCAAGGATACTATATCGTAGTTTTAGTTTATGGTAATTGATGCAATCAAATGGATTAGAGGCTGTTTTGCTACAGTAGGTATTTTTTTGTTAAAATTCCTAGATAAGTGGGAAAAATAAAGCAGCCTTGTTTGCGGAAAGCCGTGCATTTTTGGGGAAGAGGAAAACTGGAGTGGGGCAAGAAGTATCCCCTCATGGGGAAGGGAGGAGATGAACATTTCTTCCTTCTAAAAATGTAACTTCCACAGAAACATAGAGCGCGTCTACATGTGTGTTAGTGCTCATTAAATCTAGTACCTCCATTGTGAGGGACTAAGAAAATGCACGTTATCCTGTCTTCATGGGCATTAACTAAAAAGCACCAGGAAGAGCGCACACCAACTGCAGATGCTTCCTCAGCCTGTCGAAGGGTATTTGTACCCGAAAGCTTCCTAAGAGGAATTTTCCCAACTATTTAAGCTGGTCTAATAAAAGATATCGGATTCACCCAAAGAACCTTGTCAGTTTTTAAGTGACACTTAATTGTCCATCAGCCTATTTTAATGTGCATTAACTAAATAGCACAGGTTTTTAGTGATGCTATAATGTGCATTAAAATGGGCTAATGCACATTAAAGTGCACGTGTAGATGCACCCATAGATCCCAGCCTCAGGAAAACTGGTTCAAACTGGTTCCAAAAGTTTCAGCGAGACAAAGGGATTTAAATAAAGCCAACCAGAGGGGATTTATTAGAATATTTGAATACATTATTATAATAATAACAATAATAATAATGACATAACCATGTACTGTTAATATAATAATAGTATAACCATACATTATTAATATAATGATATATAAAACCCTATATTATTAATCTAATAGTATTATAACCATATATTATTAATATAATAGTAGTATTATTATAACCATATATTATTAATACAATAAGTAGAACAATAAGGAAAAGATAGCCATTTGGAGAGCTCAGCAGTTTGAAGAAGACTTGCTGCCAGTCCTCCCTCATCTTGAGTCTCCCAGCCGGGGTAGAGGAGAAGCGATGTGCTGGGAAGCCAGATAGACTTTGGGATAAGTGTTTGCTTTCGTGTTTTAAAAGGAAGCAGCTAAAAGCTCGGCCAGCGGGCCTGTTTCTGCCTCTTATCGGTCTCCAACTTGCAAGGTGACCCATAGTCCAGGTAACGCGGTGGATCACTGAATCAACACGATGCCAAAAAAGAAAGCGAATGCAATGTTGAATGTGGGTGGCATTAACAGGAGTCTAGTACCTAAGACACAGGAGGGGACACAGTGCCACCACTCGGCACCGCCTAAGTCTCAGCAGGAGCCCGGCGTGCACGTGTGCGCTCTGCATTGCAAGAACATGCAGAGGAACTGGAGAGGGTCCCGAGGCGGGTGACAGGTGCTCGGCCATAGGAGGGCAGGTGGCAGGAATGTGACCTGTTTAGTTGGGAGATGAAGGGGGCATTTGAAGACTTGAAATATTGCCATGAAGAGGGGGAGCAACCGCTCTGCTTTGCTGCAAGGGGCAGGATGCGTTGAAAAGGCAGCACGGCCGATTTTGAGGAAAGCTTCCCAGCTCGGAGCAGCCGGCCGATGAGCATTGCTCTGACAGGAATGGCCAGATGGGCATCTGCTTGGGGAAGGTCGGGAGCAGCACATCTGGCGTCATGCTGGCAGCTGGATTGGATGACCCCGGCCGTCCAGGGGGGCTGTGATTAGATCTGCGGCCCCTTCTCCCCCAGACAGCCCTGCATCCCCCCTGCCACAGTTGGACGCAGCTCCAGCTTAACAAGGTGGGTTTGGACCCTGCTGCGCTGACAGCTGGACCCCTGCTCCTAATTCCCAGCCTAAATTGATCCCTGGCCCAAACCTGGGAAGGAAGCTTTCCTGAAATGATCCTATATTTATCCCCATTCGTCCTGCCAGAGTTGGCTGTCAGCTCGCAGGGCTCTCCTCCCTCCCAGCCTGGGGATAGCAGTCATTGCCGTGCAAGGTCAAATGAGCCAAGCTCTCTGTCTCATGTCACCCAGTCAGGTCGCCGTTCCTCAGGTATCCCGAAAACGCCTTGGTGTGTCTGTTCAGAAACACCTGTCGTTGCTCCGCAGCTCTGTGATCTCCTTACGTGTTTTTGGCAGGTGCTGGTAGCTGGGGATACACAACTAAGTGGAGCTGCTATTTTTAATGTGTTATTTTTTAGAGTTGGTTTGGGCAGGAGAGGAAGGGATTTCTGCTCTGTGCATCAGGCAGGTTTTAAGCTGGGACTCAAACCTGCAGGGTCCTGGATAGAGGGTCTTGCCCCTCTGCTCAGGGTCAGACCAACACTGCATTGGGGTTTCTGTACCAGCCCCATTGCTCTAGGTTTTGCTGACTTTTCTGTGCCCTCTGAGCATTGCAGTGAAAAAACATTCAGATAAGCAGTAATTTTCTTCATGACATTGAGTCTAAGGAGCAGATCCTAGGGTTTTTTTTAATCAACAAAGCATTTTTGCACAGGAGGGAGCATAGGAGGCAAATTGCACAGCGTGATATAATTATATCACGTCTTTGGCACATTGCTGCAGTTGCTGTACAGAGCAGCGAGCTATAGAAAGCAAATGGTGCCTCCTTGATTTCCAACGCAGGGGCTGTGTCTACACGAGACGCTTTACTGTGTAGTAGACTAATCTACTGTGCAGCAAAGTGTCCCCACCTCACGTGTAGGTGCTTACTGCACAGTATATTAATCTGCTGCACAGTAAATTTACTACCTGCATATGCAGATTTACTGTGCAGTAAAGCCAAATAGCATTAATTGCACGTGCAGACACACCCCATGTAAACCCACCTGCAACCTGAAACACAGCCCTCCAGAGAGTGCAATCGTGCTCGTTAGCAATACCATGTTTCCTGGACCCATTGCTGACCACGCGGTTCTGCATTAGTTTAATTGTCGTGATACTTAGCATTGATGTAACACGTCTCATCTTCAGCAATGTGAGAAAGGCGAGATGTAGGAGGAAACGTTGAGAGCACTGGGTATGTTTAGTTTAGGGGAGAGGTGATTAAGTGGGGATTTGATAGCGAACTTCAAATAGCTGGAAGGCGGCTGTAAAGAAGAGGGACAGCAACGGCTCTCCCTTGCTGCAGAGGACTGGACAGAAAGCCCATGGCTTTAAATGGCAGGAAGGTAGATTTAGTTTAGACCTCAGGACAAACTTTCTGGCTCTTAGGACCATAGGGCAGTGGAGCAGACTGCCCAGGGGAGCTGTGGGATCTGCTTTGGAGGGTTTCAAAGAGAGGGTGGAAATGCATTTGGCAGGGCAGGTGTAGCAGTAGCATCCTTTGACGGGCTGCGGTGAACTGCACTGATGGCAGTGGGGCTACATGGATCTGTACCTGCCGAGAGGCCAAAATATTTAGACATCACATTGAACTGGGATTTAGGTCTTCATATTCATGGACTTAAACCTGGGCTTTGAGTGTTGACTGCTCCTGTTATTTGCTGTGATGGCTATTCTGCAACATGACTTTGGGATTTGGGTGCATGTTGCTCTAGGGAAAAGGGCAGAGCAGCGAAGACGTCTCACGACAGATCCAGTGGTGCGAGCTGGGGGGTGCCCCATGGGCATCCCAGCTCCAAGTCACAGCGAAGCAGGGCTAGCAGGGCCCTGAGGAGATCACATCTGGCTCCTGGCAAGTTCAATCCTGCCTAAACTATCCCAGCCACAAACACTTCTAGTGATGGCGATGCTACAGCCTCTGGAGTTGATATGTTATGGACCGGGTCAGACCCTAGCCCCGTGTCATGCCCAGTCCCTTGTGTCACCATGGCTGGAAGGGAGTAGATTGGGGCTGACCAGGTTTTTCCCCTCCCTGTTCCTCTCCCACTTGCAGTCTCCAGCATTTAAGGTCAAGGACGTTCTGATTCAGCATTGCAAAATTCTTCCTAATTTCCAGCTGAAATTTGCCTTGCTTTGATTTAAGACCATTACTACTTGTCCTCTCCCCTGCAGCCACGGAGAACAGAATTGCCAAGAAGGCCACCAGCATCCTGGGCTGCATGGGTAGGAGCGTTGCCAGCAGATGGAGGGCAGTGATCCTTCCCCTCTATTCAGCACTGGGGAGGCCACATCTGGAGTCCTGTATCCAGCTGTGCGCCCCCCACTACAGAAAGGATGTGGATGCATTGGAGAGAGTCCAGTGGAGGGCAATGAAAATGGTTGGGGGGCTGGGGGACAGGACTGGTGAGAAGCAGCTGAGGGAATTGGTCTTATTTAGTCTGCAGAAGAGAAGACCGAGGGGGATTGCATAGCAGCCTTCAACTCTGTAAGGGGGTTGCAAAGAGGATGGAGCTGGACTGGTCTCAGTGGAGCAGATGACAGGACAAGGAGCAATGGGCTCAAGCTGCAGCAAGGGAAGTTGAGGTTGGATATTAGGAAAAAACTTTCTCACCAGGAGGGTGGTGAAGCACTGGAGCAGGTTACCCAGAGAGGTGGTGGAGTCTCCATCCTTGGAGGTGTTTAAGCCCCGGTTCAACAAAGCCTTGGCTGGGATGGTGAAATTGGGGCTGGTCCTGCTTGGAGCAGGGGGTTGGACTAGTTGTGACCTCCTGAAGTCCCTTCAGGCCTCATTTTCTATGATCCTATGCATAGTGAGCCATGTTCCCCTCTATAGCCATTCTTCAGGTATTTGAAGGGTGTATCAACCCCCCTGTGCTTGAACGTCTCTCCCAGTCAATGCAATAAAAGATAGCCCTGGAAGACCCTTGCCTCTATCAAATCCCTTGAGAAAAGACAGCTAAGATTTCATAGATTTCCAGCCCTAATGTTTTTGAAATCTTTGTCGTCTCTTCTCCAGACTGAGTAATCCCAGTTCTTCCATCTTTTCTTTGCAATGGATTGTTATGGCCAGGGAGCCTGGTCGTGCCAGAAACCCATGTGCCTTCACTATACTACCTTGCTTAGCCGTGCAGGCTCTTGCGCATGTCTGCCCTTCACCAGAGGTAACTACGATCCTAGCTTTGTAGAAGAAGACCTGCCCAGACCTCAGCTCATGGCTCAGCTTCCCATATCCAGCATTGGTGGCTTGTGTTTCCATGCCCCTGCTTGCAGCGGGTTACGAAAGACGGAGCAATTAGACAAAGTGGAGCCGGTCGCGGTGCAGAGCCCCCAGCTAGAGAGAGGCAGCCAGGCGTTTGCAGCAGCGGAGATCCCCGGACAGAAAGGGAGCCCCGCGGTGACCTAAAGGGAGGCTGACATTATGTCCTCTCTGGTAGCTCTTTTTGGAAGAAGTTGTTCATACTTCCCTGTGGCCGGTGGGACTTTCCCACTCCTGCCTATGGAGCTCGGCTGGGATTTGAATCGACTCCCAGGTTTCCGGCAGACCCAGCAAAACTCTCTCCCTGCTCAAACTGACCTCAATGCTTGACTTAGAGGGGCCTTCTCCCCCCGGGCAAGATCAGTCCTGCTCTTTTCCACCTTTAAACAAGAGACATCCCGAGGCTGGAGTGAACTGAATTCAGGGACAGGATACAAGGTGTTATCACGATCGCAGCAAGGAGCAGTTAACTCCCACGTCCTCTCCTTGCTCCTTTTCTTTGTTTGCAGCTGGCCTGTCCTTGCAGTTCAGCCTCATTGCATTTTCTCGTTGACCTGGCTTTTTTCTTTTTGCCTAGCGAGAAGCAGAAATGAGGAGCCCAGGCATGCTGGGGACGGGCATGGAGAATGGATCAAGAATAACACGGAGTTACTCCTTCGTGTTCAGAGCTGCTTTTCTGAAGGGGATGAAGACAGACCCTCTTCTCTTGAACAGCTTCAGGAGGTGTTGCCTGACCTCCTTGGTCCTCAGGCCATAGATGATGGGGTTCACAGTGCACGGCACCAGCAGGTAGATCGCGCTTATCAGGTTGTGCATGTCTTGGGAGACAGACTTCCCCACTCGATACACGACTGAGGAGGAGAAATAGGAGAAGAGGATGACTATGAGGTGGGTGCCGCAGGTGTGGAAGGCTTTGTGCCGAATATTCCCAGAGGCCATCTTCAGAGCCGCGTGGGTTATGCGGCTGTAGGACATCAAGAGGAAACCCAGGTCAAAGATGATGGTGATGGACCTCATTGTCAACCCCACAATCTTGTTCCTGGAGACGTCCCCGCACGACAAGCTCATCAGGGCCATGTGCTCGCACGCAAAGTGCTGGATGATGTTGGAGCGGCAGTACCGCACCCGGGAGGCCAGGATCACCACGGGGCTAACGAACGAGACGCTCCTCACCAGGGCAGCGGCAGTCAGCTGGATCAGCAGCTTGTTGGTCATGATATCTGCATAGCGCAGGGGGTTGCACACAGCCACGTACCGGTCCAGAGCCATCATGAGCAGGATGGTGCAGTCTAGCAGGAGGAAGAAGTAGAGGAAGAACATCTGCACCAGGCAGCCCGGCAGGGAGATGCGGCTGACATCGAACAGGAAGCTCAGGAGCATCCTAGGCACGATGGTAGTCGTGCAACAGAGGTTGGTGGCAAGGAGCAAAGCAATGAACAGGTACATGGGGGAGTGGAGGCTCCTCTCGACCTTCACCGTGTAGATGAGGAGGGAGTTGGCTGCAACGATCATCACGTAGAGGCAGAAGAAGGGGATGAAGAGCAGGAACCGGGATTCCTGGAGCCCGGGGAAGCCAAGGAGGTGAAACTCTTGATAGGAGACATTGGCAGAGTCATTGTGGGTCCCTGCTGGCATCCTGGGGCCCGGCAGCCTCTCCTCTAACCACTGGACTGGTCTGGAGGTGAAAAAGACACATGGGGGTCATCTCTCCGTTCATGCCAGCACCTTCCCCGGCCATGAGTGATCTCTTTGCCACGCTGGGCTGGCCCACTGGATGAAACCTATCCTTTTTTGGGGTCCCCGTGCCTAAAGGTGGGGCTACATGCCAAACAATATGACTGGTGGGCTGCAGGGATAACTGGCCCTGGCTCACAAGGCAGAAACTTGGCTCAGGTCAGGCCTGGAGTAGAAGCAGCAGCTGCTTCCCATGTGCATTTGTAGACTGACTAGCCCACCGATTTCCTGCCAGTCCACTTGTGCAGTAGCTGCTTGGGTTGATGTTTGCAACCATAATGTACATGTCAATGTGACTGCACTAGCGCTCACAGGGCTTCAGGTTCATTGCCATATGCCATGGATGTGCCCACTGCAATCAGGACATTGCTGCACTGGTTCTGCCCCGGCCTCTCTTGCTCCCAGGAGCTTGGGCTGAATAGACACTGCTCAGGATTGGGGCAACTGGGGCAGAGAGGTGAGGTTTGCACAAGGCCTCTTGGTATCTGAGCTCATCCAGCCTCTTTTGGGAGCATTGGTTGAAGAGACTAAGGGTCTGCTGTGCTGGGGGTTTTGATCATGTCTGGGGGCCCTAAATGGCCTCCTGCGACTAGCATAGAGTGGGGCCAGGAGCTTTGTGCATGTGGCATCCAGTAGCACGGTCGTGTCTGTTTGTCCAACTCTGGGCACAGGGTCCATGGTGCAGCAGAGGAGGAAGGATAGACCAGTTCATCACAGCCTTTTCCCAGCCTCCTTCCCTGGCTTCCCCCTCTACACGGCCTCCAATATCAGCCTCTGGTCCTCACTGCCTGAGATCCTCTAGATCCAGCCCCTCTGGAGCACTGCCAGATCCCCCCTCCGTTCAGTCCATGATCGGCTCTGAAACAGTCTCCTCTGGGGTTTCTCCCACCTGGCTCCTCACACTCGCACGGTATCTTGTCACTACCCCGTTAGACCCCTCCTTGGCCCTGGTGGCTGCAACAGCTGGACAGGGGTTAGGCAGCTGCTGCCCCAGTCTCGGTCCTACCTCACTGCCCCCATGCTCCCCTCGGTCTGTGTCCTGCTACTGTCTCAATTTGGGACTCGGGGGTGGGGACTGGCTTTTTGCTTCTATGGTCATACAGCGCCTGGTGCAGAGGGGGGTCTTGGTCCATGACCAGGACCCTCTGGATTATATTAATACCAATTCCAATTCATATTTCCAGGGTATTTCCCCCCACAGCAGGAGGAAGCCCAAGGGATTTTGCAAGGAAGCTCACAGAAAACTCGAGCCTGCCTGGGGTGAATCCAATGGACAGCTGTGTGCAGAATCAGACCCTGCCTTAGCAAGGTAATCAGGTCCAAGGTGCATGCTCCTGCTTGGGCTGGAAGTGTCCAAGGCCCTTCTGAACCTCTTCAAATAGTAACTAACCACTGTTAGCCCCAAAGCCAGCCCTGGACCTGGTAGGGACCAAACTGAGTCAGAGATGCTTTGAAAATGAGGGTTGGAGGGGACCTCGGAAGGTCACATCTAGTGCAACCCAGGACCAGCCCCAACTACATCATCCCATCAGTCTGAGTTCATTGGTGCTTCCCCTGTGTTGCCCACTCATCTGGTCCCTCACTCCAAATGCTAAATCCCTGCTTGCTCCCTGTGTCTCCAGCACCCACCCTGTCCCTGTCCAGGCCAAGACCTTTCCTCCCTAGGACACAAGAGGGAAAATCAGGGAAGGGCATTAGGGTCTTGGAGTCTGGAAGCCCCTGTTCAGACCCTGGGTGGAGAGGTCCTGATGGGTCACCTCGTGGCAGCTCTGAACTGGGATATAAAGGATATCCTTGCAGCACCGGTTCTCAGTTCAGCTACATGTCCCCTAATGGCAAGCCTTGACTCGAAGCACGTGGCCGTACTCACCATGGTCAGCTGAGACCCTTTAAGACTGGCACCAGGACGCCGGCACGTGTGAACTGGTGCTGGGATCTCCAAACAGGGGATATTTATTCTGTCTGCTGATGTTTCACCCCAAGGTTTCAGGCTGACCCTGGAGTCCCAGATGCAGCTGAGGTTTTTTTTTTAGAACTAGAGACTTCGGTCTCTAGAGATCAACAAGGCAATGACCTGAATCCAGGCAGTTGGGAGGTGGATAAGCAATAACGAGATATTGCATTAGGGACAACAGACAGAAACTCAAGGGAAGGTGCCAGTCTGTGAGCAAGAGCCAGAAGGAGGAAGAGCCACGTGTGTTTGCATGTGGGATGATGCTGTGGATCATGTCCAGCCCATAAGGCAGTGGGGTGGAGAGAAAGTTTGGCCCCCGTCACAGGGCAGGAGGGGAGAGTGTGGCTGGTGACCTTAAACACGGTCCGATCGGCAGGCCCAGACACCTGACACTTGAGTGCTGTAGGGTGTAGACAAAATGACAACTTCCAGTACGTTAAAAGGAGCAGCTTTCCCCAAACCGCTGGTTTTCCTGAGTATCCCCTGGTCCGTGCTAACTGCCAGCATTCATGCGTCTACCCTACAGCGAGTGATGCCTGAATCGCGGTAATTCGGCCTGGAATGAAAGGGGTGCAATGTGTCTTCACCCTATATGGAAATCCTAGAGCCGTGGAAATCCTAGTCCAATCCCTGTCGGAGGCAGGATCAGGCCTGTCCAAACCAGCCCAGACACATCCATAGGTTAACCTCTTAGCAAACTACACAGTTCACCCTGACATCACACCCCACCCTGCCACAGGAGGGAAAGCAGGGGGACCGCGGTGGCCAATGTCCTGTTGCAAAGGGTGTTAATTTACTCTCAAGACATCCCAGGCAGTGGCTGCGTCCCCCACTATAGAGGAAGGCAAACCCCGCAGTCCATACCAATCTCATGGGGGGGCAGGGGGAAATCTAGGGTTCTCTGACTTTATCTAGGCCCTCTGGGCATTGCAGTGAAAAAACATTCAGATAAGCAGTAATTTTCTCCATGTCATTGAGTCTAAGGAGCAGCTATTAGTTTTTCTTTTTAATCAACAAAGCATTTTTGCACAGGAGTGAGCATAGGAGACAAATTGCACACAGTGATTTAACTATATCACGTCTTTGGCACATTGCTGCAGTTGCTGTAAGAGCAGTGAGCTATGGAAAGCAAATGGTGTCTCCTTGATTTCCAACGCAGGGGCTGTGTCTACACGAGACACTTTACTGTGCAGTAGACTAATCTACTGTGCAGCAAAGCATCACTACCTCACGTGCAGGTGCTTTCTGCACAGTAGATTAGTCTGCTGCACAGTCAATTTATTACCTGCACATGCAGGTAGTGTGCATATGCAGGTAGTAGATTTACTGTGCAGTAAAGCCAAATAGCATTAATTGCATGTGTAGATGCACACAGTATAAAACCACCTGCAAACTGAAACACAACCCTTCAGAGAGTGCATTCATGCTCGTTAACAGCACTGTTTTTGCCTTTTGAGCAGGATGACTGTGGTCAGTGTACAGAGTGCTTCTAATACCACCAAGCCCATGGCCCTTTATCCAGCCCTTTACCCAGGTGCAGTAGACCCTCACCCCAGGAGCCTGTGACCTGAAGAGAGGCCACGATGTGTCAGGAAGCAGCTAGAGCAGGGGTTGCTTCTGGGTGAGGGGGTCCCGTTTGCTGAGCCTGTGTCCTGATCCCTGAGCTGAGGGCTGGGAGGGTCCACTCCACTCCACCCTGCAACTTGCACAGAGCAAAGTGCCTCCTTGGAGGGACTGAGGTCTAAAGTCTGGGTGAGGGTCCTGATACAGTTGTGAACGATGTGGAATCCATGTCTGGAAAAAGACCAACTCTTGTGCACCAGGGTTTAGCCCACTTATGAGGGGTTATGAGTTGCCTCTCACTGGCCAGGCTTGTTACCCTTCCTCTGCCCAGTGCCAGACGCTTGCACCTTCTGGTTCACCTGGTGCTGGTGACTGGGAGCCTGTATGGACTTTGGCGCTGTAGCCCTATACAAAAGCAGCTGTGCCCAGCTGTGCGGACCCTGGGGCTGGCCTACCTTCAGCACAGGCCAGCTGCATGCTGCAGGCCCTGGGAACAGAGACCCAGCAGAGAGGGAAAAAGGGATACTGTAGGGCACGGTTGGGAACTATGGGGTGGAAGGGACCTCCTGCGACAGTGAGCCCAGGCCCCACTGCCACGAACCAGCCCCTTCCTCCATTACTGAAGCTCCATCTTGGCCCATCAGGCTTTTTGCCCTCACCGCTGTTTCAAAGCCTCCCTGCTTGCATGGTTAGAAACATTGCCCTTCCCTGCCTGAACTTGTTCATGGCCCATTTCTACCTATTTTTCCCTGTCCTTTATCTTGATCATCTCTTCTTACCCTTGGTGTTTACCTCCTGCATCTCCCCTGTCTTTATATGTGATGTCCTCCCTCGTGGTGGACCTCATTGTACTAGGTCAACAGGCCAAAGTCCTCTTGCACTCTTTTATTCAGGCGCTTTCCCCTTTTTGGCTTCTCTTTGCCTGTCCTTCTGTGTTTCTGCTCCTGGTCAGGTTCAGTGATGTCTTTTCCCCTCTTCTTTGTCATTAACGCCCTTCTTTAAAGACCGTGAAAGATGCTGGAAAGCTGACAACACAACCAGCCGGTGTGGACGGTACCTGGGTGCAGTCCCCTAGCAAGCGTCTGAGTGGTATGTGGGTGTGGGGATTTATCAGCTTTTGGCCCATGCCTGAAATACATGTGTGACCCCAATGCATGGAGCTGCCATAGAGGAGGGTAAGAGGCCTACTACAGCTGCCTGCTAAAGGATTTGCCTTGGGTCTGTTGAGGGCTTGGGTGCATTTTGCCCCATGGTGAACTTGGGGTTTAGGACCATGGTGGACACGAGTCCCTATTGCCTGCTCCTATGGCATTCCTCTTTTGTAACCAAGGAAAGTCCAGTGTGAAAGGCCCAAATAGTCCTGGCATCTCCCCAAGGGGAAATAGCTTCCTCCCTAGTCCATGAGGCCTCCCCTGGGCAGCGTGGGAGGTGTGTGCGAATCCCCCCAGGTGAGGAAGACCTTGAGCCCAGGTGCCCACATCCGGGACAGCCACTTCTGACAGCATCTGGCTATCATAGTAGGGATGGCTTTCAGCTAGGTTTTAGAGGGAACAATGAGCAAAACCCTCTAGCCACAGGGCTAGCAATCCAGTGGAAGAGGACCCAAAGCAGCAGCTCAGTTCAGGGGACGGGCTGGAGAGGCAGAGGACCACAAATCTGCAGCTCCCCTGTCGCCAACACCAAGTCCAGTAAGGCATCCCCCTGGCGGGACCATATCCCTCCTGCGGTAGGTGACGGTCCTGCATGCAGGTTAAGGACCTATGTGAACGGGTGGATTTGGCTGACCGCTCCTCCCAGCAGATGTCTGGGTAGTTGAGGTCCCCCATAACAACCACGTCCCTAGACCGTACAGCCTCTGAGAGCTGCCTCAAGAACTCCAAGTCAAGCCTTTCCTCTTGGTGCGGTGGTCTGTAGCGGACCCCCACCACCAAGTCCCTTTCCCCTCGACTTCCATGTACCCTAACCCCCAATGTCTCTACTTTCTTCTCCTCTGAGTTAGGGGCTGTGGGTAGGGAGTGAGGGGCACTGGCAGCGCAGGGTGGGCAGGAGCTGCGGGTTGGGAGTGAGGGGCACGGTGGCACTGTGGGGGGCAGGGGCTGCTCATGCACATGTCGGGGTCGGGGCAGCGAGTCCCCATCCCTGTAGGGATGTTACTCAGTTACTAGAGAAACTGGACCTTTTCAGCCTCCGCAAGAGAAGGTTGAGAGGCGACCTTGTGGCTGCCTATAAGTTCATCACGGGGGCGCAGAAGGGAATTGGTGAGGATTTATTCACCAAGGCGCCCCCGGGGGTTACAATAAACAATGGCCACAAGCTAGCAGAGAGCAGATTTAGACGGGACATAAGGAAGAACTTCTTCACAGTTCGAGTGGCCAAGGTCTGGAACGGGCTCCCAAGGGAGGTGGTGCTCTCCCCTACCCTGGGGGTCTTCAAGGGGAGGTTGGATAGGCATCTAGCTGGGGTCATCTAGACCCAGAACTCTTTCCTGCCTATGCAGGGGGTCGGACTCGATGATCTATTGAGGTCCCCTCCGACCCTAACATCTATGAATCTATGGATGGGGAGGGGGAGCAGGAGCTCGGCCAGGTCAGGACACCTGGGTGTGTTGGGGCTCAGGCTCCACGTACTAGTTCAAATGGGCACTGCCAATCCAGCCCAGCATTGGGAGAGGGAGGCCCAGTGGGCAGAGCGTGGTGCAGCTGGGCCCAGATGTCTGGGTTCCCTGGAAAGCAGCTGGGGGTGCTGGTGCCGCCCCCCACATGGCCACGGTGTGGGCCGACTGCCTGGCAGGGATGCAAGTGGTGTGGGGTGAGCAGGGGCTGACACCGAGCTTGTGGTGCCAGAGCCCGACGACCCCTTGGACAGCTCAGGAGAGACCCCTTCCTGGGGAAGGAGCCCCTACATCCTTGTGGAGCTGGAGCCTGGCAGGGAGCGGGCATCTGTTTGGGGGGGGGGGGAAGGTGCTGGAGGAGAAGGCAGCCAGGACCAGGGAGCATGTTGGGGGGGGCTTTGCCCCACTACTGGGAGTCCTGCAGTTACCTGCAGATCAGGGGCTGCCGGGGCAGAGGGGCTCTGGGATCCGGGGCTGGGCTGTGCCAGGGGGTTTGTGCAGCACCGCACTCACACGGGCACGAGCTGTTCTCTGCACCTGCCCAGTCTCCCCGGCCCCAGCGCAGGGGCTGCTCAGGGCTGGGGGTGGCAGGCAGGGGCCCCGCAGCAGCAGGCGGGTCCTGTCCTCACACAGACCCGCTGCTTGCAGACAGGCACCGTTTGGCACCACCTGCCCCGGTGGGGGTTCCCGTCCGGACACAGGACGCGGCTGGGCCACCGCCAGCAGCAGGCTCAGACCAGGCCTCGCCAGGGGGGTGCAGTGGGATGGGGATGCTGCCAGGGGACAGTAGTTGTTTTTGTAATACTAATTCTTATAGCATTGTTTGGGAAGGAAGTGCATTCGGAGCATTGTTTCTGATATATGTAATTATTGTGTTCTTAATGTTTGTGGTATTTCTTAAAGCTGAGCAGTGTTATATGCGTAGCAAAGAATGTTAAAATAAAATTGTGTTGTATGAATTAAGTGTGTAATCATTGTGAAATTGTGCAAGTAGCTAAAAATTTCCCTAGCCAGTGCATCAAACAAATCAGTAAGTTGTGTGGGATCTTCTCTATTCCATAACCCACTAGAGACAAAGGCAAGCCTCAATATAATGAGAATCGAACTGAATTCACTGCATCCAAAATGCAGCAGTACCAGTTTGCTGTCACAGAAGTGAAGCAATCCCAGTCACTGGCAGCCCCAAGAAGGGTCAAATGAGAAATAACCCACCTCAGGAGGTATTCTCTGATTTTGGACATTTGGAGGAGACAGGACCAGCCGTTCTCGAGTTATAAGTGAGCACACAGACACACCATTTTAAATACACAGCAGAAGCTCTTATACTCAAAAGGTCTCTTCACCTGCCCCACTCCCTGCCCCCAAAAAAAGGAAAAAAAAAAGGGAAAAAGGATTGCATTGTCCAAGACAGCATCCAGGGCCAAAGATCAGAGCATTTGGCCTCCTCTACCCATGCCCCTGAAATGAAGATGTTTGGAAGGTGCGAATGGGCTATAGTGCATGGATTTGTGCTATTTCCTCTCCTTCTCCATGGGCCCCTCTGGAGATGGTGCAGGCTCCCTTAAACCTGTGGGATGGAGATGTGGGAGATGTAGCAGCCGGAAGGACTGCAGGAGATGCCCCTTCCCAACACACCTCCCACTGCCGGGTCCCTGCACTGCACCAGCTCTGCTCCCAGCCGTGCCCGGTTGCAGCCCCTTCCCCGCACACGCAAGGTTAAGAGCCCAGGCTCTACGACACTTCTCTCTCCAGGGCTTTGGTCTCCAAGGCTTGCGGGGCCAAGAGAGAAGGAAGATGAGGGTTGAGATCCCTGAGTGCAGGGACCGGTACCCCCGACCCAATGCCCCCCATGCGCCACACCAGCACCTGCCAGCAAGGACTACAGATTTTTTTTTGTTTGTTTTTTGTAAAGAAATGTCTTTGCGTTCAAGCCAAACCAACCAAATGAATTCCAAATCTGCGAGTCATTCAACAACCATAGGTGACCCTGCTACCAACAAACCTCTTCCACCCCCACCTGGAGCTTCAGATGCTTCCAAGTCATTTGGTGGGCCATGGGCTCAGACCAGGACACCCTCACCGGGGAGGGGATGGGGCTGTCCATGCGGAGCCAAGAGCAGCCCTCGGGGCCCCCAGCAAGGCAGCCTCGCAGCGCTGGGGTCTGGCTGCTGCTGCCCCAAGGGCACGTGGACCTGGGAGCCCAGAGCAGCTGGAGAATCCCCCGTCCTCCCAGGTCCCAGGCACGGTGGTGATGAGCCTTCCCTGCTCCCCTGCCCCAAGGCCTGGGCATGGCCTGGCCCCAAGGGCTTCGCCTGACACTTACAGAAGAAGTTAGCAACTGCGCTCATCGTGGCAATGACCAGCAGGACACCAAAAGTGATTCCCATAATCAGCACCCAGTTGGACTCTGGAAGAGGGAAGAGACCTGTGAGCGAGAGGAACCCCCTGGCCTGCCCCCAATGCTGCGTGGGCCCAGTGCCCCCTCCCCATTGGTGCCCCCTCTATCCTGCGACCCCTAATCTCTTCGCTGTTTAGCGGGGGCAGTCAGCCCCTCCCTCCCCGAGCACCACATTTCTTCTCCCTCCCCGTGCGGGCGTCACTCACCCGTCCGGCCCTTGTCCCAGGACACTCTCAGGGCTGCACCCAGGCTCTCGTGCTCCACGCTGCAGGTGTAGTTGTGGTTGCTGCTTGGGTCAATCTCGATGGTGGCCCAGGTCTGGTAGGTCCCGTCTCCGCTGGGAAGGACCCCCGCGCGGTTTGTCTCGGGCTGCACCTCCCCGTTCTTCAGCCACACGACAGCCACGTCTCTGGGGTAGAAGTCATGCACACGGCAGGACAGGGTGGTGCGTCCGTCCTGGGATGGCCTGTCGCTCACCTGTGCCATGGGATGCTCTGGGAGAGAGGAGACACCCGTTAGAGTGACCGCCCCTGTGGGACCCTCAGCACCCCTGCCAGGAGGCTGGGCTGGGCTCTGCACTGGGCCACACAGCCTGGCTCCAGCGCCCATTTGAGGCAGGAGCAGACGGCGTTGGGGTGGGAGCACAGGGACGGTAGACACGGCTGCACTGGGCTCAGGGCTGCAGGAACAGGGTTCGACACAGCTGATCTCTGGTTCTCAGACACGCGGCCAGGGCAGGGACACCACGTGGGCTCTGCCCAGCTGGGAGGCCTGAGCAGGGCAGGGACAGGGGCACCAGGTCCCACACTAGCACTGGGCACTGCAGACACGGGGATGGGGCGGGAATTGACTGGGTAGTGGGGGGTGCCCCAGTCAGTGCTGCCCTGGGCGGTGACACTGGGACTCACTGCTCTGCAGTGCTGCCTCCCCGTGCTGCAGGTACTTCCGCAGCCACTCAATGCAGGTCTCCTCCAGGTAGGATCTTGCATCCTGAAGAAGGGCCTTATCCTTATTCCACCTGCTCTGGGTGCTCTCAGCCTGTGTCGGGGCTGCCACCCAGGTGCGTGTTCTCAGGTCATAGCTGATGAAGTCTTCCCCATCATAGCCAAACAGCATGTGGCCTCCAGTGCTGTTGTGTTCATGGAGCTCACAGCCGTACATGAACTGGAGAGTGTGAGACCCTGAAACACACAGATCAGGGGCCTGGTCAGGGTCACAGCCACAGGGAGCAGGTGCTTGAGGGCTTCCAGGCTGAGCAGGGGCAGAGTCGACCCCAGGGAAGCGGGGGCAGCACGGGACATCTCAGGGGCTCTGGTCCTGGAGAACAAGGCTGAAGGGACACAACTGCAGCCCCCGTGCACCCTGGGAAAGCAGGAACCCAGAGCTGGGGAGGAGGGTGGGAACAGCCCCTGGAAGGGGAGGAAGCGGCAGGTGAAATCAGTCAGGATGAGTCCAGGCTGGAAAGCGGAGAGATGCATCTCCGTGCGGGAGCAGTGCAGTGCTGGGCAGCTTCCCCACAGGGCAGCAAGACCTGGAAGTGGAGCCATACATGAGCTGGAGTGTGTGAGACCCTGAAACACACAGATCCAGGCCCTGGTCGGGGTCACAGCCCCAGGGCTGTGCAGCTGTGTGCTGACCCATGGCAGGACAGAGAACAGCCATTCCCACCACTATTGGGCACACAGGGATTCCCTGCACACATCCGCCCAGGGGCTCCAACTCAGGGGACAAGGGCTGAGCCCCTGCTGCCGGGAGCAGACAGCCTGGGGGGGATCCGTGTAACAGGTGCTGGGCACAGACCAGGAGATCCCACTTACACTGGACGCATGGGAGAGGGAGAAGGCTCCATCCACAGCTGCCTGACCCCCAGGTTGAAGACTGAGCAGGTGTGCATGCCCCTGCCCCTTCCCCTGCCCCAGGCAATAGCAGGGAGGAGCTGGCTGCAGGGACACATGGACCAGACACAAGACAATGCAATGTCCTCCCGGCTCCCCACTCCGAGCTGCTGATGGGCAGGTGCCCCTCCACACCCTCCTCAGTCCCCCTCAATCCCAGGGGCCCCCACAGCCTCCTGCTCACACCTGCCTGCTAACACTCACCACCGGTCTGGTTGTAGCGATACCGCAGGGTGACCAGGTTTGATTGAAATACCCCCTGCCAGCCCTGCAAGCTTCTGGTTTCCCTGTCCCAGAAGTCTGGTCTGACGGCTCTCTGCACCCAGTCTCCGCGCGGCTCCTGTCTCCGTGTCTTGCTGTCATAGTGGAGAATTTGCTGGTCGTCCACATAGCCCCTGGCAGTGAAGTCGGGCATGCCTGGGCTGGGGTCTGACACCCCCATGTAGAAATGCTGGTAGCGGTGGGAGCCTGCGGGAGTGATGGTCAGCACTAGCGGGCAGATGCCAGGGCCCCCATTGCTCACTGCCACCTCCCAGGGGGGGCCGCAGAGGATGGACATGGGGCTCCACCAGGCCAGAGCAGGGGCGCAGAGCAAGGGAGCGGTGGGACCAACAGGACAGGGCAAAGCCAGCTGAGTGTGGGGCAGGGACTGGACAGGAGGAAGGGGACCGACCCAGCAGGGCACAGGCCTGGCTGGGAGGAGCCACACACCATGTCCCACAGATCAGTCATGCTTTCCTGCACCCTCCATCCCAGGTACAGCCCTGAAAAGCCCCAGCACCTGGCCTACCCTGCTCCTGGGGAGCCCTTGTGCACCCAAATCAGGGCCGGGGCCCTGCAACAAGGGCCTAGGATCAACCCCTCTTGGCCTTGGTCCTGCTGCACAGTTGGGGCCTGGGGCTGGAGGGACCCTGCAGAGCAGATGAGGGTCAAGCTTCACAAACAGCTTCTCCTTGCCTTGCACCCACCCACCTTCCCTGTCACAGGCAGCAGGTCCTCTTTTCATGGCCACCAACAGCTTGGGGTGGAGAGGTGCTGGTCCTCTTTTCGTGGCCACCAGCAGCTGGGAGAGGGGAGGTGCTGGGTGCCTGTCCATGTGGTCAGGGGATGGGCAGCGCTGTGCTGGGGCCTGCTCTGTGCACAGGGTTTGGACCGATCCGCCCATGAGTGCCGTGGTTGCGCCTGAGTGTTTCAGGCCAAGGAAATTAGGAGCCATCAACATGACTCCATAGTCAAAGAAAAAGCCGGGGCATCTGGTAGTACGTGGAGCTGTAGACATGGTTTTTTGGAAGACAGCTCCCCATTGGATAATGGTTATGTCGCTGCTGCTCGGCAGCGAGGCACCCCTCGCCTGGCCGCACCCACACTCCCTGCAGCAGGACCCGGCTGTGTCCTACCCTGGCCTAGCTACAGGTGCTGCCACTCACCGGCGCTGGTTCCTGGCATGGCCGCAGCACCCATGAGCAGCAGCAGGACCCACAGCCAGGAGCCTGGTGCCACCTTTGTGGCAGCTTTGTGCGTCGCTTGTGGTTGCTGCGCACAGACATTGCGGGTGCTCCCACGCAGTGACAGGTGCAATGGGCTGCGGCTCAGCCCGCAGGGTGCTGTAGGGTCACTGTGCAGTGCGGGGGGAGATGGGGCTGTGTGAGCTGGGCTCAGGCCCTGGGATTCCCACTGCGATGTGGCCCCGGCCATTGGCTGCAGGGCACGAGGCTGAAGTTGGTTCCTTACTCCTCAATCTGCATCCAAGAAAAGCTTGTTATTCATAAATCACACCTTGTAGAGCAGGGGTGGGCAAAATGAGGCCTGCGGGCTGGATGTGGCCCGCCAGGCCGTTCTATCCAGCCTGTGGGGGTCCCTAAAAAATTAAGAAAAGTAATATTTATCTGTCCCCAGCTGCCTGTCATGTGGCCCTTGATGGCTTGCCAAAACTCAGTAAGTGGCCCTCTGCCCAAAATAATTGCCCGCCCCTGTTGTAGAGAGAGAATTTCCTCAGCTATGCATGTTTACTATGTAAAATAATACCCTGCATCAAGTACAGGGCTGTAAATGAAGATCAGATTAGGATGGGATTATGGAGGAAAGTCCTTCTTGGGCCACACCACACTTGCCTCTGTGCCACTGGAGGACACTCCTGGACATCCCTGACCAGGGTATTGCCTGGCCCAAAGCACAGTTTGGCCATGCCAGGTGCCCAACTGACAGCCCCTGCCCACTGCACAAAATATAAGGGTTTGAATAAGGAACTGGCTTTTGGGCTGGGATTACGGCTGGAAATCCTTCTTGGGCTACCCCACACCATGCCTCTGTACCACCTGGGGACTCTCCTGGACATCCCTGACCATGGTCTTGCCTGGCCTAAAGCACGGTTTGGCCATGCCAGTGCCAACTGACTCCCCCCATGTGCTATTAACATTGTTAGCAATAAGAAACTGCCTTTAGGCTGGGATTGTGGGGCAAAACGGAATCATCCCAAAATGCACCCCACCCCACAGTGCCCTTGAAGACATCCGACAGGTCCCTGCATGACCCCCAGCTCCATTTGCATGCGATCCTGCTGGCCGGTACCTGGCCTGTCAGACCCACACATTTAGGGGCTGTGGGAGGATGGGGCTTGAAGACTGGACTTCTGGTTCTCTGCAGGGGAGAGGGCTGCGGGGCGGGGGTGGGGGGGAGACCAGGGGGGCCAGGGGGCCTGGACACCTGGGCTTTCTGGGAGAAGAGGGGGTCAAGGGGGGAGAGCGGAGGCCCAGCACGACCTGGAGGCACTCACCACATGCAGCTCTGGTCCTGTCTCCAGCATGAACTAAGGCAAAGGGTGGGGTCTGCTGGGGCTGGCCCGCCTTCCCCTCCCCGTGTGTTTTATCAGTGTCAGGCAGGGCCTGCCACCCTCCTGCTTCTTAGCTTGCAAAACAAATTGTTTATAATGCAGAGGAAACATTTGTTTTATATATTTAAAACTACTGATCATGAGTTGCATGCTGCTCCCAGTATCTCTCACTATCTCTCAATACCCTCCCAATATTGGGCAAGAGTGCCCCAAAGCCCCCCCCCGGCTCACCAAGGGCATTCAGGAATGCCTGATTGCCAAAAAGGAGGTGTACACCCAGTGGAAGGGAGGGGCTATCACCAAAGAGGAGTATACCTCCACCGCTCGGGTCTGTAGGGAGGCAGTTAGGAAGTTAAGGCAGATATGGAACTAGGGCTAGCATCAAGGACCAAGGAAAACAAAAAGTCCTTTTTTAAATACATAGGGAGAATGAAGAAGGCACCAGGTAATGTGGGGCCCCAGCAGGATATGCTTGGCAATCTGGTGGTTGCACCAGAGGAGAAAGCAGACCTCTTTAACAATTTATTTGCCTCTATTTTCTTGTGCAGGGACTGGACTCTCCAACCAAGATTCTAGATGGGCTAGGGAGAAATGCCACCAGGCCTAGGGTTAGGGAGGACCAAGTTAGGGAACTTCTGGAGGGACTAGATGTGTTCAAATCAGCAGATCCAGATGATCTCCACCCCAGGGTGCTGAGGGAATTGGCAGGGGTTATCATGGGGCCCTGGCTCGGCTTTATGAGCACTTGTGGTGCTCAGGCCAGGTGCCGGATGACTGTAAGAAGGCCAATGTGGTCTCCATCTTTAAAAAAGGGAAGAGGGAGGACCTGGGCAACTATAGGCCCGTTAGTCTTACTTTAATCCTGGGGAAGCTCTTTGAGAAGATCATCAAGGAGCACATCTGTGATGGGCCAGCAGCGGGGATGATGTTCAAGGGCAACCAGCATGGGTTCATTAGAGCCAGGTCCTGTCAGACCAACCTGATTGCCTTCTCTGATCAGGTCACAAAATCATTGGATGCAGGTGTCACAGTGGATATAGTCTTTCTGGACTTCAGGAAGGCCTTTGACACTGTCTCCCACCCCATCCTCATTAAAAAGCTAGGCGATTATGGCATTGATGTCTATACAGTCAGATCAATTGCAAATTGACTGAGGCATTGTACTCAGAGAATGATGGTGGGCAGGTTATATTTGACCTGGAGGGAAGTGCGCAGCGGAGTCCCCCAGAGCTCAGTCCTCCAGTCTGCATTCTTCAACATTTTTATCAGTGGATGATGGGGTGAAAAGAATCCTGTTTAAATTCGCAGACAACACCAAGATTTGGGGTAAGGTGGGCACGCTAGAAGGGAAGGACAGATTACAGCGGTAATCTGGACAGGTTGCAGGGGTGGGCAAATGAAAATAGGATGAGATTCAATACTGACAAGTGCAGGGTGCTGCACTTGGGCAGTAGGAACCAGCAGCAGACCTACAGGCTGGGGAACTCCCTTCTCAAAAGCACAGTGGCAGAAAGAGATCTTGGAGGCATTATTGACTCCAAGATGGACATGGGCTGACAATGCGAGGACATGGTCAATAGGGCTTGTTCCCCTGTGGGGTCAGGCCAATTCTCAGGATCTCAATATTGTGCTGTTAGACAGGAGGGTGTAACACAGTTGCACATATACAAACACACAAGTCAGTTAGGTGCATACACACAAGCACTACCAGCTCAGGCACATACACATTCAAACCAGCCTAGGCACGTGCCAGTTCAAGCACATACACTATATACCCCAAAAGTTAGACACAGATCACTAATTTGTATATCATGTACACAATGCCATATACACACACACACACACACACACACACACACACCCTCACATTAGCAACTCAGATACACACATGTTCAAAATAACTAATTTAGGTTAATGCCCACCTGTCACCAATTTAAGCCCATACACACTACACACACCAAATTTAGACAGAACGAGTTACCAGTTACCAACACCTGCACATCCAATACACATACATAGATTACTAATTCATATACCACATACACACAGTGATATATATATATATATGTATGTGTATTCACTAATTTACACACATACCACCCACCTACATATACACACAAGTGAGTTCCTAAGTTGGGTATTGTGATATGTATGTATGTATGTGCTTGGTGTACTTGGGATATCTGGGGAAAGGTTAAGGTAAGAAAGTAGAAGTATAGGGAGTGAAAGTTGCTGGAAATGAAAGTCACCGGGACTGGGATTAGAACCAGTAGACTACAGGGGCCTGGGCTGAAGAACTGAGGCTGGGGGTAACTTTAGGTTAATTGATCTTAACTGATTAAAAGGCAATGTCCAAAGCCTGCAGAACAGGGAAGCATGCCAGCACAGAGACTGGGACTGGAGCCAGAGCTATGGGGGAGCTGAAAAGGTAGGTGGGGAGAGGGAAAAATGGGAATAAGGGAAAGTGTGGGTGTTAAAGAGGGGGTCTGGGTGTGGGGAGCCAGAGGATGGCTCCGGGGAAGCTAGAGAAGTTGCAGGGAGTGGCAGTAGGTGCTGGAAGCTGGAGAAAGGCTCCGGCTGCTGGAGAAAACTGAAGGACAGCTAAAAGGAGCTGAGAAGCTGCGGGGGGAAGGGGGAAGTATTACAGAAGATGCGGGGGAAGCCTGAAAACAGAGAGATGGACAGCAGAAAATCACAGGAAAAGCAGCAGGTGGCAGGGCAGCAGGAAAGCAGAGAAAGGGAAAAGGAGTCACAGGGAAAAGGCAGTAGGAGCAGAGGAGTCTGAGAGGCAGCAGGGACAGCAGGAAAGCAAGGAGAGGTGGCAGAAAAGGGGAGATGGAATTGGGAGGAGATTGGGAGACTAGAGGGGGGCGGGGCTGGAGCTGAGAGAGAGAATGAGGCTGGAATTTAAGATAGGGAAGGGACTGGGATTTAGTAAAACATGACCCAAGTCAGGGTTGCAAATGGCAGTAGTTGTATTGAACAGGGGAGATGGTGACACAATGTCAAATTGGTTACCTTGCACCCACCCACCCACACATATACACACACATGCACACACAATGGCAGCAGGGGTTACAGAGGCTTGGTGCACGGGCTGAAGTCCACTGAAGTCCAGGGGGAGAGAGAGAGACAGAGAGAGAGAGAGTCCAAATTGTAGGAGGAGGTGTGCAGGTAATATTTACCTGTCCAGGCTGGAAAGGGGTCCTTGTCCTGTAGGTGTTGTCCAGAGGGGGGTTGCTGGCAGGGCCTCTGGGTGCATAGGTGGTGTGGCATGGTGCTGGTCCAGATGGAGAGGGTATCCCACTGGGTCTGTCTTCACTGCTCCTTTTTATAGGGGCAGACCTTGTGTGACCCTAGTGACAGGAGGCATGCCCAGGCAAGGGTCAGCCTCTGGCATACTGAGCATGTGTGCTCCATGCAGGGATGTGCAGTTTTGGGTGTCTGTAATGGTGATAGTTGTTGGTTCTGCAGGGTCTTTTGTCTTTCAAAAGCTGGTCTTGTCTCTGTTCCTGGGTGAGGTCCGTGGTTCCTGGGTGAATTTATGTGAAGTGATGGCCCAGTCATTACAGGCCATTCAGTAGAGGCCTGCTACCATTGGATTTCAATCATTCCCAATCACACTCATTCATCTGGGAACCAATTTACATGGGAGGGATACGTGACTCATACAGTTGTGACACAGGGGATGCCCAGACAGAGTACAGAAGCTGAAGGCTTGACATATAAAATGGAAACTTGACATGACTTTGGTTCACTTACAAACACAGGCCTAAACCATACAATATCCATATGAAACAATAAACATCAATACAAAAATGATAATAATACAATATACAAAAGTAAGAATCAATACAAACCTAATAATTATGCAATATAAAATGGTGGATATCCAAAACCAAAAACTTGCTACCAAAATAAAAATGTTTAAAGCTTATCCTAAGTCTGAACACACTTATACTCATCTATAGGGAAAAGAGAGGGAGAGAAAAAATCAGAAATGGTTGGGGAAGGGGAGGGAATGCATTTTAAAATAAATTAAAAAAAAAAAAGAAAAACTGGGGGTTTTACTACAGGCTAACCATACCTTGTCGTGCATCCACAGATGCATCTCAAGCAGGGCCAAGGAGGTGATCCTCCCCTTCTGTGTGACACTGGTCAGGCCGCAGGTGGAGTACTGCGTCCAGTTCTGGGCGCTGCACTTCAGGAGGGATGTGGACAGCATGGAGAGGGTCCAGAGGAGGCCACCTGCATGATCAGGGGACAGCAGGGCAGGTCCTACGAGGAGAGGCTACGGGACCTGAACCTGTTCAGCCTCCACAAGAGAAGGCTGAGGGGGGACCTGGTGGTCATCTATAAACTTACTAGAGGGGACCAGCGGAGACTGTGAGAGACTTGTTCCCCCAAGTGCCTCCCGGAGTAATAAGGAATAATGGCCATAAGTTATTAGAGAGTAGGTTTAGACTAGACATTAATTAGAAGGCACTACTTCACCATCAGGGTGGCTAGGATCTGGAACCAACTTCCAAGTGGTGCTGGCTCCTGCCTTGGGGGTCTTTAAGAGGAGGCTTGATGTTTACCTAGCTAGGGTCATTTGAGGCCAGTTTTCTCTCCTGCCCAGGGCAGGGGGTCGGACTAGAAGATCTACAAGGTCCCTTTTGACCCTACATCTATGAATCTGTGAATCTATGAATATCTCCCAGTGCCCCCAGTATCTTTTAGAGCCCTCCCACTATCTCCCAGTGCCCCTTTGGATCTCCCAGTATGTCCTAGTGCCCTCCTTCTATCTCCTAGCACACTGTCAGGAAGTTTGCAGATGACACCAAGCTGGGGAAGTAGTGGATACACTGGAGGGTAGGGTTAGGATTCAGAGAGACATTGGAGGATTGGGCCAAAAGAAATCTCATGAGGTTCAACAAGGACAAGTGCAAAGTCCTGCACTGAGGATGGGACAATCCCCTGCACCAGTGCAGGCTGGGGGTGACTGGCTGGGCAGTAGCCCTGCAGAAAAAGGACCTGGGGAGACATGGACAAGAAGCTGAACAGGAGGGAGAAGTGTGCCCTTGTTGCCAAAAAAGCTAATGGCATCCTGGGCTGCGTTGGTAGGAGCGTTGCCGGCAGATGTAGGGCAGTGATTCTTCCCCTCTATTCAGCACTGGGGAGACCACATCTGCAGTCCTGTATCCAGCTGTGCGTCCCCCAGTACAGAAAGGATGTGGACACATTGGAGAGAGTCCAGAGGAGGGCAAAGAAAATGGTTGAGGGGCTGGGGGACAGGACTGGTGAGGAGAGGCCGAGGGAACTGGACCACTGGCAATGCATAGAGGGTACACACAGATGCACGTGCACCGCCTGAGATTGGCAGTGCACCCCCTGAAAGAAGCACTCCCCACTTGCTGCCGCCACACCCCCACTGCCATCAATGCTGCCAACTGCGGGCATTTGCTGTGCCCCACCAGCCTCCGGGGGCATGTGTTGTTCATGAACTGGGTTGATTTAGTCTGGAGAAGAAAAGACCGAGTCTCTATCCTTGGAGGTTTTGAAGTCCTGGATGGACAAAGCCTTGTCTGCGATTATGTAGTTGGGGATGATACTGGGAGGCACTGGGGTTACTGGAAGGCACAGCCCTGCCCTGATTCCCCCATTACCCCCCACCTAGGCGCTGCCTTCGCACCCCCAAGGCAGGGCCAGGCAGGAGCAGGTCTGGGCTGTGCCGACTCCTGGCTACACATGTCCCTCCCACTGATCTGGGCTGTGCCCTGCCCTGCGCTGCCTCCACTCATGATCCTGGGTCCTGGTGGCACCTCCCGCAGGGGCCAAACCCAGGACTGGGATAGGGCTGTGCCCCTGTGCCGCCAGCTGCAGGGCTCAGGGCAGGGCAGTGGTATTGGGGACCAGGACCATGTTTCTGGGGTCACGGCTCTCCTGGCTCTGAGACAGCCGCAGGCCCAGCTTGTGCCCCAGCATTGCCACTACTGTGGGGTCCATCATCAGGGCCAAGGGGCTGGGGGCACTGGGGCAGTCAGCACCATGGCCAGCAGCACCTGGTGGGACAGCTGCATCCTGGGGAGAAGGGCTGTCACAGGGGAACTGGGCACCTGGACACCCCAATGCCCAGAGAACCCAGGTGTCCAGGCTGCCAGCTCCCTTCTTGCACCCACCAGCCGCCCAGAGTACCCAGACCTCCCAGCACCCTCCCAGGATCCGCCATTATCCCAGTATCCCCCAGTGCCTCCCAGCACACTCCTAGGATTCTCCATTACCACATTACACCACTCCAGTGCCTCCCAGTATCATCCAGTGCCTCCAAGTATTCCCCAGTGTTTGTTCCTTGGCTAACATTTCAGGGACTTGCAGAGAGTGGCCTGGCTACCACACAGGATCACCCAGAGCAGAGCAGATCCCTTTGGCGCATGCTTGAGGGGCACAGGTAAGTTGTGGACTAGGGGGGTAAGGGCACAACGTGGGAGATCTGACCTCATCTGTGCCCACAGAAAGTCACCTCACCCCTCTTTGTCCTCGTTCTCCTTCTTGTTAGGTTACAAATATATCAGGAAAAGATGCATTTGATCAGTCCCTGACACAATAGCATTTTGGCTGCAAACAGAGTTCATTTGCAGATCTCAACACAAATGATTGTGAACCTGAATCCAGTTCTAATGTTGGTAATAAGCCCTTTGCATACTAAAGGGAAGGGGACAGAGGAAGTGGAGAGAAAGGGCATAGGTTAGAACCACTTTGACCTTCATGCCACCGCTCCATACCTTAATGCAGATGCTTTTGCGTTAGTCTCATCAAACCCTGATTTGGGGGGAATGTCCTAAGGTGGAGCCTTCTATAAATACATGAGGCACTGTTCCTGCTTGTAGCCATTGTCCTCAAGTACAAAGATGACATGGTTTGTTCCAGGGTCTTGCACCTTTCCAGGAAACAACCCTGTACTTTGTGAGTTATAGTCAGGGGCAAATCTCCATAACTGAACAAGAGGATTGGAAGTGTCCTCACGACGTCAAATCAAGTCCAACATCCTGCTCAGATAAAGTTGTCCCTGACCAAGCGTCTATCCAACTTGCTCTTGAAACTACGCAAGGATGTTGTCTCCAGTGCTTAATCCTCTTCATGCTGAGAGAGTTGTTCTAAATTTCCAATCTAACTTTTCCTTGCTACAACTTCAGACCATTTCCTTGCCCTGTACCTTGCAGCTGCAGAGAATAGTCTATCTCAGGAGTAGGTAATCTTTTTCTGGCCATGGGCCAAAATGACCCACCTTGAGTTAAAGGCAGGTAGGCAGGTGGGTTTGCAAACAGGTGCTAGGGTCTTCTCTAAGCAATGGCGTCAGGAGAATGTCTACAGCTGAAACACCCTGCTGTCGAACACTGAAGCCCCCATGCCCATGGGCCAGATCCATCCTGTGGGTCCTAGACCAAAAGTCAGCAACTTAGCTCCATCTTCCCTTTAACCGTCCTTCTGGGATTTGATGGCTGTTCCCCTCCCACCTTTCTCTAGATGTAATAATCCCAGTTCTTTCAGCCTTCCCTCACAGGCCCCTAATTATTGTTATTATTCTCCAGTGGACTCTTCCTAACTTCTTTCTTGAAGGACAGGTCCCAAACCTGGACACAATACTTCAGGTAAGGCCTCGCAGGTGCTGACTATAGCAAGAGTCATGTCCATTGATTTGCACTGTGAGTGAGCATGGCCGTGGGAGTGAGCGTGGCTGCCGCGTGGAGACCTGGAGAATGCCGCTTCCGGAGACGCTACCCATATTAAGATAGAAGCTCTGAGATCGGAGCGAGGTGGCGAGACGGGAGCTCTAGTGGGGGAAAAAGCAGAAAAAGAGGAGAAAAAGGGGAAGAAATAGGATCTCCGGGGGGAGCAGAAACTTACCTGAAGACTTCTTGCAGCACTGGGGAAAAACAGCTCTGAGAGCGAGGGGCAGGTCCCTAATGCCACGGGACGTGTCCTACACGACCAACCTAGAAAGAAAACAACAACAAAAAAAGAAGAGAGTAAATAAGAGACAGTATTATCACCTCAAGAGGATCCGAGGCATCAGTCTCACGCAGGATGAAATATAGACTCATAGGCCAACAAGGTAAAGAGAGTGAATATAGTGGGGTTCAAAGATAAAAGCCCATAACAGGAAAAAAAACACAGACAAAAAAGGAAGAGACTTAGTTTATTAACACTAAGTTCTGCTCAGACAAGGTAATAGCTATAACATAACCAAGTTGATATTGTAAAAAAATAAAAAATTAAAAAATTGAAAAAAAATTAAAAGAGAGACGGTTTCTGCCTAAAAGTAAAGGAAGGTTGTACAGAGTAATAAAAGTTAAAAATAAAGACAAGTTTTAATTTAAACCAGACTGTGATTATCTATACCATTGAGTGTGTGCAAACATACAGAGAAGCGAGCGAGATAACTTACCCATAGTGCCCGGGAACCTCTAATGGAGACCTAATAAAAACGAACAAAACAAAAAATAAATATTTTTTGGCAGATCAACCCTCCCAAGTAGTGACATCAAAAAATTCGAATATAGAATAATAACATCCAAAATGTAGCAAGCGGGAACGTCAAACTATCGACGGTTCGTTAGTGGCTATAGAAGGGTAAAAGGAAGCATCCTAAGCCCATCCTCCACATGCACACTCAACCCTGTCCTCCAAATCTTCCATGAAGATATTAAACAATACCAGACCCAAAACAGACCCCTGGGCAAACTCCATTTGATACCTCTTCCAAACTGGACATTGAGCCATTGATGATTCTTCATTGAGAATGGCGTTCCCATCCATTGTGCATCCACTCCTACAGTAGTTTCATCTAATCTGTAATTCCTTACTTTATGAATGATAATGCTATGAGAAACACTGTCCAAAGTTTCAGTAAAGTCAAGGTATATCACACCCTTGGCTGTTCCTGCATTCACAGAGCCTGTGACCTTGTCATAGAAGGAAATTAAGTTGGAGAGGCATGACTTGCTCTTGGTGGATCCAAGCTGGCTGTTTTTGATCACCCTCTTGTCTTCCAGGTACTTAGAAACAGATTTCTTGATGACCGGATCCATGATCTTTCCTGGTACTGAGGTCCAATAGGCTGGCCTGTAATCCCCCAGATCCTCCTCCTTTCCTTTTTTTTAAAAGATGGGCACTATATTTGGCTTTTTCTAGCCACCTGGGACCTCAGCCATCCTCTATAATTTCTCAAAGATAAGATCCAATGGCTTTGCAATTACTTCCAGCAGTTCTTTTAGTACTTGAAGGTGCATCCTGCTGGGCCCTGATGACTTGAAAACATCCAGCATATTCATTTAATCCCAAATCTGCTCTTCCATTACTGTAGGCTGCTTATCTCTTCCCCTGTCCTCATTGCTAATTACATTTGCAGCTGGTAGCCAATGTTACTTGCCAAGATTGAAGTAAAAAAGGCATTAAACCATGTCAGCCTTCTCCATACCATTCGTAACTAGGTTGTCTCCCGCATTTGGGAAGGAACCGATATTTTCTTGAGTCTCCCTCTTCTGATGCACTTGGAGAATCCTTTTAGATTGCCTTTTACATCCCTTACTACAGATCACGCCTTGGCCTTCCTGTTTTTCTGTCTGCATGCTCATGCAATACTCTTATACAGTCCCCTAGTACAAAGTCAAGTTTCTGCTTTTCATTGTATGCCTTTCCGAGTTTCAGTGCACTGAAGAGTTCACCGTTTAGCCAGTCCTGCCTCCTGCTGCGCTATCCTAGTCCTTCTTCACATCGGGATAGCTTGCTTCTGTGCCTTTCGTAAGGCCTCCTTAAGGTACAGCCAGCTCTCCTGGTCTCCTTTTCCCTGTAGATGTGCCTCCCACGGGGTCCTACCCACCAGTTCCCTCAGTTCGTTGACATCTTCTTTACTGAAATCCGGTTTTTTTTATTCTACTACTGTCTTTTCTTCCTTCCATGACCCCTATCATTTCATGGCTGCCGCCACACAAGTTATCCCGAACCATTTTCATTGCCTTCCATTGGACTCCCTCCAATTTGTGCACATCCTTTCTGTAGAAAATTCTGTAAAATGGCAAACAAACCCCCTGGCAAACAAATTGAACCTATCCACCCAGAGTGGCCTTCCACCCCCTGGTGCCCATAAACTGGCTCTCCAAGCCACCAAGGTTTCCTGGTACTCTCCCAGGCAGCAATCCCCACTCCAGCTCTCAGTTTGGAAGCTCATGCCAGCCAGCATTGACCTTATTGAGTTGTGTTGCTCTACTCACATCAAAAAGGTCTGTTGGTTATCGCAGCTTATGGTCTCACTCAATGGTTATCAAAAAGGCAGGAGGGTGATGAGAAAAGCTCCATAAATGCTAAGAACGAGGATGGTCATTGTGTCACCAGGGTCTCCCCAGTGGGAGAAGCCCACAAAGGTTATGACTGCCCTGTGGCAGTCTGCATGGATGGATCTGAAAATATCCCTCCTGCCCACTCCCAGTTGCATCCTTCTGATCTGGAAATATGCCATAAAGGCTGCTCTGAGTGTCCTTCTTCAGCTGCCCTCAAGACATGGGTCTCTGGTGAGCTTGAGAACAACTGCGGAGGATGTCCATGGAGCCACCTGGCTGGCATGTTCCTGGGATGGGCGTGTGTGAGTGGAGCACATGGGCAGGGTACGCTTGAATATGCCTGTACAGGGATGCACTGCTGGCATGGTCCAAACCCACTCAAAGCCATGGCAGGGTACGCTTGAATATGCCTGTACAGGGATGCACTGCTGGCATGGTCCAAACCCACTCAAAGCCATGGCAGGGCACACTTGAACTTGTCTGCAGAGGGATGCACTGCTGGTGTGGTCCAAACCCCTGGCATTGCTAACACATGCAGTTCCACTTTCTGGGAGAGGCGTCTCAGTCCGGGAGGTCTCTGCATTTGGTTGGAAGCTGCGCACGTGCCATTTACTCCCTGTATGTCGCTCTGCTGTATGGCGGCATAGCGCTGTGCCAAAACACTTGCCGAGTGAAATCACACTCTGTATGCTGGGCAGCCTCTGCATGCATTTTGTATGGAGGGTGGATCAAAAAATGCACTGGGGCTTCATGGTCATCGACAGGGAGAAATCCCCAGTGAAAGCACGTGGCTTTTCCATTGCAGCCATCCCCAGAAACCCCAGACAATTTGGGCCCTGCACTGTGCTAAAGACATGAAGGAACCCACAGGCCCTGCCCCCTGGGATCTTACGGCACTTGAAATTCAAGTTCAGAGGCAGGAGGTGGAGTGGAAATGATCCCACCTGGGGCAAATCAGTTTGGTTTGAACATAGATTTGTCAGAGCTAAAAGCATGAGCATCTGCTCTGAACTCGGGGAGCAAGGACCACATTTTCTGTATATCTTTTGACTTCTCCCTTACGCTCCCTGCCCTGGGTGGGGGTTTTGTCCGGCTGGGTTAGACACCCAGGCTCCCCATCCCACCAGAGGACAGAGGTTTCTTTGAAGAGCCATTCAGATTTCAGGGCCGCAATGGTGCAGTAGAGGCAGTGTCCATCGTTCTCCCTACAGCCTCGTGGCCAGTGCACTCATCCACAAAGTGGGTCATCTAGGGTCTTGCACCTGCTCAGCCTAAGGGGGTTTTAACCCTCAGATTCCACTTCCTAGAAGAGGGCCAACCTCGAGGGTGTAGACTAGGCTTGTCTAGGGCAGCTTCCAGAGTAAATGAGGAGACACAAGGCTAGCAGTTAAACCAAAATGCACCCCTTGCCCCCCCGCAATAAATACTGAGGTCAGCAGCTGCAGCAGGGAAGTTATATCTCAGACTGTTTGACCTCCTGCTATAGGGCAGACAGTGATTCCTGGGTTATTATCGGGACTGATTAGGTTCCTCAGGACTCACTTTGCTTTCACCAGCATGGGTTGCAAAGCAAAATGTTGTGTGCATGGCTCAGATAGGCAGGGTGGGCTGGAAGCATGAGTGCAGCAGCAGGGTCTGGGGTCAGGGGCTCATGCATGGGATTCATCGCCTGGATCCCTTTTCCGAAGGTCAGACCTGTACCCATTCCTTTCACAGAATAGCCTAGCAGGCCACTCACTCACCCAGGAAGGGGAGACCCAGGTCCAAACCCCTCCTCACATGGCAGGGGTTCAAACTCATGTCACCTGCCTCCATGGAGAATGCCCTAGCCCCAGACCGCAGGCTGTCCTGGAGCAGGAAGCGTTCCCCACCACCTACTGAACAAGCTGTGCCCCTATGTAGGACAGACTTGCAGGGTTAGGGTTGACAGAGGCATCGGCAGTCAGACCTAGTGGTTCACACTGTGACCAGAGCCAGGGGCCGACCTGCGTGCAAGTATCCCGGGCCAAAACCAGGTCCCGGTCCAGGTTTCCAGATCCTAAGCTGAGATCAAGACAAACTCACACTCAGAGCAAAGCAGGTGATCGAGGCTGGGATACAGGGACAAGATTAACCAGAGTCCAAGGCAGCAGCAGCAGCAGCCAGCAGTATTGAACAGAAACAGGACTTGGGCAATCACCAGACAAAAGCTAGGACAGCTTTCAGGGCTGTTTCTGCAGATGCTGAATGGGCAAGGTATAGGAGCCCTATCTGGGACCAGAAGGTGGACTTCCCCCACCCTGTTTCAAGCAAGTGTTTAACCATTGTGCCCTGCTCTCTCCTGCTCCTCCCTGCCCCGGGACATCTTGAGCTCCCTGCAAAGCTTGAGCATCTGCTACTGAAACTAGGGGAGCAAAGGCCACGTTCACTGTATATCCCTTTACTTATCCTTTGAGCAGGTTGGGGGACTATTTTCATGTCCTGGTGTCTGGTGGGAGATGCTTTGGTCCCTCTGAGCTTGTCCCTCAAAGGGACGTGACCCCTAAAAGGGATGTGACCCCAGCTGCCTGTTCTGGAGGGGGTGATAGCAGCATCTCCACACAGAGGAGGGCTCTGGTAGCTGTGTAGCTGCAGCCTGGAGCTAAGGGTCTAAATCAGGGTGCAATTTTGGGCACACCCATGTCTACAGCATCCCCTCCGGGAGGGCTGCAGGTGCTCTCGGTGTTGACTAGTGGGGTGGTTTGGACAGGGCACAGGGTTGGACTAGATGTGACCTCAGCAGGTCCCTTGCAGCCCCATGCGATTCTATAAATCCCATTTTGGGGGTGGATTTAGGGCTCCTTGCTACCATGTAAAAACCCCAGACACCCAACACACAGCAGAGGATTCCCCTACCGGGCCCAGGCACCTGAAAAGACAGGCACTGCAGTGCTCAGCATCCTGACCCGGACCGTGGTCCCTCTGTGTTTCACTCTTCCCCTTTCTAATGGGATCCTAGCCCTACCCTCACCCAGAGGTGCGTTGGGAGAGGGGCTCAAGGAGCAGGGTGCTGGGGTCTATAGGGACCTCCCCAGTGTGCAGAATTGCCCTGCAAATGAGTAGCCAAGACTAAATTTTGATCCTAGATCCAAAGAAGAGTAGCTTCAGTGGAGCTAGCAGACTTGCTCCATATTTACTTCGGTGCCAGTGAGAGCAGAAAGTGGTCCCACACCCGGACTCTCCTTCTTCCAGACAGGGCCAAGGTCTGACACATCAGACCCATCACTAAATAGGACCTCAGCCTCCCAGGGACCTCAAGGGCCATCTAGTCTAGGCCTTTGTGGAGACCTGGACATGCTGTCTTGCATCCCAGCCTCTTTTTGGACCTGCCTGGGAGGGAGAGTCGACCACTTCTCCTGCACCAACGGGAAGTTTTTTCCCTGAGATTTGATCTCAGTTGGCTTTGCTGCAGCCCAAACCCACTGCCTCTTCCCTGCCCTGGGCAGCAGCAGTCAGTGTTGCATCTCCATTTCTTTATGGTGTCCTTTGCATGTTGTCTGAAGTGAACAAGCGAAGTGCAAGTCCCCTTCCCCATCCCTGTGAGTCAATATGGCAGCCTCCACCTGCTTTCCCAGGGACCGAGCAGATTCCTTGGCTGTGGGGGACTCTGCGGCTCAGTGGGGCTGGGCCCTGGCCTCTCAACCAAACGCTTTCCTCGAGTTTTAGTCAATGCAAAATGCAACAAGCCGCCCCAGGAGCTGGGAACGAGGCCGTTCATAACCAGTGCCTCTCTGCACAGGGTCGTGGCACCAGCCTGGGGTGGGGGAGACCAGAGATTTCCCCAGTTTTAGGCCCCAAAATCTGAAAGCTGCCAGGCAGAGACTGCAGGAAAAGCCTGGATATTAGGATAAAGATGAAATTCTGCTCCGTGCCCACTAGATGACCCCAGCGCTCTACGCCGGGACTAGCAATTGCAGCACAGATGGCTTTTCCTAGCAAAGAAAGCCTTGCATTTGACAGCCGGTCTCACGCTATCCCAGCTGTGCAATAACAGATGTCACCCTAAGACATCCCCCCCCGCTGAACCCTGTGCGTGCAGCTCAGCTCAGCTCAGCACCGTTAGGCCACATGAGCAATACGCGATGTCTTCACTTTGCTTTTCCCCCCACCCCTCAGGATTCTTTGCATTTCAGTGGCTTTTGCATGAAATCAAACAGAGAAACCCAAACGTGTTTCTTTTCCTCCCTGAACTTAATGAGCCATCACTCATAACGTCAGGAATAACCAGCAATGAATCATAGTAACTGGAGGAAGAACAGCAGTGGGGCTTTTCTTTGGCACTGCAATGCTTTGCAGTCCCAGGCAAATCATGTGGCTTGCCTGAGATGCAGGTTCAAAGCCCAGGGACCTGGTATCTGGTTTCCCCACTCTCTAGGCAAGTGCTTTAACCACTAGGCTACTAGGTCAAAAGACACACGTGACTTTTTAAAAGCTTTCTGATAAAAAAACTGTTAAAGACAGACGTGCAAGAGTGTGCATCACTTGTTTAGAGCTATGTGCCTTTGGGTTGAGGAGTGGGGTAGTAAGATCTACATGTGTCAGCGTGGTTTTAAACCTCCCTCAGAGGTGTATGGGGCATGGGTGCAAGATGGGGACTGCCATTGCTCCTGTTGGGACCAAACTCAGGAGGGTCTTGGGTAGAGGATCTTGCTCTGGGTCAGACAGATGTTGCATGGGGTCAGGAAGGGATTTTCCCCCTGGTCACACTGGTACAGACTGGGGGGGTTAGTGTCCCCTGTAATGGGGGCACGACCTCTACCTGGGATCTCGTGAGCATCTATTAACAACTTTTTATGGCCGCCGTGGTCCCCTGGCTGTAGCAGTGGCAGGTTCAGGGGCAATGCCTGGTGCTGTGTTAGGGTTGATAGTAGTTTTATGATGAGTGTAGATGATTCATAGATTCATTCATTGATTCTTAGGGGCTGGAAGGGACCTCGCTGATCATCGGGTCCAGCCCCCCCACTTTAGGCAGGATGTGTCTGGATGTGTCTGGGATGGTTTGGACTGAGCTGATCCTGCCTGAGGCCCGGGTTGGACTAGATGTGACCTCCCTTCCAGCCCCGCTTCTCTCTGATTCTGTGACCTCTTGAGCATATATTATCAACCTTTTACAGAGCAGGACCTGGGATGCCGTGGCGTGGTCTCCCTGTGACAGGCTCAGGTGTGATGCTCCTACTGCGACCAAACCTGGAGGGTCCTGGCTAGAGGACCTGCTCAAACCAACACCAGATTTGGGGTCAGGAAGGAATTTTTCCCCATTGTCAGATTGATATGGACTTTGTTGGGGGGGGGGGGGGGTTGTCTTTCTCTGTACCAGGGGTGCATGGCCTCTTGACTGTATATTAACAACCTTTTATAGCAGCAGGACATTGGCTGCTGCGGTCCCCCTGCTTTAGCTGTGGCAGGCCTGGGTGTGATGTCTGGTGCTGTGTCAGGGATGACAGCAGCTTTGCAAAGCATTTAGATGATGGCTGTGTCTGGGCTGGTTTGGACAGGGCTGATCCTGCCTCAGGCCGGGCTTGGACTCGAGGTGACCTCTGAGGCTCCCTTCCAGCCCCACTTCTCCAGGATTTGTATGAATAGCTCCTGATGCCCCTTTCCTCCGAGGATGTGTCCACTCCCTCGCTGAGTCTGGCTAAACTCTCAGCTTCCACCACAATCGGTGGCAACGAGTCTGAGCTTTGAATTATAGTCTGTCATTGCCACTTTTGCTCGGTCGCCAACTCTGATAGGAACATTTGTGTGGGCCCGGACGTGTTGTCTGAGGGGCTGTCCTTGATCCTTTCCCCAAGTCAGGAGATGGCAGGACGGTGCAGGGGCCCCCTGCAATTGAATTCATGGCTGGAGCAGGCTCCAGGGGTTGCAGAGGCCGTGCCCAGGCTGGGTCACGCTTGCAGCAGGTGGGAAGTTGCCCATCCAGCAAAGCCCAGCCAAGGTTGTTAGTCCTGCAGCCTTGCATCTGCTCCTCAAATCCTGATCTGATACCTGCAGAGATTTGACCTGCGTGTTGTGTGCATTGCAGGCCTCACGGCCTGTTTTGGGGTAAACGCGGGCTCCCGTGAAGGACCTGATGTGTGGGCACTGATTCTGATCCTGGTAGCACCGGTCTAGATCAAGGCCACGTCCATTGAAGCCAGCAAGCTCACTTTTCTGCTGCTGGAAACCATCCTGATTTCAACCCTGAGGAAGACTGGGCCCACAGCAGATACCTGGGCACAAAAATCGTGTCCACGACAGATGTCTGAGGTTGTCCGGTGCTCAGACATGGGAAATTTAGCAAGCAGTGGGCTCTGACCCTGTCCAGGCCGTGCGGCCAGTCACTATTCAGGCCTTGGTGGTGGCAGCTAACAATGGGCCCAGGGACCGTTCAGCCTCTGGGCTGAGGTCAGGGATGAATTTGGAGCATGGGAGCTGCACCCCGGATCTGTCTCGGGGCGTGTGCAGATTTCGCTGGGGGCCCAGACCCACCCTCCCTGGCTGGTCAGATTTGGCTATTGCCCCCCTCCCCTGAAAGGCCTGGGGGCCCCAACCACAGGCCGCTTGCCCGGATCTATAAACAAGAGAAAGTTAAAAGCAACCGAAGGCTATTGTTTTATTTTTTCTCCTCCTCCCAGCCAGCTCCCTTCCCTGGGGTGCTGCTCTGGATATGCGTCTAATTAGCCCTAACGAGCTGGACGGTAATCATGGCACCAGGCCACAGTAGGATTGATTAGCTCTGGCAAGGGCAGTCCCCCTGGCTGGACGCAGGTGGCCCAATTAGCGGCTGGTTGTAACAGTGGTCAGCCCCGTGGGGGGCAGTTGCATCAGTTTCCACTTGGAGAAACCAACAACAAGTTCAGAGCCGGGAGCTCCCGGGGGGCAGATGCCGCTGACGTAGCTTTGTTCGGCAATGCAGGACTAGGCCTGTGAGCACGGAGCGGAGGCCGATGCTAAGAGGTTTGTTATGGGGTCAGGACAGGCTTGGGGCTCTCCAAAAGCCTAGCAGATGCTGACAACTTGTGCTGGGACCTTGGTCTGAACAGGCTTGGCCACGCCGTCTGTGTTAACTGTTCCCCCCGACTCCAAAATCAGCCAGTCCCTTGCATCTCTGTTTCTACTGGTATATGCAGGCATGCCCCAGAAGCCCTTGCCTTGACTGCAGCAGCCCCAAAACATCCATCATCCATCCCTGACCTGCAGCCACGTCAAGAAGGGAATTGCAATAGCAACATCATCCTGCCACTAGACAAATCCATGGGGCACCCATAGCCCGAATACTATGTTCAGTTCTGGTCTCCGCCTCTCCAAAAGGATGCAGTAGGAGTAGAAAAGGTCCAGAGATTGGACACCAATGTGATCAGGGGCCTGGAGTAGTTGCCAGACCAGGAGAGACTAAAAAGGCAGGGACTTTTCAGTTCAGGAAGGAGAAAGCTGAGGGGGGAGAGGATAGAGGTTTATATAACGATGAAGAGTGCGGACCAAACGAACAGGGAAGTGTTGCTGCCCAAGTCCCAGATGGCTAGAACAAGGGGGCACCCACTGAAATGAGGAGGTAACAGGTTTAAGGATTTTTTTTAAATGCAACTCATTGTTAATTTGTGGAACTCACTGCTGCAGGAGGTGGTGGAGGCCAAGAGCAGAGCCAAGTTCAACAAGGGAGTGGATAAATTCCCGGATGATAGATCTGTTACTGCCTATTGAGCAGAGTGGCTGGAGATGTTTCCTCTGGCATCTCTAATGCAACAAACAGCAGGTGCCTGGGAGGGGATGGACCGCTCTCAAACTGTCCAGTTCGATGCTCTCCCTGTGTAGCATCCACTTCTGCCACTGCTGGGCTAGATGGACCACAGCTCTGACCCAGTCTGGCACTTCATATGCATCCTATGCGGCTATTGCCAGTCATACCAAACCACCCACACTAGATCTGCCTGCACCGTGGCCTGTATCCCAGCATCCCACTCATTCAAGGCCGCTGAGTCCCCAGTGCCATTTGCAGCCCACACCATTGTGCCAGGGTTGTGAGCTGCAGCATGACCCTGCCACAGCCCCACATTCATGCTCTTGGCATCTTCCTGCATCACACGTTGTGGCACGAGGCTGGTTTGTCCCCGTGTCATGTGGCCAGGGCTGGGGAGGTTGCAGGGTCACAGCTGTGCCCTGCTGGTTTAGGAGGGGGGACGTGTCTGTCTGCTGAGGAATAGCAGCAGAAGTGTGATTTGTTGGAGCGCATGGTCCGGTCCATGCTGAAACGGTAAGAGAAACTAAGTCACAAGAGTTAATTCCACCCAGAATTAGTCCTGACAAAGCAGAAACACCCTCCTTTGACATTTTCACAACCCAGTATGGCAACTTTTCCTTCTGAAGTCACTTTTCTTTTCAGTGCATCTTATAACACGTTAGATCTGTGATCTGGACCAGTGGTTTTCAACCTGGGGTCTGCAGACTATACCTAAAGGGTCCACGAAAGATAGCTACGATCAATCAAAAGCATGTGAATCCCCACACTTACAATTCAAAGAAGTATGCACCTCCATTTGGCATTTTGTAGGGGTTCGCAAATGAAAAAAGGTTGAAAAGCACTGATGTATATAAAACTTGCCGTACATTGTGTAATGTATGACCCTAGATTTATTACAATGTGTATTATGTATGTTGCATTATAATGTTTTCCTTCTGAAGTTACTGTTGCAGCTATAATGTTGCAAACATTATATGCTTTTATATACAGTTATACTTTTGTTGCATTATAATGCAATGCAACATCTGAAATGCAACATTTTGCTTGTGGCTTAAAAAAGCTGTATTAGGGTACAAGGCAGAATTTAAATGAAAAACAAACATAGCCCTTGTCAAAATTAGATGATTCTGTCAGGCCAAGGAGATTTTTGAGCTTGTTTGGGGAATTTCCATATTTTTGCCTGTCTTTCTGACTTGAAACAAAAGCCAAGTTTTGAAACGGTGAACTCCTGCGCAGAGCAGAGCTCCCATCCGTGCCGGGGTCTGACGAGCTGTGGGCAGCCTGCCGCCTGGCTGACATGTTGTTGGTGTCATGAGATGCTTGTGCCGTGGCGTGTGCTGTGAACTGTGGGATCCTGACACTCCACGCAGCTGCCGGGCAGATGTTTCTCATGGAGCTGGCCTGGTGCACGGAGGGGGGCTGCTCACTGTAGCCTCCAGGGACCATCGCAGATCATAACCCTGCTTCAACTTGTGACGCCTTCGTGCCACCCTCACCTGGGCCCCAATCCTGCAGAGGTCAGAGGCATTACTCCTGATTCACGCCAGTCTGGTGGAGAGCAGGATACGGCCAGCTGCTGTGCAAGGATGGCATCACTTACTCTGCACTCTGCATCACCCCGATGTTCCCACTGCTCCGAGCGTTGCAGGATAGCGCTCTCTCCCCAGGGCCAGCTGTGTGGCCCATCTGGCAAAAGGAAAAAACATATCTAAACTTTAATGAAGTTCATAAAATCTGGCCTGGCTTTTGCTTCCCAGAGGCCTGTGCAGCTCTGGGGCTAGAGCCTGGAGGTACCAGGGGGAGACCTGTTTCGATAACATTATCAGTCCTAATTGGCTGGGCCAGAAGGTCCCTTCAAAGCTTGACTCTGTGTCCAAATGTGGAGGTGGCTTCCCTCAAGGATCCCTGGGAAGTTTTCTGCTTTGCTCTTTGTTAGGCTAGAAACTTTATCTCAGCTGGCATAAGGATGGGCTGTTGCATAGTGGGGAGGTGGCTAGCACACGGCGGCCTTTCTCTTGCCTTCTGGTATGGACTAGGCTACAAGTGAGATGACTTTTGGGTGAGCTCAGCCTCATAGCTAGCTTATGTGTATCCTAAAACCTTTGCTCCATCTCTCTGTCCCTAGTATCTGCAGTACCTGTGCTCCTCGGCTAAGGGATGCTCCAGGCCTAAGTTCACATGAACAGGTATCCCTTCCATGGAGAGGTACACACCAGCTCATAGGTGTCTCTCAGATTAGGTAGTGGTGATGGGGACAACACTGCTCAGATGTGAGGGGTATCAGCATTGTCCCATTAGGCCAAAAGAGAAACAGGGCAGGGGTAAGGCAGGACCGCGGCCAGAGCCTGCCCTTGCTGCGCGACACCTCCTGAAGGCTTTCCTATGATCCAGACCTGTAAGCGTCTGTCAAATGTAACTGATGTCTTATGTCAATGCACATGAACAAAAACATCACCATGAGTTTGTCCGGCGGCCGCAGGGTTAAGCTCTTGTTTGCCTTTGGACGCTTGACCCAAGGGCTAGATTAGAAATTAGAAAGCAAGAGGCTGGCTAATGAGAAGAGGCATCGGGGAGTTCATTATCTGGCTGCAGCGCATTCCTCAGTGACCGGCTGTCTAGCGCTAACGAGGCCCAGTGTTATTCAGGGCTCCGCGTCAACAAGGGAGAGCTGTGTTTTTTCCGTCGGGTCCACTTACTAAATGATGGCCAAACTCTGGGGTCCCTCATGACCTTGGCCTCAACAACGGTGCCAGAAATGTGCAGGTGCACAGGAATGACAGATGCAAAAACAAGCAAATAAGGAACTGAAAGGGCCTGCAGCCCTGGCTTGGAATAGGAGCCTGAGAAATAACCCATCACTCAGAAATAAATCAATACTGCCTATTAAATGTGCCTGTGCAGAAATGTGCCCTATCCTATGTCCCCCTGAACCGACCCCCACCTCATTTGTGACCCTAGCTCTTGGCACTGTGGAATGGGATGTATTGGATTGAGTCTGTCAAAGATGGGAGTGGGGGGAGGGTTCCTGTGGGTATTTGGACCAGTGGGTCTCATTACACCACTGTAAATGCAGAATCATTGCATGGGGTCAGTGGAGACGCTTCCAGCTTTTCTCGTCCCTGTTTTCTAACTCAAGCTGTGTTCATGGTCTCCTGCAATGCGAGGCTCAGGCCACACGATGGACCCTTTGGTCAGCACAAGAGGCTCCAGCAGCTAGCGCAGGGCTTTGCTGCTGGCTTCTCCCCAGGCCGAGCTGTAAGCCCAGGAAGGGATGGGCAGGAGAAGCCCAGGAGCCTTTCCCAGCACCAGCCGCCACCAGCCCATGCTTTGACCCCTTCTTTTGGGCAGGCAGTACCAGACACTGAGCTGTCCCATGGCCTGATGTGAACCCAACCACATGGTGCAGGCCATCATTTGGGGAGAAAAGGCATGAAATGCAAGGCATTGTCATCATTTCAAAGCATTATTAACACCATCAAAACCAATATAATTATTATTAGTAGTACAAGTGGTGGTGGTGTTAGCAATGCCCTAAAATAGTAGTAGTAGTAATAATAATAATAATAATAATAATAGTTATAATTGGTAGGGGTAGTGGTTTAACAATGCCCTAAAATAAAAACAACAACAAACATTATCTGAATAATTATCATTATTCTTATTATTGGTAGTGGTGTCAGCAATGCCCTAAAATAGTAGTAGTAGTAATCATCATCATCATCATCATCATCATCATCATCATTCTTATTATTATTGGTAGGGGTAGTGGTGTTAGCAATGCCCTAAAATAGTAGTAGTAGTAGTAGCAATCATCATCATCATCATCATCATCATTCTTCTTCTTATTATTATTGGTAGGGGTAGTGGTGTTAGCAATGCCCTAAAATAACAACAACAACAAACATCATCATCATCATTATTATCATTATTATTATTATTGGTAGGGGTAGTGGTGTTAGCAATGCCCTAAAATAACAACAACAACAAACATCATCATCATCATTATTATCATTATTATTATTATTGGTAGTGGTAGTGGTGTTAGCAATGCCCTAAAATAGTAGTAATAGTAGTAGCAATCATCATCATCATCATCATCATCATTCTTCTTATTATTATTGGTAGGGGTAGTGGTGTTAGCAATGCCCTAAAATAACAACAACAACAAACATCATCATCATCATTATTATCATTATTATTATTATTGGTAGTGGTAGTGGTGTTAGCAATGCCCTAAAATAGTAGTAGTAGCAATCATCATCATCATCATCATCATCATTCTTATTATTATTGGTAGGGGTAGTGGTGTTAGCAATGCCCTAAAATAACAACAAAAACAACAAACATTATCATCATCATCATCATTATTATCATTACTATTATTATTGGTAGCGGTGTTAGCAATGCCCTAAAATAGTAGTAGTAGTAGTAATGATAATAATAATAAAAATACTACTAACACTAACCCAACCCAATTTTAGGGCATTGCTAACGCCACTTCCATGATCACTATTATTATTATTAATATTAATATTATTATTATTATTACTGTGCCTTTTATTCTTCTTGGAAAGACCCTTATAAACTTCATCTCCCAGTCACAGGGACGCAATGATTCAACAACCCCAACAGTTGAATAACGATCATGTGCTGTGCTTCAGGCCATTGTAATCATTGCTATACCAGGGATATAAAATATTCCCTATTTAGGATCCAGCCCAGTTTTGGTTTGAGTCATGGGATGTCAGGAGGAGCCAGTGTGAATGCCAGATGCCAGATATGTTTTGAAGCTGGCTTGGCTGAGATCCTCCTTTCTGCCCCTTTGCTAGTCTATTCCCTTTGATTTCCCTGGAGGCAGCGTGGTCTAGTGGGGAGACCACTGCACAGGAGACCTGGGTTCCTTCCCAGCACTGCCACCGCCCTGCTGTGTGACCCCAGGCACCCTGCTGCCTCAGTTTCCCCACCTGTAAAATGGAAACAATGGCATGCTTCCTGCAATAGCAGAGGACTGACTCTAACGGCAATCATATATCCTTCTGCATTGTAAAGTGTTTTGATTTTTAAGGGTGAAAATGCCAGTGTAAGAGATGAGTGCTGTGGATATTGAGGTAGACAGCCCTGGGGCAATGGCCTCTTTCACTGCAGAGCCTCTAGGACAGCAGAGCTTGTTCAATAGTTCAAGGAGTCTCAAGTCTCTAGAAACAAAACATTAGCACAGGAGCCCCTGGTGCCATCCTGGGGGTGTAACAGGAGCAAGAAGGAAGGGAAAACCCCTTGCTAAAACATCCCCTCTCTTAGTCTGTACTGCTTTTTTGTGCTTTTGTTAAGCAACGAGGGCATCTCTGAAGAGCTGGTCACAGAAATCAACCTTGGCTCAAGTGATCATTAAGCTCAGAATCAGCTTAAATTAGATTTCAGAGTCAACAAGAGGTCTGAGCTAAAGGGCTTTTGGTATCAAAAGGGCAGCTGTTCATAAATGAAAGAAACTCATTAGTGAAGTCAACTAGACTGAGCGGGGTCAGGGGCAAAGGGACTTGACTGGAGAGGAGGTCTGGGATTTTTAAAATCAAAGAGATTAAAACTGAGATCTGAAATGTATAGTCAAGGCAAGGGTGGGGGAGAAGAACAAGGTAGGAAGAACAGCAAATGTAGGACCTTTATTTAAGAAAGGGAAGAAAATGTACAGAGCTTTTTTTATGGGGGAGAGGAAAGAATAGTTAAGGATGTCTTAACCTCTTAACTTACCCTGGGGGTCTTCAAGAGGAGGTTGGATAGGCATCTAGCTGGGGTCATCTAGACCCAGCACTCGATGATCTTTTGAGGTCCCTTCTGACCCTAACATCTATGAATCTATGAATCTATGATGTGGATACAAAGGGAAAGCAGGTTTCAATGCAATTTAGGTTAACCCTAGGTGGATCGTGTCAGATGAATCAGGTAGCTTTCTTCAATAAGAGATCTGACTGTCTAGACATAGGGAAATTGCTAGATCTCAGCTACCTGGACTTCAGTTAAACGTTTGTTGGGGTGCCATATGGGAGAGCCTGGGTTAGGATGCAGAAGATATGGATTAGGAGAAGAACGGGGTGGCTTTGTGGATGGCAGTGACAGTGATAGGGGGAGATGCAGTAAGTGCAGGGTCATGAATGTAAGACCCCCCAAGAAGAGCTTCTGCTGTAAGCTGGGAGATCCTTGTCTGGAAACAGCAAGACTTGGGCATATCCCTTGATCCCAGGGTGATGTGGTCGTGAAGAAAGGCTCATGTGATCTCAGATGCATCAGAAGAGGTTCATCCAGTGGGTAGAGGAAGTGCTAAGGTCCTGGTCCAAAGCTCTCATTTGCAATGCTGTGAGCAGGGTGGGTCAATCATGCACAGGAAAGAGGAATTTAGCTTGGGCCAGCTATCAAGAAGGGCTGAGCAGGGGAAGAGAGGACAGAGAAGGCTAAAAGGGGATAAAATTTCCATCAGTATATAGCAGGGGTGGTTATCACAAGAACCAATGGGTCTAAACTGGCCATGAATACATTTAGGATAGAAATCAGAAGAAGAGAGAACCAGAGAGGTGGTGGAGTCTCCATCCTTGAAGGTTTTGAAGACCGAGGTAGACAAAGCTTTGGCTGGGATGATGCAGTTGGGGCTGGTCCTGCTTGGAGCAGGGGGTTGGACTAGATGTGGCTCCTGCGGCCCCTTCAACCCTCATTTTCTATGATTCAATGATCTGTTAAAGGAATAAGCCTCTGAAACAGCTTCTCAGAGCACTTGGGGCCGAAATCCTGGCTTGTTTTAAGGTGGATCCTGATCAGTTTATGAAAGGCACTGTATGGCATGGCTGTTTGTGGTATAGTAGGGGACTGGATGTGATGATGAGCCAGCCTTATACCCATGATGACTCTGGGTGCTATTATTTTATCTGGAGAAGTACAAAAGAAGCCAAAGAAAGTTCCTCCAAACTATATCCCTGTTTATTGGGATATCATCAATCAGGCAACATGACCAAGAGCAGCTCCATACAGTGGAGGATATACAGACATACTACCTTCAGTATCTGTCCTCAGGGGTTGCACAAAGTGCCAGACTCCCAGCCTTTGTGTGGAGGAGTTTGATACAGTTCAGGTTCAAATTTCTGTATCCCTGCCAATTTCTCTGAGATAAGGAGTAGGGAGCAGGGAAACTGAGTCATGACCTGTGACCATTGTTCTTATTAGCATGGGTGTGATCTGATCGCTGGCCTGTGCATCTCAACTCCCTTGAAAACATCCCTCACCCTCCACTTCTCTCATCTGCTCATCGTTGTGATTCAGACTGAGCTGCTTCTGGGATTGGAGGATCCCGGAGGAGGCTTGTCATGAAACATGCAGCATGGCAAAAAGGGGTGAAGTGAGGGGTGTCCACGACTCCCCTGCACCAGGCGAGCAGGTTGATGTTCCCAAAGTCCTGTGCACAGAGGCCTGGGCTTCACTTTGCCCTACCTCCTGGTTCCTGGTGGTGCAAGCTTGCGTGCACCCATGCGTGCAAGATTCACGTCTCTGCTTGGATTGCTCTTCACTGGCTGCTAGATGAGTATCTTTCTCCATTCTCACAGCAACCCTGGCGAGTGTGGGCAATTCCCTGCACACAGCTGCACAGAAATCTGCACAGTCTTTCCCTCCACAGAAGTCAGGAGATGTTGTAAATGTGTCGTGAGAACCAACCCCCCACCCTTGCTCCCTATGGGTCCTTCTCCCAACAGTGACCAATGCAAGATGGTTCGAAGGAAGGCATTCATCACTCATGGGACTCATTGCTGCAGGCAGTGGTGGAGGCAGAGAGCAGAACCAGGTTCAAAAAGGGTCTGGATCAATTCCTGGATGATAGATCTGTTCATGACAATTGTGAAGAATCATAGAATCATAGAAGTCGGGTCGGAAGGGACCTTGTAGATCTTCAAGTCTGACCCCCTGCCTGGGCAGGAAGAAAACTAGGCTCAAATGACCCCAGCCAGGTAGGCATCGAGCTGCTTCTTAAAGACCCCCAGGGTAGGAGCCAGCACCACTTCCCTTGGAAGTTGGTTCCAGATCCTAGTCACCCTAACTGTGAAGTAGTTCCTACAGATGACTAATCTAAACCTGCTGTCCAACAACTTGTGGCCGTTATTCCTTGTTATCCCGGGGGGCGCTAGGGGAAACAAGGTCTCCCCCAAACCCTTCTGGTCCCCCCTAGTGAGTTTATAGACAGTCACCAGGTCCCCCCTCAGCCTTCTCTTGTGAAGGCTGAACAGGTTCAGGTCCCGTAGCCTCTCCTTGTAGGGTCTGCCCTGCTGTCCCCGGATCATGCGGGTGGCCCTCTGGATGCTCTCAATGTTGTCCACATCCCTCTTGAAGTGGGGTGCCCAGAACTGGACACAGTACTCCAGCTGTGGCCTGACCAGTGTCGCGTAGAGGGGGAGGATCACCTCCTTGGCCCTACTTGAGATGCAGCTGTGGATACACGATAGGGTCCGGTTAGCCCTGCCGACCGTGACCTCGCATTGTCGGCCCATGTTCATCTTGGAGTCAATGATGACTCCAAGATCCCTTTCTACCTCCGTGCTCTCAAGAAGGGAGTTTCCCATCTTATAAGTGTGCTGCTGGTTACTACTGCCCAAGTGCAGCACCTTGCATTTGTCAGTATTGAAACGCATCCTGTTTTTGTTAGCCCACCCCTGCAACCTATCCAGGTCTTTCTGCAGTCTTTCCCTCCCTGCTAGCATGCCCACCTCACCCCAAATATTGGTATCATCAGCAAATTTGAACAGGTTGTTTTTCACCACGTTGTCCAAATCGTTGATAAAGAAATTGAACAGTGCGGGCCCTAGGACCGAGCCCTGGGGGACTCCGCTGCCCACTTCCCCCCAGGTCGAATATGACCACCCCCTGAGTACGACCCTTCAGCCAATTTGCAATCCATCTGACTGTGTAGGCATCAATGCCACAGTTGCCTAGTTTTTTTTTAATGAGGATGGGGTGGGAGACAGTGTCAAAGGCCTTGCTGAAGTCTAGAAAGACTACATCCACAGTGACACCTGGATAGCTGGAGATGACTCAATGAGTTCTTTGCCTCAGTGTTCCTAAGCGAGGGGCACGACAAGTCTCTCACTGGGGTTGTAGAGAGGCAGCAGCCAGGCACCAGACTACCATGCGTAGACCCTGAGATGTTGCAGAGTCACTTGGAGGAACTGGATGCTTTTAAGTTGGCAGGCCCGGATGAGCTCCATCCGAGGGTGCTAAAGGCACTGGCCGACATCATTGCAGAGCCACTGGCGGGAATATTTGAAAGCTCGTGGCGCACAGGCCAAGTCCCGGAGGACTGGAAAAGGGCCAAAGGCTCACATTTGTGAGAGCCCGGCAGGACAAATTATGCTGAGGGGAAACCAGCACGGGTTCATGGCAGGCAGATCATGCCTGACCAATCTAGTCTCTTTTTATGACCAGGTTACGAAACGCCTGGACACAGGAGGAGGGGTGGATGTCGTATACTTAGACTTCAGGAAGGCCTTCGATTCGGTATCCCACCCCATACTGGTGAACAAGTTAAAAGGCTGTGACTGGGATGACTACACAGTCCGGTGGGTGGCGAATTGGCTGGAGGGCCGCACCCAGAGAGCCGTGGTGGATGGGTCGGTTTTCAACCTCTAAGGGTGTGGGCAGTGGGGTCCCGCAGGGCTCAGTCTTTGGACCGATACTCTTTATTGTCTTCATTAGTGACTTGGACAAGGGAGTGAAGTGTACTCTGTCCAAGTTTGCAGATGACACAAAGCTATGGGGAGAAGTGGACACGCCGGAGGGCAGGGAACAGCTGCAAGCAGACCTGGACAGGTTGGACAAGTGGGCAGAAAACAACAGGATGCAGTTCAACAAGGAGAAATGCAAAGTGCTGCACCTAGGGAGGAAAAATGTCCAGCACACCTACAGCCTAGGGAATGACCTGCTGGGTGGCACAGAGGTGGAAATGGATCTTGGAGTCCTAGTGGACTCCAAGATGAACATGAGCCGGCAGTGTGACGAAGCCATCAAAAAAGCCAATGTCACTTTATCGTGCATCAGCAGATGCATGACGAATAGGTCCAGGGAGGTGATACTTCCCCTCTATCGGGCGCTGGTCAGACCGCAGTTGGAGTGCTGCGTGCAATTCTGGGCGCCACACTTCAAGAGGGATGCAGATAACCTGGAGAGGGTCCAGAGAAGGGCAACTCATATGGTCAAGGGCCTGCAGACCAAGCCCTACGAGGAGAGACTAGAGAAACTGGACCTTTTCAGCCTCCGCAGGAGAAGGTTGAGAGGCGACCTTGTGGCTGCCTATAAGTTCATCACGGGGGCACAGAAGGGAATTGGTGAGGTTTTATTCACCAAGGCACCCCCGGGGGTTACAAGAAACAATGGCCACAAGCTAGCAGAGAGCAGATTTAGATTGGACATTAGGAAGAACTTCTTCCCAGTTCGAGTGGCCAAGGTCTGGAACGGGCTCCCAAGGGAGGTGGTGCTCTCCCCTACCCTGGGGGTCTTCAAGAGGAGGTTAGATGAGTATCTAGCTGGGGTCATCTAGACCCAGCACTCTTTCCTGCCTATGCAGGGGGTCGGACTCAATGATCTATTGAGGTCCCTTCTGACCCTAACATCTATGAATCTATGAATCTATGTTCCCTTTGGCATCTCTAATCCAATACATGGTGGATGCTAGGGCAGGTATTGGATTGGGAATAGATCTCTCTAGAGAGATCCAGTTCAATGCTCTCTGTGTATAGCATCCGCTTCGGCCGCTGTCCAAGACAGGCTACTGAACTCGATGGACCATTGGTCTGACCCAGTCTGGTATTTCTTATGGACTTAAAAAAACACACCTGGGTTATTTCACAATGCTGTTTGGGGTGGGGGAAAGGTCCCTTGTGAGCCTTTGAACCACTTGGTAATTCTCATACTAGTTACTAGCAATGGGCTGGCATTGGTTCTCAGAACATCCCTGAAATTTCAGGGAACCCAGGTCTGAACTTTGTGGTTTGGGCCCATATTACTGAGCAACTAACAAGCTCTTCCCCACAAGCCCAAGCTCTTCCCCTCTATTTGGCACTGGGGGGCCACACCTGGAGTCCTGTGTCCAGCTGTGGGCCCCCCACTACAGAAAGGATGTGGAAAAAATTGGAGAGAGTCCAGAGGAGGGCAATGAAAATGTTTTGGGGCTGGGGGACATGACTGGTGAGGAGAGACTGAGGGAAATGGGCTGATTGAGTCTGGAGAAGAGAAGACAGAGGGAGGATTTGAAAGCAGCCTTTGACTCCCTGCAAGGGGGTTGCAAAGAGGATGGAGCTGGGCTGTTCTTAGTGGGGGCAGACGACAGGACAAGGAGCAATGGGCTCAAGCTGCAGCAAGGGAAGTTGAGGTTGGATGTTAGGAAAAAATTTCTCATGAGGAGGGTAGTAAAACACTGAAACAGGCTACCGAGAGAGGTGGTGGGATCTACATCCTTGGAGGTTTTGAAGACCAGGATAGACAACGCTTTGTCTGGGATGATGTAGTTGGGGCTGGTCCTGCTTGAAGCAGGGGATTGGACTGGATGTGACCTCCTGAGGTTCCTACAACCCGCATTTTCTATGATGATACAATGCTATGACCACTGCTGTCACCAACATGCCTTGGGCCAGCTCAAGAAACCCTATAGGAATGCTTCCTTGGGTGGGTTGTCTGCTTTTACTACACAGAGGATTGAATTCTGTCCCAAGCCCTGGCTGTGGTCACCAGAGACCTTAGTGAGAGCCACTGCAGTGAAGTGGAGATGGTGGGAGATGGATAGGATGGGAATGAAGTGAATGGAAATAGCTAGAATGGGGGAAGGAAGAAGTGCCCTGGTTCATGGGTTAATTAGGTGTCTGTGCTCTGTGTAATACCTAGGAGCTCTTCTGTATTGTCAATAGCTCTGAGGCCAGTTGTGCACCTGAGGTAAATCAGTTGTGGTGTGGTGAAGCCAACAGAGCTACAGTGATTTACAACAGTGGAGGAACAATGTTGAGTTAGAAAAGCAGTTGCATCTTTCTGTCCCCTTTCTTTAGGTTTATATAGAAAATGAGGGCTGGAAGGGACCCTAGGAGGCCACATCTAGTCCAACCCCCTGCTCCAAGCAGGACCAGCCGCAACTACATCATCCCAGCCAAGGCTTTGTCTACTTGGGTCTTCAACACCTCTAAGGATGGAGAGTCCACCACATACCCGGGTAACCTGTTCCAGTGATTCACCATCTTCCTAGTGAGAAAGTGTTTCCTAACATCCAACCTCAACTTCCCTTGCTGCGCCTTGAGCCCATTGCTCCTTGTTCTGTCATCTGCTCTCACTGAGAACAGCTTTTCTTTAAACCCTGGAAAAGCTAATGGGGGTGTCAACACACCCTCCTCTGTCTCCTCACCTTGATATAAGTGTTGCCAAAGCCTCTCCAAGACAGGCACAGATCAGGAAGAGGAAAAGTCAATACAGGCCTCTATCCCTATACAGGATCCCTTTCACAGGGCAATGGGAAAGACGAGTTGGCTTCCCACCTGTGCAAGGGTCTCTTTCCTTGGTAGTCTGTCCTGTCCAAATCAGGTTGGATGGCTGGATGGGAGCTAAGATGTAGCCGCCGCATGGAGTTTCCTGCAGAAGAACCAATGTTGGGTGAAGACTCAGCCTAGAGCTATCCACAGCTCCCTCTTAACCCAAGTATCCCCCTGGTCTGATGTTCATCCCTTAGGCCCAAAGCTGGGGGTGGAAATGAATGCAAAGCAAAGAAGGCAGCGCAAACAAAATAACACCACCAACAAAAAGCCAACACGTTGCTTCCCCCCACCAATCCTTCCTTACAGGGCAGGGTTTTAGACTTCTTTTGGCCATAGAAAACATTCCCTAGAGCATTGTGGCACATCTGCCAGTGCTTTCCAGTGGTCATATCCACCCAAAATGAGGTGGATTCGACACCACTAGCAGCTCTCTTCAGTCCTGGAGAGGTCTCCCCTGGAGTTCCTTGTCTAGTTTTGGGTCCTTTGTTTTAAAAAAGATGTGGAGAGATTGGAAAGAGTCCAACAGAGAGTTGAAATGATTAGTGACTTGGAAGGCAAGCTGTAGTAAAAAAGACTGAATGAACTAGGGTTGTTGAGTATGGGTGTATATATGTTATGGTGTCTTTGGGAGCATGGCAGCTGGCCAGAATCCTTAATATTAAATTGAATTGAATTGAGGGTTGTTTAGTTTGGGGAAAAGAAGACTTAATGGGGGTTATATAACAGTCTTCAAATACCCTGGAAATTTTCAAGTCCTGGATGGACAGACACTTTTCAGGGATGGTTTAGTCAGGGCTACCCCTGCCTTGAGCAGGGGGATGGACTGGATGTGACCTTGTTAAGGTCTCTTCCAGCTTGACTTTCCTATGATCCTGTGAAGATCCCAAACCACTGTCTGTCTTAAGGTAAATCAGAAGGACTCCTTCAAACAAAGCTCCCTGTGTATGCCCGGCTCTTCTTAGCTTGATCTGGGGCTAAATTTCATGGCAACAGTCACTCAGTCTGAATGCCTCCAACCCATCCCCGTCTGTGTCCCAGGCAGGGCAGGCCCAGTGGTTATGACAGGAGGGGAAAGGGGCTGGATGTGTAGAGGCTGGAGGGCTGGAAGACCAGTTTCTGGAGGGTTGAGGGACGGAGAGTGAGAAGGCAGATGCGGTAGTTTTGGTTAGGAAAGTTCATGGATGGGGAAAGGAGAGGATGGGTCAAGGCTGATGGGGGCTCCTTTTGGTAGCTGAAGCACCTACATTGAGGGATGGTGGTCATGGGTCGTGGGCATCAATTCTTTACAAGGCCTCACGTCTGTGTCCCAAACTGTGGGCAGAAAGGGATGACTTTAGGACTCAAGGAATAGGCCATAGCTAGAGTATTTCAGCTTCATGCATCAGCCTGGGCCCTGGGGATACCCCAGCCCCTGGGATAGCTGTACCTGTGTGCAGGCCAGCTTCTCTATTCGGTGCATTGCTTCTTTCCCCTCCATTGCACATGCCTCATGCCCTCACCTGACATCAGCCTCGCTCCCCTGATTTTTAGACCTAAAGCCACCACGTTGCACCACCTCATAGCACCCTCCTCTGCTTCTTTCTTCTTCTCCCCCAGGATGCTCCCATTGCCTTTGGTGCGGGGGGGAGGGGGGGCAATATCAGATCATCACAGAGGCATGTTGTGAAGACAAACAGAGACTTTATTAGAGAAAATAGGATTTCACTCATCTCTGCTCAAAACAAAACCACATGAGGAGGCTTGAGAGACAGCACCAGTTCCTGGCAGTCCCACAGATATTTTCTCATCACAGGGTGCTTAATTACAAAAATAGACTTGCTCGGAGGGACTGCCGTGGGTGCAGGTTCCCTGTGGAGGCTGCTGCCACTAAGCAAGTACAGGATATACCAAGTATTTCTTCACACCCATCTTCACCTAAACTTAACCTACTCACTCCTGTCTTGCTGCATGCTTTCATAGTTTCAGAGACATTAGGGCTGGAAGAGACCTTGCGAGATCATTGGGCCAAGCGCACTGCACAAGGGGCAGGATGTCAGCTGGGGTCAGATCACCCCAGCAAGATAAGCATCCAAGTGCTAGGTCCTTATATCAGGACACTTACTATGGCAGCAGAGCACCTTGCAAATGCAAATTTAAAAAGGAGATTTCCGCTCAAATTTCACTGATTTCCACTAACCCCATCCTTTACCTGCACCGTGCCCCAGCAAGTAGGAGAGTCTGGTTGCTCACATGTGAGTGATAGACACAAATTAGGTGAAATGACTTGACCAAGGGACACTAGGGAAGTGTGGCAGAGCTGGGAACTGACCCTGGGTCCCCTCTTTCCCTCACCAGCACTTAATCCCCAAGGGTAATCAAATGCTCCATGTGTACGAGACACAGGCATGTTGACATTGCAGGATGAAGGTGTGACTGTGATGTATAACATCCCTGTGTGAGCCTGGATAGATCACTGGAGCAGTGAAGATGCAGCCAGGAAGGCTTTATCAGGTGCTAGCTACCAGAGTACCTACACAGGAGCGCTTTGGACTTGGTATCGTGGTTATAAAGTCCATGCCACTGTGTCTCCACAGCTATTGTGCCCCGTGCTTGCTGGGTTCACCCCGCTGGGGCATGCCAGCAATGCAACCGAACCACCATCCTTGTGCATAGACCTGCCCCTTTGTCCACTGCCCTTCAGTGCAGAACTGGGCAGAAGCAGCATTTGGAGGTCATTGTCATCAGCAATCCCTCAATTTGAGGTTGATTTCTACCATGGCTGACTGATGGGTCTGGAGGTGACTGAAGAGTCCAGTCCTTGAGCCACAGATCTGTCCACAGAAGTTGCAGGTCTTTCTAGAGGGAAGAGTAGGTTTCAGGATGGGGAGCCTTTCCTTTTCCTTCCTCTACTCTCTTTTCTCTGCTTTGAGGGCAAGACACATTATCTCAAAATGGGCTGTTGCTTGGTTGAGGTTGTGGCACCATTGGAGTTGGTTGACAGCAAGCTCTTCCCAACTCTTGATGTCGGCATCCCTTTTCTCGAGAGGTGTCTTCAGTGTGTCCTTGTAGCATTTCCTCTGGCCTCCGTGAGACCTTTTGCTCTTACTAAATTGGGAGTAGAGCTCTTGTTTTGGGAGGCAAGAGACAGGCAAACAATATCTGGTCCAGCAAAGTTGGTGCTTGAAGATCACCAACTCAATGCTGGTAACATTGGCTTCAACAATGACACTTGCATTTGTGCAGAGATCTCCCCACTGGAAGTGGAGGATTTTTGGGCGGCATCATTGATGATACCTCTCCAGACTCTTTAGATGACAATGGTTGATCACCCACGTTTCACATCCGTAGTGGAGAGTGGAGATGATGACTGTGTTGTAGATGTGGATCTTGGTCTTTCCAGAGACTGCAGTAGATAAAGACATGCTGAAGCAATTTCTCAAAGAAGGTGCTTGCTTCCTGGTGTTCAGAGGAAGTGTTTCCTGGGACACAAGAGCTTGAGCACCCTGTGCCGTATCTTCTTGGTCCTGGCACCATACACTATGGGGTTGAGCATGGGCGGCACAAGGAGGTAGAAGTTGGCTAGCAGGATGTGAATGTGAGGAGACACATGCCGCCCAAAGCGGTGCGTCATGGATGATGCCACAATGGGTGTGTAGAAAGCCAAGATGGCACAGAGGTGGGAGATGCAGGTGCTGAAAGTCTTGAGGCGGGCATCAATGGAGGCAAGCCGGAGGACGGCTCGCAGGATCATGACGTAGGACAGGAGGATGACAAGCGAGTCCATGACCAGCACTAAGAAGCCAATGGCCAAGCCATAGAGGTTGCTGATGGTGATGTCTTCACACACCAGCATCACCACAGCCATGTGTTCGCAGTAGGAGTGGGCAATGACATTGGTCCGGTAGCACGCGTACCGTGTGGTGAGCAGGGGCAGAGGGAAGATGTACAGTACTCCGCGGGTCACGGCTGCAAGCCCAATAGCCATGATGATCGCATTGGTTAGGATGGTTTTGTGTCTCAAGGGCTTGCAGATGGCCACATACCGGTCGAAGGCCATGGCCACGAAGATCCCAGACTCTATGGTGGAAAAGGAGTGAATGACGAACATCTGGAGGAGGCAGGCACTGAAGCTGATTTCCCAGGTGTTAAACCAGAAGATGCTCAGCAGCTTGGGGATGGTGGAGGTGGAGAGGACCAGGTCAATGATGGCCAACATGGAGAGGAAAACGTACATGGGCTCATGCAGGCTCTGTTCTGTCTTGATGATGAAGAGGATGGTGCAGTTCCCCAGGAGGGCAATGACATACATGGAGCAGAAGGGGACCGAGATCCACATGTGCAAGGATTCAAGCCCGGGGATGCCAACGAGGAGGAATGTTGCAGGGTTGAAGCAGGAACCATTGAAGGGTGACATCATGTATGCTCATCATTGGAAGGTGTTTCAGGAGGTGTTTCCTGCCCTGCAATGAGAGGCAATGTCTGCTGGTTATCAGTGACTGCATTGCTCTCCGAAGAGCCTCAATGTGGGGTAGAAACTTCCCTACCAATCTGACCACACTGTGTATGCTTAACAGATCGTTTTCTAATTAGTGAGTTTCTCTGGATGGAAGTCAAAGGAGACAGTCACACTGGTTCCTTTTGGCCCTAAAGTCTTTGAGACTATGGTTTAATTAAGCCCTGCACTAACACCTCCTGGGATTTAAGAGGTCGGTGCATTTATAGCAGTGGATCTGGATTGGGACTATAGTGCTTGGATAGTATTTTCCTTTTGGATATTTTTATGAATAGGATGACCCCATGCAGGAATGTGAGATTAAGTAAAAATGATATAGGGTGCAATCTGCATATTACACGCTGAGGATGGCTGAGTTATGATCTTTGGGAGTACCCAAGGTTTGAATGGATTGAATTGTCTACAGGTGGAAAAATCATGGCTTGTGTGGCATTAATAGAGGAGCCTTTCATTTAATTGCTGTATCTCTTGGTCTAAATTTACCCTCCCATCCCAATGCTTATAACTGCTTTCCAGTGTCTCAGTATCAAGCAAAGAAAACATCAAGTCTCTTAAATTTTAGTCTGTATTGAGACAATGCTTTCACAAATGCCTCTGAGAAATGTGGTGAGATTGCATACCCCAAACCCAGAAATTCATCAACTAATGTGAAAGAAACCGTGGGGAAAATGTTGCGAGATTTTCTAAGAAAGCAAACATAAACATCTGTATTTAGTAAGACAGTAAAATTACCGAACCAAGTGTGCTATCTATCTATCTATCTATCTATCTATCTATCTATCTATCTATCTATCTATCTATCTATCTATCTATCTATCTATCTATCTATCTATCTATCTATCTATCTATCTATCTATCTATCTATCTATCTATCTCAGTGGTTCCCAGTCTTTTTAGGCTCAAGACAGTCCTCATTAGACCCAAGACACCCATCATAAAAGGCCAGTTGTTAGCTTTCACTTTATGTTTTATTACAGAAAACAATGGAGTAACTTTTTTTTGGCAAAGAACTCAGAGAGCTCACATCATGTCAGAATGGGTTTAAACACCGTGGCTTCCTATTTGACATCTCTGGGTTTATTTTGTGAGTTGTTTGCACATTTAGCACTGTTAACATTGCCATGGCACCCAGGTTGAGAATCACTGATCTATCTATTCTCATATGGATCCTTTTATTTGTCTAATATATAGAGGCAGTATATGCTCTATACAGATACAGGAAAGTGGGACTGGAAGGAACCTTTTGCAAAATATTCGAAGATGCATAGAAACTGAAGGCTGAAGGGACCTTGGGAGATGGCAGCTAGTCCAACCCAACCCCCTGCTCAAGGCAAGACTAGCTCCAAGTACATCATCCCAGCCAAGGCTTTGTCAAGTAGGGTTGCCAACTCTATTTGAATCTATTCCGGGAAGTTTCATCACATGACATAATGACATTAACGTGCCCATGCACTTCGATCTATCTATTTCATCATATGACATAATGACATATGGCACGCCATGAGATAATGGCATGTGACATAACATATGACATGACATGATGTAATGACATTTTATCTATTTTATCTATTTCATCACATGACATAATGACATTAACGTGTCTGTGTGCTTGTGTATATCAATTACAGATTACGGGGCATAGACTTTATATCAGGAAGGAAAATGCACATACTATAACATTTTAAAAACCCACTGGACTACTGTATAAATTGGTTTCAACATTTAATATTTATTTTAATGAATGCCCTGTCATTTCTCTCCCAGGTGACTATCAACAGTCTCACAATAAAAATAATGTTTATAATATACCATAGATAAAGGGAGGGGACACTGCTAATGCCCTGATAATACCACAGCTAATACCACTGCTAATACCACTGCACACCTGTTAATTAGCATATCTGCTAATACCACCTGCTAATACACTGCTAATACCACAGCACAAGTAATAGAGTACCTGCTCAGAAGAAGCTGGAAAAGGACCGTGTCCCATGCTAAGGGAAGGCAAAACCCTGGCCAATTGACCATAGGGGACAATGTCTTGCTGGCTACCAGACATTAGACACACATACATGCTCTGGGGATGATCAAAGTACCATACTTTATGTCCAATTAAGTAAACAAATGACAACGAATAGAAAGAATGCTCCTTTTGGTCCAGCATCTGGGATGGAGCATAACATTTGCTCTGTTTCAGCCCTCCCCAACCTTTCTGCCAGGGGCTGAAGTAAGTGGCTGTGAGGGCAGCACGGCCCGGTGACTGCCAAGAGCAGAGGCAGCTCCTGCTCTTCTTGCTTTGAGGTAGCCCCATACACCCCCAGCTCTCCCTGCTTCCTGGTCAGTGAAATCAAGGCACCGGATGCCTGGCTGTTTGCACTGGGCTGATGGTATAATGTGTGACTTTGGCGCTGGCTGCGCACCTCCCCGCTTTTTAAGATATGCAGTAAGGATCAAAGAGGGTGATGCAGAGTTTAGGACACTCATCTGAGACTCATAAGGCTTACTGTGTGATCAGGGGCAACTCCGTCTCTCTGTGCCTCAGTTTCCCATCCATAGAATGGGGTGAATAACACAGCTGTCCCTCACAAGAGGAAGGTTAAAGATGAGGAGGCAGTCAGATACAGCTGTCAGCTGCAGACAGACACATAATGCTCTTTCTCCGCCCAGCTCAGCTGAGCCAGGTCACACCAAACATCCCCAATCCATGGGAAACCCATTGCTGTTCCTTTAAATCCTACTCACCCTTCAGATATGACTTTAGTATCCATGTGGGTACAGAGGCTGGAGCTACCCATAGCACTCAATCATATCGATAGCATGATTCAGCAGTCGCTTCATGGACTCTGTCGTCCCACAAAAGCCAGGGCACTGCTATATTTATAGCTGTTGTAATGCCTGGTCTCCTGGGAAGCTTCAGTCAACTGGGAGAAACTTCACTTTTCCCTTTCCCCACCAGGAGAGACTTCAAAATGTTGAAAATCCCACATTGAAAATTAACTCTGTAGGCTTTCCTTTATGCTGCACTGTTCTCTGTCCACAAATGCACATTAGCCCCTGGCATCAGAGAAATGCAGGGCGGAGAAGGACATTGGGCGAGCTCATGCAATGTCATTCCTGCTGAATACTTTTATACCTGAAATAGCTGCTGTTCAGGGGAGGGCATAAAAAATGGTTGGAGGGCTGGGGGACAGGACTGGTGAGGACAGGCTGAGGGAGCTGGGTTGATGTAGTCTGCAGGAGAGAAGAGTGAGAGGGGATTTGATAGCAGCCTTCACCTCCCTGCAGGGGGGTTGCAAAGAGGATGAAACTGGGCTGCTTTTAGTGGGGGCAGATGGCAGGATAAGGAGCAATGGGCTCAAGTTGCAGCAAGTGAAGTTAAGGTTGGATATTAGGAAAAGATAGAACGGGGAGGAAAGGTCGGGGTCTGACACTATGTCAAAGAGCAATACATGTCCTCAAGAAACAGCACAGGGTCAGGAGGGGCAGACTGAAGTGCTCTGGGTCAGAATACAAGGGGGCCGGGGGAAAAAGGAATCACCAAAGGCATTCAGGATTGTCTGAAAGCTAAAAAGGAGTTGTACACCTAATGGAAGGGAGGAGCCATCACCAAGGAGGATTATACCTCCATTGCTCAAGACTGTAGGGGTGCTGTTAGGAAGGCCAAGGTAGACACAGAACTGGGACTAACGACCCAGATCACAGACAACAAGAAGTCCTTTTTTAAATACATGAGGAGTAAAAAGAAGGCACCGGGTAATGTGGAGCCCCTGCAGGACATGCATGGCAATATGGTGGTTGCACCAATGATAAAGCTGACCTCTTAACAGATTCTTTGCCTTCCTATTTCGGAGGGACCAGGACACCTCCCCCACCAGGATCCCGGACGAAATCAGGAGAGGCACAGCTGGGCCCAGGATCAGAGAGGACCTGGTCAGGGAACTTCTGGTGGGAATGGACATCTTCAAATCAGCAGGTCCAGATGATCTCCACCCCAGAGTGCTGAGCGAATTGGCAGAGGCCATTGCTGGACCCCTGGCACAGCTTTATGAGCACTCATGGTGCTCTGGTGAGGTGCCGGAGGACTGGAAAAGGGCCAATGTGGTTCCCATTTTCAAAAAAAGGAGGAAGGAGGACCCAGGAAACTCTAAGTCTATTAGTCTTACCTTGGTCCTGGGGAAGCTCTCTGACAAAATTATCCAGGAGCACATCTGCGAGGGACCAGCAGGGGACATTATGCTTAGGGGCAACCAACATGGGTTCATTAGAGGCAGGTCCTGTCAGACCAACCTGGTGGCCTTCTACGACCAGGTCACAAAAGCCTTGGACACAGGTGTTGCAGTGGATGTAGTCTTTCTGGACTTAAGAAAGGCCTTTGACACTGATGTAGACATGCCATGGTTAAAAAACTGAAATAAAGTAAAAAATAAGCTAAAAAGCCTTGAGGCAAAGGCTCGGCAAGGCACTCAGTTGGCTTTCCACGCTTGAGAGGGTGGGCAAATCATCAGTCTGGCTATCAATGTGCCTGAGCCTTATAAATGGTTTGATGTAATTTGTAGTATTTGTGTGTCACCTGGTGCCACCTCAACTACTTGGCTAACCGTCTTAAGCAACATAGTATTTGTCACAACCCAAGGGTGTGATTTTTGTTTGGGTGTGCTTCGGCACTGCTAAATTGTTTCCCAGCACTCGGAGCTTTCTTTGCAGGGTGCATTTCTGATCTGCAAAGAGGGAAATGTACGGTGCAAAGGAGTTCCCGCCACCCGCATGCAAATTTGTGTCCCACTATTGGCCAGTTCTAAATTGTTCCCACATGGCAGCTAGCGATTGGCTTGCTAGCCGTGTAAGAGGCTTGAGTGGTTTCCGCCCAAGTTGGAGGACTCCACAACCATCTGGAGGGAGAAAAAGAGAAAGAGGAGGGCTTCACGTTTTGTGAAGCACTCTAAGCGCTGCGGAGCCTATCGGACCCAGTGTGTGTACCTTAAGAAGGCTATGGGGGTCTGATCAGCCTCTAGCCTCTCCCCGTTGCCGAACGATCCCTTGACGAACCCCTTCCCTGCGCGCAAGTTCCACGGAGCCTAGCAAACTTTGTGTGAGTGTATTCAGAGCTCTCTGCTTCGAGTTATTTTCTTCGGTTGACACGACGGGCTCGCGGTTTAGAGCCTTCAACTGGATTGGGCTAGAAGGTTCGCATGGAAGGAACTCTAGTCCGCCTCTCTTCTTTTCTGTCTGTAACCGCAACTCAAGCAAGTTTTCCTGCCTGCACCGCGACCATCTTTGGTGTAAGTAAAATGATCTTTAATCAATCGCTAAGCTTCCGTGCCTAATTCTAGCGCGCTGCCTGCATTCCCCGACCCGGCATGTCTGGGCTGCTGGCCACAGTCCGCCGTGCACCCCCGAGGGCCTCGGACCGCTCCTGGCCCGCACATGGCGATGAGGATGGGATCAGGAGAAGGCACGCTGCAGCTAGAATTAGTTAAGAACTGCCCTTGGCACAGTGGAAAACGCCAAGTAGAAAGCTTTATGGAGCTGGAGGCACATATCGCTTACCACCAGGCGGGCGGAACGGGTGAGAGATTTATCAGCGGACGTCTTTCACTGAAGGGAGAAGAGGGAGCTTCCGAAGACGGAGCCCAGAAAGAGAGGGAAGTGTATTTGCACCCCGCAGCATTCGGGTGTATAATGAGTGATGAGCCGGTCCTGTTCGGGCCCCTCGACACTGTGTCCTTCGCCAGAGTCAACCCGGCGGGCGCAGTGAACCCGACCCTCACCAAGGAGTGTGCCCGTTGCCTAAGATATGCTCGGGAGAGTGAAGAACCGGTCCCAATTGACCGGTTCTCCCCCTTCATGCTGGTGTCTAGATTAAGGGGTTGCGAGCTTCCATCCGAGCTCCACGAAGATCTGGAGACGGAGGAACGTGCTGCGGATGAGAGGGTGGCCCCACAATACGACAAGGGGGGAGTACTGACTGCAACTTTCCGTACGATAACTGATTTAATGCAAAAGAATTTAAGTTTGAAAGCCCAGCTGCGTGTGGCCGTTCAAGCGGTCAAAGAAGTGGCTGCGAAAAAGAATCCTGAAACGCCATGACAAGATGGCGCCGAGCAAGAGGGAGACTGCGTGGAAGAACCGGAAGAGAAGGGTGGAGCTTCGGAGGAACCCGCGAGAGTTCGGTCAGCGACTCTGTCCACCGATGCAGCGTCACTTCCGGCGACCACGCCCACCAATTTAGCGTCGCTTTCAGCGACCACGCCTTCTTGCCGATGGAAGGGAGAATCGAGCGGAGGAGTGCATCCGCCCCTCCTGCCTGAAGTAATAACAGCAGCAGTGACTCCCGCAGCAGTAGTCCAGCCTGTAACAACAATTAACCGAGTTGCTACTGCCTACTATGCTCGCACCAGAACTGAACTACAGGATTTGCGCAGAGAATCAAGAATCCAACCTGAAGAAACCCTAGCTGTGTGGTTGGGACGTTTGGTTGTGGAACTTGGATCCGACCTGCTGAACCAGGAAGAAGCAAGCTTCTTGGTCAGACAAGCTTCGTGGAGTAGAGGACATGTCACTGACATCGACATGGTGGCATTCAACGTTCACTGGCCTATTCCACTTCCAGCGCTTGTTGCAGGACTGATCGGTCAAAAAGCCCACGCATGGCATGACGGACGGCCAGAACATACCGGCGCAGAGCAACTCATGCTAGCGATCATCGGAGTCTCGTATTGTGCCTGGAACCCCAGAACATGTGCGCTGGGACTGACATCACTCCAGCAAATAAGACCATGGCCTCATCGTCATCTACGAGATCCTGGAACCGTTCCAGTAACTGTTCACAGCATAGATAATTGTCTTGAGGTTTATGAGCGAAAGAACATCGTCGTCCTCCGGATTCTGCTCAACTCAATGGTGAACCAACCCGTGAGTAACCTCCTTCATCAGTTGTCACGACTGCATATCCTGATGGAGCCAAAATTGTCTAGTGATTGGGAACGTCGACACCCGACCGAAATTCAAGGCGCAAAACATCATGAATCCGATCTTCCATCATTGCCACAGAGAACACCAGAGGAGCGATACATGTTTGGATTTCTCCTACAGCGTTCGGAACTCAATAAGCGGCAACTTCGGATTTTAGGGGACGCAGGCCAATGGCAACTGGCCTATGAGTTAGGTTTCCATTACCTAGAAGAACTAGACAATGGCTCCTCGACGATTTCATCTAGTTGAATGTGCAAGAGAGGGTAGTTTGAAGTAGCAAACATTTGTATTATATGCTTTAGAAATAATAGTATAGTTCCATGGAACTTTGTAAATACTTTGAATTAGGTTAACTTATTTTTTGAGAGTTTTGTTTACAGATCCGGAACTCAGAGTGCGTGGCAAAGAGAAGCCCCAAGAAGGATAACATCATCGAGGAGTGAGGGCTTGACGCGCGACTTCGCCATGACGCCCACTGAAGTCCTGATCGTGCAGTTTTTTGTTATGAATCTGATTATGTGTATATGTATTTGTACAGGTTATTATTTGATTCAATCCCTAGTGGACGAACTTCTTATGTTAGCGAATTTTGTGTTTACTTGTTTAGTTCAGCAACCCGTGGTGAGAGCTCTTAATAACACGAGTGACGAGCACGTGGTCTAATTTAGCTATGCCTTCAGCAAGGGGGGATGTCACAACCCAAGGGTGTGATTTTAGTTTGTGTGTGCTTCAGCACTGCTAAATTATTTCCCGCCACTCGGAGCTTTCTTTGCAGGGTGCATTTCTGATCTGCAAAGAGGGAAATGCACGGTGCAAAGGAGTTCCCACCACCCGCATGCAAATTTGTGTCCCACTATTGGCCAGTTCTAAATTATTCCTATGTGGCGGCTAGCGATTGGCTTGCTAGCCGTATAAGAGGCTTGAGTGGTTTCCGCCCAAGTTGGAGGACTCCACAACCATCTGGAGAGAGAAAAAGAGAAAGAGGAGGGCTTCACGTCTTGTGAAGCACTCTAAGCGCTGCGGAGCCTATCGGACCCAGTGCGTGTACCTTAAGAAGGCTATGGGGGTCTGATCAGCCTCTAGCCTCTCCCCGTCACCGAACGATCCCTCAACGAACCCCTTCCCTGCGCGCAAGTTCCACGGAGCCTAGCAGACTTCATGTGAGTGTATTCAGAGCTCTCTGCTTCGAGTTATTTTCTTCAGTTGACATGACGGGCTTGTGGTTTAGAGCCTTCAACCGGATTGGGCTAGAAGGTTCGCATGGAAGGAACTCTAGTCCGCCTCTCTTCTTTTCTGTCTGTAACCGCAACTCAAGCAAGTTTTCCTGCCTGCACCGCGACCATCTTTGGTGTAAGTAAAATAATCTTTAATCAACCGCTAAGCTTCCGTGCCTAATTCTAGCGCGCCGCCTGCATTCCCTGACCCGGTGTGTCCGGGCTGCTGGCCACAGCCCGCCGTGCGCCCCCGAGGGCCTCGGACCGCTCCCAGCCTGCACAGTATTCTGCATTGCCCTAGTGGCAACAGCTAAATGGTGTTTTAATCGTTGTTGTTGTAAATCTGTTCATGCTATGCAAGTTAAATTTATAGATCCCTCCCCGTTTCCTGATGTAGCGCATGTGGCTTTAGCATCTCAATTGTAGCCATCATAGTGCTTCAGCAAGCAAGGGGTGGAATGTGACAGCTGAAATTATGTCTATGTGATAAAGGTGCTTGCTGAAGGCTCTATGAAGATTAGACTGAGTATTTTTCTGTATTTGTTTAGATATTAAGCTATATGTTGTCGCTAAAAGTCTAATTCAAGTTTAAGATGTAGTGAGGCCTTGTATAAAGTAAGGCCTAGTAAATTTAGCAAAGCCTTGAAGTAGTAAGGCCTTGTGGCCTAGTTAGAAGTACCTAATCAAAGGAATGCAAAGCTTGTACTCCAATTGGTCAGTCTGAGGACAGTTGAAGTAAAAGGAATGTGAGTAGTTGTACGTTATCAGAACCGTTCAGAAGCTTTAAATTGGCTGGAATATCTGGAAACCATTCAGAAGGAAGATACAGCTCTGTGAAAAGGATTAGTTAGCTGTTGCCTAGATCAGTGGGCCTGTGGACCTCGAGGAGCCCAAGTACTGTATTCCAGGGTCCTTCCTGGTACCCTTTGGACAGTGCTGTTCAGGGATGCCTGACTTCGCTGAACTTTGTGGAAAGAGAAGCTTGCTGTGTATCAGGCATCAGAGGGGACTCCGATAAGTTCATAGATTCATAGATGTTAGGGTCGGAAGGGACCTCAATAGATCATCGAGTCCGACCCCCTGCATAAGCAGGAAAGAGTGCTGGGTCTAGATGACCCCAGCTAGATACTCATCTAACCTCCTCTTGAAGACCCCCAGGGTAGGGGGAGAGCACCACCTCCCTTGGGAGCCCGTTCCAGACCTTGGCCACTCGAACTGGGAAGAAGTTCTTCCTAATGTCCAGTCTAAATCTGCTCTCTGCTAGCTTGTGCCCATTATTTCTTGTAACCCCCGGGGGCGCCTTGGTGAATAAAACCTCACCAATTGAAGTTTCTACCCGACATTGAGGCTCTTCGGAGAGCAATGCAGTCACTGATAACCAGCAGACATTGCCTCTCATTGCAGGGCAGGAAACACCTCCTGAAACACCTTCCAATGATGAGCATACATGATGTCACCCTTCAATGGTTCCTGCTTCAACCCTGCAACATTCCTCCTTGTTGGCATCCCCGGGCTTGAATCCTTGCACATGTGGATCTCGGTCCCCTTCTGCTCCATGTATGTCATTGCCCTCCTGGGGAACTGCACCATCCTCTTCATCATCAAGACAGAACAGAGCCTGCATGAGCCCATGTACGTTTTCCTCTCCATGTTGGCCATCATTGACCTGGTCCTCTCCACCTCCACCATCCCCAAGCTGCTGAGCATCTTCTGGTTTAACACCTGGGAAATCAGCTTCAGTGCCTGCCTCCTCCAGATGTTCGTCATTCACTCCTTTTCCACCATAGAGTCTGGGATCTTCGTGGCCATGGCCTTCGACCGGTATGTGGCCATCTGCAAGCCCTTGAGACACAAAACTATCCTAACCAATGCGATCATCATGGCTATTGGGCTTGCAGCCGTGACCCGCGGAGTACTGTACATCTTCCCTCTGCCCCTGCTCACCACACGGTACGCGTGCTACTGGACCAATGTCATTGCCCACTCCTACTGCGAACACATGGCTGTGGTGATGCTGGTGTGTGAAGACATCACCATCAGCAACCTCTATGGCTTGGCCATTGGCTTCTTAGTGCTGGTCATGGACTCGCTTGTCATCCTCCTGTCCTACTTCATGATCCTGCGAGCCGTCCTCCGGCTTGCCTCCATTGATGCCCGCCTCAAGACTTTCAGCACCTGCGTCTCCCACCTCTGTGCCATCTTGGCTTTCTACACACCCATTGTGGCATCATCCATGACGCACCGCTTTGGGCGGCATGTGTCTCCTCACATTCACATCCTGCTAGCCAACTTCTACCTCCTTGTGCCGCCCATGCTCAACCCCATAGTGTATGGTGCCAGGACCAAGAAGATACGGCACAGGGTGCTCAAGCTCTTGTGTCCCAGGAAACACTTCCTCTGAACACCAGGAAGCAAGCACCTTCTTTGAGAAATTGCTTCAGCATGTCTTTATCTACTGCAGTCTCTGGAAAGACCAAGATCCACATCTACAACACAGTCATCATCTCCACTCTCCACTACGGATGTGAAACGTGGGTGATCAACCATTGTCATCTAAAGAGTCTGGAGAGGTATCATCAATGATGCCGCCCAAAAATCCTCCACTTCCAGTGGGGAGATCTCTGCACAAATGCAAGTGTCATTGTTGAAGCCAATGTTACCAGCATTGAGTTGGTGATCTTCAAGCACCAACTTTGCTGGACCAGATATTGTTTGCCTGTCTCTTGCCTCCCAAAACAAGAGCTCTACTCCCAATTTAGTAAGAGCAAAAGGTCTCACGGAGGCCAGAGGAAATGCTACAAGGACACACTGAAGACACCTCTCGAGAAAAGGGATGCCGACATCAAGAGTTGGGAAGAGCTTGCTGTCAACCAACTCCAATGGTGCCACAACCTCAACCAAGCAACAGCCCATTTTGAGATAATGTGTCTTGCCCTCAAAGCAGAGAAAAGAGAGTAGAGGAAGGAAAAGGAAAGGCTCCCCATCCTGAAACCTACTCTTCCCTCTAGAAAGACCTGCAACTTCTGTGGACAGATCTGTGGCTCAAGGACTGGACTCTTCAGTCACCTCCAGACCCATCAGTCAGCCATGGTAGAAATCAACCTCAAATTGAGGGATTGCTGATGACAATGACCTCCAAATGCTGCTTCTGCCCAGTTCTGCACTGAAGGGCAGTGGACAAAGGGGCAGATCTATGCACAAGGATGGTGGGTCGGTTGCATTGCTGGCATGCCCCAGCGGGGTGAACCCAGCAAGCACGGGGCACAATAGCTGTGGAGACACAGTGGCATGGACTTTATAACCACGATACCAAGTCCAAAGCGCTCCTGTGTAGGTACTCTGGTAGCTAGCACCTGATAAAGCCTTCCTGGCTGCATCTTCACTGCTCCAGTGATCTATCCAGGCTCACACAGGGATGTTATACATCACAGTCACACCTTCATCCTGCAATGTCAACATGCCTGTGTCTCGTACACATGGAGCATTTGATTACCCTTGGGGATTAAGTGCTGGTGAGGGAAAGAGGGGACCCAGGGTCAGTTCCCAGCTCTGCCACACTTCCCTAGTGTCCCTTGGTCAAGTCATTTCACCTAATTTGTGTCTATCACTCACATGTGAGCAACCAGACTCTCCTACTTGCTGGGGCACGGTGCAGGTAAAGGATGGGGTTAGTGGAAATCAGTGAAATTTGAGCGGAAATCTCCTTTTTAAATTTGCATTTGCAAGGTGCTCTGCTGCCATAGTAAGTGTCCTGATATAAGGACCTAGCACTTGGATGCTTATCTTGCTGGGGTGAAGGAAGGAAAAGGAAAAAGGAGGAAGGAGGACCCAGGAAACTCTAAGTCTATTAGTCTTACCTTGGTCCTGGGGAAGCTCTCTGACAAAATTATCCAGGAGCACATCTGTGAGGGACCAGCAGGGGACATTATGCTTAGGGGCAACCAACATGGGTTCATTAGAGGCAGGTCCTGTCAGACCAACCTGGTGGCCTTCTACGACCAGGTCACAAAAGCCTTGGATACAGGTGTTGCAGTGGATGTAGTCTTTCTGGACTTAAGAAAGGACTTTGACACTGATGTAGACATGCCATGGTTAAAAAACTGAAATAAAGTAAAAAATAAGCTAAAAAGCCTTGAGGCAAAGGCTCGGCAAGGCACTCAGTTGGCTTTCCACGCTTGAGAGGGTGGGCAAATCATCAGTCTGACTATCAATGTGCCTGAGCCTTATAAATGGTTTGATGTAATTTGTAGTATTTGTGTGTCACCTGGTGCCACCTCAACTACTTGGCTAACCGTCTTAAGCAACATAGTATTTGTCACAACCCAAGGGTGTGATTTTTGTTTGGGTGTGCTTCGGCACTGCTAAATTGTTTCCCAGCACTCGGAGCTTTCTTTGCAGGGTGCATTTCTGATCTGCAAAGAGGGAAATGTACGGTGCAAAGGAGTTCCCGCCACCCGCATGCAAATTTGTGTCCCACTATTGGCCAGTTCTAAATTGTTCCCACATGGCAGCTAGCGATTGGCTTGCTAGCCGTGTAAGAGGCTTGAGTGGTTTCCGCCCAAGTTGGAGGACTCCACAACCATCTGGAGGGAGAAAAAGAGAAAGAGGAGGGCTTCACGTTTTGTGAAGCACTCTAAGCGCTGCGGAGCCTATCGGACCCAGTGTGTGTACCTTAAGAAGGCTATGGGGGTCTGATCAGCCTCTAGCCTCTCCCCGTTGCCGAACGATCCCTTGACGAACCCCTTCCCTGCGCGCAAGTTCCACGGAGCCTAGCAAACTTTGTGTGAGTGTATTCAGAGCTCTCTGCTTCGAGTTATTTTCTTCGGTTGACACGACAGGCTCGCGGTTTAGAGCCTTCAACTGGATTGGGCTAGAAGGTTCGCATGGAAGGAACTCTAGTCCGCCTCTCTTCTTTTCTGTCTGTAACCGCAACTCAAGCAAGTTTTCCTGCCTGCACCGCGACCATCTTTGGTGTAAGTAAAATGATCTTTAATCAATCGCTAAGCTTCCGTGCCTAATTCTAGCGCGCTGCCTGCATTCCCCGACCCGGCATGTCTGGGCTGCTGGCCACAGTCCGCCGTGCACCCCCGAGGGCCTCGGACCGCTCCTGGCCCGCACATGGCGATGAGGATGGGATCAGGAGAAGGCACGCTGCAGCTAGAATTAGTTAAGAACTGCCCTTGGCACAGTGGAAAACGCCAAGTAGAAAGCTTTATGGAGCTGGAGGCACATATCGCTTACCACCAGGCGGGCGGAACGGGTGAGAGATTTATCAGCGGACGTCTTTCACTGAAGGGAGAAGAGGGAGCTTCCGAAGACGGAGCCCAGAAAGAGAGGGAAGTGTATTTGCACCCCGCAGCATTCGGGTGTATAATGAGTGATGAGCCGGTCCTGTTCAGGCCCCTCGACACTGTTTCCTTCGCCAGAGTCAACCCGGCGGGCGCAGTGAACCCGACCCTCACCAAGGAGTGTGCCCGTTGCCTAAGATATGCTCGGGAGAGTGAAGAACCGGTCCCAATTGACCGGTTCTCCCCCTTCATGCTGGTGTCTAGATTAATGGTTGCGAGCTTCCATCCGAGCTCCACGAAGATCTGGAGACGGAGGAACGTGCTGCGGATGAGAGGGTGGCCCCACAATACGACAAGGGGGGAGTACTGACTGCAACTTTCCGTACGATAACTGATTTAATGCAAAAGAATTTAAGTTTGAAAGCCCAGCTGCGTGTGGCCGTTCAAGCGGTCAAAGAAGTGGCTGCGAAAAAGAATCCTGAAACGCCATGACAAGATGGCGCCGAGCAAGAGGGAGACTGCGTGGAAGAACCGGAAGAGAAGGGTGGAGCTTCGGAGGAACCCGCGAGAGTTCGGTCAGCGACTCTGTCCACCGATGCAGCGTCACTTCCGGCGACCACGCCCACCAATTTAGCGTCGCTTTCAGCGACCACGCCTTCTTGCCGATGGAAGGGAGAATCGAGCGGAGGAGTGCATCCGCCCCTCCTGCCTGAAGTAATAACAGCAGCAGTGACTCCCGCAGCAGTAGTCCAGCCTGTAACAACAATTAACCGAGTTGCTACTGCCTACTATGCTCGCACCAGAACTGAACTACAGGATTTGCGCAGAGAATCAAGAATCCAACCTGAAGAAACCCTAGCTGTGTGGTTGGGACGTTTTGGTTGTGGAACTTGGATCCGACCTGCTGAACCAGGAAGAAGCAAGCTTCTTGGTCAGACAAGCTTCGTGGAGTAGAGGACATGTCACTGACATCGACATGGTGGCATTCAACGTTCACTGGCCTATTCCACTTCCAGCGCTTGTTGCAGGACTGATCGGTCAAAAAGCCCACGCATGGCATGACGGACGGCCAGAACATACCGGCGCAGAGCAACTCATGCTAGCGATCATCGGAGTCTCGTATTGTGCCTGGAACCCCAGAACATGTGCGCTGGGACTGACATCACTCCAGCAAATAAGACCATGGCCTCATCGTCATCTACGAGATCCTGGAACCGTTCCAGTAACTGTTCACAGCATAGATAATTGTCTTGAGGTTTATGAGCGAAAGAACATCGTCGTCCTCCGGATTCTGCTCAACTCAATGGTGAACCAACCCGTGAGTAACCTCCTTCATCAGTTGTCACGACTGCATATCCTGATGGAGCCAAAATTGTCTAGTGATTGGGAACGTCGACACCCGACCGAAATTCAAGGCGCAAAACATCATGAATCCGATCTTCCATCATTGCCACAGAGAACACCAGAGGAGCGATACATGTTTGGATTTCTCCTACAGCGTTCGGAACTCAATAAGCGGCAACTTCGGATTTTAGGGGACGCAGGCCAATGGCAACTGGCCTATGAGTTAGGTTTCCATTACCTAGAAGAACTAGACAATGGCTCCTCGACGATTTCATCTAGTTGAATGTGCAAGAGAGGGTAGTTTGAAGTAGCAAACATTTGTATTATATGCTTTAGAAATAATAGTATAGTTCCATGGAACTTTGTAAATACTTTGAATTAGGTTAACTTATTTTTTGAGAGTTTTGTTTACAGATCCGGAACTCAGAGTGCGTGGCAAAGAGAAGCCCCAAGAAGGATAACATCATCGAGGAGTGAGGGCTTGACGCGCGACTTCGCCATGACGCCCACTGAAGTCCTGATCGTGCAGTTTTTTGTTATGAATCTGATTATGTGTATATGTATTTGTACAGGTTATTATTTGATTCAATCCCTAGTGGACGAACTTCTTATGTTAGCGAATTTTGTGTTTACTTGTTTAGTTCAGCAACCCGTGGTGAGAGCTCTTAAAAACACGAGTGACGAGCACGTGGTCTAATTTAGCTATGCCTTCAGCAAGGGGGGATGTCACAACCCAAGGGTGTGATTTTAGTTTGTGTGTGCTTCAGCACTGCTAAATTATTTCCCGCCACTCGGAGCTTTCTTTGCAGGGTGCATTTCTGATCTGCAAAGAGGGAAATGCACGGTGCAAAGGAGTTCCCACCACCCGCATGCAAATTTGTGTCCCACTATTGGCCAGTTCTAAATTATTCCTATGTGGCGGCTAGCGATTGGCTTGCTAGCCGTATAAGAGGCTTGAGTGGTTTCCGCCCAAGTTGGAGGACTCCACAACCATCTGGAGAGAGAAAAAGAGAAAGAGGAGGGCTTCACGTCTTGTGAAGCACTCTAAGCGCTGCGGAGCCTATCGGACCCAGTGCGTGTACCTTAAGAAGGCTATGGGGGTCTGATCAGCCTCTAGCCTCTCCCCGTCACCGAACGATCCCTCAACGAACCCCTTCCCTGCGCGCAAGTTCCACGGAGCCTAGCAGACTTCATGTGAGTGTATTCAGAGCTCTCTGCTTCGAGTTATTTTCTTCAGTTGACATGACGGGCTTGTGGTTTAGAGCCTTCAACCGGATTGGGCTAGAAGGTTCGCATGGAAGGAACTCTAGTCCGCCTCTCTTCTTTTCTGTCTGTAACCGCAACTCAAGCAAGTTTTCCTGCCTGCACCGCGACCATCTTTGGTGTAAGTAAAATAATCTTTAATCAACCGCTAAGCTTCCGTGCCTAATTCTAGCGCGCCGCCTGCATTCCCTGACCCGGTGTGTCCGGGCTGCTGGCCACAGCCCGCCGTGCGCCCCCGAGGGCCTCGGACCGCTCCCAGCCTGCACAGTATTCTGCATTGCCCTAGTGGCAACAGCTAAATGGTGTTTTAATCGTTGTTGTTGTAAATCTGTTCATGCTATGCAAGTTAAATTTATAGATCCCTCCCCGTTTCCTGATGTAGCGCATGTGGCTTTAGCATCTCAATTGTAGCCATCATAGTGCTTCAGCAAGCAAGGGGTGGAATGTGACAGCTGAAATTATGTCTATGTGATAAAGGTGCTTGCTGAAGGCTCTATGAAGATTAGACTGAGTATTTTTCTGTATTTGTTTAGATATTAAGCTATATGTTGTCGCTAAAAGTCTAATTCAAGTTTAAGATGTAGTGAGGCCTTGTATAAAGTAAGGCCTAGTAAATTTAGCAAAGCCTTGAAGTAGTAAGGCCTTGTGGCCTAGTTAGAAGTACCTAATCAAAGGAATGCAAAGCTTGTACTCCAATTGGTCAGTCTGAGGACAGTTGAAGTAAAAGGAATGTGAGTAGTTGTACGTTATCAGAACCGTTCAGAAGCTTTAAATTGGCTGGAATATCTGGAAACCATTCAGAAGGAAGATACAGCTCTGTGAAAAGGATTAGTTAGCTGTTGCCTAGATCAGTGGGCCTGTGGACCTCGAGGAGCCCAAGTACTGTATTCCAGGGTCCTTCCTGGTACCCTTTGGACAGTGCTGTTCAGGGATGCCTGACTTCGCTGAACTTTGTGGAAAGAGAAGCTTGCTGTGTATCAGGCATCAGAGGGGACTCCGATAAGTTCATAGATTCATAGATGTTAGGGTCGGAAGGGACCTCAATAGATCATCGAGTCCGACCCCCTGCATAAGCAGGAAAGAGTGCTGGGTCTAGATGACCCCAGCTAGATACTCATCTAACCTCCTCTTGAAGACCCCCAGGGTAGGGGGAGAGCACCACCTCCCTTGGGAGCCCGTTCCAGACCTTGGCCACTCGAACTGGGAAGAAGTTCTTCCTAATGTCCAGTCTAAATCTGCTCTCTGCTAGCTTGTGCCCATTATTTCTTGTAACCCCCGGGGGCGCCTTGGTGAATAAAACCTCACCAATTGAAGTTTCTACCCGACATTGAGGCTCTTCGGAGAGCAATGCAGTCACTGATAACCAGCAGCCATTGCCTCTCATTGCAGGGCAGGAAACACCTCCTGAAACACCTTCCAATGATGAGCATACATGATGTCACCCTTCAATGGTTCCTGCTTCAACCCTGCAACATTCCTCCTTGTTGGCATCCCCGGGCTTGAATCCTTGCACATGTGGATCTCGGTCCCCTTCTGCTCCATGTATGTCATTGCCCTCCTGGGGAACTGCACCATCCTCTTCATCATCAAGACAGAACAGAGCCTGCATGAGCCCATGTACGTTTTCCTCTCCATGTTGGCCATCATTGACCTGGTCCTCTCCACCTCCACCATCCCCAAGCTGCTGAGCATCTTCTGGTTTAACACCTGGGAAATCAGCTTCAGTGCCTGCCTCCTCCAGATGTTCGTCATTCACTCCTTTTCCACCATAGAGTCTGGGATCTTCGTGGCCATGGCCTTCGACCGGTATGTGGCCATCTGCAAGCCCTTGAGACACAAAACTATCCTAACCAATGCGATCATCATGGCTATTGGGCTTGCAGCCGTGACCCGCGGAGTACTGTACATCTTCCCTCTGCCCCTGCTCACCACACGGTACGCGTGCTACTGGACCAATGTCATTGCCCACTCCTACTGCGAACACATGGCTGTGGTGATGCTGGTGTGTGAAGACATCACCATCAGCAACCTCTATGGCTTGGCCATTGGCTTCTTAGTGCTGGTCATGGACTCGCTTGTCATCCTCCTGTCCTACTTCATGATCCTGCGAGCCGTCCTCCGGCTTGCCTCCATTGATGCCCGCCTCAAGACTTTCAGCACCTGCGTCTCCCACCTCTGTGCCATCTTGGCTTTCTACACACCCATTGTGGCATCATCCATGACGCACCGCTTTGGGCGGCATGTGTCTCCTCACATTCACATCCTGCTAGCCAACTTCTACCTCCTTGTGCCGCCCATGCTCAACCCCATAGTGTATGGTGCCAGGACCAAGAAGATACGGCACAGGGTGCTCAAGCTCTTGTGTCCCAGGAAACACTTCCTCTGAACACCAGGAAGCAAGCACCTTCTTTGAGAAATTGCTTCAGCATGTCTTTATCTACTGCAGTCTCTGGAAAGACCAAGATCCACATCTACAACACAGTCATCATCTCCACTCTCCACTACGGATGTGAAACGTGGGTGATCAACCATTGTCATCTAAAGAGTCTGGAGAGGTATCATCAATGATGCCGCCCAAAAATCCTCCACTTCCAGTGGGGAGATCTCTGCACAAATGCAAGTGTCATTGTTGAAGCCAATGTTACCAGCATTGAGTTGGTGATCTTCAAGCACCAACTTTGCTGGACCAGATATTGTTTGCCTGTCTCTTGCCTCCCAAAACAAGAGCTCTACTCCCAATTTAGTAAGAGCAAAAGGTCTCACGGAGGCCAGAGGAAATGCTACAAGGACACACTGAAGACACCTCTCGAGAAAAGGGATGCCGACATCAAGAGTTGGGAAGAGCTTGCTGTCAACCAACTCCAATGGTGCCACAACCTCAACCAAGCAACAGCCCATTTTGAGATAATGTGTCTTGCCCTCAAAGCAGAGAAAAGAGAGTAGAGGAAGGAAAAGGAAAGGCTCCCCATCCTGAAACCTACTCTTCCCTCTAGAAAGACCTGCAACTTCTGTGGACAGATCTGTGGCTCAAGGACTGGACTCTTCAGTCACCTCCAGACCCATCAGTCAGCCATGGTAGAAATCAACCTCAAATTGAGGGATTGCTGATGACAATGACCTCCAAATGCTGCTTCTGCCCAGTTCTGCACTGAAGGGCAGTGGACAAAGGGGCAGATCTATGCACAAGGATGGTGGGTCGGTTGCATTGCTGGCATGCCCCAGCGGGGTGAACCCAGCAAGCACGGGGCACAATAGCTGTGGAGACACAGTGGCATGGACTTTATAACCACGATACCAAGTCCAAAGCGCTCCTGTGTAGGTACTCTGGTAGCTAGCACCTGATAAAGCCTTCCTGGCTGCATCTTCACTGCTCCAGTGATCTATCCAGGCTCACACAGGGATGTTATACATCACAGTCACACCTTCATCCTGCAATGTCAACATGCCTGTGTCTCGTACACATGGAGCATTTGATTACCCTTGGGGATTAAGTGCTGGTGAGGGAAAGAGGGGACCCAGGGTCAGTTCCCAGCTCTGCCACACTTCCCTAGTGTCCCTTGGTCAAGTCATTTCACCTAATTTGTGTCTATCACTCACATGTGAGCAACCAGACTCTCCTACTTGCTGGGGCACGGTGCAGGTAAAGGATGGGGTTAGTGGAAATCAGTGAAATTTGAGCGGAAATCTCCTTTTTAAATTTGCATTTGCAAGGTGCTCTGCTGCCATAGTAAGTGTCCTGATATAAGGACCTAGCACTTGGATGCTTATCTTGCTGGGGTGAAGGAAGGAAAAGGAAAAAGGAGGAAGGAGGACCCAGGAAACTCTAAGTCTATTAGTCTTACCTTGGTCCTGGGGAAGCTCTCTGACAAAATTATCCAGGAGCACATCTGTGAGGGACCAGCAGGGGACATTATGCTTAGGGGCAACCAACATGGGTTCATTAGAGGCAGGTCCTGTCAGACCAACCTGGTGGCCTTCTACGACCAGGTCACAAAAGCCTTGGATACAGGTGTTGCAGTGGATGTAGTCTTTCTGGACTTAAGAAAGGACTTTGACACTGATGTAGACATGCCATGGTTAAAAAACTGAAATAAAGTAAAAAATAAGCTAAAAAGCCTTGAGGCAAAGGCTCGGCAAGGCACTCAGTTGGCTTTCCACGCTTGAGAGGGTGGGCAAATCATCAGTCTGACTATCAATGTGCCTGAGCCTTATAAATGGTTTGATGTAATTTGTAGTATTTGTGTGTCACCTGGTGCCACCTCAACTACTTGGCTAACCGTCTTAAGCAACATAGTATTTGTCACAACCCAAGGGTGTGATTTTTGTTTGGGTGTGCTTCGGCACTGCTAAATTGTTTCCCAGCACTCGGAGCTTTCTTTGCAGGGTGCATTTCTGATCTGCAAAGAGGGAAATGTACGGTGCAAAGGAGTTCCCGCCACCCGCATGCAAATTTGTGTCCCACTATTGGCCAGTTCTAAATTGTTCCCACATGGCAGCTAGCGATTGGCTTGCTAGCCGTGTAAGAGGCTTGAGTGGTTTCCGCCCAAGTTGGAGGACTCCACAACCATCTGGAGGGAGAAAAAGAGAAAGAGGAGGGCTTCACGTTTTGTGAAGAACTCTAAGCGCTGCGGAGCCTATCGGACCCAGTGTGTGTACCTTAAGAAGGCTATGGGGGTCTGATCAGCCTCTAGCCTCTCCCCGTTGCCGAACGATCCCTTGACGAACCCCTTCCCTGCGCGCAAGTTCCACGGAGCCTAGCAAACTTTGTGTGAGTGTATTCAGAGCTCTCTGCTTCGAGTTATTTTCTTCGGTTGACACGACAGGCTCGCGGTTTAGAGCCTTCAACTGGATTGGGCTAGAAGGTTCGCATGGAAGGAACTCTAGTCCGCCTCTCTTCTTTTCTGTCTGTAACCGCAACTCAAGCAAGTTTTCCTGCCTGCACCGCGACCATCTTTGGTGTAAGTAAAATGATCTTTAATCAATCGCTAAGCTTCCGTGCCTAATTCTAGCGCGCTGCCTGCATTCCCCGACCCGGCATGTCTGGGCTGCTGGCCACAGTCCGCCGTGCACCCCCGAGGGCCTCGGACCGCTCCTGGCCCGCACATGGCGATGAGGATGGGATCAGGAGAAGGCACGCTGCAGCTAGAATTAGTTAAGAACTGCCCTTGGCACAGTGGAAAACGCCAAGTAGAAAGCTTTATGGAGCTGGAGGCACATATCGCTTACCACCAGGCGGGCGGAACGGGTGAGAGATTTATCAGCGGACGTCTTTCACTGAAGGGAGAAGAGGGAGCTTCCGAAGACGGAGCCCAGAAAGAGAGGGAAGTGTATTTGCACCCCGCAGCATTCGGGTGTATAATGAGTGATGAGCCGGTCCTGTTCAGGCCCCTCGACACTGTGTCCTTCGCCAGAGTCAACCCGGCGGGCGCAGTGAACCCGACCCTCACCAAGGAGTGTGCCCGTTGCCTAAGATATGCTCGGGAGAGTGAAGAACCGGTCCCAATTGACCGGTTCTCCCCCTTCATGCTGGTGTCTAGATTAAGGGGTTGCGAGCTTCCATCCGAGCTCCACGAAGATCTGGAGACGGAGGAACGTGCTGCGGATGAGAGGGTGGCCCCACAATACGACAAGGGGGGAGTACTGACTGCAACTTTCCGTACGATAACTGATTTAATGCAAAAGAATTTAAGTTTGAAAGCCCAGCTGCGTGTGGCCGTTCAAGCGGTCAAAGAAGTGGCTGCGAAAAAGAATCCTGAAACGCCATGACAAGATGGCGCCGAGCAAGAGGGAGACTGCGTGGAAGAACCGGAAGAGAAGGGTGGAGCTTCGGAGGAACCCGCGAGAGTTCGGTCAGCGACTCTGTCCACCGATGCAGCGTCACTTCCGGCGACCACGCCCACCAATTTAGCGTCGCTTTCAGCGACCACGCCTTCTTGCCGATGGAAGGGAGAATCGAGCGGAGGAGTGCATCCGCCCCTCCTGCCTGAAGTAATAACAGCAGCAGTGACTCCCGCAGCAGTAGTCCAGCCTGTAACAACAACTAACCGAGTTGCTACTGCCTACTATGCTCGCAGCAGAACTGAACTACAGGATTTGTGCAGAGAATCAAGAATCCAACCTGAAGAGACTCTAGCTGTGTGGTTGGGACGTTTGGTTGTGGAACTTGGATCCGACCTGCTGAACCAGGAAGAAGCAAGCTTCTTGGTCAGACAAGCTTCGTGGAGTAGAGGACATGTCACTGACATCGACATGGTGGCATTCAACGTTCACTGGCCTATTCCACTTCCAGCGCTTGTTGCAGGACTGATCGGTCAAAAAGCCCACGCATGGCATGACGGACGGCCAGAACATACCGGCGCAGAGCAACTCATGCTAGCGATCATCGGAGTCTCGTATTGTGCCTGGAACCCCAGAACATGTGCGCTGGGACTGACATCACTCCAGCAAATAAGACCATGGCCTCATCGTCATCTACGAGATCCTGGAACCGTTCCAGTAACTGTTCACAGCATAGATAATTGTCTTGAGGTTTATGAGCGAAAGAACATCGTCGTCCTCCGGATTCTGCTCAACTCAATGGTGAACCAACCCGTGAGTAACCTCCTTCATCAGTTGTCACGACTGCATATCCTGATGGAGCCAAAATTGTCTAGTGATTGGGAACGTCGACACCCGACCGAAATTCAAGGCGCAAAACATCATGAATCCGATCTTCCATCATTGCCACAGAGAACACCAGAGGAGCGATACATGTTTGGATTTCTCCTACAGCGTTCGGAACTCAATAAGCGGCAACTTCGGATTTTAGGGGACGCAGGCCAATGGCAACTGGCCTATGAGTTAGGTTTCCATTACCTAGAAGAACTAGACAATGGCTCCTCGACGATTTCATCTAGTTGAATGTGCAAGAGAGGGTAGTTTGAAGTAGCAAACATTTGTATTATATGCTTTAGAAATAATAGTATAGTTCCATGGAACTTTGTAAATACTTTGAATTAGGTTAACTTATTTTTTGAGAGTTTTGTTTACAGATCCGGAACTCAGAGTGCGTGGCAAAGAGAAGCCCCAAGAAGGATAACATCATCGAGGAGTGAGGGCTTGACGCGCGACTTCGCCATGACGCCCACTGAAGTCCTGATCGTGCAGTTTTTTGTTATGAATCTGATTATGTGTATATGTATTTGTACAGGTTATTATTTGATTCAATCCCTAGTGGACGAACTTCTTATGTTAGCGAATTTTGTGTTTACTTGTTTAGTTCAGCAACCCGTGGTGAGAGCTCTTAATAACACGAGTGACGAGCACGTGGTCTAATTTAGCTATGCCTTCAGCAAGGGGGGATGTCACAACCCAAGGGTGTGATTTTAGTTTGTGTGTGCTTCAGCACTGCTAAATTATTTCCCGCCACTCGGAGCTTTCTTTGCAGGGTGCATTTCTGATCTGCAAAGAGGGAAATGCACGGTGCAAAGGAGTTCCCACCACCCGCATGCAAATTTGTGTCCCACTATTGGCCAGTTCTAAATTATTCCTATGTGGCGGCTAGCGATTGGCTTGCTAGCCGTATAAGAGGCTTGAGTGGTTTCCGCCCAAGTTGGAGGACTCCACAACCATCTGGAGAGAGAAAAAGAGAAAGAGGAGGGCTTCACGTCTTGTGAAGCACTCTAAGCGCTGCGGAGCCTATCGGACCCAGTGCGTGTACCTTAAGAAGGCTATGGGGGTCTGATCAGCCTCTAGCCTCTCCCCGTCACCGAACGATCCCTCAACGAACCCCTTCCCTGCGCGCAAGTTCCACGGAGCCTAGCAGACTTCATGTGAGTGTATTCAGAGCTCTCTGCTTCGAGTTATTTTCTTCAGTTGACATGACGGGCTTGTGGTTTAGAGCCTTCAACCGGATTGGGCTAGAAGGTTCGCATGGAAGGAACTCTAGTCCGCCTCTCTTCTTTTCTGTCTGTAACCGCAACTCAAGCAAGTTTTCCTGCCTGCACCGCGACCATCTTTGGTGTAAGTAAAATAATCTTTAATCAACCGCTAAGCTTCCGTGCCTAATTCTAGCGCGCCGCCTGCATTCCCTGACCCGGTGTGTCCGGGCTGCTGGCCACAGCCCGCCGTGCGCCCCCGAGGGCCTCGGACCGCTCCCAGCCTGCACAGTATTCTGCATTGCCCTAGTGGCAACAGCTAAATGGTGTTTTAATCGTTGTTGTTGTAAATCTGTTCATGCTATGCAAGTTAAATTTATAGATCCCTCCCCGTTTCCTGATGTAGCGCATGTGGCTTTAGCATCTCAATTGTAGCCATCATAGTGCTTCAGCAAGCAAGGGGTGGAATGTGACAGCTGAAATTATGTCTATGTGATAAAGGTGCTTGCTGAAGGCTCTATGAAGATTAGACTGAGTATTTTTCTGTATTTGTTTAGATATTAAGCTATATGTTGTCGCTAAAAGTCTAATTCAAGTTTAAGATGTAGTGAGGCCTTGTATAAAGTAAGGCCTAGTAAATTTAGCAAAGCCTTGAAGTAGTAAGGCCTTGTGGCCTAGTTAGAAGTACCTAATCAAAGGAATGCAAAGCTTGTACTCCAATTGGTCAGTCTGAGGACAGTTGAAGTAAAAGGAATGTGAGTAGTTGTACGTTATCAGAACCGTTCAGAAGCTTTAAATTGGCTGGAATATCTGGAAACCATTCAGAAGGAAGATACAGCTCTGTGAAAAGGATTAGTTAGCTGTTGCCTAGATCAGTGGGCCTGTGGACCTCGAGGAGCCCAAGTACTGTATTCCAGGGTCCTTCCTGGTACCCTTTGGACAGTGCTGTTCAGGGATGCCTGACTTCGCTGAACTTTGTGGAAAGAGAAGCTTGCTGTGTATCAGGCATCAGAGGGGACTCCGATAAGTTCATAGATTCATAGATGTTAGGGTCGGAAGGGACCTCAATAGATCATCGAGTCCGACCCCCTGCATAAGCAGGAAAGAGTGCTGGGTCTAGATGACCCCAGCTAGATACTCATCTAACCTCCTCTTGAAGACCCCCAGGGTAGGGGGAGAGCACCACCTCCCTTGGGAGCCCGTTCCAGACCTTGGCCACTCGAACTGGGAAGAAGTTCTTCCTAATGTCCAGTCTAAATCTGCTCTCTGCTAGCTTGTGCCCATTATTTCTTGTAACCCCCGGGGGCGCCTTGGTGAATAAAACCTCACCAATTGAAGTTTCTACCCGACATTGAGGCTCTTCGGAGAGCAATGCAGTCACTGATAACCAGCAGCCATTGCCTCTCATTGCAGGGCAGGAAACACCTCCTGAAACACCTTCCAATGATGAGCATACATGATGTCACCCTTCAATGGTTCCTGCTTCAACCCTGCAACATTCCTCCTTGTTGGCATCCCCGGGCTTGAATCCTTGCACATGTGGATCTCGGTCCCCTTCTGCTCCATGTATGTCATTGCCCTCCTGGGGAACTGCACCATCCTCTTCATCATCAAGACAGAACAGAGCCTGCATGAGCCCATGTACGTTTTCCTCTCCATGTTGGCCATCATTGACCTGGTCCTCTCCACCTCCACCATCCCCAAGCTGCTGAGCATCTTCTGGTTTAACACCTGGGAAATCAGCTTCAGTGCCTGCCTCCTCCAGATGTTCGTCATTCACTCCTTTTCCACCATAGAGTCTGGGATCTTCGTGGCCATGGCCTTCGACCGGTATGTGGCCATCTGCAAGCCCTTGAGACACAAAACTATCCTAACCAATGCGATCATCATGGCTATTGGGCTTGCAGCCGTGACCCGCGGAGTACTGTACATCTTCCCTCTGCCCCTGCTCACCACACGGTACGCGTGCTACTGGACCAATGTCATTGCCCACTCCTACTGCGAACACATGGCTGTGGTGATGCTGGTGTGTGAAGACATCACCATCAGCAACCTCTATGGCTTGGCCATTGGCTTCTTAGTGCTGGTCATGGACTCGCTTGTCATCCTCCTGTCCTACTTCATGATCCTGCGAGCCGTCCTCCGGCTTGCCTCCATTGATGCCCGCCTCAAGACTTTCAGCACCTGCGTCTCCCACCTCTGTGCCATCTTGGCTTTCTACACACCCATTGTGGCATCATCCATGACGCACCGCTTTGGGCGGCATGTGTCTCCTCACATTCACATCCTGCTAGCCAACTTCTACCTCCTTGTGCCGCCCATGCTCAACCCCATAGTGTATGGTGCCAGGACCAAGAAGATACGGCACAGGGTGCTCAAGCTCTTGTGTCCCAGGAAACACTTCCTCTGAACACCAGGAAGCAAGCACCTTCTTTGAGAAATTGCTTCAGCATGTCTTTATCTACTGCAGTCTCTGGAAAGACCAAGATCCACATCTACAACACAGTCATCATCTCCACTCTCCACTACGGATGTGAAACGTGGGTGATCAACCATTGTCATCTAAAGAGTCTGGAGAGGTATCATCAATGATGCCGCCCAAAAATCCTCCACTTCCAGTGGGGAGATCTCTGCACAAATGCAAGTGTCATTGTTGAAGCCAATGTTACCAGCATTGAGTTGGTGATCTTCAAGCACCAACTTTGCTGGACCAGATATTGTTTGCCTGTCTCTTGCCTCCCAAAACAAGAGCTCTACTCCCAATTTAGTAAGAGCAAAAGGTCTCACGGAGGCCAGAGGAAATGCTACAAGGACACACTGAAGACACCTCTCGAGAAAAGGGATGCCGACATCAAGAGTTGGGAAGAGCTTGCTGTCAACCAACTCCAATGGTGCCACAACCTCAACCAAGCAACAGCCCATTTTGAGATAATGTGTCTTGCCCTCAAAGCAGAGAAAAGAGAGTAGAGGAAGGAAAAGGAAAGGCTCCCCATCCTGAAACCTACTCTTCCCTCTAGAAAGACCTGCAACTTCTGTGGACAGATCTGTGGCTCAAGGACTGGACTCTTCAGTCACCTCCAGACCCATCAGTCAGCCATGGTAGAAATCAACCTCAAATTGAGGGATTGCTGATGACAATGACCTCCAAATGCTGCTTCTGCCCAGTTCTGCACTGAAGGGCAGTGGACAAAGGGGCAGATCTATGCACAAGGATGGTGGGTCGGTTGCATTGCTGGCATGCCCCAGCGGGGTGAACCCAGCAAGCACGGGGCACAATAGCTGTGGAGACACAGTGGCATGGACTTTATAACCACGATACCAAGTCCAAAGCGCTCCTGTGTAGGTACTCTGGTAGCTAGCACCTGATAAAGCCTTCCTGGCTGCATCTTCACTGCTCCAGTGATCTATCCAGGCTCACACAGGGATGTTATACATCACAGTCACACCTTCATCCTGCAATGTCAACATGCCTGTGTCTCGTACACATGGAGCATTTGATTACCCTTGGGGATTAAGTGCTGGTGAGGGAAAGAGGGGACCCAGGGTCAGTTCCCAGCTCTGCCACACTTCCCTAGTGTCCCTTGGTCAAGTCATTTCACCTAATTTGTGTCTATCACTCACATGTGAGCAACCAGACTCTCCTACTTGCTGGGGCACGGTGCAGGTAAAGGATGGGGTTAGTGGAAATCAGTGAAATTTGAGCGGAAATCTCCTTTTTAAATTTGCATTTGCAAGGTGCTCTGCTGCCATAGTAAGTGTCCTGATATAAGGACCTAGCACTTGGATGCTTATCTTGCTGGGGTGAAGGAAGGAAAAGGAAAAAGGAGGAAGGAGGACCCAGGAAACTCTAAGTCTATTAGTCTTACCTTGGTCCTGGGGAAGCTCTCTGACAAAATTATCCAGGAGCACATCTGTGAGGGACCAGCAGGGGACATTATGCTTAGGGGCAACCAACATGGGTTCATTAGAGGCAGGTCCTGTCAGACCAACCTGGTGGCCTTCTACGACCAGGTCACAAAAGCCTTGGATACAGGTGTTGCAGTGGATGTAGTCTTTCTGGACTTAAGAAAGGACTTTGACACTGATGTAGACATGCCATGGTTAAAAAACTGAAATAAAGTAAAAAATAAGCTAAAAAGCCTTGAGGCAAAGGCTCGGCAAGGCACTCAGTTGGCTTTCCACGCTTGAGAGGGTGGGCAAATCATCAGTCTGACTATCAATGTGCCTGAGCCTTATAAATGGTTTGATGTAATTTGTAGTATTTGTGTGTCACCTGGTGCCACCTCAACTACTTGGCTAACCGTCTTAAGCAACATAGTATTTGTCACAACCCAAGGGTGTGATTTTTGTTTGGGTGTGCTTCGGCACTGCTAAATTGTTTCCCAGCACTCGGAGCTTTCTTTGCAGGGTGCATTTCTGATCTGCAAAGAGGGAAATGTACGGTGCAAAGGAGTTCCCGCCACCCGCATGCAAATTTGTGTCCCACTATTGGCCAGTTCTAAATTGTTCCCACATGGCAGCTAGCGATTGGCTTGCTAGCCGTGTAAGAGGCTTGAGTGGTTTCCGCCCAAGTTGGAGGACTCCACAACCATCTGGAGGGAGAAAAAGAGAAAGAGGAGGGCTTCACGTTTTGTGAAGCACTCTAAGCGCTGCGGAGCCTATCGGACCCAGTGTGTGTACCTTAAGAAGGCTATGGGGGTCTGATCAGCCTCTAGCCTCTCCCCGTTGCCGAACGATCCCTTGACGAACCCCTTCCCTGCGCGCAAGTTCCACGGAGCCTAGCAAACTTTGTGTGAGTGTATTCAGAGCTCTCTGCTTCGAGTTATTTTCTTCGGTTGACACGACAGGCTCGCGGTTTAGAGCCTTCAACTGGATTGGGCTAGAAGGTTCGCATGGAAGGAACTCTAGTCCGCCTCTCTTCTTTTCTGTCTGTAACCGCAACTCAAGCAAGTTTTCCTGCCTGCACCGCGACCATCTTTGGTGTAAGTAAAATGATCTTTAATCAATCGCTAAGCTTCCGTGCCTAATTCTAGCGCGCTGCCTGCATTCCCCGACCCGGCATGTCTGGGCTGCTGGCCACAGTCCGCCGTGCACCCCCGAGGGCCTCGGACCGCTCCTGGCCCGCACATGGCGATGAGGATGGGATCAGGAGAAGGCACGCTGCAGCTAGAATTAGTTAAGAACTGCCCTTGGCACAGTGGAAAACGCCAAGTAGAAAGCTTTATGGAGCTGGAGGCACATATCGCTTACCACCAGGCGGGCGGAACGGGTGAGAGATTTATCAGCGGACGTCTTTCACTGAAGGGAGAAGAGGGAGCTTCCGAAGACGGAGCCCAGAAAGAGAGGGAAGTGTATTTGCACCCCGCAGCATTCGGGTGTATAATGAGTGATGAGCCGGTCCTGTTCAGGCCCCTCGACACTGTGTCCTTCGCCAGAGTCAACCCGGCGGGCGCAGTGAACCCGACCCTCACCAAGGAGTGTGCCCGTTGCCTAAGATATGCTCGGGAGAGTGAAGAACCGGTCCCAATTGACCGGTTCTCCCCCTTCATGCTGGTGTCTAGATTAAGGGGTTGCGAGCTTCCATCCGAGCTCCACGAAGATCTGGAGACGGAGGAACGTGCTGCGGATGAGAGGGTGGCCCCACAATACGACAAGGGGGGAGTACTGACTGCAACTTTCCGTACGATAACTGATTTAATGCAAAAGAATTTAAGTTTGAAAGCCCAGCTGCGTGTGGCCGTTCAAGCGGTCAAAGAAGTGGCTGCGAAAAAGAATCCTGAAACGCCATGACAAGATGGCGCCGAGCAAGAGGGAGACTGCGTGGAAGAACCGGAAGAGAAGGGTGGAGCTTCGGAGGAACCCGCGAGAGTTCGGTCAGCGACTCTGTCCACCGATGCAGCGTCACTTCCGGCGACCACGCCCACCAATTTAGCGTCGCTTTCAGCGACCACGCCTTCTTGCCGATGGAAGGGAGAATCGAGCGGAGGAGTGCATCCGCCCCTCCTGCCTGAAGTAATAACAGCAGCAGTGACTCCCGCAGCAGTAGTCCAGCCTGTAACAACAACTAACCGAGTTGCTACTGCCTACTATGCTCGCAGCAGAACTGAACTACAGGATTTGTGCAGAGAATCAAGAATCCAACCTGAAGAGACTCTAGCTGTGTGGTTGGGACGTTTGGTTGTGGAACTTGGATCCGACCTGCTGAACCAGGAAGAAGCAAGCTTCTTGGTCAGACAAGCTTCGTGGAGTAGAGGACATGTCACTGACATCGACATGGTGGCATTCAACGTTCACTGGCCTATTCCACTTCCAGCGCTTGTTGCAGGACTGATCGGTCAAAAAGCCCACGCATGGCATGACGGACGGCCAGAACATACCGGCGCAGAGCAACTCATGCTAGCGATCATCGGAGTCTCGTATTGTGCCTGGAACCCCAGAACATGTGCGCTGGGACTGACATCACTCCAGCAAATAAGACCATGGCCTCATCGTCATCTACGAGATCCTGGAACCGTTCCAGTAACTGTTCACAGCATAGATAATTGTCTTGAGGTTTATGAGCGAAAGAACATCGTCGTCCTCCGGATTCTGCTCAACTCAATGGTGAACCAACCCGTGAGTAACCTCCTTCATCAGTTGTCACGACTGCATATCCTGATGGAGCCAAAATTGTCTAGTGATTGGGAACGTCGACACCCGACCGAAATTCAAGGCGCAAAACATCATGAATCCGATCTTCCATCATTGCCACAGAGAACACCAGAGGAGCGATACATGTTTGGATTTCTCCTACAGCGTTCGGAACTCAATAAGCGGCAACTTCGGATTTTAGGGGACGCAGGCCAATGGCAACTGGCCTATGAGTTAGGTTTCCATTACCTAGAAGAACTAGACAATGGCTCCTCGACGATTTCATCTAGTTGAATGTGCAAGAGAGGGTAGTTTGAAGTAGCAAACATTTGTATTATATGCTTTAGAAATAATAGTATAGTTCCATGGAACTTTGTAAATACTTTGAATTAGGTTAACTTATTTTTTGAGAGTTTTGTTTACAGATCCGGAACTCAGAGTGCGTGGCAAAGAGAAGCCCCAAGAAGGATAACATCATCGAGGAGTGAGGGCTTGACGCGCGACTTCGCCATGACGCCCACTGAAGTCCTGATCGTGCAGTTTTTTGTTATGAATCTGATTATGTGTATATGTATTTGTACAGGTTATTATTTGATTCAATCCCTAGTGGACGAACTTCTTATGTTAGCGAATTTTGTGTTTACTTGTTTAGTTCAGCAACCCGTGGTGAGAGCTCTTAATAACACGAGTGACGAGCACGTGGTCTAATTTAGCTATGCCTTCAGCAAGGGGGGATGTCACAACCCAAGGGTGTGATTTTAGTTTGTGTGTGCTTCAGCACTGCTAAATTATTTCCCGCCACTCGGAGCTTTCTTTGCAGGGTGCATTTCTGATCTGCAAAGAGGGAAATGCACGGTGCAAAGGAGTTCCCACCACCCGCATGCAAATTTGTGTCCCACTATTGGCCAGTTCTAAATTATTCCTATGTGGCGGCTAGCGATTGGCTTGCTAGCCGTATAAGAGGCTTGAGTGGTTTCCGCCCAAGTTGGAGGACTCCACAACCATCTGGAGAGAGAAAAAGAGAAAGAGGAGGGCTTCACGTCTTGTGAAGCACTCTAAGCGCTGCGGAGCCTATCGGACCCAGTGCGTGTACCTTAAGAAGGCTATGGGGGTCTGATCAGCCTCTAGCCTCTCCCCGTCACCGAACGATCCCTCAACGAACCCCTTCCCTGCGCGCAAGTTCCACGGAGCCTAGCAGACTTCATGTGAGTGTATTCAGAGCTCTCTGCTTCGAGTTATTTTCTTCAGTTGACATGACGGGCTTGTGGTTTAGAGCCTTCAACCGGATTGGGCTAGAAGGTTCGCATGGAAGGAACTCTAGTCCGCCTCTCTTCTTTTCTGTCTGTAACCGCAACTCAAGCAAGTTTTCCTGCCTGCACCGCGACCATCTTTGGTGTAAGTAAAATAATCTTTAATCAACCGCTAAGCTTCCGTGCCTAATTCTAGCGCGCCGCCTGCATTCCCTGACCCGGTGTGTCCGGGCTGCTGGCCACAGCCCGCCGTGCGCCCCCGAGGGCCTCGGACCGCTCCCAGCCTGCACAGTATTCTGCATTGCCCTAGTGGCAACAGCTAAATGGTGTTTTAATCGTTGTTGTTGTAAATCTGTTCATGCTATGCAAGTTAAATTTATAGATCCCTCCCCGTTTCCTGATGTAGCGCATGTGGCTTTAGCATCTCAATTGTAGCCATCATAGTGCTTCAGCAAGCAAGGGGTGGAATGTGACAGCTGAAATTATGTCTATGTGATAAAGGTGCTTGCTGAAGGCTCTATGAAGATTAGACTGAGTATTTTTCTGTATTTGTTTAGATATTAAGCTATATGTTGTCGCTAAAAGTCTAATTCAAGTTTAAGATGTAGTGAGGCCTTGTATAAAGTAAGGCCTAGTAAATTTAGCAAAGCCTTGAAGTAGTAAGGCCTTGTGGCCTAGTTAGAAGTACCTAATCAAAGGAATGCAAAGCTTGTACTCCAATTGGTCAGTCTGAGGACAGTTGAAGTAAAAGGAATGTGAGTAGTTGTACGTTATCAGAACCGTTCAGAAGCTTTAAATTGGCTGGAATATCTGGAAACCATTCAGAAGGAAGATACAGCTCTGTGAAAAGGATTAGTTAGCTGTTGCCTAGATCAGTGGGCCTGTGGACCTCGAGGAGCCCAAGTACTGTATTCCAGGGTCCTTCCTGGTACCCTTTGGACAGTGCTGTTCAGGGATGCCTGACTTCGCTGAACTTTGTGGAAAGAGAAGCTTGCTGTGTATCAGGCATCAGAGGGGACTCCGATAAGTTCATAGATTCATAGATGTTAGGGTCGGAAGGGACCTCAATAGATCATCGAGTCCGACCCCCTGCATAAGCAGGAAAGAGTGCTGGGTCTAGATGACCCCAGCTAGATACTCATCTAACCTCCTCTTGAAGACCCCCAGGGTAGGGGGAGAGCACCACCTCCCTTGGGAGCCCGTTCCAGACCTTGGCCACTCGAACTGGGAAGAAGTTCTTCCTAATGTCCAGTCTAAATCTGCTCTCTGCTAGCTTGTGCCCATTATTTCTTGTAACCCCCGGGGGCGCCTTGGTGAATAAAACCTCACCAATTGAAGTTTCTACCCGACATTGAGGCTCTTCGGAGAGCAATGCAGTCACTGATAACCAGCAGACATTGCCTCTCATTGCAGGGCAGGAAACACCTCCTGAAACACCTTCCAATGATGAGCATACATGATGTCACCCTTCAATGGTTCCTGCTTCAACCCTGCAACATTCCTCCTTGTTGGCATCCCCGGGCTTGAATCCTTGCACATGTGGATCTCGGTCCCCTTCTGCTCCATGTATGTCATTGCCCTCCTGGGGAACTGCACCATCCTCTTCATCATCAAGACAGAACAGAGCCTGCATGAGCCCATGTACGTTTTCCTCTCCATGTTGGCCATCATTGACCTGGTCCTCTCCACCTCCACCATCCCCAAGCTGCTGAGCATCTTCTGGTTTAACACCTGGGAAATCAGCTTCAGTGCCTGCCTCCTCCAGATGTTCGTCATTCACTCCTTTTCCACCATAGAGTCTGGGATCTTCGTGGCCATGGCCTTCGACCGGTATGTGGCCATCTGCAAGCCCTTGAGACACAAAACCATCCTAACCAATGCGATCATCATGGCTATTGGGCTTGCAGCCGTGACCCGCGGAGTACTGTACATCTTCCCTCTGCCCCTGCTCACCACACGGTACGCGTGCTACCGGACCAATGTCATTGCCCACTCCTACTGCGAACACATGGCTGTGGTGATGCTGGTGTGTGAAGACATCACCATCAGCAACCTCTATGGCTTGGCCATTGGCTTCTTAGTGCTGGTCATGGACTCGCTTGTCATCCTCCTGTCCTACTTCATGATCCTGCGAGCCGTCCTCCGGCTTGCCTCCATTGATGCCCGCCTCAAGACTTTCAGCACCTGCGTCTCCCACCTCTGTGCCATCTTGGCTTTCTACACACCCATTGTGGCATCATCCATGACGCACCGCTTTGGGCGGCATGTGTCTCCTCACATTCACATCCTGCTAGCCAACTTCTACCTCCTTGTGCCGCCCATGCTCAACCCCATAGTGTATGGTGCCAGGACCAAGAAGATACGGCACAGGGTGCTCAAGCTCTTGTGTCCCAGGAAACACTTCCTCTGAACACCAGGAAGCAAGCACCTTCTTTGAGAAATTGCTTCAGCATGTCTTTATCTACTGCAGTCTCTGGAAAGACCAAGATCCACATCTACAACACAGTCATCATCTCCACTCTCCACTACGGATGTGAAACGTGGGTGATCAACCATTGTCATCTAAAGAGTCTGGAGAGGTATCATCAATGATGCCGCCCAAAAATCCTCCACTTCCAGTGGGGAGATCTCTGCACAAATGCAAGTGTCATTGTTGAAGCCAATGTTACCAGCATTGAGTTGGTGATCTTCAAGCACCAACTTTGCTGGACCAGATATTGTTTGCCTGTCTCTTGCCTCCCAAAACAAGAGCTCTACTCCCAATTTAGTAAGAGCAAAAGGTCTCACGGAGGCCAGAGGAAATGCTACAAGGACACACTGAAGACACCTCTCGAGAAAAGGGATGCCGACATCAAGAGTTGGGAAGAGCTTGCTGTCAACCAACTCCAATGGTGCCACAACCTCAACCAAGCAACAGCCCATTTTGAGATAATGTGTCTTGCCCTCAAAGCAGAGAAAAGAGAGTAGAGGAAGGAAAAGGAAAGGCTCCCCATCCTGAAACCTACTCTTCCCTCTAGAAAGACCTGCAACTTCTGTGGACAGATCTGTGGCTCAAGGACTGGACTCTTCAGTCACCTCCAGACCCATCAGTCAGCCATGGTAGAAATCAACCTCAAATTGAGGGATTGCTGATGACAATGACCTCCAAATGCTGCTTCTGCCCAGTTCTGCACTGAAGGGCAGTGGACAAAGGGGCAGATCTATGCACAAGGATGGTGGGTCGGTTGCATTGCTGGCATGCCCCAGCGGGGTGAACCCAGCAAGCACGGGGCATCAATAGCTGTGGAGACACAGTGGCATGGACTTTATAACCACGATACCAAGTCAAAGCGCTCCTGTGTAGGTACTCTGGTAGCTAGCACCTGATAAAGCCTCCTGGCTGCATCTTCACTGCTCCAGTGATCTATCCAGGCTCACACAGGGATGTTATACATCACAGTCACACCTTCATCCTGCAATGTCAACATGCCTGTGTCTCGTACACATGGAGCATTTGATTACCCTTGGGGATTAAGTGCTGGTGAGGGAAAGAGGGGACCCAGGGTCAGTTCCCAGCTCTGCCACACTTCCTAGTGTCCCTTGTCAAGTCATTTCACCTAATTTGTGTCTATCACTCACATGTGAGCAACCAGACTCTCCTACTTGCTGGGGCACGGTGCAGGTAAAGGATGGGGTTAGTGGAAATCAGTGAAATTTGAGCGGAAATCTCCTTTTTAAATTTGCATTTGCAAGGTGCTCTGCTGCCATAGTAAGTGTCCTGATATAAGGACCTAGCACTTGGATGCTTATCTTGCTGGGGTGAAGGAAGGAAAAGGAAAAAGGAGGAAGGAGGACCCAGGAAACTCTAAGTCTATTAGTCTTACCTTGGTCCTGGGGAAGCTCTCTGACAAAATTATCCAGGAGCACATCTGTGAGGGACCAGCAGGGGACATTATGCTTAGGGGCAACCAACATGGGTTCATTAGAGGCAGGTCCTGTCAGACCAACCTGGTGGCCTTCTACGACCAGGGTCACAAAAGCCTTGGATACAGGGTGTTGCAGTGGATGTAGTCTTTCTGGACTTAAGAAAGGACTTTGACACTGATGTAGACATGCCATGGTTAAAAAACTGAAATAAAGTAAAAAATAAGCTAAAAAGCCTTGAGGCAAAGGCTCGGCAAGGCACTCAGTTGGCTTTCCACGCTTGAGAGGGTGGGCAATCATCAGTCTGACTATCAATGTGCCTGAGCCTTATAAATGGTTTGATGTAATTTGTAGTATTTGTGTGTCACCTGGTGCCACCTCAACTACTTGGCTAACCGTCTTAAGCAACATAGTATTTGTCACAACCCAAGGGGTGTGATTTTTGTTTGGGTGTGCTTCGGCACTGCTAAATTGTTTCCCAGCACTCGGAGCTTTCTTTGCAGGGTGCATTTCTGATCTGCAAAGAGGGAAATGTACGGTGCAAAGGAGTTCCCGCCACCCGCATGCAAATTTGTGTCCACTATTGGCCAGTTCTAAATTGTTCCCACATGGCAGCTAGCGATTGGCTTGCTAGCCGTGTAAGAGGCTTGAGTGGTTTCCGCCCAAGTTGGAGGACTCCACAACCATCTGGAGGGAGAAAAAGAGAAAGAGGAGGGCTTCACGTTTTGTGAAGCACTCTAAGCGCTGCGGAGCCTATCGGACCCAGTGTGTGTACCTTAAGAAGGCTATGGGGGTCTGATCAGCCTCTAGCCTCTCCCCGTTGCCGAACGATCCCTTGACGAACCCCTTCCCTGCGCGCAAGTTCCACGGAGCCTAGCAAACTTTGTGTGAGTGTATTCAGAGCTCTCTGCTTCGAGTTATTTTCTTCGGTTGACACGACAGGCTCGCGGTTTAGAGCCTTCAACTGGATTGGGCTAGAAGGTTCGCATGGAAGGAACTCTAGTCCGCCTCTCTTCTTTTCTGTCTGTAACCGCAACTCAAGCAAGTTTTCCTGCCTGCACGCGACCATCTTTGGTGTAAGTAAAATGATCTTTAATCAATCGCTAAGCTTCCGTGCCTAATTCTAGCGCGCTGCCTGCATTCCCCGACCCGGCATGTCTGGGCTGCTGGCCACAGTCCGCCGTGCACCCCGAGGGCCTCGGACCGCTCCTGGCCCGCACATGGCGATGAGGATGGGATCAGGAGAAGGCACGCTGCAGCTAGAATTAGTTAAGAACTGCCCTTGGCACAGTGGAAAACGCCAAGTAGAAAGCTTTATGGAGCTGGAGGCACATATCGCTTACCACCAGGCGGGCGGAACGGGTGAGAGATTTATCAGCGGACGTCTTTCACTGAAGGGAGAAGAGGGAGCTTCCGAAGACGGAGCCCAGAAAGAGAGGGAAGTGTATTTGCACCCCGCAGCATTCGGGTGTATAATGAGTGATGAGCCGGTCCTGTTCAGGCCCCTCGACACTGTGTCCTTCGCCAGAGTCAACCCGGCGGGCGCAGTGAACCCGACCTCACCAAGGAGTGTGCCCGTTGCCTAAGATATGCTCGGGAGAGTGAAGAACCGGTCCCAATTGACCGGTTCTCCCCCTTCATGCTGGTGTCTAGATTAAGGGTTGCGAGCTTCCATCCGAGCTCCACGAAGATCTGGAGACGGAGGAACGTGCTGCGGATGAGAGGGTGGCCCCACAATACGACAAGGGGGGGAGTACTGACTGCAACTTTCCGTACGATAACTGATTTAATGCAAAAGAATTTAAGTTTGAAAGCCCAGCTGCGTGTGGCGTTCAAGCGGTCAAAGAAGTGGCTGCGAAAAAGAATCCTGAAACGCCATGACAAGATGGCGCCGAGCAAGAGGGAGACTGCGTGGAAGAACCGGAAGAGAAGGGTGGAGCTTCGGAGGAACCCGCGAGAGTTCGGTCAGCGACTCTGTCCACCGATGCAGCGTCACTTCCGGCGACCACGCCCACCAATTTAGCGTCGCTTTCAGCGACCACGCCTTCTTGCCGATGGAAGGGAGAATCGAGCGGAGGAGTGCATCCGCCCCTCCTGCCTGAAGTAATAACAGCAGCAGTGACTCCCGCAGCAGTAGTCCAGCCTGTAACAACAACTAACCGAGTTGCTACTGCCTACTTTGCTCGCAGCAGAACTGAACTACAGGATTTGTGCAGAGAATCAAGAATCCAAACTGAAGAGACTCTAGCTGTGTGGTTGGGACGTTTGGTTGTGGAACTTGGATCCGACCTGCTGAACCAGGAAGAAGCAAGCTTCTTGGTCAGACAAGCTTCGTGGAGTAGAGGACATGTCACTGACATCGACATGGTGGCATTCAACGTTCACTGGCCTATTCCACTTCCAGCGCTTGTTGCAGGACTGATCGGTCAAAAAGCCCACGCATGGCATGACGGACGGCCAGAACATACCGGCGCAGAGCAACTCATGCTAGCGATCATCGGAGTCTCGTATTGTGCCTGGAACCCCAGAACATGTGCGCTGGGACTGACATCACTCCAGCAAATAAGACCATGGCCTCATCGTCATCTACGAGATCCTGGAACCGTTCCAGTAACTGTTCACAGCATAGATAATTGTCTTGAGGTTTATGAGCGAAAGAACATCGTCGTCCTCCGGATTCTGCTCAACTCAATGGTGAACCAACCCGTGAGTAACCTCCTTCATCAGTTGTCACGACTGCATATCCTGATGGAGCCAAAATTGTCTAGTGATTGGAACGTCGACACCGACCGAAATTCAAGGCGCAAAACATCATGAATCGATCTTCCATCATTGCCACAGAGAACACCAGAGGAGCGATACATGTTTGGATTTCTCCTACAGCGTTCGGAACTCAATAAGCGGCAACTTCGGATTTTAGGGGACGCAGGCCAATGGCAACTGGCCTATGAGTTAGGTTTCCATTACCTAGAAGAACTAGACAATGGCTCCTCGACGATTTCATCTAGTTGAATGTGCAAGAGAGGGTAGTTTGAAGTAGCAAACATTTGTATTATATGCTTTAGAAATAATAGTATAGTTCCATGGAACTTTGTAAATACTTTGAATTAGGTTAACTTATTTTTTGAGAGTTTTGTTTACAGATCCGGAACTCAGAGTGCGTGGCAAAGAGAAGCCCCAAGAAGGATAACATCATCGAGGGAGTGAGGGCTTGACGCGCGACTTCGCCATGACGCCCACTGAAGTCCTGATCGTGCAGTTTTTTGTTATGAATCTGATTATGTGTATATGTATTTGTACAGGTTATTATTTGATTCAATCCCTAGTGGACGAACTTCTTATGTTAGCGAATTTTGTGTTTACTTGTTTAGTTCAGCAACCCGTGGTGAGAGCTCTTAATAACACGAGTGACGAGCACGTGGTCTAATTTAGCTATGCCTTCAGCAAGGGGGGATGTCACAACCCAAGGGTTGTGATTTTAGTTTGTGTGTGCTTCAGCACTGCTAAATTATTTCCCGCCACTCGGAGCTTTCTTTGCAGGGTGCATTTCTGATCTGCAAAGAGGGAAATGCACGGTGCAAAGGAGTTCCCACCACCCGCATGCAAATTTGTGTCCCACTATTGGCCAGTTCTAAATTATTCCTATGTGGCGGCTAGCGATTGGCTTGCTAGCGTATAAGAGGCTTGAGTGGTTTCCGCCCAAGTTGGAGGACTCCACAACCATCTGGAGAGAGAAAAAGAGAAAGAGGAGGGCTTCACGTCTTGTGAAGCACTCTAAGCGCTGCGGAGCCTATCGGACCCAGTGCGTGTACCTTAAGAAGGCTATGGGGTCTGATCAGCCTCTAGCCTCTCCCCGTCACCGAACGATCCTCAACGAACCCCTTCCCTGCGCGCAAGTTCCACGGAGCCTAGCAGACTTCATGTGAGTGTATTCAGAGCTCTCTGCTTCGAGTTATTTTCTTCAGTTGACATGACGGCTTGTGGTTTAGAGCCTTCAACCGGATTGGGCTAGAAGGTTCGCATGGAAGGAACTCTAGTCCGCCTCTCTTCTTTTCTGTCTGTAACCGCAACTCAAGCAAGTTTTCCTGCCTGCACCGCGACCATCTTTGGTGTAAGTAAAATAACTTTAATCAACCGCTAAGCTTCCGTGCCTAATTCTAGCGCGCCGCCTGCATTCCCTGACCCGGTGTGTCCGGGCTGCTGGCCACAGCCCGCCGTGCGCCCCCGAGGGCCTCGGACGCTCCCAGCCTGCACAGTATTCTGCATTGCCCTAGTGGCAACAGCTAAATGGTGTTTTAATCGTTGTTGTTGTAAATCTGTTCATGCTATGCAAGTTAAATTTATAGATCCCTCCCCGTTTCCTGATGTAGCGCATGTGGCTTTAGCATCTCAATTGTAGCCATCATAGTGCTTCAGCAAGCAAGGGGTGGAATGTGACAGCTGAAATTATGTCTATGTGATAAAGGTGCTTGCTGAAGGCTCTATGAAGATTAGACTGAGTATTTTTCTGTATTTGTTTAGATATTAAGCTATATGTTGTCGCTAAAAGTCTAATTCAAGTTTAAGATGTAGTGAGGCCTTGTATAAAGTAAGGCCTAGTAAATTTAGCAAAGCCTTGAAGTAGTAAGGCCTTGTGGCCTAGTTAGAAGTACCTAATCAAAGGAATGCAAAGCTTGTACTCCAATTGGTCAGTCTGAGGACAGTTGAAGTAAAAGGAATGTGAGTAGTTGTACGTTATCAGAACCGTTCAGAAGCTTTAAATTGGCTGGAATATCTGGAAACCATTCAGAAGGAAGATACAGCTCTGTGAAAAGGATTAGTTAGCTGTTGCCTAGATCAGTGGGCCTGTGGACCTCGAGGAGCCCAAGTACTGTATTCCAGGGTCCTTCCTGGTACCCTTTGGACAGTGCTGTTCAGGGATGCCTGACTTCGCTGAACTTTGTGGAAAGAGAAGCTTGCTGTGTATCAGGCATCAGAGGGGACTCCGATAAGTTCATAGATTCATAGATGTTAGGGTCGGAAGGGACCTCAATAGATCATCGAGTCCGACCCCCTGCATAAGCCAGGAAAGAGTGCTGGGTCTAGATGACCCCAGCTAGATACTCATCTAACCTCCTCTTGAAGACCCCCAGGGTAGGGGGAGAGCACCACCTCCCTTGGGAGCCCGTTCCAGACCTTGGCCACTCGAACTGGAAGAAGTTCTTCCTAATGTCCAGTCTAAATCTGCTCTCTGCTAGCTTGTGCCCATTATTTCTTGTAACCCCCGGGGGCGCCTTGGTGAATAAAACCTCACAATTGAAGTTTCTACCCGACATTGAGGCTCTTCGGAGAGCAATGCAGTCACTGATAACCAGCAGACATTGCCTCTCATTGCAGGGCAGGAAACACCTCCTGAAACACCTTCCAATGATGAGCATACATGATGTCACCCTTCAATGGTTCCTGCTTCAACCCTGCAACATTCCTCCTTGTTGGCATCCCCGGGCTTGAATCCTTGCACATGTGGATCTCGGTCCCCTTCTGCTCCATGTATGTCATTGCCCTCCTGGGGAACTGCACCATCCTCTTCATCATCAAGACAGAACAGAGCCTGCATGAGCCCATGTACGTTTTCCTCTCCATGTTGCCATCATTGACCTGGTCCTCTCCACCTCCACCATCCCCAAGCTGCTGAGCATCTTCTGGTTTAACACCTGGAAATCAGCTTCA